>NC_082706.1:87524058-88191141 GCF_030144855.1 Hypanus sabinus
GACGATGAGTGCTGTAATGTCTTCATTGAGTTTTCCTGCTCAGCATAGAACTCCGGAATACACCATGGTCAGCACATTTTTCTTTTCACTTTGTTGTGGCAGAAGCCCAATATAATCTATTACCAGACCTGACAAGATCCCGTATACCTTCAGGTATGCCCCACGGCCATCCCCTGGGCTTAACCTGTTGGCAGATTAGGCAGTTTACAGCTGCTGTTTTGGCCTCGTCATAACTTGGATTACAGCTGGAGCCTCTGCCCATTTTGTAACATCGTCCATCCCTAAGTGCCCACTCTTCTGGTGTGCAGAGCACCAGGCAACTGTGGCTGTCCTCCTTGGACTGCACTCTGGCCACCCTGATCAGTCCTGAGAAAGGGCTTCAGCCCAAACGATTGACTGTTTGCTCTTTTCCATAGATGCTGCCTGGTCTGCTTTAAATATACTCAATGAGTTAACCTTCTCAGTTGTATGTGGCAATGAATTCCAAAGATTCACCACATTCTGGCTGAAGAAATTCCTTCTCAGCTGTCTTCTAAATAGACGTCCCTCTATTCTGAAGGTGTGCCCTCTGGTCTTAGACTCACTCACTATAGGATACATCCTCTCTATATTTATTCTATCTAGGCCTTTCAATATTTGATCGGTTTAAATGAGATCCCCCTTCATTCGTCTAAAGTCCAGTGAGTACAGGCCCTGAGCCATCAAACAAACGCTCCTCATATGTTAACCCTCTCCTTCCCAGAATCATTCCAGTAAATATCCTCTGGATGCTCTCCACTCCCAGCACATCTTTTCTCAGAAAAGGGGCCCAAAATACCTCATAATACTCCAAGTGCAGTCTGACCAATGCCGTATAAAGTCTCAGTATCACATCCTTGCTCTTATATTCTCATCCTCTAGAAGTGAGTGCTAACACTATATGTTCCTTCCTTTTCACCTAATCAAAACCAGCACAATCCTGCACAAGGACTTCCATGTCCCTTTGCATGTCTGACTTTTGAATTTCCTCCACAATTAGTGAATAGTCTACACCTTTATTTGTTATACTAATGTGCATGACCATACTCTTCCATGTGCTATATTCCAATTACCACTCCTTTGTCCATTCTCCCAATCTGTCTAAGTCCTTCTTTAGACTCCTTGCTTCCTCAACACTATATGTCCCTCCAACTATCATTGTATCACCTGCAAACTTGGCCACAAAGCCATTAATTCCATCATCCAAATTGTTGACATATAAAGTAACATGAAACATTTTTTGGCACGGACTAGGAGGGCCAAGATGGCCTGTTTCCGTGCTGTGATTGTTATATGATTATATGGAAAAAAGTGGCCCCAATACTGACCCCTGTGGAACACAACTAGATACCAGCGGCCAACCAGAGTAGGCCCCCTTTATTCCATCTCATTGTCTCCTGCTGGTCAGCTAATCTTCTATCTATGCTATTATCTTTCCTGGAATATCATGGGCTCTTATTTTGTTAAGCAGCATCATGTGCTGTACTTTGCCAAAGGCATCTGAGAATCCAAGTAAATAATGTTTACTGACACTGCTTTGTTTATTCTGCCTGTTATGTCCTCAAATAAATCCAACAGATTTGTCAGGCAAGAATTTCCCCTAAGGAAACCATGTTGACTTTGGCCTACTTTATCCTGCACCTCCAAGTGCCCCAAAACTTCATCCTTAACAATGGACTTCAACACCTTACCAACCACTGAAGCCAGGCTGACTGGCCTAAAATCTCCTTTCTTCTGCCTCCTTCTCTCCTTAAAGAGTGGAGCGATATTTACAATTTTCCTGTCCTCTAGAACCATTCCAGAATCTATGTTTTCTTGAAAGATCGGTACAAAAATCTCCACAATCTCTTCATCCACCTCTTTCAGGTGGGATGTAGGCCATCCGGTTCAGTGACTTATTCAGACCTTTCAGATTCTCTTTGGTTACAGCAGCTACACTCGTTTCAGCCCCCTGAAACTCTCAGATTTCTGGCATACTACTAGTGTCTTCCACTCGATGCAAAATATTAAGTTCTTTGTCCCACATAACTACCACTCCAGCATCATGTTCCAGTGGTTCAATATCCACTTTCATCTCTGCTTTATTCTTTATATATCTGAAAATACTTACGGAATCCACTTTAATATTATTGGCTTGCTTACTTTCATATTTCATCTGTTCTCTCCTTAGGGCTTTTTAGTTGCTTTTTGTTGGTTTTTAAAAGCTTCTTAATCCTCTAACTTCTCTTTACTTTTTGCTATATTATATGCCCACTTCTTTGCTTTCATGCCGTCTTTGACTTCCCTTGTTACCTACAGTTGTCTCATCCTCCCTTTAGAATGTTTCTACATCATTAGTATGTATCTATCCTGTGAAACTCCAGCCATTGTTGTTTTGCTGTCATCCCTGCTAATGTCCCCTTCCAATCAATGTTAGACGGCTCCTCTCATGCTTCTGTAATTCCCTGTACTCCAAAGATACATCAGGCTTTACCTTTTCCTTCTCAAACTGTATTGACTCTAACAGGTCCGTTCATCTCTCGGAGGGGCCGGGTTACAGACAGTAAGACAGCCAGCTGGCTGGATCCCCCCCTTTCCCTCCTGCATGATGATTTTGCCAAACACAAGATGGATACCACTGCAGTCAACTGCAGTTTGTTATGGGTGCAATGGTCATTATCGGGCAGGGACATAACCTGTACATGGAGATGGCTCAGGACATTTCTTCTCCCCGTCTTCGATATAACATTTCCACTTAATGACTGAAGACCATTGGGTCGCATTGTTGGACTTCTCCCACTGCATGATAGCAAGGTGAGGTCGCAGCACAACTGCCTCAGAGACTGTCTGATGCTCAGTGGCCAGGAGGGGCCCTCTATTGGGCTCATAGCAGGCTAACAACTGCCTCTCGAAGGGGGTGCACCAGATCATCATTTCAGGGAAAGATGGTGTCGAAAACCCCAATCGGGATGCAGCGCCCCTTCGACACCTGCCACAGGCTCCACTCAGCCACTCTAGGAGTAGCTGAAACCTACAGCTCAAAGGATACCTCACTCTGCCTAGCAGCTAACGGCAGAGCCTGTTCCACTGCCTGCCTGGCGGTCTCAAAGGCCACTTGCTGTTCGGGACCCCATTGGAAAACAGTCTTTTTGCAGGAAGCTTGGTATGGGGGGTGTAATATCTTGGTCAGATGGGAAAGAAGATGGAACCAACACTCAAGGAGCCCTACAAAATGTTTCATTTTGTTTTTGGAGGTGGGGACCATAGCTTTCAAGATCTTGCACTAGGCCTTATCAGGTACCTCCCACTGCCCAGAATGCCACTGTATAGAACATTCTGACTGGGGTCCTGTATCTTATCTGGGTTGATAGACCCACTCCACTCTCTCAGGGAGGTAACCACTTCAACCAATGGCTGCTTCACTATGTTCCGTAAGGCCCTCTGTAAGAGCACCTTGTCTATATAGTGGGATGTGGAGGGGCTGGGGTCTAGAAGTATCCCCTGTGAATCTTGAGCCACCGTGCCGAGACACAATGTGGGAATGTGTACGTACTCCAGGGCGAAGCACCAACAGGCGTACTGCCGACTCTCCCATGTGAATATGAGCTGGTCCTGTGACACTCCATGGGTGGCATTCTCAGGGTGTTATTAACCACATGTTGGGATGACAGCCCCCTCTCCCCCAGGGCACCCATCTCTCTATTAGATGTTGTTGTTCGTCCTTTGGAGTCAGAGACCACCGCGACTTCTGTCAGGTGGAGGGTTTGTGACTGTGGGTCCGGAGATGACTGGTGAGGCCAATCCGGGCCCTGAAAGCTCGCCCACGTGTGGGACACATGAGGGTAGGTGCTGCAGTGGAAGTGGAGGTAGCTCGAGCCTTGCACGTGGCACGTTTCCTCTGAGCCTCTGCGGTGCGTCTGATTTCTGCTGCATACGCTCCTTTAGTGGCCCTGCTCCACCAGGTTGGGCGGTCCAGAGCAAGTGATTCCCAGCTACTGGGATTGATGTTGATGTCTTTGAGACAGTCTTTGAAACGTTTCTTCTGCCCTCCAACTGAGCGCTTGCCCTGGCTCAGCTCTCCATACAGCAGCTGTTTTGGTAGTCGACTGTCAGACATCCTGACGACATGGCCAGCCCATCTGGCTTGGGCTTTCTGTAGGAGGGTGTAGATGCTGTGGGTGCTAGCCTGCTCCAGGACCTCCATGTCTGGGACTTTGTCCTGCATCGTACATGGAGAAGTCTGCGGAGGCAGCTCAAGTGGAAGTGGATGAGCTGTTTAGTGTGTCTGCTGTAGACAGTCTAGGTCTCGCTGGCATAGAGGAGGGTGGTGAGAACCACTGCTCGGTAGACCTTCAGTTTGATGGTAAGGCTGAGTCCTCTCCGCTCCCATATATTCTCATAGAGTCTCACAAAGGTGGCACTGGCTTTGGCAATTCTGTTGCTGATCTCTGTATCTATGTTCACCGCTCATGATAGAGTACTGCCCAGATCAGTAAAGCTGTCGACTGCCAGTAGCTTCTGCCCCTTTACTGTGATGCATGGTTCCTGGTAGGGCTTTCCGGGTGCGGGCTGGTACATAACTTCGGTCTTTTTGGTGCTGATTGTAAGTCCAAAGTTGTCTCAGGCTCAGGAGAAGCAGTCCATTTCTCGCTGCATCTTCTGCTCTATGCTGGCGTTGAGGGCGCAATCATCAGCGAATAAGAGGTCTCTGACGACGGTCTCCATTACCTTTGTAACAGCCTGTAGATGCCGGAGGTTGAATAGCCCACCGCCAGTCCTGTATCTGACGTGTATACCATCCTGACAATCGCAGAAGGCATCATTCAGCATAGCAGAGAAGACCATGCTAAAGAGTGTAGGGACGAGAACGCATCCTTGCTTCACACCGTTCATCACTGGGAAAGCTTCTGACTCGTCACCATCATCCAAAACTTTCACCATCATGCCATCGTGGAACTGCTGAACAATTGTGATGAACCTGCTAGGGCAGCCAAACTTCTCCACTATCTTCCATAAGCCATCTCTGCTGACTGTATCAAACGCCTTGGTCAGATCGACGAAGGTCATAAGGAGGTCACTGTGCTGCTCTTGACATTTCTCCTGGAGTTGGCTTTCAGCAAATATCATGTCGACAATTCCACGCTCTGCACGGAAGCAACACTGCCTTTCTGGGAGGAGACCTTGCTCAAGGTATTGGAGAAGGCAATTAAGCAGGACGCAAGCCAAGATCTTCCCAGCTATAGACAGGAGGGGAGATGCCTTGGTGATTGTCACAAGACTGGCGGTTGCCTTTCCTCTTTCAGATGTGGACTATGCTGGCATCTTTCAACTGTTGCAGGACCTTTCCTTCATTCCACATAGACGAAGAGCTCCGTCAGCATCTGCATCATGAATGGGCCTCCTGCTTTGTAGACTTCAGCAGGGATTGCATCTGATCCTGGTGCTTTGCTACAAGAAAGCACCTGATGGCTTTTCTGACTTCTTCTGTGGGGCAGTTGTCAAGGTCCAGGATGATCTCCACCTGAGGTAGGCGAGCAATGGCCTCATCATTGATTTCGGCAGGGCGGTTGAGGACCTGGTTGAAATGTTCAGCCTATCACTCCAAAATCTGCTTTTTCTCTGTCAGCAGCCGAGTCCCATCTGCACTGAGGAGGGGGGAGGAGCCAGAGGACTGAGGTCCATACATAGCCTTCAAAGCATCGTAGAAACGCTTAGTGTCATGACTGTCTGCGTAGCCCTGGATCTCATCGGCCTTATTGCTGAACCAAACATCCTGCATCTCACGGAGCTTCTTCTGCACTTTCCGTCTTGCACTGGCAAAGGCATCTATCTTTGCTTGTGAAGTGGGATCGTTCTGGTGCGCTCTGAACAGTTGGTGTTTCTCTGGCAAAAGTACCTATCATCTCCTCGTCGTTCTCATCGAACCAGTCTTGATGTCTACGGATTGCTGGTCCGAGGTGTTCGAGAGCGGTAGAGTAGACTGCATCTCTGAAAGCCATCCACTGCTCTTCAATGCTGATGTGGTCATCCTGGGGTGTGTCAAGCAGCCTGCTATCTAGGTCTTCATGAAATTCTTCTGCAACTACGCTGCTCTTCAGCTTGGAGACATTGAGCCTCTTTGCAGTCTTCTGACCTTGGGGTCTTCTCACAGGCAGGATGCGAAGTTTAAACTTGGACACTATGAGTCGATGATCCATCCAGCAGTCAGCACCACACATGGCCTTTGTCACTCTCACATCTTGCCAGTCCCTCTTTCTGGTGATGGCATAGTCAATCAGATGCCAGTGCCTAGAGCGTGGATGCATCCAAGATGTCTTGTTACGGGTAGGGAGGTGGAATAGGGCGTTGGTGATGACAAGGTCATGCGTAGCGCATGTCTTGAGGAGCAGCAGGCTATTGCTGTTACACTTGCCAATACCATGTCTTCCAAGAATCCCTTCCCAGGTCTGGTAATCTGTCCCCACTCTGGCGTTAAAGTCCCCGAGGACAATAAGCTTCTCTGACCATGGGACTGCTGCTATGAGGGCGTCAAGTTCTTCATAGAACTTATCTTTGATGTCATCTGGGTTGGTCATCATTGGGGCATATGCCCTGATCAGCGTTGCACTCCTCTTATTGCCAAGTGGGAGCCGAAGCATCATCAGGCGATCGTTGATGCCCTCTGGAAGCTTGGCAAGTTTACGAGCGAGGTGGGATCGGATGGCAATTCCAACGCCAGCCTCTCGTCGATCAGTGCTGCTGCGACCGCTCCAGAAGAAGGTGTACCCACCATCACGTTCTGTAAGCTGGCCCTTGTCTGCCAGGTGTGTTTCGCTAAGTGCTGCAATGTCCACGTTATAGCAGGCTAGTTCTTTGGTGACCAGTGCTGTTCTTCTTTCTGGTCTGACAGCCTCGGTGATGTCAAGCAGAGTTTGCACCTTCACTTTCGTCTTCTTTGTCGTTTGACCGCTGAGTGGGATCCCTGCCAGCCGCAGTGTGCTGGCCACGGTAAGATGAAGCCGGCTATGTTTGAGGCACCTTTCCTAGCCCCTTCCTCCATGGAGGTGAGCAGAGTGATTCCTAAAGAGGACTACTCAGACACCCAGGGGGCTGCCAAGCTCCACTGCTGCTTCATTCCAGTGGAGAACGACCCAATGCCCTGGGCCGCCTGTTTGCAGGTTTGTGACTACAGCTTCCAGTGTATCCACACCTGCTGCTTCGCCACTCGGCCATCACCACAGGACTTGAAGTTTCTTAGCGGAATGGGTTTGGAGTCGTGACTTGCGCTTGACTTGGATTAAAGTGAGGGAGAGTTGCGCAAATCGTCAGCCTCACTCTCTTGTCCCGACCTATCTGTATCCAGTTGCAAGACGGAGTTGGGATGCAGTGGATGGCCAGTAGTGTCCTACATGTCTCACTGTGCCCTGATTGCGCTCCCCAATGCTTTGCTTGGTCCGCCTTTCTACTCATTGGACCGCCAAGTGGTGGTCTCCTCCGCGTATTTCACCGAATTCAGTCTTCGCGTGCGTAGGTAGACAAGCCCTAACTCACCGAGGGTTTGAGGCCCATTGGCTACCCTCACCAAGTTTTGCCGGCCAGTCGAAGCCGTTGCCCGGGGTGTGGCCGCTGTTGAATGCAAACAGCTAGGAGGAACCACTGCTGAGAGCTGAGTGTCAGGTGAGGACCAATGCGGGTGAACTACCCAGAAGAGTACGACGTGTTCCCCGTCAAAGGTACTACCTCTCCCTGACACCCCATACACCCCTCTCTATTACATAGACTCTCTACAATAACCACCCCCCAATCCCATATACTCAACCACCATGTGGCCAGAGGCTCTTCCGCCTTCTGCCTGTACAAATCCCACGATCCCGCCAGTTCCTCGGAGGAGAACAATGGGAGAGAGCTATTGCATCCTTCAAATTGGCCAATCAAAAGCACTTTCAAACAGCAGGTAATTTAACCCTTTATGTCACACAGCTATGCTACCATGGTGTCCAATTAGGAACAGGAGTAGGCTTCATAAGATCATAGGTGTTCTGATTTTAAACTCAATTCTGCATCCCCATCTACCGATAGAGAGCATTTACTCTTTTGCTTATCAAAAATCTGCCTACCTATTACATAGAACTATTGAGCCCCATTCCAAGAACAAGCAGATTCTTGTTCTTGTTATGATTCTGTTCTACTGTCTGCTTTGGTGCTGTGTCTTCTCAAAATATATGAAAATTACAGTGAACCATCAGGCCAGCAGAAAGGGTCACTGTCTGCAGTCTACCATCACCACAGGACTTGTATGTGTCCAGGATAAAGAAGCAGACAGGAAAATCGTTGTGGACACTACCCACCCTGCAAACTTGCCTTTACAAAAAGCCTCTAGTGGAAAATGCTACAGGGCTACTCTGATCAACCATTCCACTTAGAAACCCCCCCCCCCAACTATCTCTATCTAATTGTGGTGAACTACGTGTGCCTGTCTGGACACGCCCCCTGCTGCCTGCTCCTGTGGCTCCTCCCACAGACCCCTGTATAAAGGCGATCTGAGGCCTATGCTCTCTCTCAGTCTCCAGGACGTAGTATGATGGTCCTTCTCCTGGTTCCTTCTTCCAGTCAATAAGATTGATGCACCATCAATAATCGCGGCCATCTTTGTCGACATCAGCATGCCCCGCCCCCGACCCTCCGATGCTTACCGGGCGCCAAGACGGCGATTCAACTCTGGCCACTGTAACTCTCGACCAAGGCGCCCGACACCAGCTTGCAAGGTCAATGATGGACATCCTGGTGGAGGGGCACAGGACTAGATGCCTGTTTGACACGGGCAGCACTGAGAGTTTTATTCACCCGGACACAGTGCAACGCTGCGGACTCGCAACGCGGCCGGTAAGTCGGAGGATCCATTTGGCTTCTGGGTCGCATTCCACAGACATCCGGGCGGGTTGTGTAGCGACTTTGGTGGTGCAAGGCACAGGATATCGGAACTTTGCTCTACTGGTCATGCCTCAACTGTGCGCGCCTGTGCTATTGGGGCTGGACTTCCAGAGCCACCTCAAAAGTGTGACTATGGTAAATGATGGGCCCCTCTCACCACTCACTGTCAGGAATCCTCAGTTTTGTGGGACTTCTTCACATACCCCGCTACTGCCCACACACACACACGGGCCCACACGTCCCATCCAGAACCAGGCCAACAGCTGCGCTACCGACACCACTTGCAGCCTCTCCACTCTCAAGGTCCCTCCCCCACCGCTGTTCGCCAACCTGACCCCTGACTGTAAGCCTGTGGCAACTAAAAGCAGGAGGTACAGCGCGGGGGACAGAGCCTTCATTCAGTCGGAGGTGCAGCGGCTGCTCAGGGAGGGGATCATTGAGCCAAGCTCAAGCCCTTGGAGGGCCCAGGTGGTTGTTGTTCGGACTGGGCAGAAAAATAGGATGGTGGTGGACTATAGCCAGACCATCAATAGGATCACGCAGCTTGACGCATACCTACTACCCCACATCGCGGATATGGTCAACCAGACAGGTCAGTACAAGGTGTACTCGACAATAGATCTGAAATCCGCTTATCACCAGCTCCCCATCTGCCCAGAGGACTGCCCCTACACCACCTTCGAGGCGGGTGGCAGGCTCTATCACTTCCTGCGCGTCCCCCTCGGTGTCACAAATGGTGTCTCTGTCTTCCAGAGGAAAATGGACCAGATAGTGGACCAGTACCAACTGAAGGCCACATTTCCCTATCTGGATAAAATCACCATCTGTGGTCAAGACTGGCCAGATCATGACGCCAACCTCCAATGATTTTCCAAGTGGCCGCAGCTCTGAACCTTACTTATAACAGGGACAAGTGTGTGTTTGGAACCACCCGACTCGCTATCCTTGGGTATGTCGTGGAAAACGGGGTTATTGGCCCTGATCCCGACCGTATGCGCCCCCTGTTAGAACTCCCTCTTCCCACCACTCTCAAGGCCCTCAGACGGTGCCTGGGTTTTTTTCCCTATTACGCCCAATGGGTCCCCCATTACGCAGACAAGGCACGCCCCCTGGTCAAGTCTACCACGTTTCCCCTCTCTGCTGAGGCCCGCGCGGCCTTCAGCTGCATTAAAGCGGACATTGCCAAAGCTACGATGCATGCAGTGGACGAGACCGCTCCCTTCCAAGTGGAGTGTGACGCCTCCGATTTCGCTCTGGCTGCTACCGTCAATCAGGAAGGCAGACCAGTAGCATTCTTTTCTCGCACCCTCCAAGGCTCCGAAATTCAGCACTCCGCGGTGGAGAAAGAAGCCCAGGCCATAGTGGAGGCTGTTAGGCACTGGAGGCACTATCTTGCTGGCAAAAGGTTCACCTTGCTGACCGACCAGCGCTCGGTTGCGTTCCTGTTCAGCAACCAACAGCGGGGCAAAATCAAAAATGATAAGATTTTGTGGTGGAGAATAGAACTCTCCACCTACAACTATGATATCCTGTACCGGCCTGGCAGACTCAATGAGCCCCCTGATGCCCTATCCCGGGGAACATGTGCCAGCATGCAGCTCGACCAGCTGTACGCCCTCCATGCACAACTTTGCCATCCGGGGGTCACCCAATTTTACCATTTTGTGAAAGCTCGGAACCTGCCGTACTCCCTGGAGGACATCAGGACGATGACCAGGGACTGCCAAGTCTGCGCTGAGTGCAAACCGCACTTCTACCATCCGTCATAAAAGCCCTGCGCCAGCTCTTCACTCTGTTCGGGTATCCCTGCTATATCCACAGCGATAGAGGGTCCTCCTTTATGAGTGACGAGCTGCGCCAGTACCTGCTAGCTAGGGGCATTGCTACTCGTCAGACCATGAGTTATAATCCCCGGGGTAATGGACAGGTGGAGCGGGAGAATGCCACAGTGTGGAAGGCCACACTTTTAGCCCTTAAGTCAAAAGGGTTGTCGGTGTCTCGATGGCAGGAGGTCCTCCCTGAGGCACTCCACTCTATCCACTCTCTGTTATGTACGTCCACCAATGCCACCCCACACGAACGTCTGTTCTCTTTTCCCAGGAAGTCTGTCACTGGGACCACCCTACCAGTTTGGCTGACGTCCCCGGGGCCAGTGCTGCTCCGGAAACATGTGAGGAGCAATAAATACTCCCCGCTGGTCGAGAGGGTTCCCCTTCTACATATGAACCCCCAGTATGCCTACGTGGTCTTACCTGATGGGCGGGAGGACACGGTCTCCATCCGCGACCTGGCACCCGCAGGTGCAGCAGACCACTACCCCGAACACTCCACGGTAACTATGAACCCTGTACCCGAGGTGACACCGTGCTCACCAGGCCCTACACAGACTCCTCACGACACTTATAGTTCACCAGGCCCTACACAGACTCCTCACGACACTTATATACCGGGCGTTTCGTACGCATTTATACCAGGCGCCTCGCACATGCGTGAGAGATCACCGGCGCCTAGTGGGCTGGAACAAGCACAACCTCCGTCCCCTGTGCAATCACCAATGTTGCCGGCATCCGTGCGATCACAGCCAGTGCTACATAGATCGCAGCGACAGATTCGACCACCTGATAGACTTGACTTGTAAGAAACTTCGCCACATGGGGACTCTTTCAAACAAAGGGGGGGGGGTGAATGTGGTGAACTACGTGTGCCTGTCTGGACATGCCCCCTGCTGACTGCTCCTGTGGCTCCTCCCACAGACCCCTGTATAAAGGCGATCTGAGGCCTATGCTCGGCCTCTCAGTCTCCAGGATGTAGTATGATGGTCACTCACTCCTGGTTCCTTCTTCCAGTCAATAAAAGCCGATATCTCGCCTTACGTCTCAGAGTGAGTTATTGATGGTGCATCACTAATACCACTGTAACTGCACTGTGAGCAACTTAAACCATCTTTTAAAATGCTGATTACATTGTAAATACATCTTGTTGTTTATGTATTTGTGCACATTTTATTCCATATCTGTACTTCAAACTCTAACTTTATTATGTATATAATTCTTTATTCTTTACATGTATAATCATTGAATGTTGTTTTTTGTTGTATGTCATGCCCTGGCCAACCCAGCACAGCAACTTGCTAATACATGTGGTGAATAAAGTTGATTTTGATATCAATATCTCTGAGAGAAGCCTTGTAAACATAGAAACATAGAAAACCTACAGCACAATACAGGCCCTTCGGCCCACAAAGCTGTTCTGAACATATCCTTACCTTAGAAATTACCTAGGGTTACCCATAGACCTCTATTTTTCTCAGCTCCATATACCTGTTTGGGAGTCTCTTAAAAGACCCTATTGTATCCACCTCCACCACCGTCACTGGCAGCCCATTGCCCGTACTCAGCACTCTGTGTGTAAAAAACTTATCCCTGACATCTCCTCTGTACCTACTTCCAAGCACCTTAAAACTGTACCCTCTCATACTAGCCATTTCAGCCCAGGGAAAAAGCCTCTGACTATCCACACGATCAATACCTCTCATCATCTTATACACCTCTATCAGGTCACCTCTCATCCTCCATCGTTCCTAGGAAAAAAGGCCAAGTTCACTCAACCTATTCTCATAAGGCATGCTCCCCAATCCAGGCAACAAGCTTGTAAATCTCCTCTGCACCCTTTCTATGGTTTCCACATCCTTCCTATAGTGAGGCGACCAGAACTGAGCACAGTACTCCAAGTGGGGTCTGACCAGGGTTCTATACAGCTGTAA
The DNA here is from genome assembly GCF_030144855.1 of Hypanus sabinus. Taxonomy (NCBI): domain Eukaryota; kingdom Metazoa; phylum Chordata; class Chondrichthyes; order Myliobatiformes; family Dasyatidae; genus Hypanus; species Hypanus sabinus. The sequence goes on from NC_082706.1 coordinate 87,536,729, forward strand.
CATTACCTATCGGCTCCTAAACTCAGTCCCATGATTGATGAAGGCCAATGCACCGTATGCCTTCTTAACCACAGAGTCAACCTGTGCAGCAGCCTTGAGTGCGCTATGGACTTGGAGCCCAAGATCCCTCTGATCCTCCATACTGCCAAAAATGCACCATCAATAACTCTTGGAGATGTGAGGCGAGATATAGGCTTTTATTGGCTGGAAGAAAGCGCAAGCAGCAATTGACCACCATACTGCATCCTGGAGACTGAGGCCGGGGCGGAGTCCCCAATCGCCTTTATACCGGAGTCCGTGGGAGGAGCCTCGGTCAGTGGGAGGAGCCACAGGAGCAGTCAGCGGTGGGGGGGGGGGGGGGGCGTGTCCAGACAGGTATATATAGTTCACCACAGTCTTACCATTAATACTATATTCTGTCATCATATTTGACCTACCAAAATGAACCACCTCACACTTATCTGGGTTGAACTCCATCTGCCACTTCTCAGCCTAGTTTTGCATTTTATTGATGTCCGGCTGTAACCTCTGACAGCCCTGCACACTATCCACAACACCCCCAACCTTTGTGTCATCAGCAAACTTACTAACCCATCCCTCCACTTCTTCATCCAGGCCATTTATAAATATCACAAAGAGTAAGGGTCCCAGAACAGATCCCTGAAGCACACCACTGGTCATCGACCTCCATGCAGAATATTACCCGTCTACAAACACTCTTTACCTTCTGCGGGCAAACCAGTTCTGGATCCACAAAGCAATGTTCCCTTGGATTCCATGCCTCCTTACTTCCTCAATAAGCCTTGCATGGGGTACCTTATCAAATGCCTTGCTGAAATCCATATACCCAACATCTACTGCTCTAATAAGGGGTAAAGACATATATTTTATTACCATTCACGTGGCACAGCATTAGTAATCTGGAGGAATACACAGTACTGGAGGGAAAACCATTAGAGTCGATCATCTGACATTAGATTCATTGTGTTATTACATTCCAAATAAGTATTGGAACAATTAGAACCGGATCTATGAAAGCCAAGGAAGTTGCTTTATGATACATTAGCACTACTTAAAAACTATACAGTGTAGCTGTGATTCTACTGCCTTAGTTATCAATGTCTAGCCTATGACTGACCCCCTAAGGCTCTGCCTGGCCTTGCAACTCCATCCCAGCACAGTGATTCAAAATTAAGTCAGGGTGGCTTAATTAAGTAACAAATAATTAAATTGATTAAAAGGATTATCCACAGGTCTAACAGCAAATCCAATTTTCTATTAGAACAATGAGTGCACACTATAACAAATTTAATGAATTTCCTGAAATTTGGGCGTCGTTGCTGCTGCATTCCAAGTCACTACTTCTGCGCTTTGTCTGTGTTTTCCTGTTAACGCATTAGCAAAATCTACATCACTATTTACCAGTTACTAGCCCTCATTACTGTTTCCCCTACAACAGGACTCACCTCGGATGGTCCAGAGGGTTGGGCCTTTTGTCATGTCAGGCTGTAGCATCAGGTGCTCCTGAGGATCAGGCCTTTACTCAACCAGGATGTAATGCTACAAATTTATAAGTCATTGGTCAGGTGGCTCTTGGAGTATTGTGAGCAGTTTTGGGCCCCATATACAAGGGTCATTGGAGTGGGTATAGAGGAGGTTCACAAAAATGAGCCAGGGAAAGAAAGAGTTAACATATGAGGAGTAATAGATTACCCTGGGCCTGTACCCACTGGAGTTTAGAAGAATGGGTGTTATCAAGCCGTTCCCAATGGAAATGGTGTTTCCTATAGTTGGGGAGCCGAGGAGCAAAGGGCACAGCCTCAGAATGGAAGGATATCCCTTTAGAACAGAGATGAGGAGGAATTTCTTTAGCCAGAGTGTGGTAGTTCTGTGGAATTCATTGCCACAGATGGCTGTGGAGACCAAATCATTTAGTATATTAAAAGCAGAGGTTGATAGATTCTTGATTAGAAAGGGCATAGAAAGTTACTGGAAGAAAGCAGGACAGTGCGGTTGAGAGGGATAATAAATCAGCCGTAATGGATTGGTGGAGCAGACTTGATGAGCCAATTGGCCTAATTTCGCTCTTATGTGTTATAGTCTTGTGGCTTTACGGGCCTCCACATTTGGGAGTCAGTGTCAGATGCTCGGTGGGATCTGGGAGTCTGGTCTCCAAACAATGTCAGCTCTCATCGTTGGACACCACATGAGGTTGGGCTTTCAGTCTGGTCAGTTTAACAACAGGTATGTTGCATCCAGGTAGCGGACGATTTCTTTTGGTTACCTGGAAAGAGCATTGGCTTGCCATTGCCTTCTGGGGTTTTTTTAAGAGGTCACCAGCTCTTAATGGGAGCTGGCTGGATTTGAACTCAGGACCTCTCACCCCGAAGTCCAGCACTGATGCCACTACGCCACCAGCCAATAGATTTATAAATGCTTTTGTTTGAAGTTGGCTCTTGTTAAGTCACTGTACAATGGCATGAAAAAAACAATTGTAGTAATAACATTGATTATTGCTCTCTCTGCTGGTCCAATTAATACTGATGGCCACCTGCTATGTACTGTGATTGTATTTTAAACTTGTATCTTCTATTAATTTCCTGCTGTAGATGCTGAGCTGCCTTTTGTCAAGTGTTCTGCAATTATTAGCGATATGTGGAGAAAAATCAGGAGTAATACACACAAGATGCAGAAGAGTCTCTGCAGGTAAGGCAGCATCTATGGAGAGGAATAAACAGTCAGTGTTTCAGGCCAAGATCCCTCAATAAGACTGGAAAGGAAGGGGGAAGAAGCCTGAATAAGAAGGGGGAGGGAGGGGAAGGAGTACAACCTGGCAGGTGATACTGTAGGAGAAGCCAGGTGAGGGGGAATGTGGGTGGGTGGGGAGGGGAGAATAACTAAGAAGCTGGTAAATAATAGGTGGAAGAAGTAAAAAGCTGAAGAAGAAGGAATCTGATAAGATAGGAAAGTGCACCATGGAGGAAAGGGTAGGAGGGGAGTCAGAATGGGGATTGGGAAAAGAGAGAAGGGGGGAGGGAATGAATAGATAGATAGAGTTGAGGTGAGTGAAATTCAGTTCAGGAGCCTGATGGCTGAAGGCTAATAACTGTTCTTGAATCTAGTAACATGAGACCTAAAGCTCCGGTTCCTCCTTCCCAGTGACAGCAGTGAAGAGAGAGCATGGCCTGGATGACAGGGTTATTGATTACAGATGCTGCTTTCTTGCGGAAGAGATCAATGGCATAAATATACCCATATGATTCCGCGGAGTCTCTTGGCCTTATTGACAAAGGTGCTGACCTGGCTTGGGGTGAGGGAGAAGTGGTGTTAAATTTAAACCTTGCAAAGGAAGAAGCCATTACCTGAATGCACCTGTCCTGTACAATATCATTGATTTCATTCTCACTTTCTTGAACATTGACCTCTGCAGAGAAAGAACAGATGGAGCAAACTGGGAAATTGCAGCAGAGGAGAAAAAATAATCAAAAGATCAGCCCTGGATTTTTAGGTACATGGTTGAGCTGTCACACGCAAGTTTTACTGGAACTTAATACATTGAACATTACAGCACAACACAGGCCCTTCAGTCCATGGTGTTGTGCTGTCCCTTTAACCTACTCTAAGATCACTATAACCCTTCCCTTCTACATTACCCCCCATTTTTTACATCATCCATGTGACTAACTAAGAGTTTCTTAAATTCCCCTAATGTATCTGCCTCTACCATCACCTCTGTCAGGGCATTCCTTGCCCTTACCACCCTCTGTGTAAAAAAAATATCTCTCACATTCCCCTGAACTTCCCTTCCAAAATTCCACCCCTCTTCTATTAGCCCTTTCTGCTTTGGGAAAAAAGTCTCTGGCTTATCATCTTGTACACCTCTATCAAGTCACCACTCTTCGTCCTTCACTCCAGACAGAAAAGCCCTAGCTCGCTCAGCCTATCCTCATATGACATGCTCTCTAATCCAGGCAATGTCCTGGTAAGCATCCTCTGCAACCCTCTCCAAAACTTCCACAGTTTTCTTATAAGGACACGACCAGAACTGAACACAATACTCCAAGCATGGTCTAACCAGGGTTTTATAGAGCTGCAACATTACCTCGCAGCTCTTGAACACAATCCCCCCGACTAATGAGGCCAGCACACCATATGTCTTCTTATGGGTGACAAGTGAGGTGGAAATCTAGTCAGATGGAAGAAGTCAGCATAACGTGAGGATTAGGAAGCAAGGATCAGATGGGTCTATTGAGGAATATAGGGTAGCAAGAAAGGAGCTTAAGAAGGGGCTGAGGAGAGCAAGAAGGGGGCATGAGAAGGCCTTGGCGAGTAGGGTAAAGGAAAACCCCAAGGCATTCTTCAATTATGTGAAGAACAAAAGGTTGACAGGAGTGAAGATAGGACCGATTAGAGATAAAGGTGGGAAGATGTGCCTGGAGGCTGTGGAAGTGAGCGAGGTCCTCAATGAATGCTTCTCTTCGGTATTCACCAATGAGATGGAACTTGATGATGGTGAGGACAATATGAGTGAGGTTGATGTTCTGGAGCATGTTGATGTTAAAGGAGAAGAGGTGTTGGAGTTGCTAAAATACATTAGGACAGATAAGTCCTCGTCCACGAGGTGAGGGAAGAGATTGCTGAGCCTCTGGCTAAGATCTTTATGTCCTTGTTGTCTACGGGAATGGTACCGGAGGATTATAGACATAGCCTTATGTCTGTGGTGGGAAAGCTGTAGGAAAAGATGATTAGAGATAGAATCTATGGGCATTTAGAAAACCATGGTCTGATCAGGGACAATCAGCATGGCTTTGTGAAGGGCAGATCATGTCTACAAGCCTGATAGAACTCTTCGAGGAGGTGACCAGGCATATAGATGAGGGTAGTGCAGTGGATGTGATCTACATGGATTTTAGTAAGGCATTTGACAAGGTACCACACGGTAGGCTTATTCAGAAAGTCAGAAGGCATGGGATCCAGGGAAATTTTGGCCAGGTGGATTCAGAATTGGCTTGCCTGTGGAAAGCAGAGGGTCGTGGTGGAGGGAGTACATTCCGATTGGAGGGTTGTGACTAGCTTTCGTGATTTTTTTAAATTAGTTTTTTTATACATTTTACAGATTAAGAAAACCCCAAATCACAACGAGGAACATTAATGCAGTGCAAAATTAAGCATACAATGACAATGTGATACAGAGAAAGAGAATTTTTAAAAAAGCACCTAAATTGAAGACAAGTAAACTTATTGTCCTCCCCAAGCCCCACAACACAAAAAAAAACTCCAGACCAACCACAACACAAAATAGAGAATATAAATCAGGACAATCAAACTCCCAGACTGTGAATACACTCAGCAACAGAGGATAATAATGCCTACTACCAGAAAAAAAAAACGAGCTGAAAGCAAGGGACCGAAAAGAAAAAAAAACCCTAGTCAAGAGGAAGGTTATGAAAGTACTCGATAAAAGGTCCCCAGACCTTATGGAACTTTAGATCCGAATTAAGAACTGAATAATGAATTTTTTCGAGGTCCAAGCAGGCCATAATGTCGTTAAGCCATTGAGCATGAGTGGGCGGGGCAACATCTCTCCATCTAAGGAGGATCAAGCGTCTAGCCAGGAGAGAGGCAAAGGATAATATTCAGCATTTGGTCGGACTCAGACGTAAATATGTCTCGCCTCAGAAACCGAACAAAGCAATTAAGGGGTTTGGTTCTAGGTGCTGATTCAGAATATACGATAATGTAGTGAAGACATCTTTCCAAAATTTCTCCAAGCTAGGACAGAACCAGTACATATGAATGAGAGAGGCCTCGCCCCTCTTGCATTTATCACAAAGCGGACTAATGTCGGGGTAGAATCGAGATAGTTTAGATTTAGACATATGGGCTCTATGAAAAATCTTAAACTGTAAAAGGCAATGGCGAGCACAAAGAGAGGTTGAGTTAACCGATTTGAGAATCGAGTCCCAGCTCTCATCAGATAAGGAGGTATTTAAATCATGTTCCCATGCCATTTTAATTTTTTCCACAGGGGCCCGTCGTAAGGCTGCTAATTTATCTTGGATAATTGATATTAAACCTTTACCTAGTGGATTAATGGAAAGAAATAAGTCTATAGCATTTTTTCAGGCATTTCAGGAAAGATAGGAATTAAAGGAGCAATGAAGTGTCTAATTTGGAGATATCTAAAAAAATGAGCATTGGGCAGATTGAACTTAACAGAGAGCTGCTGAAAAGAAGCAAAGCGATTATCAATGAAGAGATCTTCAAAACGTCTAATGCCCTTCCTATACCAAACCTGGAATGCTGAATCGTGAGTGGTAGGTAAAAAAAAAGGTGATTATGTACAACAGGACTGGAAACGGAAAAACCATGGAAACCATAGCATTTCCTAAACTGAGCCCATATACGCAAAGTGTGTCTAACAAGAGGATTAGCTATTGATCTGGACAGACTGCTAGGGAGTGCAGAGCCAAGAAGTGCAGAGATAGATAATTCTTTAGTGGAGCTCAACTCCATTGCCACCCAATTAGGGCACTTGGGTTGGCCATGGAAGAAAGACCAAAAGGTAGCACAACGTATATTAGCTGCCCAATAATATAAACGAAAGTTAGGTAAAGCCATGCCACCCTCTTTTTTAGATTTTTGGAGATGGATTTTATTAATTCTAGAGCGCTTATTCTTCCACAAATATGACAAAATAATAGAGTCTAAGGAATCAAAAAAGATTTAGGAATAAAAATTGGGATAGATTGAAATAAGTATAAAAATTTGGGGAAAACATACATTTTAACAACATTAATACAACCTACCAAAGACATAGATAGAGGTGACCATTATACCAGACTCCGTTTTATAGTATATGAAAGATTGGCAAAGTTTTCACGAAAGAGATCTTTAAACTTCCTTGTGACTGTAATTCCAAGATAAGAAAATTGATTATGGACTACTTTAAAAGGGAGATCACGAAATGTTAATTCTTGTGCTTCTTTATTAATTGGGAAAAGTTCACTCTTATGTAAATTAAGTTTATAGCCAGAGATCTGGCTAAACTGGTCAAGAAGTGAAAACATTGGAGGTAAGGATGTAGACGGATTTGAGAGAAAGAGTAATAAGTCATCAGCATAAAGAGAAACTTTATGCTCAACACCCCCTCTCCAAATCCCGGTCAATTCAGGACAATTTCAAAATGCTATCGCCAAAGGTTCTATAGCCAAGTCAAAGAGAAAGGGACTTAAGGGGCATCCCTGACGGGTGCCACTTTTGAGATTAAATACCTGGGATTTCTGAAAATTAGTTAAAACAGAAGCAGTAGGACACTGGTACAGCAATTTGATCCAAGAGATGAAACTTTGACCAAGGATTAAATTTAGTTTGGAGTTCAACGCGCTTCTTGTATAGTTCAGGGTTCTTAGTTTGAGCATATAGTTGATCCAATTCTTTAATCTGGTTAATGAGGTCTAATCGATCTGTTGAGATTTGCTGTGTAAGAGATTATTTGACCCCTCAGATATGCTTTCATGGCATCCCAGACAATCAGGGATGACACTTCAGGTAATGTATTAGTGTTAAAATAAAAGGTTATCTGATCCTTAATAAATTTTTAAAAATAATCATCCGATAATAAATTTGAAACAAACCGCCTGTGTTTATTCCTCTGAGGGAGACCAGGAAAGTTCAGCGAGAGAGTAATTGGGGCACAGTCAGAAATCAGTATACTCTGATATTCACAAGAGTAGGCCAAAGGGATAAGTTGGTTATCGAGTAAGAAATAGTCAATTCTAGTGAAGGTATGGTGAACATGTGAAAAAAAAATCTCTCTCAGTAGGATGAAGGAAACACCATATATCAGAGATCCCAAAATTAGAGAGAAACGATTGGATAGCTAAGGCAGATTTAGTAGGTGATCTGGTAACAGAGGACGATCGAACAAGATTAGGATCTAACCAACAGTTGAAGTCACCACCCAGTATAAGAGGGTATGAGTTTAAGTCTGGTAGTGAAGAAATAAAACGTTCAAAAAAGTTAACATCATCAAAGTTGGGGGCATACAGGTTTGCTAGTACAACTTTAGTGTTGTATAGTTTACCAGAAACAATAATAAAATGGCCATTCGTATCAGATATTTTATTATGGAGTTCAAAAGGAATATTTGAGTTAATAAGAATGGAGACTCCCCTAGCTTTAGCGGCAAAGGATGAATGAAAATGCTGACCCGCCCACTTTGACAGAAGCCGTGAGTTATCAAAACAACGAATATGAGTTTCTTGAAGGAAAACAATGTCAGCTTTGAATTGTTTAATATGTGAGAATACCTTCCTCCTTTTAACAGGGTGATTCAATCCCTTTACATTCCAGCTCACGAATTTAAGTGCACTAGCCATTATCAATTAATGCATAAAAGGCAGCAGGCATATAAAAAGTCAAGCAATACGATAGCAGTCTGGGAGCAGAAATGTAAGCATAGATTCATGAAATAAAAACATAAACATGTCCTGAGCAATAAAGACAAACAATAAATACAGTGAGTGATGTTGGAACTGGAAAATCCACCCCACCCACACAACCCAAAACTAGACGGCTACCAAAAAAAGCAGCTAGCTCTACCAAAAAAATTAACCCAAATATAACTTCCAGATGTGTTATTAACAGCAGTTCCGTATAAATACTCTTGCAAATAGTAACTAGTTTATGCACTAGAAAACATAACTACAAATTGGAACATCTTCTGCAGAAATATAAAACTTAATACAGAGAAAATCGGAAGAAAACCAAAACTAACCTACCCGCGAAAAATTATGGAAGAATAAAATAAGAGAAAGGGGAGGAAAAAAAAGGGAGGAAGGGGAAAATTATAGATTCAAGAAGAGTACTTATCAACCATTTACAGAAAGGAAAAAAATCAAAGATTAAAAGAAAAGGTGAAAAAAAATAATAAATAAAAAATAAAAAATAATCAGCAGTTAAACTGTGAACCAACAAACAGGGAGGCCTTCAAAAAAGACTTCAAACCTCCAAAACAAGTTAGAGTCAATTGTAGAACTCTATAGATAAAGTTATACAAGAATAAAATAGATTACACAAGTACTATTTAAACGTCCATAGGGAAACATTAAGCACAGAATGTCTATTTAAAAAAGACACACCAAATCCAGGGAGAGATTGTCAACAGCCCTTAGAGTTTCAATAAATAGTGTCTGAGTGATTCAAGTAAAGCCTGAGTCCGGGAAAAGTAATTTTACTACGAGAAGTACTTATCCACCATTTTAGGAGGTCCGATTGGGTTCCGAAGATGGCTGGATAGCCGGAAGACTTGCAACAAATGCCTCAGCCTCCTTCACTGACTTAAACCACTTATATTTTCCAGTATTAAGCGTGATTCGTAAATCAGCAGGAGTGCGAAGAGAGGGTTTAAAACCACAATCAAAAAGCACTTTCATTACGCCTTTAAACTCAGCGCACATCTTTAAGGTCTGGGGTGCAAAATCTTCCACAAAGCAAATGATTGTATTTTGGAAAGTAAAAGCACTTCTGTGATGTGCCTCCATAATCAGACGGTGTTTTACCTGGTATTGACGGAAGCATAAAATTACCAGTCGCGGGCGGGAGCCCAGAATTCCGGGGGGAACGTAGACTCGGTGTGCCCTTTCGAGCTCGGGCATATTCGGAAGCAAATCTTTCCCGAATATCTCACAGAGAAACTCGGCGAAAAACTTCACAGTTGATCCCTGTTCGGTGGCCTCTGGCAACCCAAGAATTCGAAGGTTACAGCGTCTGCTCCGATTTTCGAGATCGACCATTTTAGAATGGAGTTTATTATTTTTTTCTTCTAGGCTGGAACAGAGAGTCTCCAAGTATCGAACACGACTTTCTAAATTTTCAGAAGTCGAATCGATGCGAGATAAGTGTTCAGCATGTTCGTCCACTCTACCGTTGATCCGATCCAGTTTGGCTTCCAGCTGTTTAAAAGCGGTTCTAAATTCCTTTAAAATCTTGACGCGGTGTTGTTCCAACGCAGCGAGGGTCTCAGAAGGCAGAACTGGAACTTCCTTTCTCCTGGTTTTAGAACTCTTGCTAGACATTGTAAGGTAGATGTGTTCACAGGCAAGTAAAAGAAACCAAATAAAGTTCCTAATTAAGGTTTAAAAAATGGAGACATTTAGTGCAAAGATAGCGAAAATAATGGAACAAAAGTTCGGAGCAGCTAAGCAATCGCCATCTTACCGGAAGTCCGTGATTTTTATTAACGACCTGGATGTGGGAGTAGAAGGGTGGGTTGACAGATGACACAAAGGTTGGTGGTTTTGTGGATAGTGTTGAGGATTGTTGAAGATTGCAGAGAGACAATGATAGGAGGCTGAAGTGGGCTGAGAAGTGGCAGATGGAGTTCAACCCAGAGAAGTGTGAGGTGGTACACTTTGGAAGGACAAACTCCAAGGCAGAGTACAAAGAAAATGACAGGTTACTTGGTAGTGTGGAGGATCAGAGGGACCTGGGGGTACATGTTCACAGATCCCTGAAAGTTGCCTCACAGGTAGATAGGGTAGTTAAGTAAGTTTATGGAGTGTTAGCTTTCATAAGTGGAGGGATAGAGTTTAAGGGTCGCTGGGTAATGATGCAGCTCTGTAGAACTCTGGTTAGGCCACACTTGGAGTACTGTGTCCAGTTCTGGTCGCCTCAGTATAGAAAGGATGTGGAAGCATTGGAAAGGGTACAGAGGAGATTTACCAGAATGCTGCCTGGTTTAGAGAGTATGCATTATGATCAGAGATTAAGGAAGCTAAGGCTTTACTCTCTGGAGAGAAGGAAGGAGAGGAGACATGATAGAGGTATACAAGATATTATGAGGAATAGATAGAGTAGACAGCCAGTGCCTCTTCCCCAGGGCACCACTGCTCAATACAAGAGGACATGGCTTTAAGGCAAGGGGTGGAAAGTTCAAGGGGGATATTAGCGGAAGGTTTTTTACTCAGAGAGTGGTTGGTGAGTGGAATGCACTGCCTGAGTCAGTGGTGGAGGCAGATACACAAGTGAAATTTAAGAGACTACTAGACAGGTATATGGAGGAATTTAAGGTGGGAGGGATATATGGGAGGCAGAGTTTAAGGGTCGGCACAACATTGTGGGCTGAAGGACCTGTACTGTGCTGTATTGTTCTATGTTCTATGTTAACCACCCTATCAACCTGCATGGCAACTTTGAGAGATCTCCAGGCTCCTGGAACTGGTGTGCTAAGAAGTTTGGATTTTGTTTTTGAGATATTTGGTGTCAAAGATCAAAATTCCATTCAGTTCAGCTGTTGCATAAATAATCTCTCACAGCCATTGTGGTTTTCTTTCAATGTGGCTTCTAAACAACAATATACTGTGTATGTGATTGTCTTGTAATAATATTTGCTAGCAATCTCTGTCTGGTCCAAAGGTGATACAGTTGTTGAATGCTTTCATCAATGTTTCATCGGTTGAGGTCAATTGATTCAATATGCACCAGAAACTGGATTTACACAGTGCGTGGAAATTTATCGCAGAAAATGGGATCAAATTCATTTTCCTTTACCTATGCTATTTCTGGAGAGCACACTCTGCCAGGAGAATGAGAGAAGTGAACAAGAGTATTCTTTGCAACCATTATAGAGCTGTGTGCATCACAAAATTGAAAGGGCAAAAAAGACATAACGGCAGAATTGGGCCATTTAGCCCATTGAATCCCTTCTAGCATTCAATCATTCTGATTTATTATTTCTCTCAATCCCATTCTCCCGCCTTCTCTCCGTAACCTTTGACACCCTTGCTAGTCAAGAACCTATCAACTCTGCTTTAAATATACCCATTATTAGTGGACTGTAGAATTGAGAATGATAACCACTTTTAGAATGACCCTCAAAAAACAGTAAATGGAAATACAGACAACTTGATCAGGGAGGGCATGACTTTATTGCTATTTGATACAACCATGTTAGAAACAGCTCGGTTGATAGTACTCTGTCTTAGAAGCAGTTTGATTGTTAGTACCCTGTGTTAGAAGTACTCTGGTGATAATCCTTTGTGTTAGAAGCGACTTGGTTGATAGTTACCTGTGTTAGAAATTTGTAGGTTACTTCAGTCTTGAATTCAGAATTCCAGGCTGGCAATTCACTGCACTGCTGTATGATGAAAGTGCTAAGAGAGGAACCCCGCTTCTCTCTGATGAATTTAGGTTCCATTATTCTGAAAAAAAGCAGTAATGACCTGACTGCCCTTGCTCATACTGTTCCCTCAGTCAACATGATAAAAATCAATTCCTGGGTTATTATTATGTAACTTGTTGTGTGATCCTGGTATCTTCAATTTACTTGCTATATTCAGATTCAGATTGATTTATTTATCACAGGTACAGTGAAATGCATCATTTGCTTTAACAACTAACACAGCCGAAGGATGTTTTTGGGGCTGCTTGCAAGTGTCATCACTCATTCCACTGCCAACATAGCATGTCCACCACACTCAGCAGAACAACAGCAAAACAAGCCCCTTTCTCCCTCCCACCCACACACGCAGAAAGTCCTTCAAACGCAGGACAGGTCCATCTCCTATCTTACAAAACTTCAAGAGTCCATTGTTGGTGGCAAAGTGCTTTTGGGTGGCCTGAGAAAAAGCCTTCTTATTTATGTGTTCATCAGTACTATATTTTCAGATAATGGTGTCCAAGGTGAAGATAACATGGGCTCAAGTGTGGATCATTTGGAGGCCCTGGACAAGCAGGAATGGGAAAAGAAATCATGGCAGGTGATTCTCTGATCCCAGTCGAATAAATGAAGAGAGGAGCCATGCATGGGTTGTACCTCTCAACTGGAGAATGGTGAAGAGGCTTCGGAAAAGGATGTTGGTCTTGTCACTGATAAAGGCTGCAGACTGCTGAAGGACAGGAGGGATAGTCTTCTTGTGTTGCAATCACACTGGCTATCACTTGTGAGATCACTGAGACTGTCTCAGTAATACAATCCTGCTGAAATGTGATGATCATGGAGCTTTGCAAATGATGGGCACAACACATTCAATGACTTTTTGGGAAAGAGTGTTCCTCTCCCCCCCTTTGCCCGCTCTCTTCTTCCATTCCCCATTCTGGTTCCCCTCTACCCATTCTCTTCTCCTCATTTGCCCATCACCCCCCTCTGGAGCCCCCCCCTTCCCTTTCTCCCATGGTCCACTCTCCTCTTCTATCACATTCCTCCTCTTACGCACAGAAAATGCTGGAGGAATTCAGCAGGTCAGGCAACATCTGTTACTGTTTTGTTTGTTGAACTACATTAGGGTTAGTTTGCGGAACAGTTTCATCAAGCATAGATTGTGACAACTTCATCAAACGCCTTGGCCCCATCTGCCATAACAGGTGGGATTTCCTGGTTGACACCCATTTTTAATTCTACTTCCCATTCTCATTTGGACCTGTTGATCCATGGCCTCCTCCATTGCCATGACGAGGTCACTCTCAGGCTAGAGAAGCATACCTCAATTTTTGTCTGGGTAGCCTCCAACTTGACAATGTGAACATCGATTTCTCTAACTCTGGTAATTCCTCCTCCCTCCCTCTTCTCTCCTTTGCCTATCCCAATTCCGGCTCCCCTCCTACTCTTTTACTTCTCCTCACCAGCCCATCACCTTCCTCTGGTGCCCCTGTTCCTTCCTTTTCTCTCATAGTCCTCTCTCCTCTCCTATCAGATTCCTTTTCCTTCAGCCCTTTACCTTTCCCAACTAGCTATCTTCCTTCTCCTCCCCCCACTGTTTTATCCTGACGTCTTTCCCCTTCCTTTCCAGTCCTGAGAAAGGCTCTCGGCCCAAAACATCACCTGGTTATTTATTTCCAGAGATGCTGCCTGACTTGCTGAGTTACTCCAGCATTTTGTATGTGTTGCTTTGGATTTCCAGCATCTGCAGAACCTCTTGTTAGGTACACGCAGATAATCAGAATTCCCTGCCTGAGGACATCCTCTTGATATGACCGTGAATAGTTTGAATAGCCTTTGACCTTTTGTCAAGGAGCTGCTATTGGGTTTAAGCAGTATAATTGACTATGTAATAATGGCTGAATTGAAAACAAAGGTATTGCTTACTCAATTCTTAAAGCACAGCTGAGCAACTTGAAGCTTAGTTCACAATTTAAAGTTCAAAGTAAATTTATTATCTAAGTACATATACGTCATCATACACTACTCTGAAATTTTCTTCTTTGCGGACATTCACAAAGAAACACAATCGAATCCAGGAAAAATTACATACAAAGATGTACAAGCAATGTGCAAAAGTAGACAAACTGCAAATAGATATAAAAACAATAATAGTAATAAATAAATAACTAAGAGATAATATTGAGAACATGAGTTTTAGAGTTCAGAGTTGAGGTGAGTGAAGTTGTCCACATTGATTCAGGAACTGGATGGTTGAGGGGTTATAGCTGTTCCTGAACCCGATGGTTTGGGACCTAAGATTTCAGTGCTTCCTATCTGATGACAGCAGTGAGAAAAGAGCACGGCCTGGATGATGGAGGTCCTTCATGATGGATGCTGCTTTCTTGTGGCAGTGCTCCTTGTGAGTGTGTCAATGGTGAGGACAGCTTTTCCTCTGAATTCATAAACTATCCCCTGATAATTAAGGTCAAGCTCCTTCATTTGATATTCACCAACAACCATCAAGTCCACAGATAGAACCTGCACTTTGCATCATATTCCCTGAAGTATCAGACATGACAATAAAATATTTCTTCTCCGGCAAATATTGTATGACTTGAATTTCTTTTAAAATTTCTGTGGGCTACACAATACAGTCAGTATTATCCTGGAAGCAAGCAATGTAATAGTTTTCTTTAAAAGCACATCATTTTCATGGTCAAGTTATATTCCAACAATGCTCATTATATCCACTCTCAGTAGCCACTTTATTAGGTACACCGGTACACCTAGTTGTTAATGCCAACAATGCCAATCTTATGCCAATAACTCAATGCATTAAAGCATACAGACATGGTCAACTGGTTCAGTTATTTTTCAGAACAAACATCAGAATGAGAAAGGCATGTAGTCAAAGTGACTTTGACCATGAGGTGATTGATGATGCAAGACGGGGTGATTTCAGTATCTCAGAAACTGCTGATCTCTCAAGATTTTCACACACAACAGTCTCTAGAGTTCACAGAGGATGGTATGAAAAGCAAGAAACATCCAGTGAGCGGCACTTCTGAAGACAAGAATTCCTTGTTAATGAGAAGTCAGAGGTGAATGGCCAGACAGGTTGAAGATGACAATAACTCAAATAACCACTTGTTACAACAATAGTGTGCAGAACAGCATTTCTGAACCCACAACGTGTTGAACCTTGAGGTTCAATGCGGCAGAAGATAACGAACATACAACCCCATGTCCACCTTATTAGTTATAGGAGGTACCGAATAAGTGGCTACTGGGTGTATTTTACAGCATTGTACAGAAAAGCTGGAAGCAGTGAGCGTATCATTGAAGAGTGAGGACGAAAGTGGATAGCAATTTTTCTTTATTCATTCACACAACATGGATATCATCAGGATAGCCTGTATCCAATTCATATTCCTAAATGATCTTAAATTTGAGTAGACCTTTTCAGAATCTGTGGTGTGTTTGGAGACAGGTGGCTGCTAGGTGTCTAGAATGTACAGTAGTGAGCTAGTCAGATTTTTGAAACAATTTAACAGCTACCTTCCTGATAGTAGCTTTTTATTTCTGACTTATCCGTCAGCTGGGTTTAAGTCTGTATTTATATCTCCAGACCATTTGCCCAGCTGTCTGTTTTGCAGGCTGAGCAATACAACCACAAATCTGCAGTATTTCACTCCATCGTTACCACCTGGTCAGAGATGTACAATGAGCATTCACACTCACACTAATTTAGTGATGGAAAAGTTTTCTTGAAGTTTCTTTGGTTAGATCATGAACATAGATCATAGAACAGAGAAGAGTACATGCAGCACAGGAACACGACCTTCGGCCCACAACATTGTGCTGAACTACAGCACTGTGCCAACGTCCTAGACACATATACATAGCTAGGATGTCTAAGCCTTTTCACAATACTGTATTTAATATCTTTCCAGTTACCAAATAAAATTTAGCTTCCCTGAGCTAATACAAAGGTAAGTACTCTTATTTCTATTTTCCAACCACCTTATTTTAAACAATATATAAATAGGTCTTAGGCACCCTAGCTATATACAGTAAGACTTTTACACAGTACTGTAATTGCATTAGTAATCAAGTGCCCACCTAAACTAATCCATTCTGCTCACACAATGCCCATATTCTTCCATTCACTGCACGTTCATGTGCCTTTCTAAGAGTCTCTGGAATGTTTCTATTGTGTTTGTCTCCACCACCAGCTCAGTCAGCACATTCCAGGCACCCACCACTCTGTAAAAAAACTTACCCCTCACACCCCCTCTAAGCTTACTCCTCTCACCTTAAGTGTATGCCCTCTGTTATTAGATATTTCAACCCTGGGAAAAAGATACTGCCTATCTACTCTGTCTATGTCTCATAACATTAGGAAACCTCTATCAGCCTCCACTTTTCCATAAAAAACAACCCAAGCATGCCCTATCTCTCCTTATAGTATATTCTCCTTAATCCAGGCAGCATCCTGGTAAATCTCTTCTGCACCATCTCGAAAGCCTTGACATCCTTTGAGCAACCAAAACTGAATGCAGTACTCCAGATGCAGCCTCTTTAGCATTTTATAAAGCTACATAATTTCCGAACGCTTAAACTCAGTTCCTCAACTGAGAAAGACAAGTATCCCACATGCCTTTTTTATTGTCCTATGAACCTGTGTGGCCACTTTTAGGGAGCTATGAACTTGGACTCCAAGATCCCTCTGTAAGAATCTTTGAATTAACAGTGTACTATCTGTTTACATTTTATCCCCCAGAATGCAACACTTCACATTGGGTCAGGTTAAACTCCATTTGGCATTTCTACACCCATATCTGCAATTGATCTATATCCTGTTGTATCCTTTCCCAGTCTTCTACTCTACCCACAATACCAAAAATCTTCCTATTATATGCAAGCTTACTAACCCTCCCATCCAAATCATGTATAGGATCACATACAGCAGAGATCCCTGTCTGAATGACTGCAGGACATCACTAGTCACAGAACAGAATAAGTCCTTTTGCCTTCTAAGGAAAGCCGATTCTGAATCCAAAATAGCTACTCAACCACAGATCCCATAAGTCTTATCTTCCAGATGAATGCCCCATGAGGGACCTTGTCAAACATCTTAATAAAATCCATGTAGACAGCATCCACAGCTCTCCCTTTATCAGTCACCTTCACCATTTCTCAGAACTCAGTCAAAATGTTTTGTACAGACATGCTGAAGTCCCTAATTAGGCCATGATTTTCCAAATCATCTCCAGTAACTTCCCAACCACTGACATGAGATTCATTGGTCTTTAGTTTCCAGGATTATCCCAATTTCATTTCTTAAATAATAGAATAACAGTAGTTACTTGCAGTGCTTCACAACCTTGTCTGTGACTAGAGTGGAAACGAAGATATTGGTCCAGGCCACAGCAATTTCATTTCTTGCCTCTCTCAATAACCTGGATATATCCCAAGTCCTGGGCATATCCACCTTAATACTCTTTAAGAGACCCACACTACCTCCTCCTTAATCTCAAAATGCCCCAGCATATCAATACATTTGGTACTAACATTCCAACCTTCCACTTCCTTCTCCTTGGTAAATATTGATGCAAGTTACCTCACCCACATCTTCCCTCCTTTCTCCTTGACTGCTCCTAGTCACTGCCTATTTATCCTCTTGCTCTTGACGTTTGCACAGAATGCCTTGGGATTCTCTTTAATCCCACTTGCCAAGGACTTTGCATGGCCACTCCTGGCTTTCCTAACAACAAAACAAAGTTCTGTGAAAATTGTACTTCAGTGCATTTTGTGCTACAGCTGGAGGAGTGCTGACTTTGCCAGAAGCCATTTCGACAGCTGCAAGGTCGGATTATTTACAGCTCCGGGAATTCAGCCTGCACAGAGATTACCAAAATGGGCACCCTTAAAAGAAAAGCCTTCGGTTTTATGTTTGCATGTAGATAAAATCTTATTTCTAAGTAGC
Source organism: Hypanus sabinus (assembly GCF_030144855.1). Taxonomy (NCBI): domain Eukaryota; kingdom Metazoa; phylum Chordata; class Chondrichthyes; order Myliobatiformes; family Dasyatidae; genus Hypanus; species Hypanus sabinus. Next base: position 87,554,860 of record NC_082706.1, read on the forward strand.
GTTAAGTGAAAAGTTAACTCACTAGATGAAAACAACAATTTTAATGGCCTACAGAAGAATAATTGATGGAAATCACCAAAAAAAATTGTCATCTCCTAGGAGTACAAATTTTAAATGTTTGTGTTACATCAGATAATGATTTAAAATATATCCCTACTCTAACTCTAACTTTACAATTGCAATGAGGGAACCACAGAATACGAATGTAGGTGGAGCAGGAGGCAGTTACCTGGAGAGGCTAAGATGTCTCGAGATGGCATACTCATTCTGCCATTTATCTTGAATTGCTGAGTGCTCTCAGCCTATGAACTCTGCACTCAGTAGCCATCTAATCAGCCAATCATGTTGCAGCAACCCAATGCATAAAGAGGTTCAGTTGTTCAGACCAAACATCAGAATGGGAAAGAAATGACTTCGACCACAGAATGGTTGTTGGTGCCAGATGGGGCGGTTTGCGTATCTCAGAAACTGCTGATCTGATTTTTTTTCATGCATAATAGTCATTACAGTTTACAAAGAATAGTGCAAGAAACAAATAAAAATCCAGTGAGTGGCTGTTTTGTGGGCAAAAGCACCTTGTTAATGAGGAAAAAGTCGTGAAGATCAGCAGATGCTGGAAATCAGAACGATACACACAAAATGCTGGTGGAACTCAGCATGCCTGCCAACATCTATGGAAAGGAGTGAACAGCTGATGTTTCAGTCCAAGACTGATGAAGCCCTGATGAAAGGTCTAGGCCCGAACGCCGACTGTTTACTCTTTTCCAAAGATGCTGCCTGGCCTGCTGAGATCCTCCAGCATTTTGTACATGTGTTGTCAGCTGAGAATGGCCAGACTGGTTTAAGCTGACAGGAAGGTGACAGAAACTCAGATAAACATGCATTACAAGAGTAGTGTGCAGAAGAGCATCTCTGAGTGCACAGCACATCAAACCTTGAAGTGGATGGGTTACAACAGCAGAAGACCATGAACATACACTTAGCGGCCACTTTGTTAGGTACTGGAGGTATCTAATAAAGTGGCCACTGTGTCTATATCAGTACACAGCACATAGAATATAAATAGATGACATAGACAGAAAATCAGATTTAATTTGAAACAATACTGCATTTTGTTATATATTATATAATAATGCTTAGTTAGACAATATAATCTGGGTAATATCAGTCCAAGATGTAGGTTTGTTTGATGTTATTTCCAGTGACATGTATAAAGGAGAATGAAATAATTGTTACTCCAAATCCGATGCAGCACAAAAGAAGCAGAATAAGATAAATAGCAATAAAAATTCAGTAAATCTAAATACATGGGATAGCATATACACATTGTTTGATTGTACATCCACAAAGTGATGCTAGGCACAGGGGTGTTCATACATAAGGTGATTCTAAGGGGTAATAATAAACTAGTGGTGGAAGGGGATTTGGGGTAGTGGTGCTGATCTACCTTGGGGAAAGTAACTGTTTTGAGTCTGGTATCCTTGGCATGGATGCTACATAGCCACCTCCCTGATGGGGGTGGGACAAACAGTCCGTGAGCAAGGTGGGTGGGATCCTTTATGATGTGACTTGCCCTTTTCTGGTATCTTTCAGTATATATGTCTTTGATGGTGGGTAGAAGGGTGCTGAAGATGCATTGGGCAGTTTTGACTGCCCATTCCAGAGCCTTCCTCTCTGCCACAATGAAGTTTCCATAGAGTGTGGTTTCAGTGCAGTTAAGTGAGCTGTGAGGTGCAGATAGTCACTATCTGCATTCTAGCAACTTATACATAGAAGAGTTAAGCTGCCCTCAGCTATGTTAATGTCTTCCAGCATCTCAATTAAATGTACAGTCATTTGAAAAATACGGTCTCTGTAATTCACTGTTCTTTCACAGATGCAAGTCATAACCCAAGTGATTGATTAGCAATGGACACTTAAACAAGTAAGGGTTTAGCGCAATGGAATCTAAACTTTGACATTAACACTGTTCTCTTTTCTTGGTGAGAAATGCCCAGGGTGGTATTCCCATACTTGCGAACAATGTATTTGTTTTATAAGTGAAGTGGAAGGGCATATTGTTGATAAAAGCTTCGTGCATAACACAGTTTGTCTGTCTTTGGTGCATATTGTTCATGTCTTGGTTACTAATTCTACAAACATTACAAATTGCAAAATATACCTTCAGCATCTAAAACATGGAACATAGAACAGTACAGCACAGGACCTGACCATTCGGCTTACAATGTTGTGCCAAACAAATTACATTGGTAATCAAATGGCTGACTAAACTAATCTCTTCTGCCTACGCAATGTCCATATCCTTCCATTTTCCCAAAGTTTCAGCTATGTGATGCAGTCACTGAAGTCAGAACTGAGCTGACCTATGAAGGGCAGCTTGCTGACTGTCCTCTACTGAACTGCTGGTGAAAGGTACAGTACAAACACTCAATGGCCACTTTATTAGGTATCCCTGTACATCTGCTCGTTAATGCAAATATTGAATCAGCCAGTCATGTGGCAGCAACTCAATGTATAAAAACATGTGGACGTGGTCAAGAGGTTCAATTGTTGTTCAGACCTAACATCAGAATGGGGAAGGTATGTGATCTTAAGTGAATTTGACCACGAGGCAAGACAGGGTTTGGGTTACTCAGAAAATGCTGATCTTCTGGGTTTCACACACACAGTCTCAAGTTTACAGAGAATGGTGTGTAAAAAAAAACCATAATAAAATCCAGTGAACAGTGCTTCTGTGAGCGAAAGCACCTTGAGAGATGTCAGAGGCAAATGGCCAGACTTGTTCAAGTTGACGGGAAAGTGACAGAAACTCAAATAACCAAACATTATGACAGTGGTGTGTAGACGAGCACATTGAAACTTGAAGTGGATGAGCTCCAGCAGCAGAAGACCATGAACCTGCAGAAATACGCTCAGTGTCCACTTTACTGGGTATATATTTTATCTAAAAAAGTAGCCATTGACCGTATATCTTTTAATACTTCATCCCAATTTTGAAATGGTTGCTTTCAGGTACACCTCTGAATGCCAAGATGTTATCAGCAGTGTTTGAGATTTAGTACTTACTTCCTTACTTAAACCCTTCACCCCCTTTGGGGTTTAGGTCATTGACTGCAACTTGCCAGAATCCTCTGTCATGGGCCAGTCTTTCAAATGATCTCCAGGTGTAGCCCATCCTTCCTCCCACAGGGATTAAGTCTTTGGAGCATCTGTTGGTGTTCCTGGAATGGGATTGCTAGCCCCATGCCCCACCCTTCTCCTTTCGCATCCTGGCTTGAGACCATCCATGGTGGAGTTCTTGTGAATTAGTGTCCTCTGGTAAATGTTAGATAAGTGTGCATGACGTTGATTTTGATGGTTATAGTTTGAGGTTGTCCCTGCCATCAATTCAATTCAATTTGAAGGGATCGTTGATTTTCCTGAAAGAAACTTGTTATTTAGACCATATAATAATTGTCCCCCATAATTCAATGGCAGAGCTCACAGTGTGACAGAAGATGAGATAGCTTGTGTTTTAGGAAACTTAGAATCTGGGTAACTCCATCATTTAACTGTATCACATCAAATTAATCCTAGCAATTGTGACACTATCAAGGCCTGTCTCATTTTAAGGTCTGTGATGATTTCTAACTTACAGAAGGTTACAACCATTTGCTTTTTGAATACTCAAGTCAGGTTGTCAAATAAGTAGAATCAAACAAGAGATGAATGTACACAGGAGAATTAGAGAATAACAGTTTACACGGTTCTGTAAATCATTTAACTGCAAATGAAAGCTAATGCCCAAGTTTTATTTTTGGAATTCATCTTTCCCAGGATCATTTCTCTTTCTTTTTGTGGATGCATCTTGCAAAAGGCTTTGTAAATCCGAATGATTAATGGTTTTTATTAAGGTAGGTGCATCTGTGCTGAAGCAGAATCCATTTATTTTCATTCTGAACGCCTTGTTTCAGAAATTCAAAATCCATAGTACTTTCCTAACTGTCCCATATAATTCAATAGAAAAGGTGGCAAATACTTTATCCATGGGATTGAATAAATTTTATAAAGTATTCCCTCAACACCAGTCTCAATAGAATATGCTATAAAATTTAATCAATCCCGCAGATAAATTATTTACCACATTCTCTGTTGAATATAATCCCACATCCACAGTTTGGTCCATGGTTTCCTTTATTGTAGTTTCCCATTCCCATTCTGACATGTTGGTCCATGGTCTCCTCTACTGACATGATAGAACCACTCTCAAGTTGGAGGAGCAACACCTCATATATTCTGGGTAGCCTTGAACCTGATGTCATTAACACCGATTTCTCTAACTTATGCTCATTTCTCCGTGCCTCCCCTCTCTTTTCCCATACCCCATTCTGGCTATCCTCTTAAAAATTCTCATCTGCTCATCACCTTCTTCACTTTCTCCCATGGTCCATTTTCCTCTGCTACAAAACTCCTTCTTCTTTTCAGCCCTTTACCTCTCCCACCTGTCACGTCCCAGAGTCCAACTTCATTCCATCCTCCCCTACCTACCTACCTACCTACCCCTTAACCTGGTCTCATCTATCACTAGTCTGGTTGTGCTCCATCCCCTCCTCGACTTTCTTATTCTGGCTCCTTCCCACTTCCTTCCCAGACCTGATCTCGGCCCAAAACATCGACTGTTTCTTTCTCTCAGTAGACACTGCCTGATGTGCCGAGTTTCTCCAGAATTTTCTGTGTCCTTTTCATTATTTAAGTCCAGTTTGTAAAGCCCACAATGCCTATAACTTTTTATCTGACCAATAACTGTGTCACAGTTAGAACTGATGAATTCCAGTCATCTGTAAGCTGTAGCATTTTTCATAAGTTTGAGAATTTTTTTTTTAATTCTGGAAGACAAGATTTTACATAACAAGCTCAGTAAATATGAGCATGTAAAGCAAAGTCATTGTTATTATCATTTCATAATGATTTCCCAATGACTTTCAATTCCCAAGCCCTGACCAGGGATATCTAGTCCCTATACCCTTCTATCCCCCGTCAAGAAGGCCTTAACATTCTCTCTTTCTTGAGAACAGACCCATCTAATGTCCCTGCACCATCACCATCACCAGACTGGGAGACCATTTCGCTGAACACCTACGCTCTGCCTGCAAGAGAAAGCAGGATCTGCCAGTGGCCACACATTTTAATTCCACATACCATTCCCATTTTGATATCTATCCATGGCCTCCTTTACTGTCAAGATGAAACCACACTTAGGTTGGAGGAACAACACCTTGTATTTTGTCTGGGTAGCCTCCAACCTGATTGCATGAACATTGATTTCTCTAACTTCTGTTAACACCCCCTCACCTTCTGACCCCATACCATGTTTGTTTGTTTGTTTATTTATCTATCTATGTATGTATGTACGTGTGCATTTATTTATTTATTTATTTATTTATTATTTTTCCCTTTTTTCTTCTTTTCTCTCTCTGTCCCTCTCACACTCACTCCATGCCTGCTCTCCATCTCCCTCTGGTGCATCCCTCCCCCTTTGTTTCTCCTTAGGCCTCCAGTCCCATGATCCTTTCCATTCTCCAGCTGTGTATCCCTTTTGCTAATCAACTTTCCAGATCTTAGCTTCATCCCTCCCCCTCCTGTCTTCTCCTATCATTTTGGATTTCCCCCTCCCCCTCCCACTTTCAAATATCTTACTATCTCTTCTTTCAGTTAGTCCTGACGAAGGGTCTCGGACCGAAACGTCAACTGTGCTTCTTCCTATAGATGCTGTCTGGCCTGCTGCGTTCCACCAGCATTTTGTGTGTGTTGATGGAATTTCCAGCATCTGCAGACTTCCTTGTGTTTATCTTTTGTCTGTCCGGTGGAACTGGTCCTAATCCTCAACAATTGTGCCTTCAGCTCCTCCCAATTTCTCTGAACCCAAGGTGTAGACTTGGTTACCTGCATAGGTCCAAGCTATGCCTGTTTTTTTGTTGGCTACATGGAACAGTCCATGTTCCAAGCCTTCCCTGATAATTCTCCCTAACTTTTTCATGCTACATAGTGCTGCTTCATGCACTTATGCCAAGTTCATCAGTCTCACCAACTTTGCCTCCTCCTTCCACCCTGCTCTTAAATTCACTTGGCCCATTTCTGACACCTCTCTCCTCTTTCTCAATCTCTCTTTCTCCTTCTCTGGACCAAACTGACTACTGATAACTTTTAATAATCCTACCATTTTCCCCTGGCAGTCTTCACTATAATTCTTTCCACCCCTTCTCCCTTAACAATGCAGTTCCTTTGTCTCCACCACATCTATTCCCAGGATGAGGCTTTCCCTTCCAGGACAGAAATGTCCTCCTTCTTCTAAAAAAAGTGGGGTTTCCTTTCCTCCACCATTGATGCTGCCCCCTCCTGCTCTTTCTCCATTTTCTAGACATCCATGCTCTCCCCATCTTCCTCCTACTTTAATAGGGATAAAGTTTCCCCCCTTGTCCTCACCAACCACCCCATGAACTTTCATATCCAAGACATCATTCTCTGCAACTTCTACCATCATCAATGGGATCTTGCCACCAAACACATCTTTAAACCCCCCACCCACCCTCCGCTTACCACTGAGATCATTCCCTCTGTGATTTCTTGTCCATTTGTCCCTCCTCACTATTCTTCCTCCTGGGATGTATATCTGCAAGTGACAGACATGCTACACCTGCCCATTCACCTTCTCCCTCACCTCAGTTCAGGGCCCCAAGAAGTTGGTCCAGGTGAGGCAACACTTCACCTCTGAAACTGTTGGGATCGTCTTCTATATCCAATGCAGTCTGCTCTCCATTAGTGAAATTCGACATAAACTGAGGGACCGCTCTATCTGCAGATAATGGAATTTTCCAGTGGGCAGCCATTTTAACTCCTATCCCCATTCCCATTCTGACATGTTGCTCCACGGCCTCCTCTTCTACCACAATTAGGCCACTGTCAGGCCGGAGGAGCAAAACCTCATATTTTGTCTCCAACCTGATGGCTTGAACATTGATTACTCCTTGCAGCATTTTTTCTCCCTCCCCCTTGCATCTTCAACTCTTCCACACTCTGGCCTGTTACCCCTTCTCCTCATCTGCCTATCAACTCCCACTGGTGCCCTTCTCCTTCCCTTTCTCCTATGATCTACTCTTGTCAGTTTCCTTCTTCTCCAACCCTTTGCATTTCCCACCTATCCCCTCCCAGCTTATTACTTCAATCCCCTCTTCTCCACCCACCTGGCTCCATCTATCATCTTCTAGCTTGTCCTCCTTCCCCTCCCCCACCTTTTATCCTGGCATTTTCCCCCTTCTTGTCCAGACCTGAAGTAGGGTCTCCACATGAAATGTCGACTGTTTATTTATGTCCATCCCTGCTGCCTGACCTGCTGAGTTCCTCCAGCATTTTGTGTATTGTCGCTCTGAATTTTCACCATCTGCAGAACCTCTTATGGCTTTATCATTTTTGTCCATTTCACCTACTAATTGCTGGTTCATTTAATATCACGTAGCTCACGTAGCTCCAGCGCCTGTCCTTAATTTACAGCAGAAATTGAGTCAGCCTGCCAGAGGGCAAACAAAATTACAGGAACAAATCATCCTAGTCCCAACAAAGGAAGAATGGAGGATATAAATATACATTACAGCTGAAGTATTTCTGCAGGTATGTCACAGGTTTTGCAGAGCTCAGCACTATTGAAACCTCGGTAGTCTTACATTTCAACTGGTTCATCTGACTTAAACAATGGACTCATTGGTCCTCCTACTGGCAAGATAATATGATGGAACCAGTCGTTTGGTACAAGAAACTGATGTTTTATGTTCTGCATTGAGAGTGGAAAACTTGATTCTTTCTTCCTTAATCACTGAATCAAGATAAACATTCCCAGCTTATCTCTGTCATGGAACTGATAAGAGATCATCCATATTTAATCATCAGAATATGCACTTAATAAATCAGTATGAAGAATATTAGCAGCAAGAAATAATTGGCAAAGAGCTGATATTACTGTAGGAGGAAGAACCAATCCTCATTCAGGTTCAGAGGTAGAACTTTAAATTGTTTTGGTATCATTTCAGAGGATCTGTCCTGGGACCAGCACATAAGTGTCCTTACAAAGAAGGAACAATAGTGCCTCTACTTTCCTAGAAGTATGGGTGGATTTGGGCGTTCCAGTTTCCTCCCGCAACGCTGTACGGCTGAGGATTAATAGGTTATACGCAAGATATGTGGGTGCTGAAAGCAAGGCGACACTTGCAGGCTGCCCCAGCACACTCTCGACTGTGTTGGTGACCAACACAAACAGCTCATTCCACTGTATATGCTGTATATGTATTTTGTCATATGCTTTTGTGATATCATTCTGGAGGAACGTTGTCTCATTTTTTAACTGCATTGCATTTGTGTTTTATAAATGACAATAAACTGAATCTGAATCTGAATCTGAATGTTTGGATGTTTCAATTTACAGTTGACAAATATAGCTTACCTTTTTTAAAATAACAGTACTTAATGATATCTGAAACAGGATAAAGTACTGGAGATCTGGATTCAGCTAGAGTATGATACGACAGGAATTTTAAAAGTTTAGGTCTGCTGAATTTGAGAAAGTTTTATTATATCAGTATAAGAACATATTGGCATAATAGATTATTTTGATGACAGCGAAAACTTGTCACACATTTGACTGGGCTTTTTTTTATAGGTGTGTAATTGATGTTCGCAATTTTTAAGTTATCTTCCCAGAGTGATTCTATGAATTATGCTTGGCTGCTTTGAACGCTGTAATGTGATTGAAGTTCACAGAATGCAAGAGCATCTTGTGGTGTCTGACACAAGCATCCAAACTGCTGATTTTGAACACAATGACTTCCTAAGACAGGCTGAATTTATTGCTCTGTTAAAATACATGGATTGGAGCAGAAAGATTTGGAAAAGGACAATGAACACCAGAGTTTCTACAGCTGATGGAAATCCAGAGAACACACACAAAATGCAGGAGGAACTCATCGGGTCAGGCAACATCTATGAACAGTTGACAGCTCGAACTGAGACCCTTTATCAGCAATTTAACAGTTCAACAAAATGCTTCCAAACGGAAGCAGCATCAACAGATGCGAATTCTATTCCTTTGCTTGTTACTTCAGAATAAATACGAGTGGATGTTATAATTTTTTTATCTTAAGAAGTCTTGATACCTACCTATTATTGCTAACTATATAAGAAAGGGTTATATTTAATGCTTTTGTAATGTGGAACTTTATTTCCTATGTAAGGTTAAATTTTCAGACCCAGAGTGTACATTAAGTGGTTGTAAAATCTTCCATAGTTGGTAGTTACTTCAAGTAATATCACAGCTAATCCAGGAAGGCCGCTTGTCCTATATTAAAGTTTAAAGTTCAAAGTAAATTTATTATCAAAGAACTTATATGTCACCATATACTACCTTGAGATTAATTTTCTTGCAGGCATTTACAGGAAAATAAAGAAATATAATAGAATTTATGAAAAGCTATAAATTCTAAAGCCTGACAAAGAACCAAAATGCAAAAGGAGGTAAGTCATGCAAATAATAACATAAAGGTAAATAAATAATACTGAGAGCATGAGTTATAGAATCCTTGAAAGTGAAGTCGATAGATTGTGGAGTCAATTCAGCATTGAGGTTAGTGAGGTTATCCACATTGGTTCAGAAGCCTGATGGTTGAAGGGTAATAGCTGTTCCTGACCGTGACCCTGATAGTTCTTGGCAAGTTTTCTACAGAAGTGATTTGCCATTGCCTTCTTCTGGGCAGTCTCTTTACAAGACAGATGACCCCAGCCATTATCTATACTCTTCAGAGATTGTCTGTCTGGCATCAGTGGTCTCATTACTAGAAGCTAGAACTTGTGATATGCACCAGCTGTTCACACAGTCATCCACCACCTGTAGCCATGGCTTCATGTGAACCTGATCTGGGGGAGGGGCTAAGTAGGTGCTACACTTTGCCCAAGGGTAACCTACAGGCTAAGGGAGGAATGGAGTACTTTACACCTCCTCTGGCAGAGATGCATCTCCACCCTCTCACCCAAAAGTTTCCTGTATCTCCTCTATAAGGTTCAGGACCTGTGAATCCCCTATAAGGTGACCAATAATTCATCAAAGCAACTGCACTGGCCACAGATATGTTACCAACTGACCTTTCGAAAAACTATAATACTGTGAGAAACTTGGGAAGTCTTAAAGAAGAGTAACCAGCATGAAATCACATTGGTCATTGGTTCATTAACTAAGCAATATCTCAAAGTCAATTAAAGTAAGCCTTATGTTTCACTTTATATTGAATGAAATTAAATGGAATCCATTGTCTTCCACACTTCTTTCACTTGAAATCTCAGTGGATAGAAATCTGTTATCTGTTTTATGCACCAAATGTCCAATGCAACATTTGTAATATGATCTCTGGTTGAACACTTGCTGACTACATCCAGGTAACATTCCTAGGACAAAGATGGAGGTTGTATTATAGGGAGAAATTAAGCAGACTTGGACAATACTCTCCAGAGATCAGGGGAATGAAAGTTAATCTAATTGAAATTTATAAAGGAGCAGATGCAGAAATTATGTTTCCTTTGGCTGGCCATTTAGGAAGGATAGAGAATTTACAGATTCTTTGACTCAGAAAGCTGTGGATCCTTAGGCACCAAATATATTCAAGACAAACATTGGTACATTTTTAGATACAGTAAGAATCTAGTACTGAGAGGTTAGTGAATAGTCAAGACTCAAGGTAGTTTATTGTCATTCTTCAGTACACAAGTATAAAGGAGAACAAACTGATTGTTGCTCCGGATCCGATGAAGCACAAAAGTCACAACAAACATAAAAACACAAAGTATATAAATATAAGCAATCCCATAAAACAGAATGTACAATTAAATGTAGAGTGTAGCCATTCCTAAGATTAGGAATATGGAAACTGCCCTTCCACACTTATTGCACTATGTGAGCATTTGAAATCTCCATAGAATTGAAATCTGTTTTTTTTCTATGAACCAGATGTCCAATATGTCATTTGCATTCTGAGCTCCAGCAGTACACTTGGTGACTGCATCCACATAACATTGCTGGCTCTGGAGAGAAATGGTGGAGGCTCGGCCTATACTCTCCAGGAGAGGACGTGGAAGTGACATTTCTCTCGGTTGGAACATCGCAGCCTCAAAATAAGGAGCTGGCGCTGCAGGACTGAGATTAGGAAAAAGTTCTTGGTCCCAAGGGTAGTAAACTTTCAGATTCTTTGTCCAAGAGAGTTGGATAACCTCAGCTGCTGAATATTTTCAAAACAAATATTAATATGATTGTAGATACAATAGGAATCAAGTGATATTATAGTGATTTTATAGTGAATATTATAGAGATTTATGTTGTGTTCATTACTGAGGGATAGTACCGAGCATGCTAGTATGCAGGATACTACATTGAATTTTTTTGACAATGCTATTTGTGCAGTATGTGAACTCCTGGGTGAGTGACATAGGAATAACACCACTGACTGACAAAAAAGAAAAACTAGGTATGAACTTCTTGTCTATAGCACTGCATTGAAATTAAACTCACTGAAATTGAGCAATTCAGTTCACTTTACCATACCGTATAACTTATGTTACTTACATAAACACAAAAAAGAATTGCCAACACTGGAACTGTTTTTCTCTTTGTTTTCCTCCTTTATTTTCACCAGTTCCTTGAACAGGTGCATCCACCTCAGGTAAGTGGTCCTCATAAGGATCAGGACATAAGTGGTCCTCATAAGGATCAGGATACTCTATTTCTTTCTTGACCTTTCATGGACTTCGAAGATGTACGAGTGCAATGTTGTTCCTTCTCATTTCCCTTTGTGATGTTCTGATCACAAACAATTGTGGTGCATGCTGCTGGACTATGGTTCCTTTGGTGAATTGGTCTGAAACCCAAACAGCTTCACCACTCTTGTACAGCAACTTTGCTGTGCATCAGTGATCATGCACGCTCTTCGTTTTTTCATGCAGTGTTGTCTCAAAATGTCTAACTTTGTCTAAGTGAGGTTGGAAAAGGGAAAAAAAGAACAGGACGGCTTCTTCGCAATATCCAGAATACTATCAGTAAAATAATTGATAAATGTAAAGGAGCATTAAATATTCTCAGGTGTCTATGTGGGTATTCTTGAGGTGCTACATGAAAATCTTTGATGACCGTTTATATTTGTTTAATTAGATCTGTGTTTGATCATGGCTGTGTGTGGCTTATGGATCAGCTTCATTCTCAACTTCAAAATATTGGGATGTGATACAAGCACAGGCTTTAAGAATGTGTTGTGCTGCAATAGGTTGTCCCTGTTTCGGCTTTACTGGTTGAAATGAGACAACGGTCCTTACAGTTTGCACCTTTCTTTTTATACAGCTTTTAACTTTACCTCAGCATTGTTTTTCTAACATTCTGCCTGTAGCTGACGAACATTCTCACACTGCCTGACTATGGAAATAGCTTTCTCTAGTGTGAGATTTGCCTATACTTGAAGTCTCACTGACAATTTGGTATCTAGTAGTTTGACAATAATCCTGTCTCTAATGAGCTCATCTCTCAGATTTCCATATGCTCAGCTGTCTGACAATGCTGTGACAGAGTCATTCACACTTTCATCTGGCTCCTGTTTTCAGGAGTTGAACTTTGCCCTCACATATTTGGCTTTTCACTTGCCTGTGAAACATTCTTTGAATTTGTCCTGTTCTGTTTTATACTTCTTTTTCTGAGCATCTGCCAGTCTTAATCCACCCATGATGTCATCAGCTTTGTCACCCATGGAGTATATCAGTGTGCTTACTTGATGCACTTCTGAAGCCTGAGTGAGATTGATTGCAACCCTAAATCTCTCAAAGTCCCCTGGTTTAGAGAAATCAAATGTTTTAGGGAGTTTTATTAGGTAAGTAGATATAGTCACTGAAAGTATTCGTTCAATTTTCCTGTTTGCTTGTTCATTTGCTATTTTATTTATTTAAACTACAAATTTCTTCTTTTCTCTCCCCGAGAGTTTGACTGACTTCTGTGCCTGCGTCTCCGTGCACTTTCCATGGCTAGTGGTCCAAGGTATCCATTTTTGGGCGTGGCTTGAAGGTGTCGCTTAGCGACCCTAGTCCTTTCTGAGCTCAGCCTCATGGTGCATACAATTAGCAAATTAGCACAGGAAGTTTAGGTCAATAAGTCTCTGGATATTTTTCTTCGATATATGCGGACAAGAGCAGTCTTGCTGTAAATTCTTTCTTGTTGGGGATCTCACTTGGTTTGTAGCACCAACTCATTAATGATCAACCACTTCTGACACCATGTTGTGTTTGTAATTGAGGGATAGTGCAGAACACACCAGGATGCTAGCATGCAGGATACTCCACTGAACTTTATTAACAACCCTGCTAGTACAGTTTGTGACCTCCACCCATGTAGAAGTGGTTTACAGGGTGGCATAGGAACAACACCACCTACTACCACCACAATTTACATTCAGCTTCTGCTATTGGTCCATTGCACCACATGCACTCAAAGTTTTCAAGGGATTCAAGGTTGTTTATTGTCATTCTTCAGTGCATGAGTGAAAATGAGAACACAATTATTGTTACTCCAGATCTGATACAACATAAAAAGCACAATAAGCATAAAAACACAATTAATATAATTATAAAAGTATTCCTATAAAATACAAAGTATAAGTAACTGTTGAATGTGGCCATATATACATAAGATTAGGATTATGGAATACCTGAGGTAAAAGCGCAGCCAGGGTTTTATTGAATAACAGAGCAACAAAGAGCTGAAAGTCTTTTTGCTTCTGTTTCCATTGTCCTTACGCTCATATCTTCTAATTGAATGTATTTTCATTATTAAGGAATTATAATGATTTCAGAGAAAAAGCACAACAAGATCCCCTGGAGAGGCACCTATCATTGATTTCTTTCTATTCTCATTAATAAAGGCTTCAATTAAATCAAAGTTTTCAGTGCAAAATTGCGACCATGCACATTTAGATCTACTGCAACACATACAAAATGCCAGAGGAATGGCATCTTGTTGGATAGCATCTATGGAAATTAATAAACAGTCAACATTTTGGGCTGAGGTGCTTCTTCAGGACTGGAAAGGAAGGGGGAAGATACCAGATGAAAAAATGGGTGGGGGAGGGGAAAGAGGGCTAGCTAGAAGATGATAGGTGAAGCCAGGTGAGTGGGAAAGGTAAAGGGCTGGAGAAGCAGGAATCTTCCGAGGAAAGTGAACCAAAGGAGAAAGGGGATGAGGATACACTGGCAGGCAGGAGTGCAGCCAGTCAGGATGCTCTCAATTGTGCCCCTGTAGAAAGTTCTTAGGATTTGGAGGCCCATACCAAACTTACTCCCAAAATAACTTACGTCTGACATTTCCCCTGTACTTTCCTCCAATCAGGGTTAAAACTATGCATCCTGGTATTAGCCATTTCAAAGTTCTCGGGCAATCCACTTGATCAATGCTTCTTTTCATCTCATACTCCTCTATAAAGTCACCTCTCATCTTTATTATTATTTAGTTTTTCTTTTTGTATTTACACAATTTAGTGTCTTTTGCACATTGGTTGATAGTCTGTGCAGTTTTTCATGGATTCTGTTGTGTTTCTTTGTATATATTGTGAATGCCTGTAGGAAAATAAATCTCAGGGTACCATATGGAAACATGTACTTACTTTGATAATAAATTGAACTCAGAACTGTTAACTTCCACCAGTTGCTTTACCTAGAGAAAGAATTCAACAATTTTGACTTCTCATAAAAGATCGTTTCTTGGGCTATGGTGAAACCTGGAAACACCAGTTGCAGCTTTATAACACAACTGGGCCAATCACCACTCTGGATAAAAAAGGAACTCACTTCAGAAAACTTACTTTTTTAATAGTAATGTTTAATTTGCAGCCCACTCCTCCCTTCCCTGCAAGTATTTTATCTGTATGCAAGCATGTCAACAAACTATTGCATCATATATTTTAGGTTAAAAAAGAGATCAATTTAACCTTGTAATTAAATCTGAAACCATTAGCTTTTCATTGGCTAGTTACTCACTTCCATTATAACTGCAAGGATACGAGCTGAAGGGTCATGGTGATTTCACTCCCAGTGCCAAGTCAAGAATTAACTTTGTTTCAACTATAGTGCCAGTCGATCAGGTCAGATCAGATCAGATTCAGATTTATTTAGCACATGCACATCAAAGCATACAGTGAAATGTGCCATCTGCATTAACATCCAACGCACCCAGGGATGTGCTGGGGCAGCCCATGGGTGACGTCATGCACTTCGGCGCTGGCATAGCATGCCCACCATGGTCAGCAGAACACAGAACACGACAAGCAACAGAACAACAGCAGTGAAACAAGCTCTGATCCCCCCTCTGACCCACGCACATACATAGTCCTTTAACCCCAGGACGGGCCACCTCCTTCGGCTTCTGGTGGACTTGTAGATTCTCAACGTGTGGATTTCAACTTCCCTAACAGACTCAGGGATGTGATCGAACACAGAATGCGCTTTGCGCTAAATTGCAGCAACCTAATGCATTAGGCAACTGTGAAGCAATCAAGTACTTGAAATTGTCGAGCACAGGTTCTGAAGAGTCAGTGAGTCACTAAGTGCAATGTGAAATGCTCAAGGGTGTGAATGAGACCTGTAATTTATGCCACGTTGCCACCCAGGGTGAGAACATTGCTGACTCGTGTTTCAACATCGTTGATTCATGTCCTTCACACAGAATTCTGCACTTGAGCAAGCTCTACATTGTCAGAGATACTGTCCTTCAGACGAGATGTTGAAACAAAAGTTAGAAAAGAACCAGGCACTTATCCTCCATGTTTTAGCCAAATCATATCTCTTAACTGACATTGCAGAAATCAGATTCCTTGTTATTATCATATTGTTGCATGTCACGCCAACACACCACAACAAATCCCTAGTACATGTAAATGTCTATGGTGAATAAAGTAGATTCTTGATCCTCAGCTCCTTGCTAAATCCACTGGCAATTCAACGTGCTACTGCATGATGATAGCACTAAAAGAGGAAACCCCCCTCTCTCAGATGATCTTAAAAAAAATCCCTTTATTCTGAAGAAAAGCAGCAATAACCTGATTCCCCTAGTTGATATTGTTCCCTTAGTTAACAGCCCAAAAATTGGGAGTATACGGTAGCATAGTGGTTAGTGCAACACTTTACAGTATGGGCGGCCCGGGTTCAATTCCCGCCACTGCCTGTGACGAGATTGTACTTCTCCCTGTGGGTTTGCTCTGGGTTGCCTGGTTCCCTCCCACAGTCCGAAGACCTACCAGTTGGTAGGTTAATTAGTTATTGTAAATTGTCCTGTGATCAGGCTCTGATTAATTCAGGGGATTGCTGGGCAGTGGGGCTTAAAGGGCTGGAAGGGCATATTTCGCGCTGTATCTCAATAAATAAATAAAAAATAAAGTAACTTGATTGCGCGATCTTGCCATCTTCAATTCGGATTCATATTCATTTAGTTATCTCCTTGATCCTTGATTACTGTCTTTGGAAGATTTCTGTGCAAAATTAGCCACTAGATTTTCCCCATTGCAACAAAAATTACAAGTCTATAGTACTTTATTGATTATTAGTATTTTAGTAACCGTGGATTCGACAAATGCAAAGTAACACACACGATGTTGGAGGAACTCAGCAGTCCAGGCAGCGTCAATGGGAAAGAGTAAACAGTTGACTCTTCGGGCTGAGACCCTTCATCAGGACTGGAGAAAGGTTTCAGCCCAAAACGGCGATTGTTTACTCTTTTCCATTAAGGCTGCCCGGTCTGCTGAGTTTCTCCAGCATTTTGTGTGTGTTGCCTGGCATTTCCAGCATCCACAGATTTTCCCATGTTTGTCACACAACTGCAAGGCTTTCTTTTTATTTCAAAATAATTCAAATGGTTTCATCGCAGAGTAGTACCAAATGAACCACCACATATAATATCTTTCACAGGCACCTACATATTGTTATTTGGTGCATGTTATGCAAAAACATCACAGCAAATCCCTAGTAGATGTGAAAATGTATATGGCAAATAAGGTAACTCATTGTGATCTTGTGCTTCTGTAGCCCATACACTTCAAGGTTCGATGTGTTGTGCATTCAGAGATGCTCTTCTGCACACCACTGTTGTAACACCTGGTTATTTGAGTTACTGTTGCCCTCCTGTCAACTTGAACCAGTCTGGCCATTTTCCTCTGACCTCTCATTAACAAGATGTTTTTCCAACAGAACTAGAACGCACTGGATGATCTTGTTTTTCGTACCATTCTTTCAACCCTAGAGACCATTATGTGTGAAAATTCAAGATCAGCAGCTTCTGAGATACTCAGATCAACCTGTCTGTCACCTGTGTTATCATGTGTACATAATAAAGAACTTCAATTCCCAGTGGGCAATGCGAGTGGTTCACCTGAGACAGCAGATGAGGCAGGTGAGCATATCACACATCCTCAGGCTGGAGCAAAACCTGTTTCTATAAATCTGTAAATACAAATATTCTAGCGTTTTTACTCACACTGTTCGTCTTTACAACGAACAAACATAACAGCACCAACAATCATTCTATGGTTAAAGTCATTTAGATCACATTTCTTCCACATTCTGATGTTTGGTCTGAACAACAACTGAACCTCTTGACCATGCCTGCATGCTTTTATGTATTGAGTTGCTGCCTTATAATTGGCTGATTAGATATTCACATTATTGAGCAGGTGTACAGGTATACCTAATAAAGTGACCACTAAAGGTAGATTGAAATACTTAAATTTTGTCCAGAAATACCTGCAGTAACTTTGTGGTACCAACAACTTTTATGCGTGATGAACAGACTGAGAGGCCTCTCTGGGTGTGTGAGTGGGTGGGAGGGACGGGAGAGGGGATTGTTTTGCTGTTTTTTTTTGTTGTTTTTATTACTGCTTGTTTTTTTTGTGGGATTGTGGGCATGGTCTGTTGGTGCAGGTATGGGTGGTAACATTTGTGGCTGCCCCCAGCACATCCTTGGGTGTGCCAGCTGTTAACCTGTATGTTTCAATGTGCAATACATGTGACAAATAGATCTGAATCTCATTCTGAACCTGAGTTAATTATCTATCAGATAGGCACAGATTAGCATGCAAAGTTCTGTGCCAGCCGCAATAGCATTTATCAAAATCGTGCACATACTTTATACAATGTCAAACCAAATTAAAGGCACAAAAGACTCCCAGACATGTGGCTTAATGTACCTTATTCCTCGTAGCATGTCACATTTGATATATAGCTGTATGTGATTAACCTTGAATGCACACATAGGAAGCCATGTGTAAAACATAGATCAGTTCAGTTTTGGCCCACAGTCTGTGTCTGTGATGAGCAGGATGCTAAACTAGACTAATTCTTTCTGCCTGAGCATGTTTTCACCTCAGTTCATTCCCTGTCTATTCCTGTGGCTATGGAAAAGCCTTTTGAATGGCACTATCGTAAATGTGCTCCCTACCACCACTGGTGGCACATTGCATTCACCACTGTCTGTGGAAAAGATTTTAAAAGATTCCCTCCCCCCCACCCCCAACTCAGTTTAAAAGCTCCGCCCTCTAGTGGTCAACATTTCTACTCAGGGAAAAAAATTCTTGCTGACTAACCCAACTCATTCCTCAAATAATTTTATAAAGTACTATCAAGTCTTCCCTCAGCCTCCAATGCTCCAGTGAATACAACACAAGTTTCTCCAGCATCTCCTCAGAGCCAGGCAGCATCCTGATAAAACTCTTTTGCACCCTCTTTAAAGCCGCCACCGCTTTCCTGTAATAGGGCGAACAGAATTGTTCAAGTACGGCCTAACCAAAGTTTAAAGGTGAATTCCACCTCTCATATTCTGTCCCTAGTGATGAAGGTAAGCAGGCCATATGCTTTCTTTACCATCATAGCTACTTGTGTTGCTACTTTCAGGTAGATATCAACCTAGACTCCAAGATCTGTTTGTATATCAATGCCGTGAAGAGCCCTGCCCTGCCGTTAACTGTACACTTACCTTTCACATTTGTCATGAGAGCCTGTATCTTTGCTATTGCTTTGCTCACGCTTGGATGCTTGGTGGTGGTGTCGATGCCTGTTTTTCCAGGTGGTGGATGGAGGATTGTTGCTTGCTGCTGCTTACGTGCAGGAGGGGGGAGCTGGGGGGGAACTTTGGGTTCTTACGTTTAACTGCCATTCATTCTTTGGAGCACTCCTCTGCTTTTGTGGACGTTTGCAAAGAAAAAGCATTTCAGGATGTATATTGTATACATTTCTCTGACATTAAATTCGACCTTTGAACCTTTGAAAAAAGTGCAACAGTTCACAATTGCCTGGATTAAACACCATCTGCCATTTTCCTGCCCATAACTGTAACTGATCTATACTCAGTGACCACTTTATTAGGTACCTAATAAAATGACCAGTGAGTGTATGTTCATGGTCTTCTGCTACTGTGGCCCATCCACTTCAAGGTTTGATGTGTTGTGCATTCAGAGATGCTCTTCTGCACACCACTGTTGTAGCCTGTGGTTACTTGAGTTACTGTCACCTTCCTGTCATCTTGAACCAGTCCATCCATTTTCCTCTGATTTCCCTCATTAACAAGATATTTTCGCCCATAAAATTGCCACTCAATGGACTCTTTTATTTGGTTTTTGCACCACTCTCTGTAAACTCCAGAGATGGTTGTGTGTGAAAATTCCACAAGATCAGTATTTTCTAAGATAGTCAAACTACCCCATTTGACATCAACAATCTTTCCACAGTCAAAGTCACTTAGATCACATTTCTTCCCCTATTCTGATGTTTGGTCTGAACAACATCTGAACCCTTTGACCATGTTTGCATGCCCATATGAAATGAGTTGCTGACACATGATTGGCTGATTCGATATTTGTATTAATGAGCAGGTATACAGGTGTACCTAATAAAGAGGCCACTGAATGTATGTCTAACAGACACAGTTATTGAAAGCGAATATGGGTACAAAGGGTTTTTTTTTGTTTTATCATTCTATTAACCAGAATAGTGTGAATTCTTTTGCTCTTTAAATGTAAGAGGTAAAAATATTAGTTATGTTAGCACTGTTACGAATGTGCCACAACTCTGAGGGGCCGAAGGGTACAAAGTCACCCCCTCCCTTTTGAGAATCGCAAGATCGCTATTAATTCGGGTATGGGACCCAGGAAATGAGAGAGAATCCACAAGGTTTGGAATGTGTCCTGGCCTCAGCGAAACAAAAACCCTGATAACGGCCATTGTCTCTTGGAGACGGAATTGTGTATTGAGTACTGTACTATTCACTGAAGCCCTCAGGGGACGACCAGAGTGGGCTGGTTGAGGGTTTGCATCATCCCAACCTGATTGACATCTGAGACCCTGTGAGTCAGGATAAAAGAGGGTCTGGGGGAACAACCCCTTTAGACGCACCAGGAGAAATGCTGGAAATCCAGTGATAGCGTTTAATAGTGACAACCGGTGGGGGGCTCGTGTGCGTCCTTCCCTTGCCTGGGATTGGTGGGCTCACCACGGAAGAACGGCTTTAGCTAAAGGAGAGGCCACAAGTGAATGGGACTCACGACGGATCGAAATCATAAAAGGAAAGCCGGCAAGTTTCTCAAAATCCCTCTCTCTCTCCAACAAAAGGCTGCAGCCTGCATGAACTGAGTGACTTTTATATTTCCATCAGACAATACATTATCCCCTAGACAACGATAGAGCTTATTTCTTATTGATTATTATTATACCCGCACTTTTAGATTTAGTATTGACGACGTATATTATCTGTATGTTTGCATTGATATTATTTTTGTGTATTTTTACTAATAAATACTGTTAAAAATCATATCATCAGGCTTCAACGGACCTCCCTATCTTTGCTGGTAAGTGACCCAGTTACGGGGTTCGTAACAACACAGTGTCTTGAATTATTGTAAGTCATAAAGTAACTTGAATAAATTAGCAAAAACAGGAAAAGGACCCTTAAGGAATAGCAGGACAAAGCTAAATCAGGCTCAGGACATTTCAAAGCTAAAGATTCAAAGTAATCTATTATCATATACTATCCCAAGATTTATTTTCTTGCAGGCATTTACAGGAAAGGTCAAGATGGCGCTAAACAGAACTCCTTTGCTTGCATCTTTGGAAACAGCTCTAGTTCCATCTTTATTATCTCTATTTTTCCCTTTCAGGTTTCTTTTGAAGACCCTGACCTGGAGTTACATGCTGACTTTGGTTCTTTGCTGGAATGGGCCCGCTCTCGGGGTTTCACGACTGGCTGCTATCCAACATGTCAAGGGTGCGGCCTAAGAGTTCGGCTCGCCTTTGGAGGCCTAGGATCTCAGGGCTCTGGAGACAGACGGATCGAAGGCCAGTGTCCCGACAGACCGGTGTGGCATGGGAGCCGGAAGGCCTTTGGCTGTGTGCCCAGTGAACTGTGGTCTTTGGGCACAGAGCTCAGAAAAAGCGACACAACGGACTTTTAACATCGTAAATCAGTGAGTTGTTTGTTACGTCTCCCCTCTCGCTGTGAAATGGAGACATCTCTTTCTCCCTTATTAAGGAAAAGAGCCTGTGGTATGTCGAATATTGGGTGAATGCTTAGTCTTTGGGGTACTACCAGTCTGTGTCTTTGCTGCAAGCTTGATTGCTCGGTGATGGGTGCCGATGCTATTTTTTTTGCTGGTGGTGGGGAGAATCGTTGCTTTTTTGCTGCTTACGTGCAGAGCTGGGGAGGGGATACTTTGGGGTTCTAACATTAAACTGCCATTCATTCTTTGGGGCACTCCTCTGTTTTCATAGATGGTTACAAAGAAAAAGCATTTCAGGATGTATATTGTGTACATTTCTCTGACAATATATGTACCTTTGAAACCTTTGAAAAATGAAATACAAGAGAATATTATGAAAAAACTTACATAAAGACTGGCAATGTACAAAGGAAGACAAATTGTGCAAATAAATGCAATATTAAGAGCATGAGTTGTAAAAAGTCCATGAAAGTGAATCTGTAGCTTATAGAACCAGTAACGATTCTCCAATGTAAGGACTCGGATTAATGCAGCTCTCCCCAAAACAGGAGAAAATTTGCAAGCGATGAAGAATTGGGATCAAGACAATGGAATTTAATATCTTATACACCATTCTCGCCTTAATGAGAAGGATAATCTCAATTAGAAGTTTGCTTAATTTCTTGTTTGCATTGATATGAATTCAGTGCTGTGCATTCAAGCCTTGAAATGGTTATCAAGATGTATTTTTTTTCTTTGAACAGGTTGGCTCTGTGGTTCTTATTTGTTTCATGGTTGTCTGTTGATAATAAACGGATTTTGAATTGAACTGACTTTGAAAAGCTTGCATGATATGGTTAGCAGGATGAACATAAAAAGAATTTGACAACAAAGATATCATTGGCATTAAACAAAAGATGTCTGAAATAAACCACTAGAAAGCCAGAACAGAGGATAATGGATGGCAAAGACACCATGAGGTCATTTTGCTTTCACTAATCACAGCTTTATTTTAAAGATTTTTGATCTTCTAGCTAGATAAGAATAATTGGGAACACAAAGTGCACTGCAGATACTGTGGTCAAATCAAGACGTACAAAAAAGCTGGATGAACTCAGCAGATCGGGCAGCATCTGTTGAAAGAAGCAATCAACGTTTTGGGTTGAAACCCTTCGTCAGGACTAAAGGAGGGGGCAGAGGCCCTATAAAGAAGGTGGGGAGAGGGTGGAAAACCAATCAGAGGAAAGATCAAGAGGTGGGGGAGGGGAAGCAAGGAGGGGATAGGCAGGAGAGGTGAAGAAGGAATGTAAGGGGAAAGCACTATTGGTAGTAGAAGGTGGCAAAGTCATGAGAGGTGATTGGCAGCTAGAAGAGACGACAGAGTAGAGGTGGGATGGGGAAGGGAGAGGGAGGGAATTACCCGAAGTTGGAGAATTCGATGTTCTGGAGACTACCTAAACAGTACGTGAGATGTTGTTCCTCCAACTGAAGTTTGGTCTCATCATGGTAGTAGAGGAGGCCATGTATGGACATATCTGAATGGGAATGAGAGGGAGAGTTGAAGTGGGTGGCAACCAGGAGATCCTGTCTGTTGTGACAGACGGAGCAAAGGTGCTCGACGAAACGGTCCCCCAATCTGTGTTGGGTCTAGCCGATGTAGAGGAGGCCGCACCGGGAGCACCGGATGCAATAGATGACCCCAACAGACTCACAAGTGAAGTGTTGCCTCACCTGGAAGGACTGTTTGGGGCCCTGAATGGTGGTAAGAGAGGAGGTGTAGGGACAGGTGTAGCACTTACGCTCACAGGGATAAGTGCCAGGTGGGAGATCTGTGAGGAGGTATGTGTGGGCCAGGCAGTCGCGGAGGGAACAATCCTTGCGAAAAGCAGAGAGGGGTAGAGAGGGAAAGATGTCCTTAGTGGTGGGGTCCTGTTGAAGGTGGTGAAAGTTGCAGAGGATAATATTATCCAGCATATTATGTCCATACATGGCCTCCTCTACTGCCATGATGAGGCCAAACTCAGGTTGGAGGAACAACATCTCACGTACCATTTGGGTAGTCTCCAACCCCTTGGTATGAACATCGAATTCTCCAACTTCTGTAATTCCCTCCCTCTCCCTTCCCCCATCCCACCTCTACTCTGTCTCCTCTTCTAGCTGCCTATCACCTCTCATGACTCTGCCTTCTTCTACTACAAATAGTGCTTTCCCCTTAGATTCCTTCTTCACCTCTCCTGCCTATCCCCTCCCTGCTTCCCTTCCCCCACCCCTTGATCTTTCCACTGATTGGTTTTCCACCCTCCCCCCCACCTTTTTTATAGGGCCTCTGCCCCCTCCTTCTTTAGTCCTGACGAAGGGTTTCAACCCGAAACATTGACTGCTTCTTTCAATGGATGCTGCCCGACCTGCTGAGTTCATCCAGCTTTTTTGTACGTCTTGAGAATAATTGGGGATAGTTCGAAAAATTTATCAGTTATTTTAAAGTAAACCAGGTCCAAATAAAGTTATGTAAATTCCAATCCTAGATGTCTGATTAATGATGTCCAATTTTAATCACTCATTCAGCTTCTGGTGTTTATTTCTTCTCTTCTACTTTCTTTTGAGTTTTTTGGGGGAGTGATTTCTGTCCTGATGAAAGCTCATGGTCCGTAACATTGTCTATTTATTCCTCTCCATAGATGCTGCCAGACCTGCTGAGTTCCTCCAGCATTTTGTGTGACTTGATCTGGATTTCCAACATCTGCAGGATCGCCTGTGTTTGTGATTTCTGTACTTGTCTGCACCTCTTATCTGTGACATGAGTTGGGTTTTAATG
Source organism: Hypanus sabinus (assembly GCF_030144855.1). Lineage (NCBI taxonomy): Eukaryota > Metazoa > Chordata > Chondrichthyes > Myliobatiformes > Dasyatidae > Hypanus > Hypanus sabinus. The sequence goes on from NC_082706.1 coordinate 87,579,226, forward strand.
TCACAAGGCCGAGATGGTTTCTTTTGCAATAACTACTGCATTTCTTGTAGTCATGCTCACAGTTTTTGTAATTTCTTTAGCCAGAGGATGATGAATCTGTGGAATTCATTGCCACAGACGGCTGGTCAAGGCCAAGTCGTTGGGTATATTTGAAACGGAAGTTGATAAGTTCTTGATTAGCAAGCCTGTGAAAGGATATGGTGAGAAGGCAGGAGAATGGGGTTGAGGGGAATAATAAATCAGCAGAGCAGACATAATGGACTGAATTGTGCTCCTATGTCATATGGTTTTATGGTCTTGCGTTTCCCTGTTGCAACAAGTGATGGGAATTTCACCAGTAGAACATGGAACAGTACAACACAGGAACAGGCTCTTCAGCCACAAAGTTGTGCTGAACCAATTATATTAGTAACCAAATAGCCAACTGGACTAATCTCTTCTGTCTATACAATGTTCATTTTTCACTTTCCTCTCATCCATGTGCCTGTCTAAACACTTCTTAAAAGTCCTTGGTATATTTGCCTCCACTACCAGCCCAGGTGGCACACTCCAGGCACCTACCACTCTCGTTGTAAAAACATCTTACCCCTCAAATCTCCTTTCAAATTGTCCCCTCTCAGACTAAATGCATTCCCTCTGGTATCTGCCATTTCAATTCTGATGCATTTGATAGTCAGTGAGCGTCAGTTCCCGGGCTCTCACGATGATGAGAGCCCGCTTCCAATAGCGGTTATTCTCACAGATTCAGTTTGTCAACACAACAGAAATTTCTGATGCTCATCTATATTCTGATTTGGCAGGAAAGAGAAGTGAATGCCATTCTGCATTATATGTGGGTCTCATACTGCTTAAAGAAAAACTTCTTCCATCAAAGGTCTATTCTATCTTTTGGAGAATGACAGTAAAAAGAAAGGCATTGATCACTTACCCTTCTGGTATCTTCTACAATACAGCTATCGTTCAAAGGGTGACTTTTGATTATGTCTGATCCTTTCTATTGAAGCCGGTGGAAATGAAACTTCAGTCCAGTCTGGTATTTTTAATCTGTTTGATTGAAAATCAATTTACAGGTTGTGCTGAGAAGCCATGTCAAATGAAAATACGTAACAGACACACTCATATGCTCATCTACAGACACACTCACACACACGTGGGAGGTTTCAGTTATCCTAAGACCGTCTTCTTCTATCGTTTACTAACATACTCGGTGGCCACTTTATTAGGTACCTTTTGTACATAATAAAGTGGTCACTGAGTGTATGTTCATCAGCCACTTCAAGATTCGGCATTTTGTGCGTTCAGAGATGCTCTTCTGCACTCCACTGTTGTAACATGTGGTCATTTGAGTTACTGTCACCTTCCTGTCAGCTTGAACCAGTCTGGCCATTCTCCTCTGACCTCTTTCATTAACAAGGCATTTTCACCCACGGAACTGTTGCTCATTGGATGTTTTTTTTTGTTTTTGTTCCATTCTCTGTAAGCTCCCCAGGAGATCAGCATGTTCTGAGATACTGAACTCACCCCATCTGGCACCAACAATCATTCCACGGTCAAAGTCACTTAGATCACATTTCTCCCCCATTCGGATGTTTGGTCTGAACAACAACTGAACCTCTTGACCATATCTGTCACATGATTGGCTGTTTGGATATTTCTATTACGAGCAGGTGTACACTTGTACATAACAAAGTGGCTGCTACCTGCTGTATCTAGTTTTGTCAAATAAAGAGCCTGTTTCATATCTGCTAGTGCTTTTCTCCAATAACTTCATTCACGCAACATTTGGTGTGTATACTTGTTCTGGGGCCGCAATTCAGCATTTTAGCCTTTTTGTGAACGTGATGTAAAAGTAACATGAGTTCAGGTGCTCAAAAGAAGCAGACTGCAGAAGACATACTCTGCGGTTTTAAATATGCGTGTCATGGTCCCTTCTGGCACCTGGCTGGGCTTTTAGTACCTCATTAGTTCCCAATCTATTCCCAGCTTCCAATAATTACCAACACCTGCATTCCACCAACCAGAGTAGCACAAGAGTCCTGTGACCACTACTAGAAGGTGCCAGTTCGCTGGTCAACTCGTGTACGAGTAACCTCACTCCATGGTGTTTAGAACTATCAGTTCTAAGTCTAGCCTTGTTCTGTAATTATCTACCAAGACCAAGACTCCGGGAAAAATCCCCCTTGGAACCCTTCCCATGCTCGCTACAACAGCAGTGTCTCCCTCCTCAGCCTCCGCGCCTGTGTTCAGCACTTGGGTTCAATCCACCGCCAAGTCCGTGCAACAATGCGCTGTTTAACGGGTATCTGTTATTTCTATTTTGCGTTATGTGGGAATTAGTGTGGAGATATTTCAGGGGGAGATTTTACCCAGATATATCTGTCAGGATGGCACCTATTGAGGTCAAGCAACGTCGGGTTGAAAATCCCGATGATTCGAGCCAGCCCTTGAATCTGATTATGACCATTCACCCCCGGGGAGAAACTGACCATTTTTTCTGAGCTACCCACGCTTAAAGGCATATGTAGGAAATCAGAATTCTGGTGCAAGCTCAAGGAAATGTTTGAAATTCACCTAAAGATATTCTCATGTTGGTAAAGATGAAGTGCCCTAGGAATATGTGGGACAGTAATTCCCGGGGGGTGCAGGATGGTACATGGGCAACTACTGGGAATGCCAGCAATGAAGGAAGAAATCACCCTTTTAAAGGGGAAGTGACTGGGGGAGGTGAGAGTAACTGGGGAATGATAATGGCAGTGATTCAAAGAATTTATGAGACAGCCATGGATTATGCAGAACGTAAGTATCGAGCGAATGAGGAGTATTCAGGGTTGGATAATCCAGGGAGGGATGACCAAGTCTTCTTGAAGATGATGAAGGAAAGCCTGAGCTCAGCACACCAGGAAGTTTACAGAATTACAGAGCTGGTGTTGTGGTGGCAGTCCCCACTGCCAGCACTGGCGACCCACAGATGTACCCAACAGCATTGCTAGGGGACCAGCAATGTGACATGTTAATTGACACAGGGGCATTGGTATCAATAACTGACCTAAAACCAGACAGGCTAATTATATTATGGGTGTAGGAGGAAAAACAGTGAGAAGCAGAAAGAAGCAAGTAGCAAATGCTCGAAATCAGCAGAATGCAGCTTCCAGTGTATTTCTGGGTCTGTCCAAATACTGACGGTACTATCCTTAGACTAAACATCCTGAGAGAAGCAGGGGCCATTACAGATTCAGGAAAGGGAGAAATAATAAAGACAAGCCAGGGACAGTGAACATGTACAGGCAACGGAGAACACAACATAGCCAGTATAGCCGTGCTGACAACTGTTCAGGGTAAAGTGAAAGAACTAAAATACCAAGGGGTACTCTAAGAGACTGTGGCAACTACTAACTTGCCAATATGGCCGGTAAAGAAGCCTGATGAATCATATCAGTGAACAATAGACTATAAAGTCCTTAATAAGACCACGCCGAGATTGCTTCTCATTGCGGCGAGTCCTTTACAAAACTGAATGGCCTGTGTCTGGAACATAATTTGGTTCAGTCCTGGATATTGCTAATGCATTTTGGGGGGTCCCAAGACCGATTTGCCTTCACCCTAAGTGGGCAGCAGTCTATGTGAACCGGATTCCCCCAGGGATTCCACATTAGCCCAGCTATTTTTCACAAGGCCATGATACAGACTTTACAAAAGCTCAAAAAGACACCTTTCCAACATGCAGATAATTTACTGATTGCTTTGGAAGATGGAGCCGGTCATTTAGGGGCAATAGCCAGTGTTTTAGGGATACTGCAAGACAAGAGCCTTAAAATCAGTCCACACAAGGATCAGATGGGAAAGCATCTATACGGTACCTAGGCTACACCATTCCCCAAATGACAGAAGTTTGGCAATCAGCTTCATGCACTGCCTAGTAAATGTAAGGGGAGAAAGGAAGGTAACGGGTCTATTCAATTGCTGTCATAATTTCATACCAGGATTCTCAGCACTAGTGGCCCTGATCAGAGTAGTGCACTAGAGTACAGATATAGACAGACACAGTCATACATGCACACACGGACAATCGGTGTGAGTCTGTCAGCAGAGGTGACTGTAACTGGAGTAAAAGCTCACCAGAAAGGGCATTACTGCGAAGAAGGCTGCAGAGGAACCAGAGGCGATTGAAAGTGCAAGTGTGCAGGAAGAGACGACGGAGACCAGCAAGTGTGCAGGAAGAGACGACGGAGACCAGCAAGTGTGCAAGAAGAGACGACGGAGGCCAGCAAGTGTGCAGGAAGAGACGACAGAGGCCAGCAAGTGTGCAGGAAGAGACGACGGAGACCAGCAAGTGTGCAGGAAGAGACGACGGAGACCAGCAAGTGTGCAGCAAGAGACGAGGGAGACCAGCAAGTGTGCAGGAAGAGACTACGGAGACCAGCAAGTGTGCAGGAAGAGACGACGGAGACCAGCAAGTGTGCAGGAAGAGACGACGGAGGCCAGCAAGTGTGCAGGAAGAGACGACGGAGACCAGCAAGTGTGCAGGAAGAGACGACGGAGACCAGCAAGTGTGCAGGAAGAGACGACGGAGACCAGCAAGTGTGCAGGAAGAGACGACGGAGACCAGCAAGTGTGCAGGAAGAGACGACGGAGACCAGCAAGTGTGCAGGAAGAGATGAGGGAGACCAGCAAGTGTGCAGGAAGAGACGACGGAGACCAGCAAGTGTGCAGGAAGAGACGACGGAGGCCAGCAAGTGTACAGGAAGAGACGACGGAGGCCAGCAAGTGTGCAGGAAGAGACGACGGAGACCAGCAAGTGTGCAGGAAGAGACGAGGGAGACCAGCAAGTGTGCAGGAAGAGACGAGGGAGACCAGCAAGTGTGCAGGAAGAGACGAGGGAGACCAGTAAGTGTGCAGGAAGAGACGACGGAGACCAGCAAGTGTGCAGGAAGAGACGACGGAGACCAGCAAGTGTGCAGGAAGAGACGAGGGAGGCCAGCAAGTGTGCAGGAAGAGACGACGGAGGCCAGCAAGTGTGCAGGAAGAGACGACGGAGACCAGCAAGTGTGCAGGAAGAGACGACGGAGATCAGCAAGTGTGCAGGAAGAGACGACGGAGGCCAGCAAGTGTGCAAGAAGAGACGACGGAGACCAGCAAGTGTACAGGAAGAGACGAGGGAGACCAGCAAGTGTGCAGGAAGAGACGACGGAGGCCAGCAAGTGTGCAGGAAGAGACGACGGAGACCAGCAAGTGTGCAGGAAGAGACTACGGAGACCAGCAAGTGTGCAGGAAGAGACGACGGAGGCCAGCAAGTGTGCAGGAAGAGACTACGGAGACGAGCAAGTGTGCAGGAAGAGACGACGGAGACCAGCAAGTGTGCAGGAAGAGATGACGGAGGCCAGCAAGTGTGCAGGAAGAGACGACGGAGACCAGCAAGTGTGCAGGAAGAGACGACGGAGACCAGCAAGTGTGCAGGAAGAGACGACGGAGGCCAGCAAGTGTGCAGGAAGAGACGACGGAGACCAGTAAGTGTGAAGGAAGAGACGACGGAGACCAGCAAGTGTGCAGGAAGAGACGACGGAGACCAGCAAGTGTGCAGGAAGAGACGAGGGAGACCAGCAAGTGTGCAGGAAGAGACTACGGAGACCAGAAAGTGTGCAGGAAGAGACGAGGGAGACCAGCAAGTGTGCAGGAAGAGACGACGGAGGCCAGAAAGTGTGCAGGAAGAGACGAGGGAGACCAGCAAGTGTGCAGGAAGAGACGACGGAGACCAGCAAGTGTGCAGGAAGAGACGACGGAGGCCAGCAAGTGTGCAGGAAGAGACGACGGAGGCCAGCAAGTGTGCAGGAAGAGACGACGGAGGCCAGCAAGTGTGCAGGAAGAGACGACGGAGGCCAGCAAGTGTGCAGGAAGAGACGACGGAGACCAGCAAGTGTGCAGGAAGAGACGACGGAGACCAGTAAGTGTGCAGGAAGAGACGACGGAGACCAGTAAGTGTGAAGGAAGAGACGACGGAGGCCAGCAAGTGTGCAGGAAGAGACGACGGAGACCAGCAAGTGTGCAGGAAGAGACGACGGAGGCCAGCAAGTGTGCAGGAAGAGACGAGGGAGACCAGCAAGTGTGCAGGAAGAGACGAGGGAGACCAGCAAGTGTGCAGGAAGAGACGAGGGAGACCAGCAAGTGTGCAGGAAGAGACTACGGAGACCAGCAAGTGTGCAGGAAGAGACGACGGAGACCAGCAAGTGTGCAGGAAGAGACTACGGAGACCAGCAAGTGTGCAGGAAGAGACGACGGAGACCAGCAAGTGTGCAGGAAGAGACGACGGAGACCAGCAAGTGTGCAGGAAGAGACTACGGAGGCCAGCAAGTGTGCAGGAAGAGACGACGGAGACCAGCAAGTGTGCAGGAAGAGACGACGGAGACCAGCAAGTGTGCAGGAAGAGACGACAGAGGCCAGCAAGTGTGCAGGAAGAGACGACGGAGACCAGCAAGTGTGCAGGAAGAGATGAGGGAGACCAGCAAGTGTGCAGGAAGAGACGACGGAGGCCAGCAAGTGTGCAGGAAGAGACGACGGAGGCCAGCAAGTGTGCAGGAAGAGACGAAAGAGGCCAGCAAGTGTGCAGGAAGAGACGACGGAGACCAGCAAGTGTGCAGGAAGAGACGACGGAGGCCAGCAAGTGTGCAGGAAGAGACGACGGAGACCAGCAAGTGTGCAGGAAGAGACGACGGAGGCCAGCAAGTGTGCAGGAAGAGACGAGGGAGGCCAGCAAGTGTGCAGAAAGAGACGACGGAGGCCAGCAAGCGTGCAGGAAGAGACGAGGGAGACCAGCAAGCGTGCAGGAAGAGACGAGGGAGACCAGCAAGTGTGCAGGAAGAGACGACGGAGACCAGCAAGTGTGCAGGAAGAGACGACGGAGACCAGCAAGTGTGCAGGAAGAGACGACAGAGGCCAGCAAGTGTGCAGGAAGAGACGAGGGAGACCAGCAAGCGTGCAGAAAGAGACGACGGAGGCCAGCAAGCGTGCAGGAAGAGACGAGGGAGACCAGCAAGTGTGCAGGAAGAGACGAGGGAGACCAGCAAGTGTGCAGGAAGAGACGACGGAGGCCAGCAAGTGTGCAGGAAGAGACGACGGAGACCAGTAAGTGTGAAGGAAGAGACGACGGAGACCAGCAAGTGTGCAGGAAGAGACGACGGAGACCAGCAAGTGTGCAGGAAGAGACGAGGGAGACCAGCAAGTGTGCAGGAAGTGACTACGGAGACCAGAAAGTGTGCAGGAAGAGACGAGGGAGACCAGCAAGTGTGCAGGAAGAGCCGACGGAGGCCAGCAAGTGTGCAGGAAGAGACGAGGGAGACCAGCAAGTGTGCAGGAAGAGACGACGGAGACCAGCAAGTGTGCAGGAAGAGACGACGGAGACCAGCAAGTGTGCAGGAAGAGACGACGGAGACCAGCAAGTGTGCAGGAAGAGACGACGGAGGCCAGCAAGTGTGCAGGAAGAGACGACGGAGGCCAGCAAGTGTGCAGGAAGAGACGACGGAGGCCAGCAAGTGTGCAGGAAGAGACGACGGAGACCAGCAAGTGTTCAGGAAGAGACGACGGAGACCAGCAAGTGTGCAGGAAGAGACGACGGAGACCAGTAAGTGTGCAGGAAGAGACGACGGAGACCAGTAAGTGTGAAGGAAGAGACGACGGAGGCCAGCAAGTGTGCAGGAAGAGACGACGGAGACCAGCAAGTGTGCAGGAAGAGACGAGGGAGGCCAGCAAGTGTGCAGGAAGAGACGACGGAGGCCAGCAAGTGTGCAGGAAGAGACGAGGGAGACCAGCAAGTGTGCAGGAAGAGATGAGGGAGACCAGCAAGTGTGCAGGAAGAGACGAGGGAGACCAGCAAGTGTGCAGGAAGAGACTACGGAGACCAGCAAGTGTGCAGGAAGAGACGACGGAGACCAGCAAGTGTGCAGGAAGAGACTACGGAGACCAGCAAGTGTGCAGGAAGAGACGACGGAGACCAGCAAGTGTGCAGGAAGAGACGACGGAGACCAGCAAGTGTGCAGGAAGAGACGACGGAGACCAGCAAGTGTGCAGGAAGAGACGACGGAGACCAGCAAGTGTGCAGGAAGAGACTACGGAGGCCAGCAAGTGTGCAGGAAGAGACTACGGAGACCAGCAAGTGTGCAGGAAGAGACGACGGAGACCAGCAAGTGTGCAGGAAGAGACGACGGAGACCAGCAAGTGTGCAGGAAGAGACGAGGGAGACCAGCAAGTGTGCAGGAAGAGACGACGGAGACCAGTAAGTGTGAAGGAAGAGACGACGGAGGCCAGCAAGTGTGCAGGAAGAGACGACGGAGACCAGCAAGTGTGCAGGAAGAGACGAGGGAGGCCAGCAAGTGTGCAGGAAGAGACGACGGAGGCCAGCAAGTGTGCAGGAAGAGACGAGGGAGACCAGCAAGTGTGCAGGAAGAGACGAGGGAGACCAGCAAGTGTGCAGGAAGAGACGAGGGAGACCAGCAAGTGTGCAGGAAGAGACGACGGAGACCAGCAAGTGTGCAGGAAGAGACGACGGAGACCAGCAAGTGTGCAGGAAGAGACTACGGAGGCCAGCAAGTGTGCAGGAAGAGACGACGGAGACCAGCAAGTGTGCAGAAAGAGACGACGGAGGCCAGCAAGCGTGCAGGAAGAGACGAGGGAGACCAGCAAGCGTGCAGGAAGAGACGAGGGAGACCAGCAAGCGTGCAGGAAGAGACGACGGAGACCAGCAAGTGTGCAGGAAGAGACGACGGAGACCAGCAAGTGTGCAGGAAGAGACGACAGAGGCCAGCAAGTGTGCAGGAAGAGACGAGGGAGACCAGCAAGCGTGCAGAAAGAGACGACGGAGGCCAGCAAGCGTGCAGGAAGAGACGAGGGAGACCAGCAAGTGTGCAGGAAGAGACGAGGGAGACCAGCAAGTGTGCAGGAAGAGACGACGGAGGCCAGCAAGTGTGCAGGAAGAGACGACGGAGACCAGTAAGTGTGAAGGAAGAGACGACGGAGACCAGCAAGTGTGCAGGAAGAGACGACGGAGACCAGCAAGTGTGCAGGAAGAGACGAGGGAGACCAGCAAGTGTGCAGGAAGTGACTACGGAGACCAGAAAGTGTGCAGGAAGAGACGAGGGAGACCAGCAAGTGTGCAGGAAGAGCCGACGGAGGCCAGCAAGTGTGCAGGAAGAGACGAGGGAGACCAGCAAGTGTGCAGGAAGAGACGACGGAGACCAGCAAGTGTGCAGGAAGAGACGACGGAGACCAGCAAGTGTGCAGGAAGAGACGACGGAGACCAGCAAGTGTGCAGGAAGAGACGACGGAGGCCAGCAAGTGTGCAGGAAGAGACGACGGAGGCCAGCAAGTGTGCAGGAAGAGACGACGGAGGCCAGCAAGTGTGCAGGAAGAGACGACGGAGACCAGCAAGTGTTCAGGAAGAGACGACGGAGACCAGCAAGTGTGCAGGAAGAGACGACGGAGACCAGTAAGTGTGCAGGAAGAGACGACGGAGACCAGTAAGTGTGAAGGAAGAGACGACGGAGGCCAGCAAGTGTGCAGGAAGAGACGACGGAGACCAGCAAGTGTGCAGGAAGAGACGAGGGAGGCCAGCAAGTGTGCAGGAAGAGACGACGGAGGCCAGCAAGTGTGCAGGAAGAGACGAGGGAGACCAGCAAGTGTGCAGGAAGAGACGAGGGAGACCAGCAAGTGTGCAGGAAGAGACGAGGGAGACCAGCAAGTGTGCAGGAAGAGACTACGGAGACCAGCAAGTGTGCAGGAAGAGACGACGGAGACCAGCAAGTGTGCAGGAAGAGACTACGGAGACCAGCAAGTGTGCAGGAAGAGACGACGGAGACCAGCAAGTGTGCAGGAAGAGACGACGGAGACCAGCAAGTGTGCAGGAAGAGACGACGGAGACCAGCAAGTGTGCAGGAAGAGCCGACGGAGGCCAGCAAGTGTGCAGGAAGAGACGAGGGAGACCAGCAAGTGTGCAGGAAGAGACGACGGAGACCAGCAAGTGTGCAGGAAGAGCCGACGAAGGCCAGCAAGTGTGCAGGAAGAGACGAGGGAGACCAGCAAGTGTGCAGGAAGAGACGACGGAGACCAGCAAGTGTGCAGGAAGAGACGACGGAGACCAGCAAGTGTGCAGGAAGAGACGACGGAGACCAGCAAGTGTGCAGGAAGAGACGACGGAGGCCAGCAAGTGTGCAGGAAGAGACGACGGAGGCCAGCAAGTGGGCAGGAAGAGACGACGGAGGCCAGCAAGTGTGCAGGAAGAGACGACGGAGACCAGCAAGTGTTCAGGAAGAGACGACGGAGACCAGCAAGTGTGCAGGAAGAGATGACGGAGACCAGTAAGTGTGCAGGAAGAGACGACGGAGACCAGTAAGTGTGAAGGAAGAGACGACGGAGGCCAGCAAGTGTGCAGGAAGAGACGACGGAGACCAGCAAGTGTGCAGGAAGAGACGAGGGAGGCCAGCAAGTGTGCAGGAAGAGACGACGGAGGCCAGCAAGTGTGCAGGAAGAGACGAGGGAGACCAGCAAGTGTGCAGGAAGAGACGAGGGAGACCAGCAAGTGTGCAGGAAGAGACGAGGGAGACCAGCAAGTGTGCAGGAAGAGACTACGGAGACCAGCAAGTGTGCAGGAAGAGACGACGGAGACCAGCAAGTGTGCAGGAAGAGACGACGGAGACCAGCAAGTGTGCAGGAAGAGACGACGGAGACCAGCAAGTGTGCAGGAAGAGACGACGGAGACCAGCAAGTGTGCAGGAAGAGACTACGGAGGCCAGCAAGTGTGCAGGAAGAGACTACGGAGACCAGCAAGTGTGCAGGAAGAGACGACGGAGACCAGCAAGTGTGCAGGAAGAGACGACGGAGACCAGCAAGTGTGCAGGAAGAGACGAGGGAGACCAGCAAGTGTGCAGGAAGAGACGACGGAGACCAGTAAGTGTGAAGGAAGAGACGACGGAGGCCAGCAAGTGTGCAGGAAGAGACGACGGAGACCAGCAAGTGTGCAGGAAGAGACGAGGGAGGCCAGCAAGTGTGCAGGAAGAGACGACGGAGGCCAGCAAGTGTGCAGGAAGAGACGAGGGAGACCAGCAAGTGTGCAGGAAGAGACGAGGGAGACCAGCAAGTGTGCAGGAAGAGACGAGGGAGACCAGCAAGTGTGCAGGAAGAGACTACGGAGACCAGCAAGTGTGCAGGAAGAGACGACGGAGACCAGCAAGTGTGCAGGAGGAGACTACGGAGACCAGCAAGTGTGCAGGAAGAGACGACGGAGACCAGCAAGTGTGCAGGAAGAGACGACGGAGACCAGCAAGTGTGCAGGAAGAGACTACGGAGGCCAGCAAGTGTGCAGGAAGAGACGACGGAGACCAGCAAGTGTGCAGGAAGAGACGACGGAGACCAGCAAGTGTGCAGGAAGAGACGAGGGAGACCAGCAAGTGTGCAGGAAGTGACTACGGAGACCAGAAAGTGTGCAGGAAGAGACGAGGGAGACCAGCAAGTGTGCAGGAAGAGCCGACGGAGGCCAGCAAGTGTGCAGGAAGAGACGAGGGAGACCAGCAAGTGTGCAGGAAGAGACGACGGAGACCAGCAAGTGTGCAGGAAGAGACGACGGAGACCAGCAAGTGTGCAGGAAGAGACGACGGAGGCCAGCAAGTGTGCAGGAAGAGACGACGGAGGCCAGCAAGTGTGCAGGAAGAGACGACGGAGGCCAGCAAGTGTGCAGGAAGAGACGACGGAGGCCAGCAAGTGTGAAGGAAGAGACGAGGGAGACCAGCAAGTGTGCAGGAAGAGACGACGGAGACCAGCAAGTGTGCAGGAAGAGACGACGGAGACCAGCAAGTGTTCAGGAAGAGACGACGGAGACCAGCAAGTGTGCAGGAAGAGACGACGGAGACCAGTAAGTGTGCAGGAAGAGACGACGGAGACCAGTAAGTGTGAAGGAAGAGACGACGGAGGCCAGCAAGTGTGCAGGAAGAGACGACGGAGACCAGCAAGTGTGCAGGAAGAGACGAGGGAGGCCAGCAAGTGTGCAGGAAGAGACGACGGAGGCCAGCAAGCGTGCAGGAAGAGACGAGGGAGACCAGCAAGTGTGCAGGAAGAGACGAGGGAGACCAGCAAGTGTGCAGGAAGAGACGACGGAGGCCAGCAAGTGTGCAGGAAGAGACGACGGAGACCAGTAAGTGTGAAGGAAGAGACGACGGAGACCAGCAAGTGTGCAGGAAGAGACGACGGAGACCAGCAAGTGTGCAGGAAGAGACGAGGGAGACCAGCAAGTGTGCAGGAAGTGACTACGGAGACCAGAAAGTGTGCAGGAAGAGACGAGGGAGACCAGCAAGTGTGCAGGAAGAGCCGACGGAGGCCAGCAAGTGTGCAGGAAGAGACGAGGGAGACCAGCAAGTGTGCAGGAAGAGACGACGGAGACCAGCAAGTGTTCAGGAAGAGACGACGGAGACCAGCAAGTGTGCAGGAAGAGACGACGGAGACCAGTAAGTGTGCAGGAAGAGACGACGGAGACCAGTAAGTGTGAAGGAAGAGACGACGGAGGCCAGCAAGTGTGCAGGAAGAGACGACGGAGACCAGCAAGTGTGCAGGAAGAGACGAGGGAGGCCAGCAAGTGTGCAGGAAGAGACGACGGAGGCCAGCAAGTGTGCAGGAAGAGACGAGGGAGACCAGCAAGTGTGCAGGAAGAGACGAGGGAGACCAGCAAGTGTGCAGGAAGAGACGAGGGAGACCAGCAAGTGTGCAGGAAGAGACTACGGAGACCAGCAAGTGTGCAGGAAGAGACGACGGAGACCAGCAAGTGTGCAGGAAGAGACTACGGAGACCAGCAAGTGTGCAGGAAGAGACGACGGAGACCAGCAAGTGTGCAGGAAGAGACGACGGAGACCAGCAAGTGTGCAGGAAGAGACGACGGAGACCAGCAAGTGTGCAGGAAGAGCCGACGGAGGCCAGCAAGTGTGCAGGAAGAGACGAGGGAGACCAGCAAGTGTGCAGGAAGAGACGACGGAGACCAGCAAGTGTGCAGGAAGAGCCGACGAAGGCCAGCAAGTGTGCAGGAAGAGACGAGGGAGACCAGCAAGTGTGCAGGAAGAGACGACGGAGACCAGCAAGTGTGCAGGAAGAGACGACGGAGACCAGCAAGTGTGCAGGAAGAGACGACGGAGACCAGCAAGTGTGCAGGAAGAGACGACGGAGGCCAGCAAGTGTGCAGGAAGAGACGACGGAGGCCAGCAAGTGGGCAGGAAGAGACGACGGAGGCCAGCAAGTGTGCAGGAAGAGACGACGGAGACCAGCAAGTGTTCAGGAAGAGACGACGGAGACCAGCAAGTGTGCAGGAAGAGATGACGGAGACCAGTAAGTGTGCAGGAAGAGACGACGGAGACCAGTAAGTGTGAAGGAAGAGACGACGGAGGCCAGCAAGTGTGCAGGAAGAGACGACGGAGACCAGCAAGTGTGCAGGAAGAGACGAGGGAGGCCAGCAAGTGTGCAGGAAGAGACGACGGAGGCCAGCAAGTGTGCAGGAAGAGACGAGGGAGACCAGCAAGTGTGCAGGAAGAGACGAGGGAGACCAGCAAGTGTGCAGGAAGAGACGAGGGAGACCAGCAAGTGTGCAGGAAGAGACTACGGAGACCAGCAAGTGTGCAGGAAGAGACGACGGAGACCAGCAAGTGTGCAGGAAGAGACGACGGAGACCAGCAAGTGTGCAGGAAGAGACGACGGAGACCAGCAAGTGTGCAGGAAGAGACGACGGAGACCAGCAAGTGTGCAGGAAGAGACTACGGAGGCCAGCAAGTGTGCAGGAAGAGACTACGGAGACCAGCAAGTGTGCAGGAAGAGACGACGGAGACCAGCAAGTGTGCAGGAAGAGACGACGGAGACCAGCAAGTGTGCAGGAAGAGACGAGGGAGACCAGCAAGTGTGCAGGAAGAGACGACGGAGACCAGTAAGTGTGAAGGAAGAGACGACGGAGGCCAGCAAGTGTGCAGGAAGAGACGACGGAGACCAGCAAGTGTGCAGGAAGAGACGAGGGAGGCCAGCAAGTGTGCAGGAAGAGACGACGGAGGCCAGCAAGTGTGCAGGAAGAGACGAGGGAGACCAGCAAGTGTGCAGGAAGAGACGAGGGAGACCAGCAAGTGTGCAGGAAGAGACGAGGGAGACCAGCAAGTGTGCAGGAAGAGACTACGGAGACCAGCAAGTGTGCAGGAAGAGACGACGGAGACCAGCAAGTGTGCAGGAGGAGACTACGGAGACCAGCAAGTGTGCAGGAAGAGACGACGGAGACCAGCAAGTGTGCAGGAAGAGACGACGGAGACCAGCAAGTGTGCAGGAAGAGACTACGGAGGCCAGCAAGTGTGCAGGAAGAGACGACGGAGACCAGCAAGTGTGCAGGAAGAGACGACGGAGACCAGCAAGTGTGCAGGAAGAGACGAGGGAGACCAGCAAGTGTGCAGGAAGTGACTACGGAGACCAGAAAGTGTGCAGGAAGAGACGAGGGAGACCAGCAAGTGTGCAGGAAGAGCCGACGGAGGCCAGCAAGTGTGCAGGAAGAGACGAGGGAGACCAGCAAGTGTGCAGGAAGAGACGACGGAGACCAGCAAGTGTGCAGGAAGAGACGACGGAGACCAGCAAGTGTGCAGGAAGAGACGACGGAGGCCAGCAAGTGTGCAGGAAGAGACGACGGAGGCCAGCAAGTGTGCAGGAAGAGACGACGGAGGCCAGCAAGTGTGCAGGAAGAGACGACGGAGGCCAGCAAGTGTGAAGGAAGAGACGAGGGAGACCAGCAAGTGTGCAGGAAGAGACGACGGAGACCAGCAAGTGTGCAGGAAGAGACGACGGAGACCAGCAAGTGTTCAGGAAGAGACGACGGAGACCAGCAAGTGTGCAGGAAGAGACGACGGAGACCAGTAAGTGTGCAGGAAGAGACGACGGAGACCAGTAAGTGTGAAGGAAGAGACGACGGAGGCCAGCAAGTGTGCAGGAAGAGACGACGGAGACCAGCAAGTGTGCAGGAAGAGACGAGGGAGGCCAGCAAGTGTGCAGGAAGAGACGACGGAGGCCAGCAAGCGTGCAGGAAGAGACGAGGGAGACCAGCAAGTGTGCAGGAAGAGACGAGGGAGACCAGCAAGTGTGCAGGAAGAGACGACGGAGGCCAGCAAGTGTGCAGGAAGAGACGACGGAGACCAGTAAGTGTGAAGGAAGAGACGACGGAGACCAGCAAGTGTGCAGGAAGAGACGACGGAGACCAGCAAGTGTGCAGGAAGAGACGAGGGAGACCAGCAAGTGTGCAGGAAGTGACTACGGAGACCAGAAAGTGTGCAGGAAGAGACGAGGGAGACCAGCAAGTGTGCAGGAAGAGCCGACGGAGGCCAGCAAGTGTGCAGGAAGAGACGAGGGAGACCAGCAAGAGTGCAGGAAGAGACGACGGAGACCAGCAAGTGTGCAGGAAGAGACGACGGAGACCAGCAAGTGTGCAGGAAGAGACGACGGAGACCAGCAAGTGTGCAGGAAGAGACGACGGAGGCCAGCAAGTGTGCAGGAAGAGACGACGGAGGCCAGCAAGTGTGCAGGAAGAGACGACGGAGGCCAGCAAGTGTGCAGGAAGAGACGACGGAGACCAGCAAGTGTTCAGGAAGAGACGACGGAGACCAGCAAGTGTGCAGGAAGAGACGACGGAGACCAGTAAGTGTGCAGGAAGAGACGACGGAGACCAGTAAGTGTGAAGGAAGAGACGACGGAGGCCAGCAAGTGTGCAGGAAGAGACGACGGAGACCAGCAAGTGTGCAGGAAGAGACGAGGGAGGCCAGCAAGTGTGCAGGAAGAGACGACGGAGGCCAGCAAGTGTGCAGGAAGAGACGAGGGAGACCAGCAAGTGTGCAGGAAGAGACGAGGGAGACCAGCAAGTGTGCAGGAAGAGACGAGGGAGACCAGCAAGTGTGCAGGAAGAGACTACGGAGACCAGCAAGTGTGCAGGAAGAGACGACGGAGACCAGCAAGTGTGCAGGAAGAGACTACGGAGACCAGCAAGTGTGCAGGAAGAGACGACGGAGACCAGCAAGTGTGCAGGAAGAGACGACGGAGACCAGCAAGTGTGCAGGAAGAGACGACGGAGACCAGCAAGTGTGCAGGAAGAGCCGACGGAGGCCAGCAAGTGTGCAGGAAGAGACGAGGGAGACCAGCAAGTGTGCAGGAAGAGACGACGGAGACCAGCAAGTGTGCAGGAAGAGCCGACGGAGGCCAGCAAGTGTGCAGGAAGAGACGAGGGAGACCAGCAAGTGTGCAGGAAGAGACGACGGAGACCAGCAAGTGTGCAGGAAGAGACGACGGAGACCAGCAAGTGTGCAGGAAGAGACGACGGAGACCAGCAAGTGTGCAGGAAGAGACGACGGAGGCCAGCAAGTGTGCAGGAAGAGACGACGGAGGCCAGCAAGTGGGCAGGAAGAGACGACGGAGGCCAGCAAGTGTGCAGGAAGAGACGACGGAGACCAGCAAGTGTTCAGGAAGAGACGACGGAGACCAGCAAGTGTGCAGGAAGAGATGACGGAGACCAGTAAGTGTGCAGGAAGAGACGACGGAGACCAGTAAGTGTGAAGGAAGAGACGACGGAGGCCAGCAAGTGTGCAGGAAGAGACGACGGAGACCAGCAAGTGTGCAGGAAGAGACGAGGGAGGCCAGCAAGTGTGCAGGAAGAGACGACGGAGGCCAGCAAGTGTGCAGGAAGAGACGAGGGAGACCAGCAAGTGTGCAGGAAGAGACGAGGGAGACCAGCAAGTGTGCAGGAAGAGACGAGGGAGACCAGCAAGTGTGCAGGAAGAGACTACGGAGACCAGCAAGTGTGCAGGAAGAGACGACGGAGACCAGCAAGTGTGCAGGAAGAGACGACGGAGACCAGCAAGTGTGCAGGAAGAGACGACGGAGACCAGCAAGTGTGCAGGAAGAGACGACGGAGACCAGCAAGTGTGCAGGAAGAGACTACGGAGGCCAGCAAGTGTGCAGGAAGAGACTACGGAGACCAGCAAGTGTGCAGGAAGAGACGACGGAGACCAGCAAGTGTGCAGGAAGAGACGACGGAGACCAGCAAGTGTGCAGGAAGAGACGAGGGAGACCAGCAAGTGTGCAGGAAGAGACGACGGAGACCAGTAAGTGTGAAGGAAGAGACGACGGAGGCCAGCAAGTGTGCAGGAAGAGACGACGGAGACCAGCAAGTGTGCAGGAAGAGACGAGGGAGGCCAGCAAGTGTGCAGGAAGAGACGACGGAGGCCAGCAAGTGTGCAGGAAGAGACGAGGGAGACCAGCAAGTGTGCAGGAAGAGACGAGGGAGACCAGCAAGTGTGCAGGAAGAGACGAGGGAGACCAGCAAGTGTGCAGGAAGAGACTACGGAGACCAGCAAGTGTGCAGGAAGAGACGACGGAGACCAGCAAGTGTGCAGGAGGAGACTACGGAGACCAGCAAGTGTGCAGGAAGAGACGACGGAGACCAGCAAGTGTGCAGGAAGAGACGACGGAGACCAGCAAGTGTGCAGGAAGAGACTACGGAGGCCAGCAAGTGTGCAGGAAGAGACGACGGAGACCAGCAAGTGTGCAGGAAGAGACGACGGAGACCAGCAAGTGTGCAGGAAGAGACGAGGGAGACCAGCAAGTGTGCAGGAAGTGACTACGGAGACCAGAAAGTGTGCAGGAAGAGACGAGGGAGACCAGCAAGTGTGCAGGAAGAGCCGACGGAGGCCAGCAAGTGTGCAGGAAGAGACGAGGGAGACCAGCAAGTGTGCAGGAAGAGACGACGGAGACCAGCAAGTGTGCAGGAAGAGACGACGGAGACCAGCAAGTGTGCAGGAAGAGACGACGGAGGCCAGCAAGTGTGCAGGAAGAGACGACGGAGGCCAGCAAGTGTGCAGGAAGAGACGACGGAGGCCAGCAAGTGTGCAGGAAGAGACGACGGAGGCCAGCAAGTGTGCAGGAAGAGACGAGGGAGACCAGCAAGTGTGCAGGAAGAGACGACGGAGACCAGCAAGTGTGCAGGAAGAGACGACGGAGACCAGCAAGTGTTCAGGAAGAGACGACGGAGACCAGCAAGTGTGCAGGAAGAGACGACGGAGACCAGTAAGTGTGCAGGAAGAGACGACGGAGACCAGTAAGTGTGAAGGAAGAGACGACGGAGGCCAGCAAGTGTGCAGGAAGAGACGACGGAGACCAGCAAGTGTGCAGGAAGAGACGAGGGAGGCCAGCAAGTGTGCAGGAAGAGACGACGGAGGCCAGCAAGTGTGCAGGAAGAGACGAGGGAGACCAGCAAGTGTGCAGGAAGAGACTACGGAGACCAGCAAGTGTGCAGGAAGAGACGACGGAGACCAGCAAGTGTGCAGGAAGAGACTACGGAGACCAGCAAGTGTGCAGGAAGAGACGACGGAGACCAGCAAGTGTGCAGGAAGAGACGACGGAGACCAGCAAGTGTGCAGGAAGAGACGACGGAGACCAGCAAGTGTGCAGGAAGAGACGACGGAGACCAGCAAGTGTGCAGGAAGAGACTACGGAGGCCAGCAAGTGTGCAGGAAGAGACTACGGAGACCAGCAAGTGTGCAGGAAGAGACGACGGAGACCAGCAAGTGTGCAGGAAGAGACGACGGAGACCAGCAAGTGTGCAGGAAGAGACGAGGGAGACCAGCAAGTGTGCAGGAAGAGACGACGGAGACCAGTAAGTGTGAAGGAAGAGACGACGGAGGCCAGCAAGTGTGCAGGAAGAGACGACGGAGACCAGCAAGTGTGCAGGAAGAGACGAGGGAGGCCAGCAAGTGTGCAGGAAGAGACGACGGAGGCCAGCAAGTGTGCAGGAAGAGACGAGGGAGACCAGCAAGTGTGCAGGAAGAGACGAGGGAGACCAGCAAGTGTGCAGGAAGAGACGAGGGAGACCAGCAAGTGTGCAGGAAGAGACTACGGAGACCAGCAAGTGTGCAGGAAGAGACGACGGAGACCAGCAAGTGTGCAGGAAGAGACTACGGAGACCAGCAAGTGTGCAGGAAGAGACGACGGAGACCAGCAAGTGTGCAGGAAGAGACGACGGAGACCAGCAAGTGTGCAGGAAGAGACTACGGAGGCCAGCAAGTGTGCAGGAAGAGACGACGGAGACCAGCAAGTGTGCAGGAAGAGACGACGGAGACCAGCAAGTGTGCAGGAAGAGACGACGGAGACCAGCAAGTGTGCAGGAAGAGACTACGGAGGCCAGCAAGTGTGCAGGAAGAGACGACGGAGACCAGCAAGTGTGCAGAAAGAGACGACGGAGGCCAGCAAGCGTGCAGGAAGAGACGAGGGAGACCAGCAAGCGTGCAGGAAGAGACGAGGGAGACCAGCAGGTGTGCAGGAAGAGACGACGGAGACCAGCAAGTGTGCAGGAAGAGACGACGGAGACCAGCAAGTGTGCAGGAAGAGACGACAGAGGCCAGCAAGTGTGCAGGAAGAGACGAGGGAGACCAGCAAGCGTGCAGAAAGAGACGACGGAGGCCAGCAAGCGTGCAGGAAGAGACGAGGGAGACCAGCAAGTGTGCAGGAAGAGACGAGGGAGACCAGCGAGTGTGCAGGAAGAGACGACGGAGGCCAGCAAGTGTGCAGGAAGAGACGACGGAGACCAGTAAGTGTGAAGGAAGAGACGACGGAGACCAGCAAGTGTGCAGGAAGAGACGACGGAGACCAGCAAGTGTGCAGGAAGAGACGAGGGAGACCAGCAAGTGTGCAGGAAGTGACTACGGAGACCAGAAAGTGTGCAGGAAGAGACGAGGGAGACCAGCAAGTGTGCAGGAAGAGCCGACGGAGGCCAGCAAGTGTGCAGGAAGAGACGAGGGAGACCAGCAAGTGTGCAGGAAGAGACGACGGAGACCAGCAAGTGTGCAGGAAGAGACGACGGAGACCAGCAAGTGTGCAGGAAGAGACGACGGAGGCCAGCAAGTGTGCAGGAAGAGACGACGGAGGCCAGCAAGTGTGCAGGAAGAGACGACGGAGGCCAGCAAGTGTGCAGGAAGAGACGACGGAGACCAGCAAGTGTTCAGGAAGAGACGACGGAGACCAGCAAGTGTGCAGGAAGAGACGACGGAGACCAGTAAGTGTGCAGGAAGAGACGACGGAGACCAGTAAGTGTGAAGGAAGAGACGACGGAGGCCAGCAAGTGTGCAGGAAGAGACGACGGAGACCAGCAAGTGTGCAGGAAGAGACGAGGGAGGCCAGCAAGTGTGCAGGAAGAGACGACGGTGGCCAGCAAGTGTGCAGGAAGAGACGAGGGAGACCAGCAAGTGTGCAGGAAGAGACGAGGGAGACCAGCAAGTGTGCAGGAAGATACGAGGGAGACCAGCAAGTGTGCAGGAAGAGACTACGGAGACCAGCAAGTGTGCAGGAAGAGACGACGGAGACCAGCAAGTGTGCAGGAAGAGACTACGGAGACCAGCAAGTGTGCAGGAAGAGACGACGGAGACCAGCAAGTGTGCAGGAAGAGACGACGGAGACCAGCAAGTGTGCAGGAAGAGACGACGGAGACCAGCAAGTGTGCAGGAAGAGCCGACGGAGGCCAGCAAGTGTGCAGGAAGAGACGAGGGAGACCAGCAAGTGTGCAGGAAGAGACGACGGAGACCAGCAAGTGTGCAGGAAGAGCCGACGGAGGCCAGCAAGTGTGCAGGAAGAGACGAGGGAGACCAGCAAGTGTGCAGGAAGAGACGACGGAGACCAGCAAGTGTGCAGGAAGAGACGACGGAGACCAGCAAGTGTGCAGGAAGAGACGACGGAGACCAGCAAGTGTGCAGGAAGAGACGACGGAGGCCAGCAAGTGTGCAGGAAGAGACGACGGAGGCCAGCAAGTGTGCAGGAAGAGACGACGGAGGCCAGCAAGTGTGCAGGAAGAGACGACGGAGACCAGCAAGTGTTCAGGAAGAGACGACGGAGACCAGCAAGTGTGCAGGAAGAGACGACGGAGACCAGTAAGTGTGCAGGAAGAGACGACGGAGACCAGTAAGTGTGAAGGAAGAGACGACGGAGGCCAGCAAGTGTGCAGGAAGAGACGACGGAGACCAGCAAGTGTGCAGGAAGAGACGAGGGAGGCCAGCAAGTGTGCAGGAAGAGACGACGGAGGCCAGCAAGTGTGCAGGAAGAGACGAGGGAGACCAGCAAGTGTGCAGGAAGAGACGAGGGAGACCAGCAAGTGTGCAGGAAGAGACGAGGGAGACCAGCAAGTGTGCAGGAAGAGACTACGGAGACCAGCAAGTGTGCAGGAAGAGACGACGGAGACCAGCAAGTGTGCAGGAAGAGACGACGGAGACCAGCAAGTGTGCAGGAAGAGACGACGGAGACCAGCAAGTGTGCAGGAAGAGACGACGGAGACCAGCAAGTGTGCAGGAAGAGACGACGGAGACCAGCAAGTGTGCAGGAAGAGACGACGGAGACCAGCAAGTGTGCAGGAAGAGACTACGGAGGCCAGCAAGTGTGCAGGAAGAGACTACGGAGACCAGCAAGTGTGCAGGAAGAGACGACGGAGACCAGCAAGTGTGCAGGAAGAGACGACGGAGACCAGCAAGTGTGCAGGAAGAGACGAGGGAGACCAGCAAGTGTGCAGGAAGAGACGACGGAGACCAGTAAGTGTGAAGGAAGAGACGACGGAGGCCAGCAAGTGTGCAGGAAGAGACGACGGAGACCAGCAAGTGTGCAGGAAGAGACGAGGGAGGCCAGCAAGTGTGCAGGAAGAGACGACGGAGGCCAGCAAGTGTGCAGGAAGAGACGAGGGAGACCAGCAAGTGTGCAGGAAGAGACGAGGGAGACCAGCAAGTGTGCAGGAAGAGACGAGGGAGACCAGCAAGTGTGCAGGAAGAGACTACGGAGACCAGCAAGTGTGCAGGAAGAGACGACGGAGACCAGCAAGTGTGCAGGAAGAGACTACGGAGACCAGCAAGTGTGCAGGAAGAGACGACGGAGACCAGCAAGTGTGCAGGAAGAGACGACGGAGACCAGCAAGTGTGCAGGAAGAGACTACGGAGGCCAGCAAGTGTGCAGGAAGAGACGACGGAGACCAGCAAGTGTGCAGGAAGAGACGACGGAGACCAGCAAGTGTGCAGGAAGAGACGAGGGAGACCAGCAAGTGTGCAGGAAGTGACTACGGAGACCAGAAAGTGTGCAGGAAGAGACGAGGGAGACCAGCAAGTGTGCAGGAAGAGCCGACGGAGGCCAGCAAGTGTGCAGGAAGAGACGAGGGAGACCAGCAAGTGTGCAGGAAGAGACGACGGAGACCAGCAAGTGTGCAGGAAGAGACGACGGAGACCAGCAAGTGTGCAGGAAGAGACGACGGAGGCCAGCAAGTGTGCAGGAAGAGACGACGGAGGCCAGCAAGTGTGCAGGAAGAGACGACGGAGGCCAGCAAGTGTGCAGGAAGAGACGACGGAGGCCAGCAAGTGTTCAGGAAGAGACGACGGAGACCAGCAAGTGTGCAGGAAGAGACGACGGAGACCAGTAAGTGTGCAGGAAGAGACGACGGAGACCAGTAAGTGTGAAGGAAGAGACGACGGAGGCCAGCAAGTGTGCAGGAAGAGACGACGGAGACCAGCAAGTGTGCAGGAAGAGACGAGGGAGGCCAGCAAGTGTGCAGGAAGAGACGACGGAGGCCAGCAAGTGTGCAGGAAGAGACGAGGGAGACCAGCAAGTGTGCAGGAAGAGACGAGGGAGACCAGCAAGTGTGCAGGAAGAGACGAGGGAGACCAGCAAGTGTGCAGGAAGAGACGAGGGAGACCAGCAAGTGTGCAGGAAGAGACTACGGAGACCAGCAAGTGTGCAGGAAGAGACGACGGAGACCAGCAAGTGTGCAGGAAGAGACTACGGAGACCAGCAAGTGTGCAGGAAGAGACGACGGAGACCAGCAAGTGTGCAGGAAGAGACGACGGAGACCAGCAAGTGTGCAGGAAGAGACGACGGAGACCAGCAAGTGTGCAGGAAGAGACGACGGAGACCAGCAAGTGTGCAGGAAGAGACTACGGAGGCCAGCAAGTGTGCAGGAAGAGACGACGGAGACCAGCAAGTGTGCAGGAAGAGACGAGGGAGACCAGCAAGTGTGCAGGAAGAGACGAGGGAGACCAGCAAGTGTGCAGGAAGAGACGACGGAGACCAGCAAGTGTGCAGGAAGAGACGACGGAGACCAGCAAGTGTGCAGGAAGAGACGACGGAGGCCAGCAAGTGTGCAGGAAGAGACGACGGAGGCCAGCAAGTGTGCAGGAAGAGACTACGGAGACCAGCAAGCGTGCAGGAAGAGACGACAGAGGCCAGCAAGCGTGCAGGAAGAGACGAGGGAGACCAGCAAGCGTGCAGAAAGAGACGACGGAGGCCAGCAAGCGTGCAGGAAGAGACGAGGGAGACCAGCAAGTGTGCAGGAAGAGACGAGGGAGACCAGCAAGTGTGCAGGAAGAGACGACGGAGACCAGCAAGTGTGCAGGAAGAGACGACGGAGGCCAGCAAGTGTGCAGGAAGAGACGACGGAGACCAGCAAGTGTGCAGGAAGAGATGAGGGAGACCAGCAAGTGTGCAGGAAGAGACGACGGAGGCCAGCAAGTGTGCAGGAAGAGACGACGGAGGCCAGCAAGTGTGCAGGAAGAGACGACAGAGGCCAGCAAGTGTGCAGGAAGAGACGACGGAGACCAGCAAGTGTGCAGGAAGAGACGACAGAGGCCAGCAAGTGTGCAGGAAGAGACGACAGAGGCCAGCAAGTGTGCAGGAAGAGACGACGGAGACCAGCTTAGCAATGTTATATGAAGAGGTGAAGGCTGAGAGAAGGAGAAAGGGAGCAAATGTGGGACCAGATGGGAGCTGGATACACAGGGAGGAAGGAGTCATGGTGGCCCCACCATGTGTTAGGCAGATACTACCTGAGTCATATCATGCAGTGATGCATCAGGAAGGGCAGAGCATGATCACAACATTCTGGCAGAACTGGTGGTGGCCAGGGATGGGCAGGAATGTTGAGAAATTCTGCCGCCACTGTATCATTAATGTCTAACATAACGCTGGTAAGGGCAGGAAGCTACAGCTGGCAAATCAGCCATGGCCGAGGGGACCCTGGGAAAACATTCAGATAGGCTTCATGGGACTCCAGCCAAAAAGCAGGGGGGAAAGCTGCTGTCGAGTAATTATGGGCCACTTCACCCGGTGGGTAGCGGCTTTCCGAACAAGGGACTGCACTGCCAGCACGACCGCATGGATTCTAGTTCAGGAATTCCTCCCAAGGTGGGGAACCCCAGTTCAGGAGGACTCAGATCAGGGAGCACATTTCACAGGGAAAGTGATGAAGGAAATGTGCTGACTGTTAGGGATTCGACAACGGTTCCACGTACCCTATCACCCTCAGAGTTCAGGAATGGTAGAAAGGATGAACCGAACCGTCAAGAATGCCTTAGCCGAAGCTGTGGCTGAGACAGGTAAGGCATAGGTTGATGTATTACCAGGAACCCTGATGAGATTGTGAGCAACCACCAACTGCACGCTGGGGCTCAGCCCTACGAATTATTGATGGGGCGAGCAATGTGACTCCCTTATGCGGTAATAAAGGGAAAGAAGATGGTCCTCCCACTGTTGGATGACCAAGTCATGTGAGGGTGCTCCCTGAAAGGGCAGTGTTTGCTCCCAGATGGATAGGACCACAGATGGTACTTTTAACAAGTGACAATTGTGTCAGTGTGCAGTCTTGGCAAGGCAGCGAGTGGAAACACTGGACTCAGATTAAACTGTATGACTCACCTTCTTGTTGCCCCTCAGAGTAGGGGATCAAGTGTACCCAGTAACCATGTAACTACAGAGAACGTAAGAGATGTGCACCATTCGGCCACACCAGACCCAACCACAGTTGATGGAAACAGCCCCACAGGAAACGCGAAGGCAGGAGACACCGAGAGTGTGACAGAAACCCGTGAATAACATGCTAAAGTGTGAGGGTACTCTGTAATGAAGGCTGGTTGCTGAAGGTCGATGAATAGTTGAATAGTATAGAGTAGAAAATATTTTGGGGAAAATAGATTGGGAGGGATTTAAGTTAAAGCGGAGAGAGCAGGTTCTACAACTTTGACAGCATGGCAGACTTAGGAAGATTGCACCCGGCAGTCATCCCCAACCAGAATACAAATGAGCTGGGCCCTTTCAGCATTCCGGTCAGCAATCAACCGTACAATTTGGAAGGGGGTGCCACCGGGGAGAGGTCCTTGCAGTCATTCAGAGAGAGACCACTCCAACACCTTCCCATACATCAATGAGAGGGTCTGTGAGCCTGATGCACTTACCTTGCTGGTGCCCTTGGAAGGAGAGAGTTTTAGCTGCCAGAAAATGAAGGGGTGAAGATGAGGAATGTGATTAAGCTGCAGTCGACCAGCAGAGAAAAAGCCAACAGGCATACGATGAAGACTTGTTTCAAAAGACTGTTGTTCAAAGTTCTGGAACAATCTTTCTGCTTAGTATTTTGTAGGTAGCCATTAGGGATGGTAGGGTAGATGCACATAAAGTAATGGGAGGGGGGAGAAATTCTGAGGCAGAGCATTTCTGCTGCCTATTTGAATAGATCCTCTTAAGGTTTGCCTTTCCTGGTACAAATTTACTTTTGTCAAGGAGGGCCAAGAGGGTTATTGCATAAAGGAAGTCACTGGAGAAAAGTAATGGTAGGTATGAAGCAGCTTCTTTATTTGACAAAACAAGATACAGCAGGCATCATATGGAGATGCTTTTGGTCGAAAGGTCTGCCTGGCCCTTGATATTTTATGGGCTCAACATCAAAGGACAATTCCATATTTACAATGTATCTACAATGCTTTCTTTGAAACTACACACAAACTTCAGGCCTCCCGATTCATACCCACATCACAGAGCCTTTGACTAACCCAAATTCTAGATCATTTCTCTCCTCACAAAGTTAACAATCACTTGTCCTGGCTGACTCAATACCAAGTCCAATGTCCAATACCAGGATCAACAAAAGCAAGACAAGACATGCCATTTCTCATTTCTAATGTAACAAACACTCAGAATTAGAATCATGTTTATTATCACTGACATCTGTCATGAAATTTGTTGTTTTGCAGCAATAAAACAAAGCAATATTTAAAATATATTATAAATCATAATAATAAACATGTATTAAAAATAAATAAGTTGTGCAAAAAGAGACCAAAAATAGTGGTATCAGTGTTCATGGTTTCACTATCCATTCAGAAATCTGATGACGGGGGTGGGGGGGGGGGGAGTGCGGATAAATCTGGTCCTTAAGACATGCACTCAATATTTTAGGAACGACTTCATCGCCTCTGCCATTAGATTTCCGAACAGACAACAATATCGGATGGCTAATTTATTGGACAAACAATAATATCAAATGGAAAACAACAGAGAAAGAAGAAGAGCCTGAAGACACACACTCAATGATTCAAGAACAACTTCTTCCCCTCTGTCATCCAATTTCTGAATGAATATTGAACCTGTGAACACAACCTCACAACTTTTTTTATTTCCTAATTTTTGTACTATTTAGTTAATAGTTTTATACTTCAGTTCACAGTTTTTTCTCTCTAATATCATGTATTGCATTGCACTGCTGCCACAAATTTGACAAATTTCATGGCATATACCGGTGACATTAAACCTGATTCTGATGACTGTGGCTTCATTTCCATAGGTAGCTATGCAGGCCAAGTCTTTGGGTATACTTAAGGCCGAGTTTGATAGATCCTTGACTTGTTAGGACACGAAGGGTTAGAGAAAGAAGGCAAAAGATTGAGACTGATTGGGAAATGGATCAGTCATGATGAAATAGTGAAGCAGATTCAATGGACCATATGGTTTAATTCTGCTCCTATATCTTATGGTCATATGGTTTTTTGATTGCAATAAAATTGTGAAAATATATCAAAAGGAAAAGTGTTAAAAAGGGTAACATTTCAATTTTAATATTCTTAATATCTCTTGAAGTAATTTGCGATCTAAATGAAAGTGATGTGACATAAGCAATGTTTCCTTTTGGGTCGGGGAGAGAGGCTGATAATTATCAGTTCCATTAAGCACGTACCAACTGAGCAATTTATCTCAAATTTAATGAACAATTAATGCCTAATTGCTGCAAATTTATGGCAGGGTCAGGAATAATTCAAATGACAAAATGGCACAATTTTCTCAGCAGTGGCATTTCAGGGAGTATCGCATCCTCACAAGGTAACTGGGCGATCTGCATCATTGACAACACTTGGTTTATTCAGACTTCAGCAGAACTCGAACCATTATGCTGTGAGGCTGACCTAAGACAAGCTGGAAGTCTGCCGTCTGGTGGACATTCAGTGACAGTACAGAAAGACGATGTCACAAGCAGAATTAGGCCATTCAGGCGATTCAGTCTGCTTTGCCATTCCATCATGGCTGATCTATTATTTGCCTCAATCTCATTCTCTTGCATTCCTCCATCGCCTTTGATGCCCTTACAAATCAAAAACTGATCAACCTCCACTTTAAATAAACCCAATAACTTGGCCTCCACAATCATCTGAGACAATGAATTCCACAGATTCACCACCCTCTAGCTAAAGAAATTCATCTTCATCTCTGTTCTAAGGCTGATAGAAAAGCCAAATAAGCAAATCAATGAAGACAAAATAAATAGAAAAGAAGTAGGGCCTCAGTGAGAAGAATGACAAAGGAAAGCAGAAATGGGGCAGCACAGTAGTGCACAGTAGTGCACAGTTAGTGTAATGCTGTTACAACACAAGCGACCCAAGTTCATTCCTGCCACTGTCTGTAAGGTGTTCATACATTCTTCCCATGACTGCATGGGTTTCCTCCAGGTGCTCCTGTTTCCTCCCACATTCCAAAACATACGGGTAAGAAGGTTAATTGTTTATATGAGTGTAGTTGTCTGGCACAGGTTCATTGGGCAGGAAGTGCAGCAAGACATTTTAGTTAAAAAGAAGCACAATACATTTTCTTTTGGAAAGTGGAAAGAAAGATTTTTGAGCTTTAAAAAAGGCAGAAAAGGGATGAAATTCCCATGTTCCTAAACGGTGAGTACTAGGTGATAATAATAATAAATTTTGAAAAAGCAGAAATGTCTTGCTGCATCGGAAAGATAGACACATTCAATTGCATGGTAGGTAACTGGGAGATATAAACGGAACAAATTGAGCAGTATTTTAAAGCAAGTGGAATAGCCAATGAGAAATGAGTGCCAATTTTGCAGAGCGATTTGTTGGAAGAACATATAGTTTGCTTAGAAGACTGTCTGCTCCAACCAAACCAGCTGACACGAGCTTTGCTGATATTGTGAAAGTAACACAATAACATTTCAAAATGCAACAATTGTTGAATGTAGAATGCTTTAGGTTTCATACATGGAATCAAGAGGAAGGAGGGTCCATTTTAGCATGTGTGGCTGAAATGAAGAAATTCTCTGAGCACTGTCAGTTCAATGATAGGCTTAATGATGCACTGCGAGATCAATTAGTTTATGGAATCTTACATGAAACTATTCAAAATGGCTCCTAACTAAAGCACAACTTACATTTAAGAGAACAGCTGAAGTAGTTGCATCAATGGAAACGGCAGAGAGAGATGCATTTGAGTGGCAGTCAGGAATGAAAGTGAGCATAATCAAAATTGCAATGTCTAAACAAAAACTTACCTGGCTAAACAAATTGCGTTACTGTTGTGGCATGGGCTCAAATAAACAAGACCATTGCAGATTTAAAGGTGAAGCTTGCAGAAAATGCAAGGAAGTAGGACATATAGAAAGAGTACGTCAGGCAGACAAAAATAAATGAACTGGACCGTGAAGAAAAAGAAAGTCAAGCTGCAATCTCAAAAAGAGCACTACTCTGCATGCTGCTGAGGAAAAAAAAACTAATAATGATAGAGTGACACAGGACTGAGTAACCTCAAGATTTACATTGTGAAAAATAACAAGAAACAAGTAACAAGGCTTAGACAAGAACATGAATAACAAATTAATTAAAATTGAATTGGACACTGGCTTGGCTGTTTCAGTCATGACACAAAATGAGATTGAATGGCATTTTAAAGGTACTGAACTGAAGCCTGCAGATACCCAACTAAGAGCTTTTATTAAAGAATAGATAACTCCTGTGGGAATGACATTTGTAACAGTGAAATACAACAACCAACAACCAGCATTGTGGGGTTATGATTGGTTGAGACAACTACAAATTGATGGGACATCCATCCACCATTTGCATACCATATCTCCTGCATTGAGTCAACTGGAAGCAAACTAAGAAAGGTACTGGATGGTACCACAACAGTGTTCAAAGATCACATTGGAAAATTCAATATAGCTTCAATGTTTTAAATGAAAATGCCACTCCAACTTTTACAAAGCCCATTCAGTTTCTTATACCATCCATGATAAAGTAGCCAGTGAACTAAATCACATGGAGGCTGAAGGAATTCTTTCTAAGGCTGAGTAAAGCCCATGGGCAATGACAATAGGTCTGTGAGAATTTGTTGTGATTTCAAGGTCATTGTCAACCCAGTACTGAAAGTAGATCAATACCCTCTGCCCAGCATAGAGGGTATCTTCGCAAATTCTTCTGGAGGAAAACACTTCAGCAACATGGATTTAACTGATGCCTAGCTACAGATAGAGATGAAAGTAGAATCCAAAGAGTATCTCGTCATATGCGCTCACAGAGGGCTTTATCACTATTTTTGGAGTAGCATCTGTACCTGCATTCCAGCAGAAAGCTGTGGACCTGGTGCTGTAAGGCTGGATGTTACTGGCAAGAATGACAAGGAACATCTCCAAGTTCCCAAACAGTGTTAAAAAGTTGAGAAAATTATGGGCTCAGAGCATGATGCAACAACTGTGAATTCTTTAAACCAATCTCACTTACTGCGGTTATTCCATCGGCACACAAGGATTACACAAGTGTGCTGAGAAAATTCAGGCAGTGGTGCATGTTACAAGGTCAAAGGACATTTCTGTTGTGGTCCTTTATTGAATTTGTCAATTACTTTAACAGGTGCTTGCCAATCCTGGTTTCTGTGCTCCTCCTCGTGAACTCGTTCCTACAGATCACGATGAAATGTCAATGGACAAAACCGTGTGAGGTGACTGCCCGAAGGGTAAAGGAAATGGTGATGTCAGACACTGTACTCACATGTTATGGTCCACATCGTCCTGTGAAGCTTGCCTGTGATGTCTCGCCTTATGGTGTAGGTGCAGTCATGTCACAAATAAAAAGTGTTTTTCAGATGTATAAAGAATAAAAGATAGGCAAGAAGAGATATTGGACCACTGGAAAATGATGCTGGAGAAATAATAATTGGGAAGAAGGAAATATAATGAACTGGGTAAGTATTTTCCATCAGTCTTCACTGTGGAGAACACTAGTAATATGCTGGAAGTTTGACATTGTCATGGAGCAGAAGTGAGTGCTATTGCTATCATCAGGGATACGATGCCTGGGAATCTGAAAGGTCTGAAAGTAGATAAGTCACCTGGACCTGATGGATTACACCAAAGGGTTCTAAAAGAGATGGCTGAAGAGACTGTGGAGGCATTACTAATGATCTTTCAAGAACGAATAGAGTCTGGCATGGTTCTGGGGGACTGGAAAATTAGCAAATGTTACTCCACTCTTCAAGAAGGAAGGGAGGCAGAAGAAAGGAAATTTTAGGCCAGTCAGCCTGATGTCAGTGGTCGGGAAGATGTTGGAGGTGATTGTTAAGGATGTGGTTTTGGGGTACTTGGAGGCACATGATAAAATAGGTCGTAGTCAACATACAACACACACAAAATGCTGGTGGAACACAGCAGGCCAGGCAGCATCTATAAAGAGAAGCACTGTCGCTGTTTCAGGCCGAGACCCTTCCAGCATCTGCAGATTTCCTTGTGTTTGTAGTCAGCATGGTTTCCTTAAGTGAAAATCTTACCTGCCAAATATTACCCCCTCCCCCACCTTCATATTCTTCAATCTTCCCCTTTCCTTTCTAGTCCTGATGAAGAACCTCGGCCTGAAATATCGACAGTTTATTCATCTCCATAGATGCTGAGTTCCTCCAGTATTTTGTCTCCATTACATAAGGGCAAATTCTAGGGATTTCGGCATCATTGCCAAGACCAGCATTTAATGCCTATTTGTAACTGCTGTTGCAAAGATGCTGGCGAGGCACTGCTTGAACTGCTGCAAAACTTAGAGTCAGAGACACGTGCAACATGGAAAAGGGCCTCTCAGAATTCAAGACTTAAGATCCAAGATTGTTTAATATTATCTTCAAGGAGAATGAAATACTTGTTACTCTAGTTTCAATGCAGCAATACATAAAACTGTACAATATATAGAGTATGTCTAGCCACATTAGCACTCCCAGAATCATCTCACATTTTCTTGGAATAAATTTCATCTACAGTTTATCAGCCCATTTCAGAAACACACCAATATCACGCTGTAGCCTGGAAGTATCCATGACTTCACTAAGCTTTGTGTTAACTGCAAATTTACTGATCATGTCTCTGACATC
Organism: Hypanus sabinus; assembly: GCF_030144855.1. NCBI lineage: Eukaryota > Metazoa > Chordata > Chondrichthyes > Myliobatiformes > Dasyatidae > Hypanus > Hypanus sabinus. Next base: position 87,610,723 of record NC_082706.1, read on the forward strand.
CTAATCATTCATGTATATTGCAAGCAGCAATGGTCCAGACACCGATGCGTGGGCAACACCGTTAGTAACAGACCTGAAACTGCTAAAACAATCCTCTTCATTCACCACCAGTCTCCCATTTTGGGTCCGGTTTACCAAATTGCCTGAATCCCATGGGCCCTAAGCTGAGGGCCAGTCCACCATGTGGAACCTTGCCAAAGACCTTTCTTGTCCATGCAAATCGCATCTACTGCTCTGCCCTTATTGATACACTCGGTTGCCTCTTCAATCGGGTTGGTCAGGCAGTATCTTTCCTTTTCAAAGTCATGTTGGCTGCCTCTGACTGAGACTCTGTTTTTCAAAGTGACCATTAATCCTGTCCCTTAGCATTTTTAAAGATTAAAAATGAGCTTTGTCACATGTACATTAAAACATTAAAATATTCATGAAATGTGTCATTTCTGTCAAATCAGATCAGCACGGATTGTGTGGGAGCAGTCTGCATGTGTACCGCACACTCAGTTTACTAATCCTAACCCTGACGACACTCCACACTCAGCTTACTGATCCTAACCCTGATGACACGCCACACTCAGTTTACTAATCCTAACCCTGACGACACTCCACACTCAGTTTACTAATCCTAACCCTGACGACACTCCACACACTCAGTTTACTAATCCTAACCCTGATGACACTCCACACTCAGCTTACTAATCCTAACCCTGATGACACTCCGCACACTCAGTTTACTAATCCTAACCCTGACGACACTCCACACACTCAGTTTACTAATCCTAACCCTGATGACACTCCACACTCAGCTTACTAATCCTAACCCTGATGACACTCCGCACACTCAGTTTACTAATCCTAACCCTGACGACACTCCACACACTCAGTTTACTAATCCTAACCCTGACGACACTCCGCACACTCAGTTTACTAATCCTAACCCTGATGACACTCCACACTCAGCTTACTAATCCTAACCCTGATGACACTCCACACTCAGCTTACTAATCCTAACCCTGATGACACTCCGCACACTCAGTTTACTAATCCTAACCCTGATGACACTCCACACTCAGTTTACTAATCCTAACCCTGACGACACTCCGCACACTCAGTTTACTAATCCTAACCCTGATGACACTCCACACTCAGCTTACTAATCCTAACCCTGATGACACTCCGCACACTCAGTTTAATAATCCTAACCCTGACGACACTCCACACACTCAGTTTACTAATCCTAACCCTGATGACACTCCACACTCAGCTTACTAATCCTAACCCTGATGACACTCCGCACACTCAGTTTACTAATCCTAACCCTGACGACACTCCACACACTCAGTTTACTAATCCTAACCCTGACGACACTCCGCACACTCAGTTTACTAATCCTAACCCTGATGACACTCCACATTCAGTTTACTAATCCTAACCCTGACGACACTCCACACTCAGCTTACTGATTCTAACCCTGATGACACTCCACACTCAGTTTACTAATCCTAACCCTGATGACACTCCACACTCAGTTTACTAATCCTAACCCTGCCGACACTCCGCACACTCAGTTTACTAATCCTAACCCTGATGACACTCCACACTCAGTTTACTAATCCTAACCCTGACGACACTTTGCACACTCAGTTTACTAATCCTAACCCTGATGACACTCCACACTCAGTTTACTAATCCTAACCCTGACGACACTCCACACTCAGCTTACTAATCCTAACCCTGACGACGCTTTGCACATTCAGTTTACTAATCTTAACCCTGACGACACTCCGCACACTCAGTTTACTAATCCTAACCCTGATGACACTCCACACTCAGCTTACTAATCCTAACCCTGACGACACTCCACACACTCAGTTTACTAATCCTAACCCTGATGACACTCCACACTCAGTTTACTAATCCTAACCCTGACGACACTCCGCACACTCAGTTTACTAATCCTAATCCTGACGACACTCCACACACTCAGTTTACTAATCCTAACCCTGACGACACTCCGCACAATCAGTTTACTAATCCTAACCCTGATGACACTCCACACTCAGTTTACTAATCCTAACCCTGACGACACTTTGCACACTCAGTTTACTAATCCTAACCCTGACGACACTCCACACTCAGCTTACTAATCCTAACCCTGACGACACTCCACACTCAGTTTACTAATCCTAACCCTGACGACACACCACACTCAGCTTATTAATCCTAACCCTGATGACACTCCACACTCAGCTTACTGATTCTAACCCTGATGACACTCCACACTCAGTTTACTAATCCTAACCCTGATGACACTCCACACTCAGTTTACTAATCCTAACCCTGACGACACTCCGCACACTCAGTTTACTAATCCTAACCCTGATGACACTCCACACTCAGCTTACTAATCCTAACCCTGATGACACTCCGCACACTCAGTTTACTAATCCTAACCCTGATGACACTCCACACTCAGCTTACTAATCCTAACCCTGATGACACTCCGCACACTCAGTTTACTAATCCTAACCCTGACGACACTCCACACACTCAGTTTACTAATCCTAACCCTGATGACACTCCACACTCAGCTTACTAATCCTAACCCTGATGACACTCCGCACACTCAGTTTACTAATCCTAACCCTGACGACACTCCACACACTCAGTTTACTAATCCTAACCCTGACGACACTCCGCACACTCAGTTTACTAATCCTAACCCTGATGACACTCCACATTCAGTTTACTAATCCTAACCCTGACGACACTCCACACTCAGCTTACTGATTCTAACCCTGATGACACTCCACACTCAGTTTACTAATCCTAACCCTGACGACACTCCACACTCAGCTTACTAATCCTAACCCTGATGACACTTTGCACACTCAGTTTACTAATCCTAACCCTGACGACACTCCACACTCAGCTTACTGATTCTAACCCTGATGACACTCCACACTCAGCTTACTAATCCTAACCCTGATGACACTCCACACTCAGTTTACTAATCCTAACCCTGACGACACTCCACACTCAGCTTACTAATCCTAACCCTGACGACACTTTGCACACTCAGTTTACTAATCCTAACCCTGATGACACTCCGCACACTCAGTTTACTAATCCTAACCCTGACGACACTTTGCACACTCAGTTTACTAATCCTAACCCTGATGACACTCCACACTCAGCTTACTAATCCTAACCCTGACGACACTCCACACTCAGTTTACTAATCCTAACCCTGATGACACTCCACACTCAGTTTACTAATCCTAACCCTGACGTCACTCCGCACACTCAGTTTACTAATCCTAACCCTGATGACACTCCACACTCAGTTTACTAATCCTAACCCTGATGACACTCCACACTCAGTTTACTAATCCTAACCCTGACGACACTCCACACTCAGTTTACTAATCCTAACCCTGACGACACTTTGCACACTCAGTTTACTAATCCTAACCCTGACGACACTCCGCACACTCAGTTTACTAATCCTAACCCTGATGACACTCCACACTCAGTTTACTAATCCTAACCCTGCCGACACTCCGCACACTCAGTTTACTAATCCTAACCCTGATGACACTCCACACTCAGTTTACTAATCCTAACCCTGACGACACTTTGCACACTCAGTTTACTAATCCTAACCCTGATGACACTCCACACTCAGTTTACTAATCCTAACCCTGACGACACTCCACACTCAGCTTACTAATCCTAACCCTGACGACGCTTTGCACATTCAGTTTACTAATCTTAACCCTGACGACACTCCGCACACTCAGTTTACTAATCCTAACCCTGATGACACTCCACACTCAGCTTACTAATCCTAACCCTGACGACACTCCACACACTCAGTTTACTAATCCTAACCCTGATGACACTCCACACTCAGTTTACTAATCCTAACCCTGACGACACTCCGCACACTCAGTTTACTAATCCTAATCCTGACGACACTCCACACACTCAGTTTACTAATCCTAACCCTGACGACACTCCGCACAATCAGTTTACTAATCCTAACCCTGATGACACTCCACACTCAGTTTACTAATCCTAACCCTGACGACACTTTGCACACTCAGTTTACTAATCCTAACCCTGACGACACTCCACACTCAGCTTACTAATCCTAACCCTGACGACACTCCACACTCAGTTTACTAATCCTAACCCTGACGACACTCCACACTCAGCTTATTAATCCTAACCCTGATGACACTCCACACTCAGCTTACTGATTCTAACCCTGATGACACTCCACACTCAGTTTACTAATCCTAACCCTGATGACACTCCACACTCAGTTTACTAATCCTAACCCTGACGACACTCCGCACACTCAGTTTACTAATCCTAACCCTGATGACACTCCACACTCAGCTTACTAATCCTAACCCTGACGACACTCCGCACACTCAGTTTACTAATCCTAACCCTGATGACACTCCACACTCAGCTTACTAATCCTAACCCTGACGACACTTTGCACACTCAGTTTACTAATCCTAACCCTGACGACACTTTGCACACTCAGCTTACTAATCCTAACCCTGACGACACTCCGCACACTCAGTTTACTAATCCTAACCCTGACGACACTCCGCACACTCAGATTACTAATCCTAACCCTGTCGACACTTTGCACACTCAGTTTACTAATCCTAACCCTGACAACACTTTGCACACTCATTTTACTAATCCTAACCCTGACGACACTCCGCACACTCAGATTACTAATCCTAACCCTGTCGACACTTTGCACACTCAGTTTACTAATCCTAACCCTGTCGACACTTTGCACACTCAGTTTACTAATCCTAACCCTGACAACACCTCCTTAAAATGTGTGATAAAACACAGCACCCACAAGAAAATCGCATAGTCACGGGAAGCTCCTGACAGATAGCGGTGGGAATTGAACCCTGATCAGTGATTGCCAGTGCTAAAAAGTGAATGCTGTGACCATTCAGCCTATTTTCACCGGTAGGTTCCCTATTTCCGTGGGGATTGCTCCCGCCATGATTCCCTCATCCATTTGTCCCTTCCCATTGATCTTCCTCCCTGCAAACAGCCTAAGGGCTACACCTGCCCATTCACCTCCTCCCTCGCCTCCACTCAGGGCCCCAAATGGTCCTTCCAGGTGAGAAACTTCATGTGTGAATCTGCTGGGGTCATTAATTATGCCTGGTGCTCCCAATGAGGCCCCCACCACACTGGTGAGACCTGTTGTAAATTGGGGGACCACTGTGTCCAGCGCCTCTGCTCCATCTGTCATTTTAGTTCCAATTCCCATTCCCGTTCCGACATGTCGGTCCATGGCCTCCTCTTGTGCAAAGATGAGGCCACCCTCAGGGCGGAGGAGCAACACCTTATATTCCGTGTTGGTAGCCTCCAACCTGACGGCACAAAAACCAATTTCTCTTTCCTGTGAGAAGTACTTTACCTACCCCTCCCCACTTCTATTCCCCACTCTAGCATCTTAACTCTTCTCACCTGCACATCATCTCCCCCTGAGTCCCCTTCTCCATTCCTTTCTCCCCTTTCCTCCCCTATCAGATTACCATATATACATATAACAATTACAGCACAGAAACAGGCCATCTCGGTACTTCTAGTCCGTGCCGAACGCTTACTCTCACCTAGTCCCTCTGACCTGCACTCAGCCCATAACCCTCCATTCCTTTCCTGTCCATATACCTATCCAATTTTACTTTAAATGACAATATTGAACCTGCCTCTACCACTTCTACTGGAAGCTCGTTCCACACAGCTACCACTCTCTGACTAAAGAAGTTCCCATTCGTGTTACCCCTAAACTTTTGCCCCCTAACTCTCAATTTATGTCCTCTTGCTTGAATCTCCCCTACTCTCAACGGAAAAAGCTTATCCAAGACAACTCTATCTATCCCCCTCATAATTTTAAATACCTCTATCAGGTACCCCCTCAACCTTCTATGCTCCAAAGAATAAAGACCTAACTTGTTCAACCTTTCTCTGTAACTTAGGTGCTGAAACCTAGGTAACAACCTAGTAAATCTCCTCTGTACTCTCTCTGTTTTGTTGACATCTTTCCTATAATTTGGTGACCAGAACTACATCTTCTTCAGTCCTTTCCCACCCACCTGGCTTCACCTATCACCTTCTACCTATCCTCCTTCCCCTACCACCGCCTTTTTATTCCAGAGTCATCTCCCTCCCTTTTCAGTCATGAACAAAGGTCTTGCTCCCGAAACGTCGAATGTTTTTTCATTTCTGACCTGCTGAGTTCCTCCAGCATTTTGTGTGTGTTGTTCCCTAATACTGATGATTGACACAGGACTGTAATTATCAATCTTTTCCCTACTGTCTTCTTGTAAATGGGGACAGTATTTTACTGTCCTCCAGTCAACAGGAACCTCACTTGTGGTTAGCAAAAACTTAAAAATATCAATAAAAGCTCCATCTTCTTTCCTTGCTCCCATAGCAGTCTAATAGGATAACTCCCACTTGGCCCTCAGAATTTATCCACCTTTAAGGTTCTCTTCCAACTGAAGTGCTGCCATCAGGTAGAAGGTACTAGTGCCTCAGGACCCACTCTACCAGGTTCAAGAACAATTCCTACCCTTCAACCATGAGGCTGTTGAACAAAAGGAGATTTGTTTCTAGTGTTTCCAGATCCGATGGTCTCGCTTTAAGGACTATTTATCTTGTTATTACATCCTTTTGTTATTTATTGCTATTTATTTATATTTGCATTTGCACAGTTTGTTGTTCATTCATCCTGGTTACAGTTACTGTTCAATAGATTTTCTAAATATGCGTACAGGAAAAAGAATCTCAGGGTTGGATGTGGTGACGTATGTACTCTGATAATAAATTTTACTTTGAACTTTGAAAATTTAAGGAACTCTGAGATAGGTACATTGATGATGGAGAAATGGAGGTCTACGTTGGAAGAGTCGGATTGAACTTGGAGTAGGTGATGCACCATCAATAACTCCGAGACATGGGTTAAGGTAGGCTTTTATTGGCTGGAAGAAAGCACAAGCAGCAAGTGACCATCACACGACATCCTGGAGACTGAGGAAGGGTCTGTGGCTCCAATCACCTGTATACCGGGATTTGTGGGAGGAGCCACACAGCCCAGCAACCCCCACAATCACAATTTAACCCTAAACTAATCACAGGACAATTTACAGTGACCAATTAACCTACCCAATATGTCCTTAGACTGTGGGGTGAAAGTGGAGCCATGCATTTCCATGGGGGGAATGTACAGAGACTTCTTACAGAGTTTGTCAGAATTGAACTCTGAACTCTGAAACCCTGAGCTGCAATATAGTTGCACTAACTGCAACGCTACCCTGCAGGAATTGCAGGAATTGAAACAAGTACAGATGTTGAAAAGTTGGAAGTAAACCAGAAATCCCTGAAAATACTCAGCAGATCAGGCTGGTTCAGTGGAAGTAGTAAAAGAGAATAGAGTTAGCATTTCAGATCAAGAACCTTCATCAGAACTGGGAAGGACAAAAGAAGCATGTATGTAAATGCATGGGTGGAAGGGAGGGGCGGGGCTTGTTTTGCTGTTGATGTTTTGTTGTTTATTATGTTCTATTTTGTTGTTCCTGACAAAGGATGCTACATAATGAAGTATCAACTTTGATTATCAATTGATTTTACACAATCCTTCGCCCCATGACTTGCATGTTATGGTAGCAAAGCCACGAATTGTGGATGTTACTTCAATGCCTGACCTAATGTTTCCAATAGCTTCTGCCTTTACTAGCCTCAGACAACCACGTCCAGCTCCTGGACTTCAAGTGTGGTTTAGCTACTAAACCTGGTGGAACCGCTTCTACTGACAGGAGAAGGGGCAAAGATGGGTTGCAGGTGCCTTGAAAACCAGTCACTTTGGGTGGATGGGGCTCACCAGCTGTGGCTGGCAGCTCATCTGTGAGCAGGAAAACTGATCTCAAACCTCTGCTGTCTTGCGGCTGTAGCCACTCACGGGGAAGACGTCGGGACTGAACCCTGAGAGAAAAATCTGGAGTTGGAGTCCCTAAGGCAGTCCTATGTTGAGTTCAATGCTGAATGATAACTCCTGTGATGCTGCTGGTACCAAACTGTATTGGTCTCTTCCATTCCTTTGAGTTCATCAGATGCACTGAGGGGGGAGCTTGCTCTCCATATCGTACTGCCCAGGCTTGCATATCTAGAGAGCTAGGATCCAAGGTTGACCTTAACCGATAGAGGCCTCTCTCACTGTCTTTATTTTACATTTAAGCTTCCAAACTCTTCTGCATACTGCAGCTTCTGCCTTCGCTGTGGCAGGTTCATCTTTATTGCCTCTTGCCCTCTTTTTGGTTTCTTGTTGGGTTTTAATCAATACCAATCCCAACTCTGGCCTCCTTTCACTTAAGGCTTCTTTTTATAGTGTTTGTCCTACACCAATACAAACAAGGACTGTATAAATATACTGAAGTATCAAAATGCGTTTATTGAAGATTGCATTGTCTGTTCTTACCATTGGGCAGGAGATATAGGAGCCTTAGGTCCCATATTTCCAGGTTCAGAGACAGTTATTACACTTCAACCATCAGATTCCTGAACCGCTCTCCTCAACTCTGAACTCTCCACTAACTCCAGACTTGCTGTCAAGGACTTTACAACTCATATTCTCAGTATTATTTTTTATTATTAAATAATTATTTGCACAATTTTTCTTCTTTTGCACATTGATTGTCTTTGTTTATTGTATATTTTTCATGAATTCTATAGCATTCCTCTATTTTCCTGTAAATGCCAGCAAGAAGATGAATGTCAAGGTAGTAAAGGGTGTCATATATGTACTGTCATGATAATTATACTTTGATTTTAAAGTCAATGGATAACTAACAGGCTGTAAGATGATTTATAGGAATGAGGGCATGAATGAGGACATTGGTAACGATTGACAGTTCTGTTGGATTTTGAAATTATTCCTGAATGCAGTAAAATGATTGATTTAAATATTTCATATACTCATGGATAATTTACTGACACATTTTTCATCATGAACAAAAATGCATATTTACTAAGGGGAATAGTGCCTTAGGAATCATTATGGTGTAGATAATCTTGAGATCCCATGCATGCAGCTTCTTTGAGTTTTAATTTTAAAAACATTTCTTTATTTGTGGGTCTCGCCTTACTGTACCTTCAGAGACTTTATCCATGGGCAGAAATGGCTAATGCAAGGGGGCATAATTTCAGGATGATTACAGTAAAGTTCAGGAAGATATTTTAGGGTTAATTTTTTTTTACGCAGAGTCGTGAGTGTGTAGAACACCCTTCCAGTGCTGGTAATAGAGGCAGATACATTACGGACATTTAGAAACTCTTAGATAAGCACATGAATGATAGAACAAGTGGAGGGCTATGAAGAAGGGAAGGATTAAATTGATCTAAGTGCAGGGTAAAATGTTGGCACAGCATTGAAGGGTCTGTACAGTGCTGTAACGTTCAATATTCTATGTTTTATTTTGAGGATGGGTGGGGGATGTGGTGGTGTTAGGTTTGGAGAGGAAATCTTATCTTTCTTTGCATATCAGCTACTTTTCAAACCAGGAAAGCATAACACTCCTTCCTTGTTCTGCTTACTTGTCTCTATATTCGCCACACAAAGAATGGTGAAGATTCTACCCCGACAAGACTCGGGAAATCTCACAACATTGATAGAATCCTCACTTTATCTGGAGCTCTTTTTCTGCTATTTGCACAAGAGTTACGAGAGAAAAATAAATTTGCAACCATTGATCTTTCAACCTCAATGTTGTCAGCCTACAGCAACAATTCAAAGTGTCCTAGAAGCTGGCATTCATCATGATAAAAAATGAATTCAAAGGTAATACAGCAAAAAAACACAATTATACATAAATCTTCACAAGGTTCCAGAAATTCTATTGTGAATCTCATTTGGTTTATAAGAAATTGCCTCATATTTTATCTTACACTCAAGGAATTAAAACTTTATAATGACAGACCATGGTGCTTCAACAAACACATCACAAAATTACAAAAAAGGCTCCTCAACTCAATTCATGGGCTAGAGATAAAGTGCAGGATTGCTACTTCCAACCTATACAACCGTGTGCCACATCTGACGGAATGTCTGAGCCTTACAAGCAAAATACTGACACGTACAAATAGCCAAAGATATTGTTTAATGGAGCCCCTTGATTCCCCAATTAAGTCAACTTGCGGCAATTCCATCAGATGTCTGGCACATGTGATGCACCATCAATAACTCACACTGAGACGTAAGGCGAGATATCGGCTTTTATTGACTGGAAGAAGGAACCAGGAGTGAGTGTCCATCATACTATGTCCTGGAGACTGAGGCCGAGCGTCAGGCCTCAGATCGCCTTTATACAGGGGCCTGTGGGAGGAGCCACAGGAGCAGTCAGCAGGGGGCGTGTCCAGACAGGCACATAGTTCACCACAACATGAGACTAAAAGCACATGGTGTGTTAAGAGAAAAGAATTTGAAGAACACATCCAGTTCGTTTATTTGAAATTTCCCTCCATTTTAAGCAATGCGAGGCTAAGATTTTATTGAAAAGATATTAATTGAAGCAAAAAAAGGTGAAATGAATGAACACAAGAGGAGGAGTAAAGTGCTACGAAGTCAAAATCAAAATAAATTTATTATCAAAATACATATGTCACCATATACTACCTTGAGATTTGTTTTCTTGTGGGTATTTATGGGGAAATAGAGAAATACTATAGAACTTATGAAACTATACATGAAAAAAGATTGATAAACTGTGCAAGAGAAGACAAATTCTGCAAATATATGAATAAAAAATATATAGATAAATCAATCAATAAATACAGAAAAAATGTGTCATAAAGTCCTTGAAAGTGAGTCTGCAGCTTATGCAATCAGTTCAGTGTTGAGGTGATTGAAGTTATCCACACTGGTTCAGGAGCCTGATGGTTTAAGGGTAATAACTATTCCTGAACCTAAGGCTCCTGTACCTCTTGCCCGATGAAGAATATAGTTTTGCTTTTCAATATAACAATCCTCAATAAAGCAAGATACAAAACAATATTTTTTGAATTGAATTGAACTGGAATAATTTTTTTACTTGCATCTTTCATATACATGAGGAGTAAAAATCTTTACATTACGTCTCCATTTGAATGTGCAATGTGAAATTATAGTAATTTATAATAAATATTATATACAACAGGATAGCCAATATAACATAGAAACACAGTTGCGTCAGCATAAATTGAGCTGTCTGATGGCCTGGTGGAAGGAGCTGTCCTGGAATCTTTTTGTCCTGGCTTTTATGCTGCGGTACCATTACCTGGATGGTAGCAGCTGAAATAGATTGTGGTTGGGGTGACTCAGGTCCCCAGTGATCCACCAGGCCCTTATTACACACCTGTCTTTGCAAATATCCTGAATAGTGGGAAGTTCACATCTACAGATACGCTGGGCTGTCTGCACCACTCTCTGCAGAATCTTGCAATTTAGGGAAGTACAGTCAGGATGCTCTTAATCATGCCCCTATAGAAAGTTCTTAGAATTTGGGGGGCCATACCAAACTTCTTCAACTGTCTGAGGTGAAAGAGGTGCTATTTTGCCTTTTTTACCCACACCCGCTAGGTACAGACCACACGAGATCTTTGGTGATGCTTATGCTGAGGAGCTTAAAGCTGTCCACCCTCTCAGCCCCAGATCTATTGATATCTATAGGGTGAGCCCGTCTCCATCCCTCCCGTAGTCCACAACCAGCTCCTTTGTTTTTGTGACGCTGAGGGAGTGATTGTTTTCTCGGCACCATTTCCCCTGTGTAGTATGAGATTAGGCCAATCAATGTAGCATTGTCAGCAACTTTAATTAGCAGATTGGAGCTGTGAGCTTCAAATTTATGCATTCACAGGTAAAACTCAAATGTAATTATTTCGTTGCAAGATTGATTCAACATATTTTCTAACGTTTCAATGTGGAATTAATCTATGATGAAGGGAAGATCCCATGGTCTGCTGTAAAACAGAAGGTGGTGGAAAATAATCTGTTGATTGACTTGGGTGATCTTCCCTGTTGTGGAGCTTGCACTGGACAACAACGATTTCACTTCCTGAAGATTTTTGGTTGTATCTTATGAATTTGTGGCTGCTGATCATGAAAATCATTATGAAATTTCCCTATCACACACTATTTTCTTGAAATTTCCTATATTTGTTATTTCAATTCATAATTCTAGTCAGAATAACTACTGCCAAGATTAAGGAAGGCTTTGTTGTTGGTCCACAAATCAAATAGGCGATCAATGATTAGCATTTCAAAGAACTACAAGTGGGACTGGAGAAAATCGTATGGAAGGCATTCAAAGATGTGGTTGAAAATTTTCTTGGCAACTACAGAGCATGAGATTACGTGCAGTTGCTCGACAAGACGCTTCAAGCATACAAAACCATGAAGTGCGACATGTCACTAAAGATTCATTTTCTGCATTCCCATTTTAGATTTCTTCCTTGCAAATCTTGATGCTGTCCATAACAAGCATGGTGGAAGGTTTCACCAGGACATTGCAGTCATGGAGAAAAGGTATCTGGGCAACTGGAATCCATCAATGCTGGCTGATTATTATTGGATACTTAAATGAGAAGTATAAATGAAACTCATTAAGAAAACATTTGTAGCTTAGTTGAACTATTGCAAAGCATCAGCACTGTTAAGCATTAAGTTCAATGATAGTTAATTTCTTGTTTCTTCACCTTTGTACGTGATACAAGTAGTCTGAAATTACACTTGTGTTCAGCTTCAAGCAGTGTATCATAAACAAAATAAAATTCTGCAGAAACAACACCTCCAAAAAAATTTGTTGTCCAATGTTATTATCCATTAATGGTGAGGCTACGTGCATAGGATGTATGCTTCTTATAAATTATATGTCTAATTATAATGATTTCAATCTAAAATTGATATATCTTTGCCTGATTTCAGCTTGCAGCCTGCAAATTACAGAGTTTACTACGAATTCAGATTGTATAATCGTACTTGTAGTTGTGAGAAATCAAATGTTCGTACATCATGAATATTTTATTAAATGCAATTGACCTTTCAATTTTAAATGTTAATTATGTGCCTTTCTATACAGATACTTCTTAAGTAAATTACATGCAGCTTATTCTGTTAATATTTTAGATTTATCAAGCCAGTTTTTGTTTTGCTTCTCAATTACAAACTGAAGTTAATTTGATTTCAATGCTTAAGTAGCATGGTAAGTTGCTACATTATACTTCTGTTGTTTATTAATTTTAAGTGATTAGTGTTACATAAGTCTCTGAGGAGCTGTTGAGGTTGTCAATATTTATGGCAAAAACAACTGACAGTACTTAAACTTAATGAGGTCTACTGTGGTTTTACATAAAACCCTAGGGTGGATGGTGTCACTGGAAGAGTCAAAAGCAATCGAAGAACAAGTCTATCATATTTTTGATTGTGCATCGGATAAATGAAAGCATGATATCAATATTTAATAAGACACTGTTGTTCCTGGTCCCTAATTCACTAGTTTTATTTTTATCAAACTTAGATTTTAAAATATTAAAGTTGAAAAGTACAATGCAAAATGGTTTACACTCTCACATTCCATTTATCTTCAGTTCTTAGTTTTTAAGAACACATGCGATTCTGGAGATGCTGGAAATTCGAAGCAGCATACAAAAAGTGCTGGAAGAACACAGCAGATCAGCGGCTTCTATGGAGGGGAATAAACAGTCGTTGTTTTAGGCTGAGGGCCTTCGTCAGGACTGGAAAGGAAGGGGGAAGAAGCCAGAATAAGAAGGTGGACAGAAGTAAGGAACACAGCTTGGGAGGTGATATGCGAAGCCAGGTGAGGGGGAAGGTGGGTGCGGGGTGGTGGGAAATGAAGTCAGAAGCTGGGAGGTGATAAGTGGAAAAGGTAAAAAACTGAAGGAGGAATCTGACAGGAGAGCAAAGTGGACAGTGGGAGAAAGGGAAGGAGGAGGGACCCCTGAGGGAGCTGTTGGGCAGGTGAGGTTTAAATTTTACACTTTTGCTGTTCCGATCTGTCATGTTCTGTAACTCCAAACAAGAAACTAATTGAACTAAAACATGGAACTGGGAATAACATCCCTAATGCTGTTTTTACTTTAAGCAAGGTGCACACATATGATGTATGATGACGTATGCTATTCACATAATTTTACATTAAATCCGTGATGAATTATTTAAATGAACAAAGATGCTCAATCAAATGATTCATTTAAAATATTACTCAAATATTACTGAAATAGTAAATAGACAACACCCCTCTATGCTTAGCTATAAATTCTATCTCAATATAGAATGCATCTCAACTTATATCCTATACATATAAACCATATATATAAAAGTATTCGATATAATTGAACTGCTATATAGACAACCACGGCATGGTAAATTTTAATGTGTCCCATTCAGGCCTAAAGATTCAATCGCTGCGGAAGCTTTCTTACTCCTCTTGGCTAACATCTTTCCTGACAAGGAGGGAGGTCACTCTGCTTGGCAGGTGAAACTTGTGGCTGTGAAACAAACTCAGACATGGTGGTTGTAAGAGTTGACTCTGGAACTGCAGGAAGTGCCTGTGACAGCTCAGGATACCTTTCTTCTGGATGTGTTGGTATCCTGAACACTGCATAGCAAGCTGCTCGATCTGCTTATCTAGCCCAGGCCAACAGACAAGGCTTTGAGCCAACGCTTTCATTCTGACCATACCTAGGTGACCTGAATGTAGCTCCTCTAACTGTTTGTATGGTACAAATAATTCTAATGCTGAATAAACTGGGGAAACTGGAGTTTCAGCTGCACATTCCAGCCATTTTGGGTTGCCATGTAGACCAGAGACAGTGTGGGGTCTTATCTGGTTTCTCTTTGGCTCATCTCTGCCATAATAGGGAGACATTCGATTTTCATTAGTGAGAATACATCAAGAGGAGTGTCCTCATTTGTAAATTTTTTGGTGATTTCCTTTTCCAAAGGCAAACAGGACAATCAATCAGATTTTCCATGATTAGTTGTCCACTTGAATTCAATCCTGTAGTTGTGTCCTCCATGAAAATGCTCATTTCTGGATTTGTGTTGCTACCCTTCTGTGCATTGAAAATGGACACTGGTGGTTGATGATCAGTAATGAGGGTAAACTTTCATACAAGTTGAAACATCTTACACTCCAAACCAGACTCAAGGCCTCTTTGCCAATCTGTGCCTAATTTTTCTCTATGGTGGTAAGGGAATGTGATGTAAAGGAAATGGGGCGTTCAATTCCATCACTCATAACATGCGGCATGATTGCTCCTATTATGGGGCATCTCAGGTAAGTTTCACTGGATGTTGTTGTTCATAATGTCTGAGTAGTGTCTGACATCACCACTTTCTTTGCCTTTTGAAAAGCTACCTCACACTTCTTTGTCCATTGCAATTTCTTCCCGATCTGTAGTAATGAGTTTAAAGTATGGAGCAAGTAGTCAGGTTTGGCAGGAACCTGTCTTAGTAATTGTAAAATCCTATAAAGGACTACATCTGAGACACAACTTTTTGCCACAGGGCATCCACCACTGTTTGAATTTTGTCAATACACCACACTTACCACGATAGAGAAAAATTATGCACAGGTTGGTGGAGAGGCTTTGAATCTGGTTTGGGGAGTAAAACATTTCAACTGTACTTGTACAAGAGTTTATCCTCATTATTGATCATCAACCACTATTGTCTATTTACAATGCACAGTATAATCCTGGTTTGTCAATGGTATAACCACAGTAAGTGATGCTTGGTTTATAGAATAGTCACTCTCATTGTTATATTTTTCATCATTACCATGCAGATCAGTGCTCTTTTTGAAAATGCAACTCAACTTTTTATTTCTCTTCCCTATGCAGTCCATTTACTTTTGTCTGCCCAGCATGTTCTTTGTATAGGTTCTATATTGCTGCATTTTCTCCAAGTTTTGCTTTTAAATCTGCATTGGTCTGGTGTATGTGAGCTCCTGACACAATGGTAATCCAAGATGCTCAGCCAGGCTGGTTTCTGTTAGACACCACAATTTTGTTCATGCTCATTTTCGTTCCTGACTGCAACTCAATTACGTCTCTGTCTGCTGTTTCCATTGATACAGATATTTCAACTGCTCTTTAAAATGGAAGTTATGCTTTAGACAGGAGCCATTTTTGAATGCTTTCTTGTAAGATTTCACAAACTAAACAATTTCTCAGTACATTAAGCTCATCACTGAACTGACATGCTCAGACAAACTCATCAATTCAGCGTCATACACTGAAATGGACTCCCTTTCCTTTTGATTCTGCTTATGAAACCTAAAGCATTGTGCTTTCAACATGGCTTTGGTTCTAAATGTTTCACAATATCAAAGCTCATTCTGGCTGGTTTGGTTGGAGCAGTCAAACTTCTAAACGAGGTGTATGCTCCTCCATCAATTACACTCAGCAAAAATGGCACTCATTTCTCATTGGCTATTCCATTTGCTTTAAAATACTGCTCAATTCACTCAATATACACCAGCCAAAACGTGCCTATCTTACACATGTAGCCAGCCATTTCTGCTTATTTAAAATTTGTATTACTATCACCTGGTACTCACTGTTTATGAGTCCATGGAATTTATCCATTTACTGCCTTTTTTATTTTGAACATTTCACTGTGCTTTGTCTGTAACTCAAATATCTTGCTGCACTTTAAAAAATTTAGAACGTCTCACTCACTCTGCTTTTTTTTTAATACTTGAATGTCTCACTGTGCTTCAACAGGTAAGAAGTCATCTTAGTTTTGTTTAAAACTTTTTCATCAAATCCAAAACAATAAACTAATTGAAATAAAAACATAGAGCCAGGAATAACATGTCTAACTTCATTTTTACTTTAAGAAAGGTGCACGTATTATGTGATGACGTGATGACAAATGCCATTCACATTAACATATGGTTTATTGAAATGAACAAGAATACTTAATCAAACAATATATTTACAATATTATTCAAATATTACTGAAATATAAAATACACGCGTGATCTACTAAGTGACAAATTAAGACATTTATGGCCCAGCACATAACAAAGTAGTTAGTCAAGAATACATTTTTTTTAAATTAAACAGAATATGATTCATTATTCAATTCATACAGAATACTTGAATATTTAATTTCACAAACTCACCATCATCTCAGAGAAGAATGTTTTTGGACATCAGGATGGTTCATGAGCATTACCTCACTATATTGATCTCTATTTCCACTACTTGTTTATTTCCTATTTTATCTTTTCGCATTTTATGATGCATTGCACTATAGTACTGCCACAAAACAAATTTCACGATATATGCCAGTAATATTAAAACTGGTTCTAATTTTCTAGGTAACTCTTGCTCTTTCAAACATGCATGAAATTCATATTTATTGTGATATAGAAACAGAAAATATTGCGCTCCAAAAATAATACGTACATTATGATCGCACAAATGCAATCAATATCATCCTCGCAGACATCATGTGTAAAGTGATGGATGATGCTGGCAATTTTGAACAGTGATTAACTTGCAGAGTTTTGTGAAAATTTGCATTGTTCACTTAGAAGATAGACACAAAATACTGCCATTGAAATTAAAACAAGTTATTATAACTATTTGAAAAGTCAAACAGCATCAGTGGAGAGCTGAAGCATTTATGGTTTGAGATCAATTAGTTTTCAGTATAATTTAATTGGTGAGTTTGTTAGTTATCAGCAAAATAATACAATCTTTGCAGATTCACAGGTCTCTAACATCCATGAACTTATCCAAACTTCTCTTAAATGTTACAATTGAACCTGCATCTACCACTTCTGCTGGCAGCTCATTACACACTCACACCACCCTCAGAGTGAAGTAGTTCCCCCTCAGATATTTCTTAAATTGTTCACCTTTCACACTAAACCTATGAAATCTAGTACTCCTCATAACTTTGTATTCCTTTATAAGATCTCCCCTCATTCTCCTGCACACCTGGGAATAAAATCCTTACCTATTTAATTTATCCTTGTATCTCAGGTCCTCAGGTCCCAGCAACATCTGTGTAAAATTTTCTCCATGCACGTTCAAGCTTTCTGATGTCTTTCCTGTAGGTAGCTGATCAGAAGTGCACACAGTACTCTACATTTGGCCTCACCAATGTCTTATACAACTTCAAAACAACAGCTCAAATCCTGTACTCAGTGCTCTGATTTATGAAGGCCAATGTATCAAAAGCTTTCTTTATGACCCTATCTACCTTTGATGTCACTTTAAATGAATTATAGATCTGTATTCCCAGATCCCTTTGTTCCACCGTGCACCTCACTGCCCTACCATTCACTGTGTAAGTCTTACCCTGCTTTGTTCTCCCAAAGTGCAACACCTTACACTTGTCCGCATTAAATTCATTTGAAAATTTTCAGCTCATTTTCCAGCTGATCCAGACCACTTTGCAGGCTTTGATAGCCTTACTCACTGTCCACTACACCCCCAATTGTGGTATCATCCACAAATATGTTGAACCAGATTATATTATCATCTAAATCATTTGGTTTACTCATGATCTGTCATTTTAGAAAAACAAGACTAGATTAAGATCGCTACTTGAAAATGAAACATTTCTGGATTCTCTCCATGATCTGCAAACATTATTTCTTCTGCAGTTCAGCATAAGTATGATACCCCTACTGTTTATTGTTTATGTTTGTCAGTGCTGCATTTTTGAATTACGTTTATTATTTGTGGTAGTATATTGTTTTGCTTGCTGTGTGTGATATGTGTTTTGTGAGTGCACCATGATCTGGAGGAACACTTGTCTGGCTGTATGTATGTACAATTAGATGGCAATAAACAGTAACTTGAACTCTAAGCAACTTTCATCAAAAGAAGTTGATTCTGAACAAAGGTAGCAAAAGAAGTGTGTGTGGAGGAGAAAAAGAGCAGGGATTTTAAGCAAAGAACAAATACGTATTTGATCAAGTGAGAGAATAAAATTTGAGTTGACTTTTAGTATGTTATATTTATTACACATAATTTTCCAGTAAGTGGTTTTGTTTCCAATTATTTTAAATGGCTTGAATTAAATTGTTGCCAAAGATATTGAATTTCAAAATGCCATTAATGCTCTTAAGGAGACAGGTAAAATTTCTTTTCCAGTACCTACTGAATATTTATTGTACAGTGGAGAAAACTAATTTGTAAGTGAACTTATAGTTAGACTGATTATTGCAATTTGAAGCAATGTTTACTCTCCAATGACTCCAAACTCTCAATTACATTTTAGTTCAGAAACATGGGCATGGGATGATGCAAGTTATAACTGATATTCTTTTACTACAGCATCTTAATAGTTTCTACACTGCTGAATATTGGAATGCCTTTAGAGATATTAATTCAATGAACAGAAGTCATTTCTTTTAAGTCATGGTCTATTCTTGATCTCGTATTCTGACAAATATGGTACTTATCCTCTTATTAATTGTATTAACAATGTTAATAAAGAATGTTGAATAAAGAGTCTTGGCACAGCATTTATTTGCCTTGGAATATGGATCATCTTTTGGTAATGGATAATGTTTGAAAATAACAAATGAAAAGAATTCTTCAATCATACTACAATGTACTTTATGCATTTACATCTCTGATTTAATACAGAGGAATTTCATTGACTTTGTAGATACCGCTACTCTGATTATCAGTTTCCTATATCTTCAATACAGTTAATGCCATCACCCCCCCACTTAAACATCACTTACCATTAACCAAGAAACTCAATTGTAATACTCACATTGTAAAACAGTTCATCTTGACGTTATCATTAACATTTGGACACACAGTGTTCACTAGGTTTTTAAGTCTGTTTCATTCAAATTCATGACATTTCATTCATAAGAAGCATAAGATTATTTTCCATTTACTTTTTTCATCAAGGATTGGTGCCACAATGCAAAAATAAGTATGCCATTTTTCTTGACTACAAAACTTTCTGTAAACAATAATTCAAGAGGTTTGAAATTATTTAAATTGTTAATGATGATCCCAATGAAAATAAGAATAGACTAGCTGTATTATGAAAACACTCGTTTGTATTTTGTTTCAATGTCAAAATTTTGAAAGCAAGGATTGCAGTCCTCTAACTAGTGTGTCTACAACAGCAGAATGAATATACTGTAGTGCAAATTGATTTCTGAAGCTATTATTAAAGGAAAGTGAAATGTGTCAAATAATATTGAGGTCATCAAAGGCCCTGCTACAGCTTTATTACTGCCATATCAGCTGGATTCACAAGGCACCGTGTTTGTGTTCCCTTAGTGACATAGACACACTCTTGTTTATTCAGCAATAAAGGCCAAACAGCTTCAAGGCTTAACTTCAAGGGTGAGCCAAGTGCACCTCCTCCCCACCCTAGCACCACATCTAAGATTGAATACCTTATTAATACACTTCTCAATTTCTATGTGAGAAGCTAAAAGATTGTATCAAATGGCAAAAAGCTCCTAGTACATATGAAATTCTATCCAAGCTTAAGTTATCAAACTTAAAAGAGGTAAAAAGGAATTGAAACTAGGAATAGACCATTCGTTCTCCCATTTTCAAATCTATGAATGGTTACATCAGTACTCTCAGTGTAAGGCCATTCCCAGGTTGAAAAAGCAATACTTCATATTCCATTTGCATAGCCTCCAACCTGATGGCATGAATAGGTAGGGACATATTCGGCACAACTTTTGTTTCTATGAATATCTATTTCTCTAACTTCCAGTAATTTATCTCTCTCCCTTTTCTCTTTTTTTCCATTCCCCAGTCTGGATCCCCCTTACCTCATCTCTTCCTTACCTGCCAATCACTTCCCTCTGGTGCTCCACCTCCTCCCCTTTCTCCCACGGTCCACTTTTCCTCACCTATCAGATTCCTTCTTCTTTAGCCCTTTATTTCTTTCACCTATCACCTCCCAGCTTCTCAGTTCAATCCCCCCTCCCCCATTCACCTCCCCTCCCCCTCAGCTGGTTTTCCCCTATCACCGGCCAACTTGTACAGTACTCCTATCCCTCCCCCACCTTCTTATTCTGGATTCTTCCCCCTTCCTTTCCAGTCCTGATGGAGCATTTCAGCCCTGACCAACACACCCCAACAAATTCCCAATGCATATAAATGAATATGGTGAATAAAGTTGATCCTTGATCCCTGATCCTTAAACAATATTACTTCAATATATTATCTTTCTGTCAATATACTTAATTCTGGATACCTTTATTTTTATTGATGGTGACTACATGGTTTTAAAAAATTCTCTGGTCACAGAAGTACAGTAGTGTGAAGCAGGCAATGCTAAATGGCAAATGCTGGTGTATTATGTGTAGCTTTTTTAAAATTAACATTACGGTGATAGAATTATTTATCCTAATGTGAAGCATGCTCTTTAAATGTGGCTGTGTCAGATGTCGGTGACTGATAGAACAGCAGGAACTAGAAAAAGAAGTTGCTGTTGAGAACAATCCTACGTTACCAGATGTGGCTCTGGGCCTGTCAAGCTTGTCTGATTTGGAAATGCAAAAGTGGGCTCAGCTGAATGAGTATGATTTCAAATGTAGTCTGCCTGTGATTCCTGCAGCAGTTCTGCAGGAGATACTAAAGCTGGCAATCAGTCATCCTCAATGGGAATTAAAGAAGGAAAATTGGCCCAAAACTATAATATGTATTGAAAATGCAGCAGTTTTGTTAAATATTGCCATTGGTAGAATGCTATACACAAGCTGCTGCGATGACAGAATAATTCAGAAAACAACCAGAGGATGGGAGAATTAATTCATCTATACAATGGCAGAAATGCTACTTACCAAGAGTCCAACTATATAGTATTTTGTATACATTCAGAATAGATATCTACATAAAATTATGGGCTTCAAAGCAAATGTTCACTTATCTGTCAACTGTCAATCAATGATGAATGAAAAATAATATTAAAAAATTCATATTAATTTCATTTAAGAATGAATGATTACACCTCAGATTGTATTCTTGATTTGATATTGTATAAGACCACAATTACTTAGAAACATAGAAAACCTACAGCACAATACAGGCCCTTCCGCCCACAAAGTTCTGCCGAATATGTCCCTACTAGGCTTACCCATAGCCCTCTGTTTTTCTAAGCTCCATGTACCTATCCAAAGACTTTTAAAAGACTGTATTGTATCCGCCTCTACCACCGTTGCCAGCAGCCCATTCCAGGCACTCGCCACTCTCTGAGTAAAAACCTTACCCCTGACATCTCCTCTGTACCTACTCCCCAGCACCTTAAACCTGTGTCGTTTTGTGGCAACCATTTCAGCCCTGGGAAAAAGCCTCTGACTATCCATACTATCAATGCCTCTCATCATCTTACACATCTCTATCAGGTCACCTCTCATCCTCCATCACTCCAAAGAAAATAGGCTGAGTTCACTCAACCTAATCTCATAAGGCATGCTCCCCAATCCAGGCAACATCCTTGTAAATCTCCTCTGCACCCTTTCTATGGCTTCCACATCCTTCCTGTAGTGAGGTGACCAGAACTGAGCGCAGTACTCCAAGTGGGGTCTGACCAGGGTCCTATATAGCTGCAACATTACCTCTCGGCTCCTAAATTCAATTGCACGATTGATGAAGGCCAATACACCATACGCTTTCTTAACCACAAAGTCAACCTGTGCAGCTGCTTTGAGTGTCCTATGGACTCGGACCCCAAAGGCCCTCTGATCCTCCACTCTGCCAAGAGACTTACCCATAATACTATATTCTGCCACCATATTTGAAAAGTATATCATACTTATTGGTGATTCTTTCAAGAACATGAAAAATTCCTGATTTATGTTATTGAAAAACGTAATACCTGATATCGATATACGGACAAAAGACCCTATTGGATACTGATGCTGCTGTGATCCAGAGGTTCTTCAGAAGTCAAGAATAAGGCATATAACTTTTTGCTTACAACTATTTCATAAAACATTATGAGAGCAAAGAAGAGTTGAGGGAACAAAAAAAAAGGACCAGACTAAAAAGTAGTTGTGGGCAACTTATACACAAATGAAAGATAACAGCAAATTCCAGTGATATCAGCTAACCTATAAGACAGCCAGATTCGAATCGCATGACACCTGCTACTGAAAACTCAGAGGTTTCTAGAACAAATATAAAAACAACTGTACTGTAATTGCTGGAAAATCCACTGAGCAATTACAAGCATATATGTGTGATTACATAGAGATACAAATTAGCACAGGAAGTTAAGGTACAAGAAAAATGACAATTCTACACCCCAGTCCAACAACTCTTCAGTTGTCTCTTCTTCTGTTACATTACTGGTTCTCTCCTATTTAAGACAAATATGTTTAATTTAAGTTATCTCAAAAAGGATTGCTGCAGAATTTTTATCCCATTATCCTTCAGGTTCCATGTCTTCTCCAAAGCTGATTAAGATGGCATGCTTTTCCAGTTTTCTCTGACTTTATTTTAGGCTCCATTCTCTTGCTGTGACACAAATGGACAGTAAGTCAGTTAGAAATAATCCTAAACTTCTAAAATTTAATAAATACATTAAACACAATTTATGTTATGTATTTAATATTTCAGTAATACTTGAGAAATATTATTTGTTGGAAGGCAAAAGAAAGTAAATTATAGGCCAGGTAGCCTAACTTCAGTGGTTGGGAAAGTGTTGGAGTCTATTATTAAGCATGAGGTTTTGAGATATTTGGAGAAAAATGATAAAATAGGTCAAAGTCAGCATGGTTTCTAGGAAGGGAAATCTTGCCTGACAAATCTATTAGAGTTCTTCAAGGAAGTAACAAGGGTGCACAAAGGAGAGGCAGTGGATGCCATTTACTTGGATTTGATAAGGTGCCACACAAGGCTTCTTAACAAAATAAAATCCCATGGTGTTACAAGAAAGATCCTGGAATGGATGGCTGACAGGCAGGAGGCAGCGAATGGGAATAAAAGTGGCCTTTCTTGGTTGCTGCCGGTGACTAGTAGTGTTCCTCTGGGATTGGGACCGCTGCTTTTCACATTATTTGTCAATGGTTTAGATAATGGAATTGATGGCTTCTTGGCAAAGTTTGCAGGTGGAAGGTAGGTAGTGTTGAGGAAGCAATGGAATTGCAGCAAGACTTAGACGAAATGGAAGAATGGGCAAAAGAAGCAGCAGATGGAATACTGTGTTGGGAAATGTATAATAGTGCATTTTGATAAAAGGAACAATAGTGCGGACTATTATCTAAATGGGGAGAAGGTTCAAACATCAGAGTTGCAGAGGGACTTAGGAGTCCTCATGCAAGACTCCCAGAAGGTTACTTAACAGGTTGAGTCTGTGGTAAAGAAGACAAATGCAAAGTTGGCATTTATTTTAGGGGGAATAGAATGTAAAAGCAAGGAGATAATGCTGAGCCTTTATAAGACACTGGTCAGGCTGCACTTGGATATTGTCAACAGTTTCGAGCCCCATATCTCAGAAAGGATATCTTGTCATTGGAGAGAGTCCAAAGGAGGTTCATGAGGATGATTCCAGGAATGAAGGGTTTAAAATATGAGCAGCATTTAGCAGCTTTGGCCTGTACACACTGAAATTTAGAAGAATGCGGGGAGCTCTCATTGATACCTATTTGAATGTTGGAAGGACTGCATAGGGTGGATGGGGAGAGGGTGTTTTTTTTTGGTGGAGGTATCCAGAACTAGAAGGCACAGCCTCAAAATTGAGAAGTGACCCTTTAGAACAGAGATAAGGATTTTTTTTTATCCAGGTAGTAGTAAATCTGTGGAATGCTTTACCACAGACTGCAGTGGAGGCCAAGTCTGTGTGTATATTTAAGGCAGAAGTAGATAATTTCCTGACTGGTCAGGCATCAAAGGATATGGCGAGGTGTATGGGGTTGAGTGGGATCTGTGATCAGCCACGAAGGAATGGTGGAGCAGACTCAATGAGCTGAATGGTCGAACTCTGCTCCTGTGTCTCATGGTCTTATTATAAATATATCGTTTCATTAACTATTCTTTGCTGTGGTGTTTGCCGAGCTTACATGTAAAAGTACGTGAATGGCGTATGCCATTATGTCATAAAGTAAAATGAAACTAAGACATACATCTCCCATCTTTTTCTTTTGATTAGTTGCTGGAATTACAAAAAATAATAATGGGCAACCTGAGATGTGTAAAAATGCAACATGCTTATTTTCTTCAGAAGTGCACCGAGACATTTGTGTTTTAAAAAAAAGCAGAAAATGGACGAAATTCACTGATTTGTAAATAGTAACTACCAGGTAATAATAATAAAAAATAATAAATAAAGCGTATATGGTTGGCTATATCAGATAGATGCATTCATTGCATAAGAGATAACTTGATATTGTATACTGAGCAAATTGAGTGGTATTTTAAAATAATAAAATAGCCAATGAAAAGTGAGTGCCAGTTTTGCTAAATGTATTGGGTGGAAAGGCATAGTTTGCTCAGATGTTTCACTATTCCATCCAAACCAGATGAAATGAGCTTTGCTGATAATGCAAACATAATGCAGGAACATTTAGAACTAAAAACATTCTTGATGCTTTAGGTTTCATAACTGGAATCAAAAGGCAAAGGAGACCATTTCAGTGTATGTCGCTGAACTGAAGAAATTGTCAGAATCAGAATCAGGTTTATTATCATCAGCATGTGATGTGAAATTTGTTAACATTGCAGCAGTAGTTCAATGCAATATATAATCTAGCAGAGACTAAACATAATAATAAATATAAAAGATAATAATAAATAAACAAGTAAACCAATTACATATATTGAATAGATTTTAAAAATCATGCAAAAACAGAAATACTGTATATTAAAAAAACAGTGAGGTAGAGTCCAAAGATTCGATGTCCATTTAGGAATCAGATGGCAGAGGGGAAGAAGCTGTTCCTGAATCACTGACTGTGTGCTTTTATGCTTCTGTACCTCCTACCTGATGGTAACAGTGAGAAAAGGGCATGCCCTGCGTGCTGGAGGTCCTTGATAATCAACGCTGCCTTTCTGAGACTCCACTCCCTAAAGATGTCCTGGGTACTTTGTAGTCGAGTACCCATGTTGGAGCTGACTAGATTTACAACCTTCTGCAGCTTCTTTCAGTCCTGTGCAGTAGCCCCTCCATACCAGACAGTCAGCTTAGTGATGGGCTTAATGATATACTGAGATATCATTTAGTTTGTGAAAGCATTCAAAAACGTCTCCTAACTGAAGCACATCTCACATTTAAAAGAACCGTAGAAATTGTTGTAGAAATGGAAACGGTAGACAAAGACACAATTGAGTTGCAGTCACCAATTAATGGCAAGCATGAACAAAATTGCAATATCTGAACAAAAACTAGCCGGGTTGAACAAATTGCATTAGTATTGTGGCAAGGGCTCATATACACCAGACCAATGAAGGTTTAAAGGTGAAATCTGCAGAAAATGCAACAAAGTATGACACGTATAAAGTGCATGCTGGGCAGGTTACAACAAGTCAAAAAGAGCACTAATCTGCACGCTGTTGGTGAAAAATCTGATAATCATGAGGGTGACACAGGTTTGAGGAACCTTCAGATTTAAATGTGAAAACTAATAAAAGACAAGCAATATGAACACTTGTTCCACTGTCTCTGGTGCCTTTGAAAAGTCACACCACTCATTCCCATGTTTACCAATAGGTGCCAAAGTGGACTGCAGATCTGTGTGAGCTAACCTCAATCTTATCAACCACACATCTTCCCTCCTATTCCTTCCCAAAAGGCGCCTTCCAGAACTGATGGAACTCAATTGTAATGCCAGCCCCCACGTTCCAGTCCTATCCCCCAAACTCTGCTATTTTCTAATCCCAGCCAACCTAATGCAAGATTTAGCTTCACACTTTCCTATATTGACTATAATATCTATCTCTGACTTAGTAAGTGCTTGTCTTGCTGCAACATCTGCCCTTTCATTACATGATACACCCACATGTACTGGTACCCAACAAAAATGTACCCGTACTATTCCCATACTCTTGAGAACATATAAATTGTAGTACACTTCCATCGACAGACTAGATCACCATCTGAAAGGATAGGCAAAAAGGAAAAATACCTCTGCTTTAGATAACCAGACACCCTCTCACCACCCACAAGACCCTGTCTATACCCCAGTAACAACAAATCTATTCCCGTATCCGGAAATTTCCGAAGTGGAATTGCTGACCAGGCCTCTGTTGGGCTAATCCACAAATCCCTAAGACCATACTCCTGCATATATTCCCTAATTATCCACCCAAAACACTCAACAATTCTGTTAGTATATTCCCAGCAATCCATTAAAACTGAATATGTCAAATGAGATGTTTCCACACCCTACCACAGCAGTCCAGTATGCAAGGCTAAGTTCTTCTCTCCACAAGCCAAGCGGCATCTCACTTGGTTAAACCCTCAATGTATCTCTTGGTGTGATCTAGAATGCTAGACTACAGATTCTAAGTGCCTGGCCTGTAGGACATCCAACCTATATAAAATTGAACGAGCTGTCTCCCCATAAATCATACAACCATAATCCAGACAAGAGTGCATTAAAGCACGATAAATTGTCAATAGCACACCCCTAGAAGTCACTCAGTCGTACTCGGCAACACATCACAAAAAGTTAATGACCTGCTTATGTTTATCCTCCAAAAACTTCATGTGTGTTCTCCAATCAGTCTCACATCCAGCCATAACCCCAAATAGTCAAACACAAAAACCCTAAACTGCAAGCACCCCATACAGAGTAAGGTGAATATTTTCCAACCCATGTTTCCAAGTAAAAACGTATATTTTGACTTAAAAACAAAATGTTTAAAACCCCAGTTCAAAAACCATTCTTCCATTGCTGATAACACTGTTTGCACACGCATTACCACAGAGGCAATATTACACCTTGCCGAAGGGTCTCGTCCTGAAATACCAACTGTACTTTTTAACCATAGATACCGGCTGGCCTGCTGAGTTCCTCCGGCATTTTGTGGGTGTTGCTTGGATTTCCAGTATCTGCAGATTTTCTCTTGTTTGTGAGGCAATATTACAACCCCTTTTACAGAGTGCCCTATCATCAGCATACAAAGCCACCACAAACCTTGGTGCAACACCATCAAAAACATCATTAATCACTGGACGAATGACACTACCCTGGGGTAGTTTTCAGTGAACACTATCCACTGAAAACTCTGATGTCATTTCTTCACACATCCTCACTCTAAGCAACCGGTCAAACAGAAAATCCAAAACCCAGTTGTTTTGCCTCCCACCAATACCAATTTCGTCAAAAGCCTTTCCCTCCAGAGCATATCGTAAGCTTTTCTCTGTCCAGAAACACTGCAATTACCGATTCTTTATTTTTTGTAATTTATTTTTTTATTGAAGTTCATCAAATAAACATTTCCATAAGATGTATTTTAGACATTGTACATATATATCATATAAGCATATATATCACAAAATCTCCACAAAGTATTTATCTGGGCATACACTTATAGAAAAGAGTGGAAAGAAAAAACAAGCAAAAGGAAAGAACTATGTACAAGTAGGGAGTGATCTTTTTTTTTACAAATATTCATTGATTTGTGAGAATAAAATCAGGCCTATGAGGCAATATGCAATTAAACCATTTTTCCCGGTATGAATCAAATTGTTCCAGCTTATGATTAACAGATGCTGTTATCTTCTCCACTAATGATTCTTTTACTGAAAAAGCTTTCTGAATATGATTTCCCAGTACTACAAGGGCATCAAATGTGGATCTCCCTTTACAGAACCCACACTGGTAGTGACTAAGTAATTCTCTCTTTTCCAAAACAAACATCAGCCTCATTACTATCATTTTCTCCATTATGTTGCATAGTGAAGAGGTGAGAGCAACAGGCCTGTAGCTATTTGGCAGCATCAAGTCCTTCCCAGGTTTTACAGTAGGTAACACCAGAGCCTTTTTCCAGTCTTCCAGGAGAATTCCTTGCTTCCAGACCTTATTATAAAGCTCAAGCTACTTCTTTAGGGCTGCCTCAGCAGATGCTGGAGCTTATGATAGCTGAGTATATCCTGTCCTGGGGCTGTAGTACTTACAAATTTCAGTTCAGCCAACATAAAACCATCATTCATGGCACTTACAAACATGTCTTTTCTCACAAATCTTCCCATTCTCCTTCAAAATACTGCCATATCTTAATATACTCATCCCCCAAATCATCTAGTCCATGTATCTTTGTAAATATGCTTCCCAGACATTCTGCCCTTTCTTGTCCACTGTAGCTGAATTTCCATTTTCTGCTAACACTGGAATCTGGTGATAACCTCTGACAGCATTCATTTTCTTCAGCATTCTCCACACCACTGTCAGATCAGTTCCCTCCTCCCCCAAATGATCAGCAAAATCTCCTCCAAGCCGCCCTTTTAGCATTCGTAATAACTCTCCCGGCTATCGCTCTTTTCTTCTGAAAGTTCAGCAAGGCTTCTTGCGTTAATCTACGTTTCAAAACGCAAAAAGCGCGTCTCTGGTCTCTGACGGCTTCTGTACATTCCTGTGTCCACCAAGACACCAAAGAAATGGCTTGATGGGCTGCCCCACACAAACCAGAAATTATACTCTGATACTCTTATTCTATGTTATCACCTAGAGACAATTGATCAAATGATTTCTCACACTCAACGGAAAATCTTCCCCAATTTGCCCATTTAGCACCAGAACACAAATTCTGATAAGGAACCTTGTAGGGATTACCCGACAATACACAGGAGTGGGACATGATCCCACGTAATCAGTCGTTACAACCCAACTACAAAGTCCAGCAAGTGGTCAAATCCAGACAAGAACACTCACCTTTAGCAACATCCCCTACCCATGCCTTTCTTCCATCATTTAAACAAATTAAATCATATTCTTCCAAAAACTCCGCTACTACTGCCCTAATAGCATCTGTAGTCTCATTGCCTTATAATGTGCATTAAAATCACCATAAAAATATTTTTACCAGAATAATTTCCCAACATTCTTCCCAACCCTTCCCGATCACGATTATAAAAGTTCAAAATTTTGATCCCACCCTGTGGTTATAACAATTCAGTTTTCTCTGAAGAAGGCAACGTTCTGTACAATAAATCCCTCTTCACAGAAGTAGCACAGCCTCCTCCCGCATTCTGTACATCTATTATATCTCACAACTCTATAACCCGGAATCTTTAACGATAAATGGGATCGCAATCACGTTTCTTGTACACCGAAGGAACACCAAAACTTAAAACATACGCTTTAAATTCCTGTCTGTTGGCTAACTCCTCGCATTCCAACGAAGAACTGTAAGTTGGTCGGATAAGCACCCTGTGTACAATCACCTTCTATCACTAGTCCGTTCCCCCTACTATCATTCCACAAATTTTCTCACCGAAGTACTTCATGTACCTGTTCTGCAGTAATTCCCACTGAACCCAAATATTTCGATGCTGCATCCACCAAAATCCCGAGTCTATCGGATTAACCACAGCAGATAGAAACGCAGGAAAATCTATTTTTAAAGAATCAACACTTCACTACTGTATAGTCTTCACCTCCCCCACTACCCCTCGCTCCATGATCGGGCTCCATCCGAATCTCTGTAAGTGTCTGTTTTTACCCGGCACACAATGTATGTAGTGAAACTAAATCTTTTCACAGTTTCAACTTAAGAAAAGCTTTATGCGCTGCTGAATTTCCCGAGCTTTTTGTAAAACAGGGCATCCTAAGTAAGCAGCACTATGAGCCCCCCCCCCCCCCCCCCCCCCCCAGAGCTGCAGCAACTTGCCTCTGCACCAACTTCACAATTCCGGTAATCATGATCAGCCCCGCATTTTGCACATCGCGATGTCCCCCACAAGAAGCAGCATTATGTCCCACTCGCTAGCATTTAAAACACCGCAATGGTGGAGGGTCACACACTCTGACTGAGTAACTATTACAGTCTATGTAGACTCCTGAATTTCCCACCACAGATGGTGCAAACAGAAAAACCCCGTAGCTCTCACCAACGACGACTACAAGGTCCAGCACACCCTGCGAGCCGACGCATGCGCATTCCCATCGACCACCCTCCCGCCCTCTCGCCCGCCGTGCGTCCCGGAGACCCCTGGGAGTTTAGTCTAAAACATCTCGGAACAAAGTTGTCAAGTGTCGTCAGCAGAGACAGTGACGTTAGTGGTCGATGCTTTTTCGCCCGAGAGTTTGCAGGAAGTCGCTATTTGCCGTGGCGCGCTAAGTGATCGTTTTGAAGTTGACAACTGTCGGTCTGGAACGGTGCTGGGCGTCTCTGCTTCACCCGGACCACAACCGGAGATGGACCGGCGCCACCGTTGAATCGTCCTTTGGGTCTTGGACATGGAGCTGACGGTGCTCATCTCTAAACTAGGTAGGCAGAGCCAGCGGTCGTCGGCGGCCTCGAACGGACGCTGAGTCTCTTACCCGTCCCTGTCCCTGGTCAGTGCAGGGAGTGTACCGGTAATGTATTCCCATCTGGATTAGTATTGGGCGTGTTCCGATGATGGGTCTCCCTTAAAACGCATTCTGTAGGGCAAATCCTGCTCTGGGATCTCTTAGAATGTTACAAAACCGTTTGTGGTGGATCAGTACAGAGTGTGCTCTAATGAAGTACACGCCGTCATAGGATAGTGCAAAGTGCCTCTGCGTGATGTACAGATTCCCAGATCAGTGTCGAATGTGTTCCTGTAGAATTTGACAAGTTAACGCGCTCTGTTGCTGTGTAGTAGAAGCCTTGGTTGAGTGTAGAGTCCGTCTCTATGTGATAAAGTGTGTTGCGTTGATGGAGAATCGGTGTCTGTATGACAGGGTGTGCGAAAAATTTAAACCTGTTGCAAGTATTTTGAGTTTGGTTCACCTATTAACTCTTCTGAGGTGCTGCGCATTGGGAATATTGACCCATTATTATTTCCAAATTTTCAAGATTAGAGAAAGTTGATACAGATTTTGCAAACTAAATTCAGTTAAATTAAAAGTATGTATTCTGCCTTTTTAAACTTTCTATTGGAATATCGTGTGTCCCAGTTTAAGTTTCAAACTTGTTTATTGTCAGAGGCATATATATACACACAGGGTATAAATGCCGTCAGTTAGCTTTTTTGCAGCAGTTGCAGAGCAAGTTACGAACATGACAAACATAAGATCCAAATTCAGATTTATTTAACACATGTACATTGAAAGGTACAGTGCAATGTAATTTGTGTCAACAACCAACACACCTACAGATGTGCTGGGTGCAGCCAGCAAGTGTTTCTGTTGCCAGTGTAACATGCCCACCATCCTTGGCGGAATGGCACAGAACACTACAAAACAGAACATATCAAGCAACAAACCACAGCATAACTAGCCATGTTCCTCCCTCCCACCCCCCCCCCCCCCCCATACGCATGGGACAGTCCTCTAACCCAAGGACAGGCCTCCCTGCCTTCAGTCTTCAGTGGGCTCAGACGTGCAAACATTGGGCCTCCTGTTTCCTCAGCAAACTCACTGAGATTCACACAGGCTAAGTGCTTCGTCCATCGGGCCTCGACTTCTGATAGATAAATATTTTATGGATCACAAAGGAAATTACAGTGTCACAGTAGCACGGTGCAAGTGCACAGATATACAAATATTAGAATAGAAGTAAGAAAGGATAAAAAATAAGTTATGCCAGTCTTAAAGGGGGGGGGGGGTGGGGGGGGTGGAAGTGTCTATCTTGGTTGACTCATAGCCGAGGGTAAGAATGACCTCATATAGCGCTCTTTGGAGCAGCACAGTTGTCTTACTCTATTACTAAAAGCCCTCTTCTGTTCAGCCAAGGTGGTATGCGGGGGGGGGTGAGAAAATTGTCCAGAATTGCCGGGATTTTCCATAGGGTCTTTTGTTCTACCACAGCCTCCAGTGTGTCCAGTTTGACCCCGATATCAGAGCCAGCCTTTCTAATCAGTTTATTGAGCATCCATCTTTTGGTATTGACACCCCAGAATGACGACGAATGAAGATCAGAACTCCTGGCCTCAAACTTCAGACTCATTGATGATGAGACTGAACGAAGCTTCAAACTCCAGTCTCGTTAACTTTGTAGGGGGTCACTGGTCCTCATGCCCCTTGCTTGCATGGTACTCCGATCCTGGAGCCCGCTGACGATTCACTGACCTGGGATTGGGGTGGAACCACCAGACCTCATCCTTGCTGCTCTTTGTTAATTTAAGTCCATGTTAAGTTACCATAGGCTTAATATAAATTGTACAGTACATAAATTAAACAAAATCAAAATGACATTTGCAAGTGAAAGAAAAAAGGAACTAAAGTCTGAATTAGTGCTAAGGATTTGCAAGTCTGTTCAAGTACTTGATGGCATATCGAATAAGGTGTTGTTGAACCTTGAGGTCTGTGCCTTCAGGCTCCTGTGTCTCCAGCTAGACAGTAACATTGAAAAGCAGGCATGATCTGGGTGGTTGGAATCCTCACTGATGGATGTTGCCTTCCTAAGAAATGTTCTCTTGAGATATGAACTGACTGTACTCTCTGTAGCGTCTTGCATTTCTGTGCAATTGGATTTTCCATACCAGTCCATGATGTACCTGATCAGAATACTTCCACCATACATTTGTAAATGTTGTCAGAGTCTTTGATGTCATTCCAAATCTCCAGAAACTTCGAAGAAAGTAGAGATATTAGCATACTGCCTTCCCGTCTGCTGGGCTCAAAATAGATCCTCCAAGATGTTAATACTCAGGAGTTTGAGGCTGTTTCCTTTCCACCTTTGACTTTAATGAGGACTGGCGTGTGTTTGTCTAACTTCTCCTTCCTAATGTCCACACTAAGTTCCTTTATATTGTTGATGAATACAAGGCTATTGTTATGTTACCATTCAAGCTGTGAGGACTCTTGCAGATGTGTTATTCTCCCTCTGAAAGATGTAAAAGGCATTAAACTCATCAGTGAGATTGCATCGTTGCTGTTCGTGTTATTTGTGTTTCCCTTGTCGGAGTTCATGGGGTTTAAGTCCTGCTACAGTTGTTGCATATTCCTCTGTGTCTCCAGCTTATTCCAGAATTGCCTCTTTGCTCACGATAGTTTTCCAGAGGTTGTACCTGGATCTCAAGTAGGTCTTTTGATTACCATTTTCGATTGCCCCAGACCTAGCCCTCAGCAGACTCTGAAACTCATTGTTCTTTCACAGCTTTTGGCTGAGAAAGACCCTATCTGTTTTGTGGGCACACAGTTGTCCATGCTAGTCTTGATGAAATTGGTGACAACTATCCCAGATTTGTTCCGATCCATTGATGAAATCTTGAATATCATCCAATCCACCAACTGACAGCAATCCTTTATACACTCCTTCACGTCGCTTGACCGTACCTTTCCATTGAGGCTGGACCTTTCAGTCTGTCTGTACGCAGGACAGGGTGGTCAGATTTCCTGAAGTGTGGGCATGAGATGTCCTGATGACGTGCTGGTGTAGTTTGGCAGAGGCTTCTTCAAGCCAGCAATAATGAGAAAGGTGCTGGGGTGCAATGTTTTGTGCTTGGTAATTGTGGTACTCAATTCCTCCAGTGCCAGTTTGATGCCTGCTTGCGTGGCATAGGATGTATACTGGAATAAGGATGATGGTGGGGGAACTCCCTCAGCAGATAGTACAAACGATACCACTGCCACATGTTCCAGGTTGGGGGAGCAGAACTCCGATAGAACTGTTATGTCTGAGTACAGCATGAGTTAATCAATATTCAAATGCAGCTGCCTATGACTTAACCTGAAACCTCTGTCCAATCCATGCAGTGGTTCTGGGGCTAGAGAGCTGGGTGAGCTATGAAACAGTAAAGCTCAGTCCCTGTTGTCTCTCTGATATGAAATTTTGCCGGAAGTCCTCCCTGGTGCCACATTTTCTGACACAATAAAGGCATTCCTAATGCTTCCAGGTACTGAACTCGTCTTCTGGGTGGCCTGTTCCCGCAGAGACTTTCTTGTTTGTTTAGCTCTCCTAAGATACTAAAGCATTTAAATGGCTTAAAACATCATGCACTTCTGTAGTAATTGTGGCTGCAAATTTGAGTTTTTAAAGGTAAGAATGGGAATACTTAAGAGCAGGCTGCAAAATGTCACTGTGCTCTGGCAACCACCACATTACAGAATAGCTTACGTGAACTTGTTGATCTATAGTTATATCTTTTACTATTGGTGGCATTGCCACATTTCTTCCAAAAGGCAGATGCAATATGGAAATAAGTTTATGTGAGCTGTTTTTCTTTGATAAATTCAGTCTGAAGAATTTATAATGGTAGTAAATTGTTAGAAGCTGTGCAGATATTAATTATTTAGTATTTCTATAGTATACCTGATGAATTAGTGAATCCCTTTAGATTTCTGATATTTATTGCAATTGTTGCCTATTCTTTGTTTTCATTTTTACCAGTTTCTTGGTTTAATTTACCTTTTAAAAATTGCCAACTAATTAATAATGTATTTTCAAATTTGCTCTTGTATTTCTGCACTTTGTCCTGTTTGACTGAGCAGAGCATCAAACCCCATTGTTCAGGCTGATCTATCCAGGTTTGTTTGGAGTGTTTTTCTTTAATATCTGCTCTTGATACCATGTTGCCTTTGACAATGGCTTATTTACTCAAAATTCTGCATTGATGATTTCATCCTCCTTTGCAAACTTCTTGCTGCATAAACCTCAGCTCATCTAAAGCTCTGCTTTTTCTCGCTCAATCATCCACTGTTTCCTTTCCACAGCATCTCTAACCTTCAATGGTTATTTCCTTCCCTTTGTGGGAATTTGGGCAAGGAATTCAAACCTTTGATCCTTATCCACTGATCCCCATGCTACATACTACTTTTGAAATCTCATTCAGCCCTTCAGTGTTTTTCTGTTGTTCCTTGGTCCCTGTGCAATCCTTTTCTTTTCTGTGCGCAGGTCTTTAGCTAACTTTGCCAAACCCTCTAATACCTTTGCAACTACCTGCTTTCAAGAACCTCCTCAAAGTTAGTTAGTTAACTGACTTTTGAGATCTCAAAAATGATAGACCTTCCCCCTCCCCCCCTACCCCCCGCAGAGCAAGTTGGTCTACCAAATTTAGTGTCCATATAAATGTAAATTGTTGACGTCTTTCTTGGTTCAAAAAAAGGTATCAGTCCAATAAGTCACATAGTTGTTGTTCTGAGGAAACAATGTGTGTGCTGAAAGGACCCATGTTGTATCATAAGCAGAACTTTAAATATTGATGATTACACAACCAAATTGGGATCTAAATAGGGAACTTGTGCTCCTAAATTACATTGTTCTCAACTTCAGAAATGCAAAGTGAGTAGTTTTCATTTAGAAGTAACACCCTGCCAAGCGTGATGATAGAGGGTTAGGGGTCGGTTAATAGCTAATACCACAGGGCATAATTTTAAGATGACTGGAGGAAATTATAGAAGGGGTGGGTGTCAGAGGAAGTTTTTTTTTACACACAGAGTGATGGGTGTATGGAACATGTGCTAGGAATGGTGATGGAGGCAGATACATTAAGGGTATTTAAAAAGAACGGGCAGATGGATGAAAGAAAAATGGAGGGATACGTGGGAGGGAAGGGTTAGATTGATCTTGGAGTAGGTTAGATGGTCAGCATGACATTTTGAGCTGAAGGGCTTTTGCTGTGCTGTACTGTTCTTTACTCTAACCCAAATGCTAACAGATCTCTACCCAAAACAAAAAATTTGTTGGGGTTAATCTTTTCTTATAAAATCCATTAATGGTGTGATTGCTAAGTATTGCTGGTTGACTGGATTGTTAGATTCTGCTTGCACTCACCTGGCCCAAATATCAGGAGCTTAATCCTCTGTACCACGAGTTCACCGGCAATGCCTCAGCAATGAGTAACATTGATCACCCTGCCTGTAGCATTATCCTGAAGCCCTGAACTCCAGAATACCCTCGACATGAAGCATGTCTCTCAAGTAGATCTCCATATGTCAAAGTTCTGAAGCAGTTTCATGCTAAGTACAAGTGATTCTGCAGATGCTGGAAATATCGAGCAATGCACACAAAATGTTGTACTCCCCCACCCCCCCCCCCCCCACCACCTTATTTTAGTTTTGCCCCATCTTTCCAGTCCTGATGAAGATACTAGGCCTGAAATGTCGACTGTTTATTACTTTCTATAGGTGCTGCCTGACCTGCTGAGTTCCTCCTGCATCTTTGTGTGTGTGTGTGTGTGTGTTGCTCTAGCAGGTTAATGGTCTTTGTCTTTGACAATGCCATTACAAGGTAAAATTAAATATTACTAATTTCAAATGCCTTAAATTGAAAACATCATTAAAGCATATTAAAGACTAACAACCCATTGAAACATTTATAGTAAATTGGTATTGTAATTAACTTTCTTCCGCATGTCCATGAATTCTATATAAGCGATCGAGTGCTAGCCCTGACATGCCGTGTGATTTAAGAGGACAATTTGTAATGTAATTAGTTTTATTTATTTGGCGATACAGCGCAGTCCAGGCCCTTCTGGCCCAATGAGCCGTACTGCCCAGCAACCCACCTATTTAACCCTAGGCTAACCACAGGACAATTTACAACGAGCAATTAACCTGCTAACTGATTCGTCTTTTGACTGCGGGAGGAAACCATTGCACCCCTAGGAAACTCACGCCTTCATGGGGAGAACATACAAACTCCTTACAGACAGCGTTGGAGTTAAACTCCAAACTCTGGAACACCCTGAACTATAATAGTGTTACACTAACTGCTCTGGTGCCCATAATGTAGAAGAGTACTAATATATTGCTGGATAGTTGCTGCTACACTAGTTACATAGCGAGACTCTACATGAAATCCATGAATTGTACTCAATGATCTTATAAACCAGCACTCGGCACCATGACATTACAACTAAATAGAGTATTCTGTTGAGGCAAGCTATTATTCATATCTGATTTTTTATTGTACATTTATTGATCAGCATTTTGATGCAGATATCCACTTCTAAATTTTTGCAGCATGATTTAGAAACAGAATGATTCTGGCTGCAAGTTCTGACAGATGAGCAATGAGCATAAGGACAAATCAGTATGAGTGAGGATGCTTTTGTCTATCACACAGTCACAGGCTGATTGTGCCTATAAATAATGACAAGTATTAAATCATTCACCTTTACTTTGTGACATGGTAGTGTCACGGTTAGCGTAACCCTTTAACAGTGCCAGAGACCTGGATTCATTTCCCACCACTGGCGATGAAGTGTTAGTACCATACATTCTTCCTGTGATTATGTAGATTTCCTCTGGGTACTCTGGTTTCCTCCCACATTCAAAGTATGTACAGGTTGATCGGTTAATAAGTCACATGAGTGTAATTGGGCATTGTGGGCTTTTTGGGCCAGAAGGGCCTAATGTGAATGTTTCACGAATTAAGATTCAGAGAACTCCTCTATTCCCCGCTGTACTTTCAGAATCTGGAAATGACATTGCATGTGCGTTTTCC
The DNA here is from genome assembly GCF_030144855.1 of Hypanus sabinus. Classification (NCBI taxonomy): domain Eukaryota; kingdom Metazoa; phylum Chordata; class Chondrichthyes; order Myliobatiformes; family Dasyatidae; genus Hypanus; species Hypanus sabinus. The sequence goes on from NC_082706.1 coordinate 87,649,300, forward strand.
TGTCAAGATAAGTGATGTTACATATTCCTTGAGCTATTTTGTGCCACATAATATTGTTGGTTCAGTTCCAGAATCAATGGAAGTGAGGGGTACTAGCTCTCACGTATACCTGAATTTGGGGTTGTATTTTCTCTGCGGAGTGCAAAAGTGAAGGAGGATACACAACTCTCCATTGGTTGTATTACTGCAATTTGAAAGGAGACTAACTAGCTCAGTTATTATCCACCTTAAGTGTGGAAATCTAGACGCAAATTACAAACTGGATCTTGGTTTTACTCTAAAATACAAGAGATTCTTCAGATGCTTAGAATCTTGAATTAACCCATGCGAAATGCTGGGGAACTCAGCAGGTCAGGCAGCATTTATTGAGAGGCATAAACTGGTGACACTTCGACTGGAAAGGAAGGGGGCAGAGTCAGAATAAGAAGTTGAGCCAGCAGGCGATGGATAAAATCAGGTGAGGGGAAGGGTGGATGGGGTGGGGAAGTAAGAAGCTGAGAGATGCTAGATGGAAGAGATAAGAGACTGAAGATGAAGGAATCTGATAGGAGAGGACAGTGGACCACGGAAGAAAGGGATAGAGGTGGGGAAACCAGAAGGAGGTGAGTAGAAAAAGCAGGAGTAAAAAGGAATGGAAAAAGAGAGAAGAGGGTGGGATGATAAATCACCAGAGGTTAGAGAAATTGATGTTCATGCCAGCAGGTTGGAGGCTACCCAAATGGAATATGAATTTGGCCTCATCATGTCAGAATAGAAATGAGAAGTCAAATTGAAATGGATGGCCAGCGGGAGATCAACGTTTGTGGCAGATAGAGAAAAGGTGTTCGATGAAGTGGTTCTTCAATCTGCATTGCATCTTATTGATGATGAGTACGACACATTGGAAGCACCGGATGCAATCAATGACCCTGACAGATTCACAGGTCAACGGTCAACTGTCACCTTACCTGTAAGGGCTGTTTGGGGCCCTGAATGGAGGTGAGGGAGGAGACATAGAAGTAGGTATTAGTACTTGTCACTCTTGTAGGGTAAGTGCCAGGATGGAGATCAGTGGGGAGGGTCAATGGAGCCATGTGGAGAGTGATCCCTACGAAAAGTGGAAGAGGGAAGGATAGAAGTATTTGGTGGTGGGGTAGTGTTTGAGATGCTGGAAGTACAGAAAATGACATGCTTTTTATTTTTAGGTCACCAGTTGGTGGAAATCAGAGTTCGAGCTCTGAAGAATATTTTGAGCAAAATTGATCATGGATTGATTTCCATTTTTGACTTGACGCAAGAAAAGAGGCTGTTTATTCGACTTTTCGAATGGTTCAACTTCCCGACTGTTCCGATGCAAGGAGAAGTGCTGAAGCTATGTGGTCAACTTGTAAAGGTAAGTTATTTGTGGGAGAGGAATCATTGAAGAATTACTTAGACATTGGGTATATTTTAAGCGTATTGAAGAATAATGAGGCAAAAAAGGACCCTGTCAATGTGTTTAGTACTGAGCTTGCAAATGGTGAGTTTGGTAAGCTTGGTGGTCCCAGAATGAGCATATGTCCCAGAATTCCTGCTTGTTTTTCTGGTTTTTACATCATAAAAGGACCCTGTCAATGTGTTTAGTACTGAGCTTGCAAATGGTGAGTTTGGTAAGCTTGGTGGTCCCAGAATGAGCATATGTCCCAGAATTCCTGCTTGTTTTTCTGGTTTTTACATCATATTGAACTGCAGTTAAAGCTGATTATTTTCCATTTATTATAAATATTCTGATGAGTACACATGCATTATCAGTAAAGATGCACTATAAACTCAGTGGTCACTTTATTAAGTATACCTGTACACTTGCTGATTAATCCAAATATCTAATCAGCCGATCATCTGGCAACAACTCAGTGCACAAAAGCATGCAGACACGGTCAAGTGGTTCAGTTGTTGTTCTGACCAAACATCAGGACGGGGAAGAAATGTGATCTAAGTGACTTTGACCAGGGAATGATTGTTGTTGCCAGTTGGGCTGACTATCTCAAACTGCTGATCTCATCGGATTTTCATGCACAACAGTCTCCAGAGTTTACAGAAAATGGTGCAAACAAAAAGCCAAAAAAAAAATCCAGTGAGTGGCAGTTCTGTGGGCAAGACCTCCTTGTTAATGAGAGAGGTCAGAGGCGAATAGCCGGACTGGTTCAAGCTGATAGGAAGGTAACAGTAACTCAAATAACCAGGCATTACAACTGTGGTGTATGGAAGAGCATCTCAGAAAGCACAGCTTGTTGATCCTTAAAGTGGATGGGCTACAGCAGCAGAATTCCACAAACAGAAACTAAGTGGCCACTTCAATAAGTACAGGAGGTACCTAGTGAAGTGGCCACTGAGTGTATATCAGAAATGTAATGTTTGGACATGTATTTTTATATCAAATAGTGTTTGCTCACCTCCAGCCTGAATCCGTTTCATTATTTGTCATTTCTTCCTAATATGAACTCAGCAATAGGTAAAACCATAACTGGTGCTTACAGACCTTTTTTTAATTGAGTGTTATGCTAAAGTGTGAGTTTTTGCCATGTGGCCAAGTGGTTAAGGCATTGGCCTAGTGATCTGAAGGTCACTGGTTCGAGCCTCAACTGAGGCAGTGTGTCATGTCCTTGAGCAAGGCCCTTAACCAAACATTGCTCTGTGATGATACCGGTGCCAAGCTGTATCGGCCCTTGCTCTTCCCTTGGACAACATCGGTGGCGTGGAGAGAGGAGACTTGCAGCATGGGCAACTGTTGGTCTCCCATACAACCCTGCGTAGGCCTGCGCCCTGGAAACTTTCCAAGGTGCAAATCCATGGTCTCTTGAGACTAACAGATGCCTATTTCCATTAGGATGCCCTGTTTTGTAAAAGGCTTGGGGAAGTCGAAAGGTGAAGTTAGCACATAATATTTTTCTTATGTTGAAGCTGTGAAAACATTTGGTTTCACTACATCTATTGTGTGTCGGGTAAAAACAGACACTTACAGGGATTCGGATGGAGCCTGATCATGGAGTGAGGGGTAGCAGGGGAGGTGAAGTCTATCGTGGGGTATTGATTCTTTAAAAATAGATTTTCTTGCATTTTCTATTTGTTGTGGTTAATGGAAGAGATCTGATAGACTCGGGATCGTGGTGGATGCTGCATCAAAGTATTTGGGTTTAGTGGGAATTACTGCAGAACAGGTATATGAAGTACTTCGGTGAGAAAATTTGTGGAATGATAGTAGAGGGAATGGACTAGTGATAGAAGGTGATTGTACACAGGGTGCTTATCCGACCAACTTACAGTTCTTCGTTGGAATGCGAAGAGTTTGTTAGCCAACAGACAGGAATTTAAAGCGTATGTTTTAAGTTTTGGTGTTCCTTCGGTGTACAAGAAACTTGGTTGCGATCACATTTATTGTTAAAGATTCCGGGTTATAAATTTGTGAGTTATGATAGATGTACAGAATGCAGGAAGAGGCTGTGCTACTTCTGTGAAGGGGGATTTATTGTACAGAATGTTGCCTTCTTCAGAGAAAACTGAATTGTTATATCCACAGGGTGGAATCAAAATTGTGAACTTTTATAATCGTGATCGGGAAGGGTTGGGAAGAATGTTGGGAAATTATTCTGGTAAAAATATTTTTTATGGTGATTTTAATGCACATTATAAGGCAATGAGACTACAGATGCTATTAGGGCAGTAGTAGCGGAGTTTTTGGAAGAATATGATCTAATTTGTTTAAATGATGGAAGAAAGGCATGGGTAGGGGATGTTGCTAAAGGTGAGTGTTCTTGTCTGGATTTGACCACTTGCTGGACTTAGTAGTTGGGTTGTAACGACTGATTACGTGGGATCATGTCCCACTCCTGTGTATTGTCGGGTAATCCCTACAAGGTTCATTATCAGAACGTAAACACGAGGAAATCTGCAGATGCTGGAAATTCAAGCTACACACACAAAATGCTGCCTGGCCTGCTGTGTTCCACCCGCATTTTGTGTGTGTTGCTTCGCTATCAGTATTTGAGATCTGCTGCTAAATGGACAAATTGGGGAAGATTTTCCATTGAGTGTGAGAAATCATTTGATCAGTTGTCTCTAGGTGATAACATAGAAGAAGAGTATCAGAGTATAATTTCTGGTTTGTGTGGGGCAGCCCTTCAAGCCATTCCTTTGGTGTCTTGGTGGACACAGGAATGTAGAGACGCTATGAAGAGACCAGAGATGGGCTTTTTGATTTTGCGTTTTGAAACGTAGGTTAACGCAGGAAGCCTTGCTGAGCTTTCAGAAGAAAAGAGCGATAGCAGGGAGAGTTATGAATGCTAAAAGGGCCGCTTGGAGGGAGGGGGGGAACTGAACTGACAGTGGTGTGGAGAATGCTGAATAAAATGAGTGATGTCAGAGGATATCACCAGATTCCAGCATTAGCGGAAAATGGAAATTCAGCTACAGTGGACAAGAAAGGGCAGAATGTCTGGGAAGCATATTTACAAAGATACATGGACTAGATGATTTGGGAGATGAGTATATTAGGATATGGCAGTATTTTGAAGGAGAATGGGAAGATTTGTGAGAAAAGACATGTTTGAAAGTGCCATGAATGATGGTTTTATGTTGGCTGAACTGAAATTTGTAAGTACTACAGCCCCAGGACAGGATATACTCAGCTATCATAAGCTCCAGCATCTGCTGAGGCAGCCCTAAAGAAGTAGCTTGAGCTTTATAATAAGGTCTGGAAGCAAGGAATTCTCCTGGAAGACTGGAAAAAGGCTCTGGTGTTACCTACTGTAAAACCTGGGAAGGACTTGATGCTGCCAAATAGCTACAGGCCTGTAGCTCTCACCTCTTCACTATGTAACATAATGGAGAAAATGATAGTAATGAGGCTGATGTTTGTTTTGGAGAAGAGAGAATTACTTAGTCACTACCAGTGTGGGTTCCGTAAAAGGAGATCCACATTTGATGCCCTTGTAGTACTGGGAAATCATATTCAGAAAGCTTTTTCAGTAAAAGAATCAGTGGTTTAAGTGTTTCTCAACATAAAAAAGCTTACGATATTCTCTGAAGGGAAGGACTTTAGATGAAATTTGTATTGATGGGAGGTGTAACAACTGGGTTTTGGATTTTCTGTTTGACTGGTTACTTAGAGTGAGGGACGTGTAAAGAAATGTCATCAGAGTTTTTGGTGGATAATGGGACCCTCCACATTTCCTCCACTGAAAACTACCCCAGTGTAATGTCATTTATCCAGTGATTAATGATATTTTTGATGGTGTTGCACCAAGGTTTGTGGTGGCTTTGTATGCTGATGATAGGGCACTCTGTAAAAGGGCTTGTAATATTGCCTCACAAACAAGCAAAAATCTGCAGATGCTGGAAATCCAAGCAACACCCACAAAATGCCGGAGGAACTCAGCAGGCCAGCCGGTATCTATGGTTAAAAAGTACAGTTGATATTTCAGGACGAGACCCTTCGGCAAGGCGTAATATTGCCTCTGTGGTAATGTGTGTGCAAATGGTGTTATCAGCAATGGAAGAATGGTTTTTGAACTGGGGTTTTAAACATTTTGTTTTTAAGTCAAAATATATGCTTTTTCTTGGAAAATGGGTTGGATAATATTCACCTTACTCTGTATGGGGTGCTTGCTGTTTAGAGTTCCTGTGTTTGACTATTTGGGGTTATGGCTGGATGTGAGACTGACTTGGAGAACACACATGAAGTTTTTGGAGGATAAACATAAGCAGGTCATTAACTTTTTGTGATGTGTTGCCGAGTACGACTGAGTGACTTCTAGGGGTGTGCTATTGACAATTTATCATGCTTTAATGCACTCTTGTCTGGATTATGGTTGTATGATTTATGGGGAGACAGCTCGTTCAATTTTATATAGTTTGGATGTCCTACAGGCCAGGCACTTAGAATCTGTAGTCTAGCATTCTAGATCACACCAAGAGATACATTGAGGGTTTAACCAAGTGAGATGCCGCTTGGCTTGTGGAGAGAAGAATTTAGCCTTGCTTACTGGACTGCTGTGGTAGGGTGTGGAAACATCTCATTTGACATATTCAGTTTTAATGGATTGCTGGGAATATACTAACAGAATTGTTAAGTGTTTTTGGCAGATAATTATGGAACATATGCAGGAGTATGGTCTTAGGGATTTGTGGATTAGCCCAACAGCGGCCTGGTCAGCAATTCCACTTTGGAAATTTCCGGATATGGGAATAGATTTGTTGTTACTGGGGTATAGACAGGGTCTTGTGGGTGGTGAGAGCGTGTCTGGTTATCTAAAGCAGAAGTATTTTTCCTTTAGATGGTGATCTAATCTGTTGATGGAAGCGTACTACAATTTATATGTTCTCAAGAGTATGGGAATAGTAGTACAAATCTAGCTAGCTTGCCTTTTTATTACATCTTTCTTAACCTTAAGTTTATCAAGGCCAACAGATGTTTGTTATTTTCAATGCTGTATATAGAGAAATTCTAATTTTTACACCTGTTCCCTCCTATAGATAGTAATAGGACTAATGATTGAAGAAAATGTTTTAGTGATGTTGGCTAAATATATAAAATTATGAAGTGCAGCAGAAATAGGCTTTATAACACCTGAAGTCTCATGTTCTATGCAATAATTTCATGGTTGATCATGTGTCATTTTCCCTTTCTGGTCAGCTTCTTTTAACCTGATTCCTGTGGTATCCAAAGATCCCATTTTTTCTCAGCCTTGAGTGTGTTCAGAGGGCAAGCCCACTTGAAATAGAGAATTCCAAAGAAGAAGCAATGAGAGAAGGACATTCAAAATTCTGAGATGGATTGAGAAGGCGGATGATGAAACCATTTTCAGATATTTCAGCGTGAAGAAGTTATCCCTCGGGTCCCTTTCAAGTCTTTTTCCTGTCAGCTTAAACCTTTTCCCTCCATCTTTAGACTCCACTACCTGGGAAAGAGACTGACCGTTCATCCTATCCACTGCTTTTCCCTCCATCTTTAGACTCCACTACCTGGGAAAGAGACTGACCGTTCATCCTATCCACTGCTTTTCCCTCCATCTTTAGACTCCACTACCTGGGAAAGAGACTGACCATTCATCCTATCCACTGCTTTTCCCTCCATCTTTAGACTCCACTACCTGGGAAAGAGACTGACCGTTCATCCTATCCACTGCTTTTCCCTCCATCTTTAGGCTCCACTACCTGGGAAAGAGACTGACCGTTCATCCTATCCACTGCTTTTCCCTCCATCTTTAGACTCCACTACCTGGGAAAGAGACTGACCGTTCATCCTATCCACTGCTTTTCCCTCCATCTTTAGACTCCACTACCTGGGAAAGAGACTGACCATTCATCCTATCCACTGCTTTTCCCTCCATCTTTAGACTCCACTACCTGGGAAAGAGACTGACCGTTCATCCTATCCACTGCTTTTCCCTCCATCTTTAGGCTCCACTACCTGGGAAAGAGACTGACCGTTCATCCTATCCACTGCTTTTCCCTCCATCTTTAGACTCCACTACCTGGGAAAGAGATTGACCGTTCATCCTATCCACTGCTTTTCCCTCCATCTTTAGACTCCACTACCTGGGAAAGAGACTGACCGTTCATCCTATCCACTGCTTTTCCCTCCATCTTTAGGCTCCACTACCTGGGAAAGAGATTGACCGTTCATCCTATCCACTGCTTTTCCCTCCATCTTTAGACTCCACTACCTGGGAAAGAGACTGACCGTTCATCCTATCCACTGCTTTTCCCTCCATCTTTAGACTCCACTACCTGGGAAAGAGACTGACCGTTCATCCTATCCACTGCTTTTCCCTCCATCTTTAGACTCCACTACCTGGGAAAGAGACTGACCGTTCATCCTATCCACTGCTTTTCCCTCCATCTTTAGACTCCACTACCTGGGAAAGAGACTGACCGTTCATCCTATCCACTGCTTTTCCCTCCATCTTTAGACTCCACTATCTGGGAAAGAGACTGACCGTTCATCCTATCCACTGCTTTTATAGCTCTATGTAAGATGACCTATTTTGTGCGTGGGGTAAAAAGCCCTAGCCTATCCAGTCTCTGCTTTATAACTTGATATCTCTAGTCCCAGTAACATCTTTGTGTGAATTTTTTTTTCTGCACTCTTTCCTCCCTGTAATTTAACAACAATCTGAGTGCAATCTCATCATCATCTAGTGCAGTTGTAAGATGTCATTCCAATACTTGTACTCAGTGCTCTGACTGAGGAGGACAGGTGTGCCAAACACCACCTTTACCATGTTGTAAGTGAATTGTCATATGGTTGTAATTGGACAGTGCAGGCTTGTTGGGCTGGAAGGGCTTGTTACCATGCTGTAAATGCTATATTTGTACATTTCAGTTTATAAAAACAGGTTATAAATTGATCACTGTTGTTGCTGGGTCGAATAGCAGAGATGCTGTGAGTTTCTTCCATTTTAAATAGTTTATTTATTTTCCTGTCAACTGTATTGATCCAATTAAAACAGTTACTGGTTTTTATGGACCTATGGATGAAATGCAATGTACAAATGCATTCCCTGATTTTTTTGTTGAAGGAACCAAACCTTTAAGTGATAACTTGAAACAAATCCTTTCATTGTAGTGGTTCATTAATAAAATATTCCTTCACCTGGGAGTGCTGCTGTAATCTTTAGTTAATGTAGTGAGAATATTTTGAGGATTTGTTCCTTGTTCTTTCCTGATTCAGCAATGAGCAGGAGCCAGTACCAAAGGATGCACCATACACATATTAAAGGTTTTAGGAAAATACTTCATTGGAATTACCTAATGGATAAAAACACAAAAACTTGCTAAGAAACATAATAATACTTATCAATCATTAATAATGACAGAAGGAACCTCATCTGTCTGACAGACTTTTCTACAATTTTGCTCTTTCAGCCTCTTTGCATTGATCATGATACAGCTGAAGACAAGATTCCAACATGCACAAAGAAGTTGTCCCTTTTATACCTTTCAACCGTAGTATAACCCAAGTACTTTTCCATGGCATCAGGTTGTGCCTTCATATCTTCCATGACCTTCAACCTTGACACATAACTTAAAGGCTAAAATACTGTTACCTACTCTGAAAACAGTGATTGGTACTCCTGTTCATTCTCAAAATATTCCGACCTTCCATTGAGGCACCGTTTTCTCTTACAACCTCCATTTTGTGTTATACTTGTGCACATAACCAAGGAGGAGTCAAATATTAAGTCTTTCTTTACAGTTTAGAAAACAAACCTAAATATTTACTTCTGTTACGATCTTGTCAAATTCTCAGCAACATTTCTTTTTTAAACCTAAATGCCTTTGTAATAAAGTGTAAAATACAAATTGTCTTCCTATTTACTTGTTCACATGCAGATTGCTTCCTGTGCAAATACTCAAAATTTCTCCTGCACATCAATGTTTCTCACTGTTTAAAAGACAGTCTCTTTTCTTAATAACATGTATAACTTCCACAGTTTTCTACCTGCCACTTTTCTTTGCTCACCTGCTTAATGTGTTTATGTATTTTGCAGTCTTTACATCCTTCTCATGAACTACTTTTCCTTCTAGTTTGAATATTTTGCACCCTGTCATTTCATCAACCATTAGATGAACCAAGGAGTAGTTGAGGGAAGGAAGAATAAGACCTAAAAGACAGAAACATTTTTAAAAAACTGTAGTTGCTGCAAGTCTGAAATAAAAAAGCTCAAGACAGGCAGCATATGTGGAAAGAAAGACTGATCTAGGTATCCTGAAGGGGTATTCCCTTCTGCCGCCGGCTTGGGATGGCGAGTCTGTCGGGACCCTGGGGACTTGTAGAAATTTTGTGGTGATTTCTTTTGAACTTATAGTCCTTTAACATCTTTGGACTATTTTTACTGTGCCCATGGTCTGTTTTTTTTTATCAATTATGCTATTGTTTGCACTGATGTAACTATGTGGTTTTGTGCAGGTCTTGTAACTTTAGGTTTTGGTCTTGTTTTGTCTGGTGAATTTGGAGCTCCTTTCCGGGGAGCGTGCTAAGACGGTAGCGCGATATTAATACGCAGCAGCCTCTCCGGACTCTGGATTGGGGATTGCCAAACGTTATGTGGATTTTCTGCTGTAGTCTGTTTTGTCATATGCTTTTGTGATATCATTCTGGAGGAACCGTTGTCTCATTTTTTAACTGCATTGCATTTGTGGTTTCTAAATGACAATAAACCAAATCTGAATCTGATGAAATGTTTGTAAACTGAAACACTAACTCTAGTTTCTCTTTTCACGGATGCTGTCTGACTTGCTGAATGGATCTAAGAATAAAATCTACGTTGTTAATCTAACATGTACCTTTTGTGTTTCGGCTTTGAAGTATTCGTCAGTGGCTCAAATATTTCAAGAAATTGGAGCTTTGGAATTTCTAGCACAACTGCGACCCAATGTGGAGCCAAATATGCAGGTCTGCATTGATGAGATAATGGATGATCTGCTTAAACTGCCTGACACAATTGTGGATGCTGATCCAACTGTAGTCTATCAGTCACAGCCTTCAAAATCCTCTGACAAAGGTACTTTGTGTTGTTTATTATTAAGCTTATGACATCTAATAGTAAGAGTTGTATTGCATGTGTGTAAACACTTCATAGATTTTGAGTTCTCTGTATGTGGACAGATGTGCTGCATTTGCTTAGCATTCAAATTCAAGTTTAATTGTTATTCAACCATATATGAATACCCATGAGGTGTAAGTTCAAACAATACAAATTATGAACACTTAATAAATCCAGTATTAGTAGCTAGCTCCATGGAATTGCTAGATTATAATAAAAGACAATCTGGTTCAGCAATACTCTACAGAGAAAAATATGCATGCTTATGTGATCCCATAACCATCAATAAGGTTGATTCTTGAGCTGCTCTCTTGACATGACATCAGGTGCTATTCATTTTGGTTATTCGTGGGTGGTAAATGAATGTTCACCAAGCCACTGAAGTCTATATCAGAAAAGATGACTTATTAATGGAAGTCTATATGAGTCTCCTGATAGCACCTCTGACCAAAAGAATTGCATCAGTAAATTGAATTTTATTCTATTCTGTAGCACCTGTGACCTGAAGAATTGCATTGATAAGTCGAACTTTTTCTATGCTGTATTTAAAAAAAAATCTCTTAGATAGGCACGTGGATGATTGTAAAATGGGGGGTTAAGTGGGAGGGAAGAGTTATGTGGGAAGGTTAGAGTAGGTTAAAAGGTCAACACGACATTGTGAGCTGAAGGGTCTATACTGTGCTGTAATGTTCTATGTTTTAGACTGCAAGTAAAGAAAAGGAAATTTACTTTATACAAGAAAGTTATGGTAGTTAAACTTAGCAGACTGAAGCAAATTATCTCCTAAGAGAATGCTTTAGAAGAATAATAAACACAAGATTCTGCAGATGCAAGTCCAGAGCAACGCACACAAAATGCTGGAGGAACTCAGCAGGTCAGACAGCATCTATGGAGAGGAATAAATAGTCAACGTTTTGGGTCGAGACACTTCATCAGGTCCTTAGGAAGAGGTCGTGATTTCTAGACAAAATCTTTCCCTAGTTTATACATTTTTACCTCCATAATATATAGTCGTCGAGAAATTGGCCTCTTTAGGCACTTTTTGTTCATCAGGTCCTGATGAAGGATCTCGGCCCAAAATGTTGACTTCTTTTCCTCTCCATGACCTGCTGATTTCTTCCTACATTTTGTGTTATAATAGTGTTTTGGAAAATTTTGTAAATTTTATATATCCGATGAAATGTTCTGAGCTGTGGTTATGTGGTATTTCATTGAACAATTAAAATTTTAAATTCTTTAAAAAAAATATTCTTTTACAGTAGTGTCCAGTGTACCACCTGAAGAAGACACAACAGTTTTTGGTTACTTTCAGAGGCACAGCTGCAATCAAGTGGAACCAAACAATCAAGTGCCCCGGAAAGCAGTTGGTGAGATTTCAAGAATGTTATATGCTTGGATGCTTCCAGATATATTTTCTTTTCTTTATAAAATTTAAACCTTGTGAATTAAAACATAAGTATCTTCATGTACTTTTACTCTTTATTCAAATATAAAAAACATTATGCCATAAGGAAGATTTGGCAGTGTAGTGAGTTTGTGGTTTACTAAAAGTGACTAAGATATCAGTTGGGACAACTTAAAACTTGCATCAAGTTAGTACCAAGTATTTAATACATCAATGCAACCCCACTTTAAGAAGTTTTATGCAATTGAATGTATCTTACAGTCTTGCAAAACGTGTAGTTTATTTACTCTACAAACTCTTCTAAGTAGATCAAGAACTCCTTATTCTGCAGTGTTTTCCACTTTGATGTCTTACCTTTAAAGATTTCAGCTGAACATGCTATTGTGTCAGGAGAGAAGTGATACAATGTTTTCAGAATGCTGTTGTTACAAATGCTTTTTGTACATTAGTACTAGTTTACTTTCGGAAATATTTCAGAATAATTCCTTTTGGTGTCTTGCTGGCACAGAAAGCAAATAATTGGAGAGATTGGCTCATCTCATTTGGAGGCAGGTGGGACATTTGAACATTGTCTCCAGGTACTACTATTAGAGAGACTTGAAGTTGATTCCTTTCTGTGTGTTTCTCTGTCAGTTTGACTGGTCTTGGAATTATGTGAGATGTAAGGATGTTACATGTCTTCAATGAGGCTTGGAGGATATTATTCACACATTTTATTTCTGTCCTAGAAAAAGCATGTTTTGACAGAGGTAGGATCAGCATGCTTGTCTCAGGAGTCTCACGTTAGGATATGGTCTGCACATTGGAATTGTGCGGCTCCATCAGAGCTGTTGCTATGAGATTGTTAAGCGTAGGAGTGCACACTAGCGTAGGTGTGCCTGTGCCATGAGAGGATTTGAAGAATCAGCATCAGAAGTATTATCACTATCTTGTATGGTATGAAATTTGTTGCTTTGTGGCAACAGTACAGTGGTAAGACATAACATTACTATAAATTATGAAAGAAATAAATAGTACCAATAGAAGGAATACTGAGTTAAGAAATTTGATGACGAAGGGAAAGAAGCTGTTACTGAATCATTGAGTATGGGTTTTCAGGCACCGAACCTTCATCCCTGATGGTAGTAATGGGCAAAAGGATGGTGAGAGATTTTGATGGTGGATATTGCCATCTTGAAGATGTCCTTGATGATAGGAAGGGTTGTGCCTGTCATGGACGTGGCTGAGTCCACAACCCTGTGCAGCCTTTTGTAAACATGTGCATTAGAGCCGCTATACCAGGCTTCAATGCAACCAGTCAGACTGACTTCCACTGTAAATATGTAGAGATTTGCAAGATTTTGGTGACATCGCATTATCATCATTATGTGCCATGTCGTATGACGTAGGCAATCAGGGTCTCATGACCATGATTGTTTTTGGCATATTTTACTACAAAAAGGGTTTGCCATTGCTGCATTCTCGGCAGTGTCTTTACAACATGGGTGACCCCAGCCATTAGAATCAGAATCAGGTTTATTGCCACCGGCATGTGACGTGAAATTTGTCATCTTAGCAGCAACAGTTCAATTCAATACATAATCTAGCAGAGAGAGAAAAAAATAATAATTAGTAACATAAGACATAATAATAAGCAAATCAATTACGTATCGAATAGATTTTTAAAAATGTGCAAAAAACAGAAATACTGCATATTTAAAAAAAGTGAGGTAGTGCCCAAAGCTTCAATGTCCATTTAGGAATCGGATGGCAGAGGGGAAGAAGCTGTTCCTGAATCGCTGAGTGTGTGCCTTCAGGCTTCTGTACCTCCTGTACCACAATGAGAAAAGGGCATGCCTTGGGTGCTGGAGGTCCTTAATAATGGACGCTGCCTTTCTGAAACACCACTCCGTAAAGATGTCTTGGGTACTTTGTAGCCTAGTGCCCAAGATGGAGCTGACTAGATTTACAACGTTCTGCAGCTTCTTTCGGTCCTGTACAGTAGCCACTCCATACCAGACAGTGATGCAGCCTGTCAGAATGCTCTCCACAGTATAACTATAGAAGTTTCTGAGTGTATTTGTTGACATGACAAATCCCTTCAAACTCCTAGTAAAGTATAGATGCTGTCCTGCCTTCTTTATGACTACATCAAGAACCAGGTTAGATCCTCAGAGATCTTGATACCCAGGAACTTGAAGCTGCTCACTCTCTCCACTTCTGATCCCTTCATGAGGATTGGTATGTGTTTCTTCATCTTACCCTTCCTGAACTCCACAATTAGCTCTTTTGTCTTATTGATGTTGAGTGCCAGGTTGTTGCTGAGGCACCATTCCACTAGTTAGCATATCTCACTCCTGTATGCCCTCTCATCACCCCCTGAGATTCTATCAACAATGGCTATATTGTCAGCAAATTTATAGATGATATTTGGGCTATGCCTAGCCATACAGTCATGTGTATACAGAGAGTAGAGCAGTGGGCTAAGCACACACCCCTGAAGTGTGCCAGTGTTGATCATCAGTGAGGAGGATATGTTATCACTAATCCTCGCAGACAGTGGTCTTTTGGTTAGGAAGTTGAGGATCCAATTGCAGAGGGAGATACAGAGGTCCAGGTTCTGGACGTGGACATTTGTGTTGTCTAGGTGGTCTAAAGCCGTGTGGGGAGTCATTGAGATTACGTCTGCCGTTGACCTATTGTGGTGATAGGCAAATTGCAATGGGTCCAGGCAGGAGTTCAGTCTAGTCATGACCAACCTCTCAAAGCATTTCATCATTGTCGATGTGAGTGCTATAGGATGATAGTCATTCAGGCAGCCCGCATTATTCTTCTTAGGCACTGGTATAATTGTTGCCTTTTTGAAGCAAGTGGGAACTTCTGTCAGTATCTGTACTCTCAGAGATTGTCTGCCTGGCGTCAGTTGTCGTATAACCAGGTCTTGTGGTATGCAGCAGCTGCTGATATGACCATCCATCACCTGCTCCCATGGCTTCATGTGACCCGGATCTGGGGACTACGCAGGTGCTACACCGTGCCCAAGGGTGACCTGCAGACTTGTGCAGGGAAGAATCTCCTTTCATAACCCTTGGTACAGACCTATCTCTGCCCCATCACCCAGGTGATATAGCAAACCTCCTCAAAATCCTACTGATGTAGAGCTACTGGCATGACTTCTTCATGATTCTGTGAATACTTCCGTGGAGCCTTTAAAAGGGCGAACTCGTAGCGGAGCAGCTCGGTGGATATGTTTAAATATTCCCGTTTCAGCCTGCTGTAGCTGAGAATCACAACTGCATCCAAGGTCTGTACAGTTAATAAAGATATTTTAATGCAGTTGAACAATCCATCTCTGCTTAAAACCAATGGAAATAATGCTGACTGTGGGCGTAAGATCCTCGCTAGGAGGACTCCTTGACAAAAACGTGGCTTTTGCTCAGGGCTACAAGTGCGTTTTAAAAAAAAAATTACTAGGTTTTTGACTACTATTACCGACTATCTTGCTAGCAAATGCACAGTCTCTGGTAAATAAAATTGACGATCTCAGAGCTAGGGTGCTGATTTAGAGAGACATTAGGGGACAGTGTGCGTCCTGTGCTTCATGGAATCCTGGTTAATACCTTCCGTATTGGATGCAGGCATTCACATTGAAGGGTTTACTGTCAGGATAGGGCTGTCAAGTCTCTCAAAAGCAGACGTAGAGGTGTGTGCCTCATGACAATTCCTCTTGGTGCATAAATGTCCAGTGATGTCTCAATTCTGCTCACCAGACCTGGAATATCTTGCAGTTAAATGCTGTCCATTTTACCTGCTGCAGGAGATTTCTGCCAAGATTTTGGTAGCAGTGTACATTCCACCTCAGGCCAATGGCAAACAGACTTTGGATGATCTGAGCAGTGTGATCAACATGCATGGAACAGCATTCCCTGACACCTTCACCATCATTTTGGGAGATCTTAGCCAGACTAGCTTGAAAAAGTCACCAAGCAATTATCACCAACAAATCACTTGCAGTACCTAGGGAAACAACACACTGGACCACTGTGCGTACCATGCTATTCCACACCCACACTTTGGAAAGTTTAATCACCTGGCTGTACTTTTACTCCCTGAGTATAGGCAAACACTGAAGACTGCAACCCAGTATGGACAAGGGAAGCACAGGAGCACTTACAGGACTGCTTTGAATTGGTGGACTGGACTACATTTAGGGATTCATGTTCAAATCTGGATGAGCATGTTGTAGTTGTTACTGACTTCATTAAAACTTGCGTGGATGAGTGTGTGCCTACGAGCACTTGCTATACGTTTCGAAACCAAAAGCCATGGATGAATCAGAAGATTCTTTGTCTGCAGAGGGTTGAATCTGTGGCTTTTTGGTCTGGCGCCCTGGCCTGTCCAAGAAAATCAGGTATGACTTGCAGAGGGCTATTTCAGAAGCGAAGAAACGATTCTGAGCAAGGTTAGAAGCAACATCAGATGCACGTCAGCTCTGGCAAGGTTTACAGGACATTGCTTCCTACAAAGCAAAACCTGATAGCATAAATGGCTGTGATGCTTCACTACGAGATGAGCTCCGTGCCTTTTATGCCCACTTTGAAAGGAAGAGTATAACTACAGAGATGAAGATCCCTACTGCACTCTGTTTCAGAGGCCGATGTCAGATCTCTTTCAGGAGGGTGAATCTTTGCAAGTTAGCAGGCCCCTATAGAGTAACTAGTAATGCTGTGGAAACTTGTTCCAACCAGCTGGCGGGTGTATTGAAGGACATTTTCAACCTCTTATTGCTATGGTTGGAAGTTCCCACCAGTTTGAAACAATTATACCAGTATCCAAGAAGAGTAGTGTGAGCTGCCTTAATGACTACTGTTCTGTAGCACTCACATCTATGGTGATGAAACACATTGAGAGGTTGGTTATGACTAGACTGAACTCCTGCCTTAGGAAGGACCTGGACCCATTGCAATTTACCTATCGCCATAATAGGTCTACGGCAGATGCGATTTCAGTGTTTCTTCACACGGCTTTAGACCACCTGGACTATACAAACACCTAAGTTAGAATGCTGTTCCTTAACTGTAGCACAGTGTTTAACAAAATCATTCCCACAGTCCTGATCTAAAAATAATGAATCCTGGGCCTCTGTACCTCCCTCTGCAATTGGATCCTTGACTTTCTAACCAGAAGACCACAATATGTGTAGATTGGTATTACCTCTTCCTCGCTGACAATCAACATTGGCACACCTCAGGGATATGTGCCTAGCCCACTGCTCTACTTAATCTATACCCTTGACTGTGTGGCTAGGCATAGCTCAAATACCATCTATAAATTTGCTGATGATACGATTGATAGCAGAATCTCAGGTGGAGATGAGAGTGCATGCAGAGTGAGATATACCTGCTAGTTGAGTGGTGTCATAGCAATAACCTTGGACTCAATGTCAATAAGACCAGAGAGCTGACTGTGAACTTCAGAAAGGGTAGGACGAGGGATCAGAAGTGGAGAGAGTGCGTAATTTCAAGTTCCTGGGTGTCAAGATATCTGAGGATCTAACCTGATCCCAACATTATCAATGTGGCTATAAAGAAGGCAAGACAGTGGCTATATTTCATCAGGAGTTTAAGGAGATTTGGTTTGTCACCTAAGGTAGTCAAACTTCTACAGATGTATTGTGGAGAGCATTCTGACAGACAACATCACTGTTCGTTATGGGGGGTGGGGGGTAGTCTACTGCACAGGACTGAAGGAAGCTACAAAAATTATAAAATTAGCTCCAACTTGGGTACTAGCCTCTGTAGGATCCAAGACATTTTTAAGAAGTGGTGCCTCACAAAGGTGGCATCCATCATTAAGGCCTCCCATTATTCAGGACATGGCCCCTTCTCATAGTTACTGTCAGGATAGAGGCACAGAAGCTTCAAAGCACACACTCAGTGATTCAGGAACAGTTTCTTCCCCTCTGCCATCCGATTCCCAAGTCGACCTTGAACCCATGAACACTACCTCACTTATATTATTTCTGTTTTTGCACTATTTTTTAAATTAACTGTTCAAGTACAAATATATACTTTAAGTTACTTATTTGTTTTTTTTAATATATTATGTATTGCATTGTACTGCTACTGCCAAGTTAAGAATTTCATGACATATGCCGGTGATATTAAACCTGATTCTGATTGCATCTATGTGTTGATCTCAGGATTGAACCTCGGAGATGTTAACAAGCAGGAACTTGAGGCTGTTCATCCTTTCCATTGTTGGCCCTTCAGTGAGAACCAGTGGGCTTTCTCCTGACATCCCCTTCCTAAAGTCAAAAATCAATTCCTTGGTCTTGCTGATGTTGAGTGTGAGTTTGTAGTTGGGATACCACTCAACCAGCCAATTTGCCTCATTCCTGTGTTACATATTCAGGCAACAATAAGGCAAGGGTTTTTTTTTATAACAAACAACACGTTTATTAAACACAGAAAACAAACCCCCCCAAAAGTAAACAAACACTAACGTAACCGGAAATCAACTGCAGTGCGGCAGCTCAAACAGTTCTTAAAGCGATATTGCAAAAACAGTTCTTTAAAGCGGTATTGCCAAAAGTTCGATATGCTCACAGTCCATTTAAAAAGGAGAGACTTTATAAGACGATTTAAATTCTCTTTCATGTCGCTTTGCTTCGATCCCTGACGTCGAACTTTTCCCACGACAAATTTACGAAACGAAATGGCTTAAAGGCACTGACCTTTCCTTCCACACTATCCTCAATCCTTTCTGGTAATCCCAGGGATTAACGCGAGAATAGTCAACGAAATCCTTCCGAATAAGGATCAAACAAAGGCCGAACCCGTTTCCCCGTAGAAATTGATTCTCCTCGATCTTTAACTCCCGAACTCCGATCTTCACTCTCCACTAATTCTCAAACTAGCAGAATTGTAAAGAACTTGCTGGCAATGACCTTTTAAATTTTAGGCATTAGATAAAACTTCATCTTTCAACTAAACTGCGTCATCACATTAAATCACGCAGTGGCATGAAGTAAACTTGGCAAATCCAGCCACGAACTGCCCCTCCTCACAGGGTGGGGTCTTCCTTTTATAACCTGAAAAAAAACCTGTCACATGATCTCTACTGGCGGGAAAATGACGTCACTCCACCATCACAAGACCTTTACCTCAAGTCCAGTATAGCTTCAACCCCAGTCACGTGACAAGGGTACCACTGTCATGTGTCACGAGTACGTAACATCTGTGCGCTCCTTTGTTGTCAACTGAGGTGTTACCAACAACAGTGGTGTCATCTGCAAATTTATAAATAGTGTTTGAGTTGTGTATTGTAGAAAGAGTTGGGCAGTGGGCTAAGCACACATCTTTAACATCTATGTTAATTGTCAGCAAGGAAGAGATGTTATCACCGATCATTAGTATTGGACAGTATTGCTTTGAATCATCTCTAGTCCTCCACATCTCTGTGCACAAGAGGATGGGAATCCTGACTGTTAGTCCATGAAGTTGTTACTGGGTCTTCAAGCACACCTTTCCTCAGGTGGCTGTGTTGGTATGCTGAAGGTTGGGATGGATTTTGTTGTTTGTCCTTGCTGAGCACTGCTCCCGAGAAATGGGATATGATCCATGTAAACCAGAGGCTTATGTTGGATCCTGGTTAAGGGACAGTGATTTGTGGCAATGTTTGGAAGGCAAAGAATGTTTGTGTTTAGATCTGTAGTTTAAGGCCCATCCTCTTATTTACTTAGAGATACAATGCAGTAACAAGTCCGTACCACCCAATTACGCCTGTGTGACCAATTAGTCTACTGACCCACAGTGTCTTTGGAATGTGGGAGAAAACCTGAACACCTGTCTGAACCTCACACAGTCATAGGGAGAATGTGGAAACTTAGAGACAATGGTGGAAAATGTACCTGGGTTACTGGCATACTGGCATGGTCATAGCATTACACTAACCATTACGCTATTGTGCTCTTATATTTTATTGTTGGAATGCTTTAGAGTTAAATCTTTGGGCATGTACATGCAAGTGTCATCTGCATGCTGTTTCATGACAACCGACTGAGTTAGGAGTAGTTTTGGGAGTAGAAGTAACAAAGGTCCTGAATTAACAAATGACAATCTCCTAAGCATTCTGTAGATTAGGATCCAGTGGGGATGTTGCTGCAGAAGAGGTGCAATATTAAGGCAGGATTGTGAAGAGGGTTGCTGTAATGACAGTAACACACACAAAATGCTGGGCAAATTCAGCAGGTCAAGCAGCATCTATGAAGAGAAATAAACAGTTGAGGTTTCAGCCAGAGATCCTACATCCAGACTTGTGCTTACGCTGTAATAACACATTCTTGCTTGATCATGATGTCTGGTGGCATCTGGACTTGTAGCTTCCCTGATATTTTGGAATGGGCAGAGGGTAGCAACATCGTTTTTGTTAACACTGATATTTGACAAAGGGCTAGCAGGAAGAAGAACATTGCTTCCCAGTGGTTAATTTCACCAGCATGTGGGCAGTTCACCTTTTCTGCAGAGCTACTAATACATGCACTTATTGTGGGAACGGATGAAAAAAGATGTCGTGGCTAACTTCCACTGTGAGCACTGCATGTGGCATTCAGTGTGTTATTAATCTAGGCTGTAGATATGCTAACTTTATGATACTATTTTTCCCAGTAGTTTAATTTTATTCTCTATTTTTAGTTAATGATACAGTGAAATGTCTGAAATATTCCACCTTCCCCTGGTTAACGCTGACTATGACAGACAGGCATGTTCTTCTATCAAATGAGAGGTAGGTATTAGCAGATTTTAAGTTCATAGAACACAGAACGTTACTGTACAGTACAGGCCCTTCGTCCCATAATGTTGTGCTGACATTTTAACCTACTCTAAGATCAATCGTAACTCTTCCCTCAGACATAACCCTCCATGTTTCTGTCATCTATGTGCCTATCTAAGAGTCTGTTAAGTACTCTTAGTTTATCTGCCTCTACCACTCTCCTGGCAAGACATCCCACTCACCCATGTGTGTGTGTGTGTGTGCGTCTGTCTATTTCTATATATCTCTCTCTATATGTATGTATAGATGTTGATATAAAATCCACCCCCCTCCAAATTGCTGTTGTTCATGTCCGTGACTCGTAGTGCATCGGGTGGCAACCTTGCTCTTTCTTTAGTATTTGTGTTTTATTATAAGACCGAGTTGCTAGCTCAGCGCTTTCCATCCGCGCTGGGCTGAGTGTGCAAGGAGGCAGCTGGATTTGAACCCAGGACCATTCGCCTCGAAGTTTTGTGCTGAAGCCACTACACCACTGACTGGCTATCCCTCCCCCATACTTTCTTCAAATCACCTTAATCTTATAACCCCTTGTATTAGCCATTTCAGCCCTGGGAAAAAGTCATTGGCTGTCCATTTGATCGATGCCTCTTATCATGCCTTTTATTGGTGATACAAACAATATTGGAGAAACGATGGTGTGTTTGGGAGAAGATATTACATAGATATTGTGTGATTACATGTTAGTACCTTTCAAGCAGTTGATTCTGCTGGAACCCATGGGTATGCACATTATTTAAGGATTTGCAGCAAATCCTTTAAGTATATTAGTGATTCTGACTGTCACCAAAGATGTAATGCAGCATGTTCTCGGTAAATAATTCAGCATTGTGATATAATGGAAATCCAATTTTCCACATTTTTGAAAATATCTTCTAGAAGCTAAAAGGTCTATAAGAGTGCACATTTTGACTTAAATTCATTGTTAGGTTATCGCATCTACTGAGTGTTTCCAGTATTTTCTATTTTTATTAGATTAACAATTCCTGATGAACTCAAACTGATGCAGAATACTGTGACCAAATTTAGGAGTAACTTGTGTGGCAATGTCTTCTTAATAACTATGAATTGTTGGTAGGGGTCGTAAAAACCAACCATGGGGTAAAGAATTAGCAAAAGGAATTAAAACAAAAATATATAGACATTTTCTATACCAAAGAAAACCTGACTGAGGGGTAATACTTTATATGCTTATTAAAATATGCAAGATACTCATTTTGGGGCCACATGTATAAATTGTAATGCACATAACTCATTCCAATTGCCAACTTATTTGGCTTTCTACTAACCCAGGGGTCAGCAACCTTTACCACTGAAAGAGCCACTTGGACCCGTTTCCCACAGAAAAGAAAACACTGGGAGCCGCAAAACCCGTTTGACATTTAAAATGAAATAACACTGCATACAACGTTTTTTTTGCCTTTGTGCTATGTATAAACAAACTATAATGTGTTGCATTTATGAAATTGATGAACTCCTGCAGAGAAAATGAAATTACATTTCTGCATGCAACAAAAACATTTTGAACTCCGAAAAAAAGACGTTGGGTTGAAGGTTACTTTTAAGTAAAATACTCAATGTCTATTTGAGTCCTTCTTGTATTTATGAAAAACGCTGAACTTAAATTTTCCGCCAGCAGCAAACCAAAAATAACGTCAGCCAGCTGTCAACCTGAAAAATAAAAGGACTATTTCAATGAACAATGAAAAAATATGAATATACGTAAAACAATAGGCAATTAAAATATTTATCATACTTGGTTAATTGGATTTCTGCTCCTGGACCTCAGCACACAGCGTCTGCACATCAGGGCTGTATGACGTCACCTTCATCTTTACACAGGATCGCAAGCTGTCATCTGTGAGGCGTGCGCGATGTTTGTTTTTAATAAAGTTCATGTTGGAGAACACCTGCTCACATACATATGTG
The DNA here is from genome assembly GCF_030144855.1 of Hypanus sabinus. Taxonomy (NCBI): domain Eukaryota; kingdom Metazoa; phylum Chordata; class Chondrichthyes; order Myliobatiformes; family Dasyatidae; genus Hypanus; species Hypanus sabinus. The sequence goes on from NC_082706.1 coordinate 87,672,010, forward strand.
GATCCAAAGATCGACAGGACTCCAAGCGCATACGTTTTAATGTTTACATAAATGTCGGGGATAGCATTCCATGTTTCGAACACAAGTTTGTCCGGTTTGAGGAGGTTTTCAATATCACTCCATTTGTGATTCTGAGCAAGAACGGCCTTCTGCCGGGCAACATCTTCAGGGTCTGCTGTCAAGCGTCTAAACTTGGAGACCCATATGTCTTCGTCGGCTATGTCGGCCAGTTCCATCTCAAGATCAGGTTTACTCACACCTGCCAATGCAGTCGTATTCAGTAGAGATGAATCGATGCTTAGGGGAGTGACCAGGAAGGATAATGTGTTTTTTTTCCTCTCTGAACTCACAGAAGCGTTTCCCAAACGATGTTTGCATTGTGATGATTGCAGAATGTAAATACTCCGAATTTATCATGTCGTGACCTTGTTTGAACTCTCTCAAATTGGGGAAGTGAGACAAAGTGCCTTTCTGTCAATCTCTGGAAAGCACTGTCAACTTGCGCTCGAATGCCAAAACATCCTCCATCATGTGTAGGGCTGTACGTCCTTTCCCCTGAAGAGCTGTGTTCAGCGTGTTCAGGTGTGCTGTCATGTCTACCATGAAGTGTAGCTTTTCCAGCCCTTTGCTGCCCAGGAAAGTTTTCACTTCTTCCAGACACGCGACAAAGCGTTTCAGCACCTCCCCTCTGGACAGCCACCGGACTTTGTTGTGCAGCAGGAGATCAGAATATGCGCTTTCCAGCTCGTCCAGTAACTAACGGAATTGACGGTGATTTAAACTTTTTGCCATTATTTTATTGACAATCTGAATGACAACATCCATTACTTCTGTGCATTCCGGAGGAAATGTTTGAGCGCACAGTGCCTCTTGGTGCAAGATGCAGTGAAAAATCAGCAGCTTTCTGTCCAGCGACTTCTGCAGTAAAGCCACAATTCCCTTGTGCGTTCCCGTCATATTCGGTGCCCCATCAGTAGCTACTGACACCAGGTGGGTAGTCTTTATTCCTTTGGCTCTTAAACAATTCAAGACAGCCTCACAGATGTCCTCCCCCATGTTTGGTCTTTTAGAGGTATCAACTCAATCAGTTCTTCCTGTGGCCCGGCAGAGTTTACATACCGGCAGAACAGCGCTATTTGTTCAATATCACCTTTGTCTTTAGACTCGTCACAGGCAATCGAGTAGGCCACAGCTGAATTGATGTCTTAATTTGCTGTCTTGTGATGTCTTCAGCCATTTTTATGGTTCTGTCTTTGACAGTCTTTGCAGAGAGGGGCATATCCCTGATTTTCTGCACAATTTCACTCTTGTTTTTAAAGTCCGTGAATAGATGTTCTGAAATCTTAATGAAAGATTCTTTTATATATTCACCATCTGTAAACTGCTTCCCGTGCCTGACTATTTCCTGAGCGGCAATATAACTAGCGTATGTTGTTGGTTTTCCGGACTTCATCCATTGCTTGAAATGATTTTTGCTCAGATCAACCTTCTGCATCAGTTCCGAAATGGCTTTTTTTCTCTCATCTCCATCCGGATATTTTTGAGCAAAGGCTGTGTGTTTATTCTGGAAATGCCTTGCAACATTTGACTTTTTGTTGTTTGCTAGTTTCTCATTGCATATTAAGCATACCGGTAAACCAGTCTCGTCAACAGTGAAAGCAAATGAATCCGTCCACATATCATTAAACGTTCTGTTTTCTTCAGTCACTTTTCTTTGTTTAGAATTCTCCATAGTTGGCCTACCTTGGATCGAAAAATTAAAGAAATCGCGCACTGACGGGTGTCAGGTATTGGCAGTGGTGACGTATATTAATAGCGATAAAAACACGTTGTAGCGGTGTGCTCACGCAGTCAGTAAACTGCAGTCGAATAACTTTATTCGAACTAAACAGCCTTGCTTTTAAGCCTCCCTCAACCTGGCCCCCATGGGCGCGGATGCTGCAAAAGACACGTACTCACAAACCCCCGTAGGCTATCTCCCTTAGCCTGAACGCTGGCTAATTGTGAGCCGGTTCCAATGTGCCAGGAAATGGGTCGCCACAACGTCTTATTTAGATTGTACAAGATCACCATAATCTTCAAATTTAGAATTACATTTCAAGAACTAACAAACTAACATAAAATACATTTTAATTAAATACTGACCAATTATTTCCCAAAGCAACAGGGAGCCGCAGCACTGAGGTAAAAGAGCCGCATGTGGCTCCGGAGCCGCGGGTTGCCGACCCCCGTACTAACCCAAAGAAACAGATTTCTACAAGGGTCTGAGCTTCACAAAACATGGCTGTCTCAATGTTTCATTTTCTAGCAGCACCCATTCAAATCTTCAAGTTCAAGTTTATTCTCATTCAACCATACACATTTTTCCTAGGCTAAACATTATTTCTCTGGAGCTGAGTTACAAAGCACAGTATATATAGTCAAACACAGCACATACAGTAATGATCCAAAACATACAATCACCAGATAATATTAGCAGAAGTCCCTGAGTGACATGGCCTGAAGATTGACAGGTTGCCATAAAGTGCAAGGTATGTGCTTATGTAAGGTCGCATAATGTTATCTGCACTATTATTATGATACAAGCAGTAGCATAAATATATGAAACAACAACAATAAAAGATGAAAGGTGACCAGTGCAGGAATAGAGTGTGTCTGTGAGTTTGGGTGTGTGTGGATGAGGGGGTGGGCGTTGTGGCTGCAGTGCATTCAGACAGGATGTGCATGTGTGCTGGGAGGCTGCATGATGTTAAGAAGTCTAACAGCTTGGGGCAAGAAGCTGTTATCCAGCCTGAAAGTTTTGTTTATTATTCTGCTGAACCTTCTGCCTGACGGCAGGAGGTCTAAAGATTGCAGGAAGGATGTCAGGCATTTTTGACAGAGTTGGAGGCACTGCAAAATATATTCTTGAATATGTAATGTGGAAAAAATTGAACATACCTAACCTGTATTTCTTTTGTTGAACAGCTCCTTAACCAGTACTAATCATTCTTTAGTTCGCAATACCTGCGAGCTTTTACAAGATGTCATCATGCAGGATTTTCCAGCTGAGATCTTCCTTCAGCGGCCAAAGATTGTTCAGGTGCAAAAGACAAAACTCATTTTCATTAAGTTAAATATCCTTTAAGCACATGGTAGAATAACATCTTACCACTTTCAGAATTTACGAGTTGTCTGTGAAAGAAGGCCATGTCTGTGGAACATGTTTGAAAGGATAATTTGTGTTCTACTGTAACTATGTTGTCAATTCATTAAGTTGACAATTGAGAATGGTCCCCTCCTCCCTCCCCCCACTTTCTGCTTTCTGCAGGAATTGATCCTTATGTGAGTCCCTTGTCCATTCATTCCTCCTGGCATTTATCTTTACAAGTGGAACAAGTGCTACATCTGCCCCTACATCTCCTCCTTCACTACCATTCAGGGTTCCAAACAGTCCTTCCAGCTGAGGCAATACTTCACCTGTGAGTCTGTTGAGGCCATATAGTGTTTTTGGTGCTCCTGATATGGTCTCATGTCTGTTAGTGAGACCTGATGTAGATTGCAAGACTGCTTCAGCAAACATCTACACTCCATCTGCTGGAACAAATGGGATCTCTCAGTGGCCACCCATTTTAATTCCACTTCCTATTCCCATTTCAATATGTCCATCCATGGCCAACTCCATTGTCGGGATAAGGCCACACTTAGGGTGGAGGAACAACACCTTGTATTCCGTTTGGGTAGCCTGCAACCTGATGGCATTAACATCGACTTTGACTATTCAAACTGGGAATTTGAGTCCTGTTTTTGCATGGGTTAGTATGCCATTTCCCATTATGGCTGCTGTTGGGGAGTTTAGAAAAACCATCTTATCATCTTCCTTCAGATAAATTCTTTAACTTCTCATACGTATCAGGTGTGATTGATGGGACTAGGCAGAATAATAGTTCAGCATGGACCAGATGGGTCTGATGGCCTCTTTTTGTGATGTTGTGCTATGGAATAAATTGGCTTTTTTGGTCTGGTATTCAATTTATTGAGGCAAAGAAAATCTATTAATAATAGTAACAAAAAAACGGAAAATTGCAGCAGACTAGAATCATGGAGAAGTGATAGTTTCAGTTCAATGGCTTTTCATCAGATTTCCAGCTGAAATGCTGCTTTAATTTTGAATGAATTGCAAATTTTATCGGCATCATGAACTGTTCCCATTTCCACTTCTTTGCCATTCCAGAGGAGTGGTTAAAAAGTGGAGAGGTATGTTGAAGTTTAAAGATAAATATTAAAAGATTAGCTTTATTTATCACATGCACAGTGATGTAATTTTGTGTCAACGACCAGCACAGGAATGTGCTGGGGCAGCCTGTAGGCGTTGCTGTGCTTCTGGCACCAAAGACGTACCGGTTGGTAGGTTAATTGTTCATTGTAAATGGTCCCTTGATTAGGCTAGGATTGAATGGGAGATTGTTGAGTGGTATGGCTTGAAGGGTGGAAGGGCCTATACTGTGTTGTGTCTCAATAAACAAACAACCATAGTGTGCCCACAATTCCCTAAACTTAAGAGATGGCAAATACACAACACTAACAATATGAATCATCCATTCATCAAGATGCTGTACTTATGAAAACCTTTTAAGTAACAATTTTTATGAAGAACTTTGCTTAGAAAGTGCCATTAATTGAGAAAATATGATTAAATTAAGAGTCACAGAAATTAATGTCAGATTCTGGTAAGGCTGGGATGGGGCAGTGACCCAAACAAAGATCAACGATTTTTGATACACTTAAACCTGGGTCATGAATATTTGCCAGCTCTAATGATGATTCAGAATGAAATGAATTAAAATGAACATGCCCCATTCATTTAAAATTGTAACAGAAGTTATCTGAGTGAGAAGAGAGTTTAAAATCCAATTACTCAGTTATAATAATGCTTATATTATACACATACAATCCAGGTAAGCTTGCTTTCAATAAACCAGATCAGACAAGCTGCTGGTCGTAGAGTTATCTCTTCATATTAAGTAACATATTCCAACTGATTTTTTTCAAAGTCTGTATTTGGGGAGTACTGTATTGTTCAGTAAGATACTGTCTTAGACTGAAATACTTATATTGATTAAAACTCCAATTCTGCAGAAGATTGTGCAGTGCACTGGCATTCTTAGGACTGAATATCAAGTAGTGTTTGATTCTTCCTCATTTTATGCTCCTCATTCCTTTACATGCCAAGTTACATTATAAAACTGTTAGAAACCTCTTGAAATAGAATGTGGAGCTAATATCTAAATGATATCTCTTATCTTCACATATAATTCCTTAACATTACTTTTCAAATAATGTATTCCATTTTTGGACTAGCTTCCTTTTCTTAGCAATTATATTCCTTTTTGTTTTTGGTAGATTTGTTACTCTTTCTATTATTGTGTGCATAATTACTTCCTTTCAGGGGAAGTCTTGCCTCTAGTGAACATCAGGGTAGCCACTTTTCCAAACTAAAATATTTTGTGACAATCTCATGTTAACGTAAAATCCTAAGGCTTTGTGTCTTGTGTTTCAGAAGCAAATTTGACCAACTTTTATTCTTTGTGTCTTCGTGAAGCAGTAGAATGCTAAATTCACTAATTCAGTTACTTGACAGCAAGTTTGTCATATTTTTTAAACTTTTAGTTAATCTTTGCTTACCCACAGAGTACTTATTTTTGTAATCAATAAAGCAGTTTAGTTACTTTTTTACATTACTTCAAGGCTGCTAGATAGCATTTTGATTTTTCTCATTTGAGTCTTTCCTTGTCTGAGTATGAGGCAGTTGTGGTATCCTTATTGTCACTCTAGTTGAATATGTTGGCTCAGGTGGAGAATAAAACTGTATAGTGGGTTCTGATTAATTGGGACACATCAGGACCAATACATTTTGGCCCAATTAAGCGGCTGTCGCCATTCACAGAAGTTTCATAGTAGTTATAAAGGTCTAAAAATGAGAAAGTACTATTTAACTGAGTGACAAATTATATATTTTTAAATGAAACACAGAACAAATTAGAGCAATGCCAATACTATTAAAGTGTGTGTATTAGTTCCTAACAGTTATCAGTGGAGGAATTCATCCAGTGTACACTTTGAGGTGTTCAGGGAGGGTAGCTCACGCACTTTGGTCTCTACCTGACATTCAGCTCTCAGGTGTGGCTCCAAGCCACACCCTGGTACACCACTTTGACAGCTGGGCTAAACCAGGTGTTGGAAGTCGGTGGGCCTCATAGCTAGTGAAATAGGCACATGCCTTTGAAGTCATTGGTAAATCTGGTGGATGAGTTCAACAGTGAGATCTAAAGGCAGTTCTGCAATGCTTCATTAAGAATGAAGGATATGATAAGGCACAGAAGAAGTCATAGCAACCAAGGAAGACCCCAGTTTGTGATGACTGCTCATGCCATTGGACCTGGAAATCTGAGGTTGAGAGAGTGGAACTGTCCCAGTACAACAGCTTTTCCACTTTAAAAAAACACTCCCACACGTTTTCCCATCATCATTGGATATGATGAACAACCAACACATTGCTGTGTTCTTTTGATCGACTATAAATGAACAAAATTAGTGCAGATACCTAATGCAGATAATGGACTATATTCCTAAAATGCTTTTGGCGATTGCATCCTCAATGAAAGTTGTTCATAGAGAAACATCAAACCCACTCTCCCCCCAGATGGCATCCCAATCATAAACTCGGAAAACCCCACAAAAAACACCCCTTCTGCACAAAAATACTAACAGAACACAACAGAACATCAACCCCCAAGCACCCTCACCTTACACAACAAAATGTAAAAGGAGCAGATGATCAAAAATACAGAATATTAAAAGCCCCAAGTATAAAAAATGTCCACAGTCCGTAAGTGCAATAGTCCAATCCATAAAAGCAGAACGGCGATACCATCCTGCGATATCATTGACGTTTACTGAAAGAGAGGGGCACCACACAAGGCAGAGAGGCCTACCTGCTTGCCGCAGTGAACCACACAGCGATAGGCCGCTCAGATCTGTTCTCCAGCAGTGATCAAAAGCAGGCAGTTGGTGCTGCACTCTCATTCGCTTTCTGCACTTGCCTTGATGTCTTCCTCGACATTTTAATCAGCGATTACAGGTGCTTTAACTGGCGAAATGGGGTTGAACATTGGCTTCTGCCTCGTCTAGAAGTTTCTTCACATCGAGGCCGTCTGAGTACATGCTCACTTCCTGGAATCTTTTCACAGGCAGCAAAGTGCTAGATAACTCAAACGATCTCCAAACTGTAAATTGCAGGCTCGGATAGTCCCAGAAACACATTCAAGGTGAAAAATAGATGTAAAAGAAATAAAAAAGACAATTTTTCCAATTTGTTCTGTATTTCATTTAAATACATAATTTGTTACTCAGTTAAATGGTAGTTTGTCTTTTTTATATATCTTTTTAACATGAAACTTTGGTTAATTGAGGAAGCGCTTAATTGGGCTAAAATGTGTCCCAATAAACTACAATCCTCTGTATTTACTTATATTTGTGGGAGTTTGTTTTTGATTTTTAATGTGATCATAATTATCTTAACTGTTTTTAATATTTCAGAATCTTCTTTTGTTGATGAAGTTAGCATTTGAAGGCGATGGAAAACAATACTTAGCAATACTTGCTATAGGCTGCCTGACTCAACTCTGCAGCTATCTACAAAGTCGATTGAACTTCCACAGGGATCCCAGCTTCTTCTCCGTAAAGCAAGGTGAGATGAGTAAGCTTGTCTTAAATCGGAAACTGTTGGAAGTACTGGGCAGGTGTGGCAAAATAAATGGATGGAGAGAGCGACAAGGTTAATGTTTAATGCCAAAGAGCTTTTGTGACTTGCTGCGTATTTCCAACTTTTCTATTTTAATTTCAGATTTATAGCATACACAGTTTTTCCCTTTGAACATAAGGACATTATTGTGTCTCACGACATAGAAACAGGGCTTTTGGCCATTATGACTGTATTGAACTTAGCGCATCTATTGATACTGATCACATTTACAAGCACTTATCCATAGCCTACTGTGCCTTGGCGATTCTAGTTCTCATCCGGATGCCTCTTTAATGTTGAGGGAGTACCTACCTTCACCATTTCCTCAGGCAGTGTATTCCAGATTTGCAACTGTCCTTTGGGTGAAAAAATTGTTCCTCCGATTTTATCTAAACCTCTTGTGCCTCGTTGTGATTCCAGACCCCATGGTCTGCTCGGCCCAAATATGTTTCCAGCGAAAAGTGGGAGAATAGTCTACGTGTTGTCCAGAACTCCTCAAAAGGTTTTAAATTAAATTTTTGCATGCTTTTCCCTGAGCATTGAGATTCATTTTGAGAATGGCTCTCTTTGGGAAGGATGTTGTTGCCAGTTGGTCGATAGAAAAGGGGGAGGAAGAAGAGTTGTTCAGTGAGGGAATGCCAAGAGACTGGCTTGAAGCTGGATTTTGTTAGAGAAAGTTTATCAAAACTACCACTGTAATCTTTTACTTAATGGCTTTAAAATTAGAATCACATTTGGTCTGCCTGTGATTCAAATGCTGAAAAATGTTGGCATTGGAATTCACACCCCTGGCCACTTAATTTGGTACATCTGTACACCTGCTTGTTAATGCAAATATCTAATCAGCCAATCATGTGGCAGCAACTCAATACATAAAAGCACGTAGACATGATCAAGCGATTCAGTTGTTGTTCAGACTAACCATTAGAATGGGGGTAGAAGTTTGATCTAAGTGACTGTCCATGGAATGATTGCTGGTGAAGGGTAGTTCGAGTATCTCAGAAACTGCTGATTTCCTGGGATTTTCACAGACAACAGTCTCTGGAGTTCACAAAGAATGGTATAAGAAACAAAAAACATCCAGTGAACAGCAGTTCTGTGAGTGAAAACACCTTATAATGAGAGAGGTCAGAGGAGAATTGCCAGATGAGTTCAAGCCAACGGGAAAATGACAGTAATTCAAATAACCACACATTACAACTGTTATGTGCAGAGAGTATCTCTGGACATATAACATGTTGAACATTGAAGTGTTTGGGCTATAACAGCAGAAGGCCACGAAAGTACACTCAGTGGCCACTTTATTAAGTACAGGAGGTCTGTGACTGACGTGATGAAAGAAGTATATATTTAAAGTTCATTAATGCTCTCTACCTCACTGACTCACCCCATTCAAAGTTAATTAGTGTAGGCATTCAGAGTTGCATCACATCACAGCGTGAAGCAGAAAATGCGCAATGGTCCTTCTATAGTGTGTTTTTGCTCTCCACGTAGGCGGTATTGTCTCTCACTAAATGCCAGAATAATCTAATTGTAATGTTTGACAGTGACTCTTAAGTCATTAACTGCAGTGAGACACAACCATTTCTGTATGAGTAATTTTTCCCCGCACTTGCTGCTAAACTTCAGTTTTCCTCATTGTCTGTTTGACCTATTTCATTGTTCATCAATACAACATCTGCGTTGTAAGCCCATGAAGTAATTTCTTTTTGGAAATGTTCATTGTTTAAAACCCCTTTTCTTCATTTATTCTAGTAATAGAAGTTACAGAATTATTCAACACAGAATATGGTTCTTTGCTCTGTTCTCATTTGGTCTGGAGTAATTTTGGTTAATTAGAATCTCCAAGAATGATGTTATTATTCTCTCTATTGAATTTTTTATATTCTTATCTCAACAAAGACAGCTGAGGCACTGGAGACCAGTAATCCAATAAAACTTAACTGAAATAATACTAAACACGAGAAATTTTATAGACGCTGGAAATCCAAAGTAATACACACAAAATGCTGGAGGAACTCAGCAGGCATGGCAGCATCTATGGAGAGGAATAGCGGATGTTTCATCAGGACTGGACAGGAAGCGGGAGGATGTGACATCGCCCCCCTGGTGTCCCTTCTACTTCCCCTTCTTCCATGGTCTTCAGTCATACCAAATTCTTCCTCCTTCTGCCCTTTACCTCTTCCACCTGTCATCTTCCAGCTTTTTACTTCTTCATCACCTCTCACCCACCCACCCATCTTGCCTTGCACCTGGTTTCACCTATCACATCACAAACAAGAGAAAATCTGCAGATGCTGGAAGTCTGAGCAACACACACAAAATGCCGGAGGAACTCAGCAGGCCGGGCAGCATCTATGGGGGAAAAAGAGTACAGTCGATGTTCTGAGCCAAAACCCTTTGGCAGGACTGGAGAAAAAATGCTGAGGAGTAGATTTAAAAGGTGGGGGGAGGGAAGAGAGAAACACCAAGTGCTAGGTGAAACCTGGAAGGGGAAGGATGAAGTAAAGAGCTGGGAAGTTGATTGGTGAAAGAGACAGAAGGCCATGGAAGAGAGAGAAATGGGGGAAGGGCACCAGAGGGAGGTGGTGGGTAGGCGAAGAGATAAGATAAGGGAGAGAAAAGGGGATGGAAAATGGTGGTGGGGGGGAGGTGTATGTTACAGGAAGTTTGAGAAATTGATGTTCATGTCATCAGGTTGGAGGCTACCCAAACAGAATATAAGGTGTACAGTTATACAGGAAGCCACACCGGGAGCACCAAACACAGTAAATAACCCCCAACAGACTCACAGGTGAAGTGTCGCCTCATCTGGAAGGACCATTTAGGGTCCTGAATGGTAGTGAGGGAAGAGGTGTAGGGACAGATGTAGCACTTGTTCTGCTCACAAGGATAAGTGCCAGGAGGGAGATCAACAGGGAGGGACAAATGGACAAGGGAGTCGCGTGAGGAGTGATCCCTGCGGGAAGCAGTAAATGAGGGGATGGAAGCGGGAGGGAAAGGTGTGCTTGGTGGTGGGATCCTGTTGGAGATGGTGAAAGTTTTGAAGAATTATGAGGAAACTGGTGGGGTGGTAGGTAAGGGTGAGGAACCCTATCCCTGGTACAGTGGCAGGAGGATGGGGTAAGAGCAGACGTGCCTGAAATGGAAGAGATGAGGTTGAGGGCAGTGTTGATTGTGGAGGAAGGGAAGCCTCTTTCTTTGAAAAATGAGGACATCTGCTTCGTTCTAGAATGAAAAGCCTCACCCAGAGAGCAGATGTGGCAAAGATGAAGAATTGAGAGAAGGGAATGGGAGCAGGGTGGGATGAGGCATAGTCCAGGTAGCTGTGAACCTCCATGGGTTTGTAATAGACATCGGTGGATAAGCTGTCTCCAGAGAAAGAGACAGTGATATTGAAAAAGGGAATGGAGCTATTGGAAATGGACCAGGCGAATTATCGAGAAAGAGGATCACCCATCACACCTTCCCCTCTTCCACCACCACCTTACTTTGGCTTTTTCCCCTTTTCTTTCCAGTCCTGTTGAGGAATCAGAGTCAGGAATAAATGACTGGCACGTATCATGATGTACATTACAATAGACAGTTTAAAATAAACTGTAGATGACAATAAGGTGTATGTGCTGGGGCAAAACAGCACATTTCATGACACGTACAAGTTTGTGAACGCTTTGCAGTTACCTGGATGTCATTCATTCCATGCCAATGTTGCTGGCTTTTCAAACTCAGATATTTACAAATTAACAAAGATGCCAGTATTACAAATTTTTACATTTTAAAAGATTATTTACAATTTTATTAGGTTCAGAAACAATTAAAAACTGAACCCAGCCTTTGAACTGTCTGCAGCTCTGTCTCTTATCAAAAGCAGGTAGGCCTCTGGTGTGCTGAGGCTTCACCATACCTGATTGAAATATGGAGACGTTCTACATGATTGACTGAGGTGGGAGAAAGGCTTGAGAGTGTTTGGGATAGGAGTGTGGATTTAGCCAGCTGAAGAGTTTGTTGTGTTCACAAGATCAAGTTTAAGTGTATTGTCATCTGGTTGTACATATATACAGTCAAATGAAACAACTTTCCTCTGGATCATGGTGCACTCACAAAATATACAGCACACAAAAAGAAATTACCACAAATAAGTTAATAAAATATAATTCAAAATGCATAGAGTGAGCAGCACAGGTAAACAGCTTGCTGTCCTAGTGATGGTAGTGGCAAGGTATTTGTTAGTCTCACACCCTGAGGGATCAAGCTGCTACCCAGTCTGACAGTACTAGTACTGATGCTCCTGTATCTCCTTCCTGACAGTATAGCAAGTCAAAGAGTTTGTGATATGGGTGGTAGGGGTCTTCAACATCTTCGGGCCCTTTATATTTTACTCTGTGGAAAGTTGTTAGGATGTGGGTGGGGAGCCTTGCATGCCTCGATCTCCTCAGAAAATGTAGACACTGCTGTGCCTTCTACACTAATGCGGAGGTAATGTGGGTTCAGGTTAGATCTTCTGTTATATGCACCAAAGAATTTCATGCTGCTCACATTCTCCACGGCAGAGCTGTTGAAGTGCAATGGAGGGTGATTAACATGCACCTTCCTGAAGTCCACAATAGTGTCTTTTGTTTTGTCCACGTTGAGATTCAGGTTTTTCTCACGCCATTTGACAAGCCTGTCCATCTCTTGTCTATATGCCAACTCGTTGTTGCTGTTGAAGCCAGTCACTGTAGTATCATCAGTGAACTCGATGATGTTGTTTGAGTTGGATCTGGTAGTACAGTTGTGAGTGAGGAGGGTGAACTGCAGCGAGCTGAGCACACAGTCTTGGTGGGCACCAGTTCTTAGTGTGATGGAGTTCGAGCTGACTGATTGGGTCTTTCTGTCTTTCTACAAAGAGGGGTGTTGAGTCCCAACAAAGGCAATTTATCCAGTCTCTGACGGATGATCCCTCCAAGAGGATCACAACCTTGTTGTGGTTTGGAGGCTTAAGTGCCTCAGTGATCCAGAGAGCTGTGCCCTTGGTAGGGTCATTCATGCCAAACAGGTCAAAGGATAGAGGACAGAGTAAGAATGGTCCACCAATCTTCCAGGTTTGGGGGCTCAGCTCCAGGCTGACAATGCTGACTGGTAAAACAATATTGTTACAGAAGCAGCAATGATGAATCCTACATATGATTGCGACGGTATTCCTGAGTCTCCAGCTGAGACTTTTATGACTGACAGTAGTGAAAACCGAGCTACTGACACGAAGAAGGAAGCCCCAGGGCACCATCAGAGACGGAGGACCTTAATTGCTGCATCAAATGCCAGTGGCTTAATGGGCAGTAGAGAGGAATGATCATGTTAAATGCCAAGCTGAAGCTGATGAACAGCATCCTGGTGTTTGAGGCATCTGTTTCTTGGTGGCACAGGAGGGCCAAGTCTGTAGCATCATCAATGATCCAGTTTGAGTGGTGGATGAGCTGGTAAAGGTCCAATGTAACTGGAAATGGCATTTTATACAATCCATTAGCAGCCGCTCAAAGCACTTCATGATTGTTGAGTTCAGTGCCACTGGGCAGTCATCATTTAGGCCAGTTACCATTACTCTCTTGAGCACCAGAATATGGTGGCTGCTCTGAAGCCTGCAGGCACAGTAGACTGTTGCAAAGAGATTTTAAAGATGTTTGCTAAGACCCCTTAGATGACTGTACAATATGTGACCGGTTGTGTTGTCTGGCCTTGCAGCTTTGTGTGGGCTTACCTTTGCTAGGATCCACCTCACCTCGACTGCAGCCAGATGGGGTGCCTATTCCTTGGGCAGCAAGGGCTTTCCTTGATGTCACATCATTCATTGCGTCAAATCATGTATAGAAGGCAGTTAGCCTATCAGGAAGGGAGATGTTGTCGATATGCAGGGTGGATTTGTAATCTGTTACAATATATGTAATTTGGTACATGCACCACGTGTACATGGTGTCACAAAGTTTTCTGAATTTTCTGTGAGTACTCTCACTTTGCCTTCCTGATGACACAGGAGACTGTGGCTCCTGCTGACCTTAGAGTTGTTCTGATCCCCAGTCTGAAAGCAGCCTCCCAATCCCTAAGCAATACATGAACCTCTGCAGTTGGCCATGGTTTTTGGTTTGCTCTGGCAGTGTAGTCTTTAGTCATGGTAACGTTCTCAATGAAGTCAATCACTGATCCTGCATATTCATCAATGTTGACATGATGATCGTAGGTAGCCACCTCCCTAAGTATGCTCCAATCTATGCTTTTAAGATAGTCCTGGCACCACCTGGCACCTGGCACCACCTGGCCAGGTCCAGATCTCCATGTAAACTGGTTTGACTCGTTTAACCAGTGGTCTGTAGGCGGGAATTAGCAAAATATGTGTTCTGAGTAGCCAACGTCAGGGGTCGAGGTACAGCTTTGTAGGTTCCAAGAACACTGGTTGTGAAATTGACATGCTGGTAGAACTTTGTCAGAACTGTTTTAATTTGGCACGATTGAAGACACCAGCAGCAATGAAGAAACCTTCGGGGTGAGTAGCTTCAAGGTTGCAGATGGTGCTCTAGAGCTCCTACAGGGTTTTCCCAGCACTAGCACGGGGAGGAGAGGGGGATGTAGTACTGTGCAAAGCTCTTGGACACGTACAGTACCTCTAAAAAGTATTCAACCCCTCCCCTTGGAAGTTATAATGTTTTATTGATTTACAACGTTGAATCACAGTGAATTTAATTTGGCTGTTTTGACACTGATCGAAAGAAAAAGACTTTAGTGTCAAAATGAAAACATACCTCTACAAAGAGATCTAAATTAATTACAAATATAAAACACAAAGTAATTGATTGCATAAATATTCACCCCCTTTAATATGACACATCAAATCGTCACTGGTGCAGACAGTTGTTTCAATGGAAATCTGCTTTTGGAGACCTGTGTGCAGTCAAGGTGTTTCAATTGATTGTAGTAAAATACACCTGTATCTGGAATGTACAACTGCTGGTGAGTCAGTATCCTGGCAAAATTACACCATCAAGACAAAAGAACACTCCAAGCCTATCTGTGAAAAGGTTATTGAAAAAGCACAATTTAGGAGATGGATACAAGAAAATTTTCAAGTCACTAAATATCCCCTTAGTACTGTTAAGTCAATGATCAAGAATGGAAAGAATATCGCTCAGTTGTAAATCTGCCTTAAAAACTGAGTAACAATGCAAGAAGAGGACTAATGAGGGAGGCCACCAAGAGACCTATGACGGCTCTGGAGAAGTTACAAGCTTCAGTGGCTTGGATGGGAGAGACTGTGCATATAACTGCTGTTACTCGGGTGCTTCACCAGTCGCAGCTTTATGGGAGAGTGGCAAGGAGAAAGCCACTGTTGAAATAAACTCTGATGAAATCGTGACTAGAGTTTGTGGGAGGTATGTGGGAGACTCTGAAGTCAGCTGGAAGAAGGTTTAATGGTCTGATGAAATCAAAAATGGGCTTTTTGGCCAACAGACTAGATGCTGTCTTTGGCGTAAGCCAAACGCTGCACATCATCAATACATACCATCCCTGCCATGAAACATGGTGGTGGCTGCATCACGCTGTGGGGATGCTTCATGCAGCAGGCCCTGCAAGGCTTGTGAAGGTAGATGGTAAAATGATGCAGCAAAATACAGGGAAATCCTGGAGGAAAACCTGATGCAGTCTGCAAGAGAACCACAACTTGGGAGAAGATTTGTTTTCCAGCAAGTTGATTACCCCAAACACAGAGCCAAAGCTACACAGGAATGGCTTAAAAATAACAAAGTTAATGTCCTGGAGTGGCCAAGGCACAGTCCAGATCTCAATACAATTGAAAATTTGTGGTTACACTTGAAAAGGGCTGTTCACTCACGATCCCTATGCAATCTGACAGAGTTTGAGTAGTTTTTGTAAAGAATAATGTGGAAAAATTGCAGTGCCCAGATGTGCAAAGCTGAAAGAGACCTATCCACACAGACTCAAGGCTGTAATTGCTGCCAAATGTGCATCAACTTGAAGTGAGTAATTGTGTAATCAATTATTTTGTGTTAATAATTTTAATAAATTTAGAACAATTTGTAGAAATTTGTTTTCACTTTGACATAGAAGAGTCTTTTCTGTTGATCATTGTCAAAAAAGCCAAGTTAAATCCAACAAATTTTATGACATGTGAGCGATTCATGATAAACCTGATTCTAATATGGCTCTGTGTTGTGGACAAGAGTGGGAAGGGGGCAGGGTGAGAGGAATGATGGATGGAGAAAGGGGAAGGGAGAGAGAATGGAGCAGGAAACTCCAGAGAGACATTCTGCAATGATCAATAAACCAACTAGTTGTTTGGAATCAAATGACCTTGCCTGGTGTCTCAGGGCTGGGTGTGTCTGCATCCACACCACCCCCAGCCCCTAGCGCTCTTCCTCATACATACATATATATGTATGCTTGTGTGTATATATGCCTAAGACTCTTGCATAGTATTGAAGAAAGTCCTGCACTTTACCATTTTAAAAACACTATTGGTGGTGTGCAGTGGGCCATTACTACCAAGGCATTCACATAACAGTTATATCAGGTCTGGTTCTATCTTTAGCAATATATAATGTGATGAGCAATGTTCCTACACTGAATTGTGGCAGACACTAAACTTTCAGGAGGTAGAAACCCTTTATATCAAATTGATACACCACTAACAACATTTAATCCTTGTTTTGAGGAGTCAGTTAATTAATATCAGAAAAAGAAATGCATTATATTCACTTTTATTCCTTTAGACTTAATTTCCCAGAACTCCTCATTGGCTTATGCCCAGGAAGCACACGGGATGCATGTTTCCCAAAATTCATCACCCAGGAGCACTAGTCCCAGACCATCGGTGATTGGACGAACAGTACAGCGTCCCAGAGGAGATGGACAAGACGGTGATGCAGTATCTTCAAGGTAAAAGAAACATTAGTCAAAGGTTTGTACATTAGTCAAAGTATGCATTTACAATACAACTCTGATATTTGTCTTCTCCAGGTAGCCATGAAATACAGAAAGCCCATGGGAGTTGATTGAAGAAAAAGTATCAATTGCTCCCCCCAGCATGAAATAGAAAAGGAACAAAACTCGATGACCCCCCACACATGCCCACACAGAAAAAATCAGCGGCGATAGAATCAAATCCCCACCCCTGCACTGTAGAAAAAAAGTGACAATAACAATCCCTAACCCCGTCACTCACATTCTTACAGAATACCATTAGTCTTTGCTCTCCAATGAGAATAACCAACAGTAACGTCTTTCCACTCCTACTGTGTGTCTTTTATGGGCAAGCCAGTTCTGAATCCAAACTTGTAATTCACCTGAATCTCATGTATCTTTACCTTTTGAACTAACCTAGGAGGGGCCTTATCAATTGCCTTACCAGAGTGCATGTAGATAATGCTCAGTGCCTTACCCTCATCAAACTGATCTATTATCTCTACAACAAACTTGATCGGCTTTGCAAGACGTGGCCTGCCCTACAACAGCCATGCTGACTGTCCCATGTTACAGCACTGTAGTTATTCAGAATATGATGCACTTTAAATTGCAAATCCATTTGTAACTATTTTCAAAATATTTTTGTGAATTTTAAATTTTTTGATTGAAAATTAAATAACTAATGGAGGTTTCTTAAAATGGACAATAAAAAAAGGCAGAAAATACTGTAAATGCATAATGCATGGAGACAGAATCTAAATGGCCATTTCAGATATTGATTCTTCCATCATTTCTTATGAAAAGTCCATTCCTGGAAAACACTTCGTTCTCTGTATAAAGGTAGTAAGGTAGAAGGGCTAAAGTGTGTGTACTTCAATGCAAGAAACATGAGGAACAAAGGTGATGAACTGAGAGCTTGGATACATATATGGAATTATGATGTAATGGCCATTACGGAGACTTGGCTGGCACCAGGGCAGGAATGGATTCTCAATATTCCTGGATTTCAGTGCTTTCAAGGGGATAGAGAGGGGGGAAAAGGGGAGGAGGGGTGGCATTACTGGTCAGGGATACTATTACAGCTGCAGAAAGGATGGGTAATGTAGCAGGATCCTCTTTTGAGTCAGTGTGGGTGGAAGTAAGGAACAGGAAGTGAGCAGTTACTCTACTGGGGGTATTCTATAGGCCTCCTGGTAGCAGCAGAGATACCGAGGAGCAGATTGGGAGGCAGATTTTGGAAAGGTGCAAAAATAATTTGGTTGTTATCATGGGTGACTTTAACTTCCCTAATATTGATTGACACTTGATTAGTTCCAAGGGTTTAGATGGGGCAGAGTTTGTTAAGTGTGTTCAGGATGGATTCCTGTCACAGTATGTTGACAGGCCAACTAGGGGGAATGCCATACTAGATCTAGTATTAGTTAACGAACCGGGTCAGGTCACAGATCTGTCTGTGGGTGAGCATCTAGGGGACAGTGATCACCGCTCCTTGGCCTTTAGCATTATCATGGAAAAGGATAGAATCAGAGAGGACAGGAAAATTTTTAATTAGGGAAGGACAAATTATGAGGCTATAAGGCTTGAACTTGCGGGTGTGAGCTGGGATGATGTTTTTTCAGGGAAATGTACTATGGACATGTGGTTGATCTTTAAGGATCTCTTCCAGGATGTTAGGGATAAATTTGTCCCAGTGAGGAAGATAAAGAATGGTAGGGTGAAGGAACCATGGGTGACAAGTGAAGTGGAAAATCGAGTCAGGTGGAAGAAGGCAGCATACATGAGGTTGAAGAAGCAAGGATCAGATAGGTCTGTTGAGGAATATAGGGGAGCAAGAAAGGAGCTTAAGAAGGAGCTGAGAAGAGCAAGAAGGAGGCATGAGAAATTCTTGGCGAGTAGGGTAAAGGAAAAACCCCAAGGCATTCTTCAATTATGTGAAGAACAAAAGGATGACAGGAGTGAAGGTAGGACCGATTAGAGATAAAAGTGGGAAGATGTGCCTGGAGGCTGTGGAAGTGAGCGAGGTCGTCAATGAATACTTCTGTTCGGTATTCACCACTGAGAGGGAATGTGATGACGGTGAGGACAATATGAGTGAGCTTGATGTTCTGGAGCATGTTGATATTAAGGGAGAGGAGGTGTTGGAGTTGTTAAAATACATTAGGACAGATAAGTCCCTGGAGCCTGACGGAATATTCCTCAGGCTGCTCCACAAGGCAAGGGAAGAGATTGCTGAACCTCTGGCTAGGATCTTTATGTTCTCGTTGTCCACAGGAATGGTACCGGAGGATTGGAGGGAGGCGAATGTTGTCCCCTTGTTCAAAAAAGGTCTGGGTAATTATAGACCAGTGAGCCTTGTGTCTGTGGTGGGAAAGCTGTTGGAAAAGATTCTTAGAGATAGGATCTACGGACATTTAGAGAATCATGGTCTGATCAGGGACAGTCCGCATGGCTTTGTGCAGGACAGATCGTGCCTAACAAGCCTGATATAGAGATCTTTGAGGAGATGACCAGGCATATAGATGAGGGTAGGGCAGTGGATGTGATCTACATGAATTTTAGTAAGGCATTTGACAAGGTTCCACACAGTAGGCTTATTCAGAAAGTCAGAAGCCATGGGATCCAGGAAAGTTTGGTCAGGTGGATTCACAATTGGCTTGCCTGCAGAAGGCAGAGGGTCGTGGTGGAGGGAGTACATTCAGATTGGAGGGTTGTGACTAGTGGTGTCCCACAAGGATCTGTTCTGGGACCTCTACTTTTTGTGATTTTTATTAACAACCTGGATGCGGGGTTAGAAGGGTGGGTTGGCAAGTTTGCAGACACCACAAAAGTTGGTGGTTTTGTAGATAGTGTAGAGGATTGTTGAAGATTGCAGAGAGACATTGATAGGATGCAGAAGTGGGCTGAGGAGTGGCAGATGGAGTTCAGCCCGGAGAAGTGTGAGGTGGTACACTTTGGAAGGACAAACTCCAAGGCAGAGTACAAAGTAAATGGCAGGATACTTGGTAGTGTGGAGGAGCAGAGGGATCTGAGGGTACATGTCCACAGATCCCTGAAAGTTGCCTCACAGATAGATAGGGTAGTTAAGAAAGCTTATGGGGTGTTAGCTTTCATAAGTTGAGGGATAGAGTTTAAGAGATGCGATGTAATGATGCAGCTCTATAAAACTCAAGTTAGGCCACACTTGGAGTACTGTGTCCAGTTCTGGTCGCCTCAGTATAGGAAGGATGTGGAAGCATTGGAAAGAGTACAGAGGAGATTTACCAGGATGCTGCCTGGTTTAGAGAGTATGGATTATGATCAGAGATTAAGTGAGCTAGAGCTTTACTCTTTGGAGAGAAGGAGGATGAGAGGAGACATGATAGAGGTGTACAAGATATTAAGAGGAATAGACAGAGTGGACAGCCAGTGCCTCTTCCCCAGGGCACCACTGCTCAGTACATGGCTTTAAGGTAAGGGGAGGGAAGTTCAAGGGGGATATTAGAGGAAGGTTTTTCACTCAGAGAGTGGTTGGTGCGTGGAATGCACTGCCTGAGTCAGTGGTGGAGGCAGATACACTAGTGAAGTTTAAGAGACTACTAGACAGGTATATGGAGGAATTTAAGGTGGGAGGTTATATGGGAGGCAGGGTTTGAGGGTCAGCACAACATTGTGGGCCGAAGGGCCTGTAATGTGCTGTACTATTCTATGTTCTGTGTTGTTCTCCTAATGGATATTGAGTGATTACCTATTTATCTGATATGTTCTGTTTTTATTTCTCATTTCGACTACTCAGTTTTCTTTCTTTTGCCTTCGAGATTGATGATTTTCTATTGCTAGTTTAGGATGTTTGCTTTTGGTAATGAGCCATGTTCTCCACTGAAGTAAATCCTATCCTTTTTTTCGATTTGAACATTAAAGATTGGGATTTTATTGTATTTAGCTATGGGGCAATTCATTTTCAGTATAATTTCCTGCATTGACAGAAAAGAGGCGATGGAAAGTGTGGCAGTATTCTTTGAAGTGCAAAATAAATTTATTACAGAACATTTCAGTCCTAAGTCAGCCTTCACTGATTCATGAGCTTGTAAGAATGAGAAACATAATGAGGTTATTCAGCTCATACAACCTGCTCTACCGTCCATGCTCAGGTTCCATCTTCACTAAATTGACAGGCAGGACTTGAGTCATGAAACTAGACTGGCACATCAGTACAGTATTGTAAATTAATTTACAAGTGATATAATTCAGCTCTTACTTTAATAAAAGGTAAAGAAGAATGGGATACCAAATTAGATATTAAGAATATTGGGTGCCATATTGGACACCTGATCATTAAAGGAGATTATTGTCTTTGAAAGGAAACATTGCATAGTGGATCCCATTTAGAATATCAGGAATCTAAAGATGGGCATGATCTAACTGAAGTTTTCAAACTTCTATCGGGACTTGGGTAAATTTTCCACTGTAATTTTAATCACATGAGTGTAGCAATGTAAAGTTCTATTGGGTTCAGGGTACCTAGGGAAATCAGATGGATTTATTTTCCTACTTGGAGTGATGTTAGAAATTACTTGCAGCCTTGGAGTGAGGAAGCCAGGGAGACAGACAAGTCGTAAAAACCAAATCAAATTATCTCATTGCACCTTCTCTTGTCCCAGCATTCTGTTAGCTACCAGTCAACTTTTACCAAACATTTGCTCAATTTGTAATGGCAAGCCACCTTGTGCTGGTGTGTGTGTTTCTGATGAGAATGATGCCATCTGGAGTTTAGCCATCTGTTGCTTAGCTCCTGCTGGTTCACTCATAATGGTAAGCTGAAGGGGAAGGTTTCGAGCAAGAACGATCCAAGCAATTCCTCAATGGTGGAGCTGGCAGAAGGTGATGCAACATCACAATATCTGAAGGTGGAGGAAAGTTGCAGTAGTGAAACTAACTTCTCATCTTGCATGCTATACCATTGGACTCTGACCCCAATCTGTTGAGGACCGTGTGATGACTACTTGTGCATCAGCCTCCCCATGTAAAACACAGGCGTTCTCCATTAAGGAAATCCACCCTAACATCCTGGATTAAGTCTCATCATGATCAGCAAGTGGCAATGTGGGCAGGACTGTGGTCTGGAAGCCCCTCAGAATACGTGAATCCCAGATCGGGCTCTGTAGCTGTGTGAAGACAATCCCTTAGGGGAACATTGTACTTGACTGATTAAATTACTATAGGTGTGTGAAATGGAGATATGTTGCATTGATCCATGTGTAGGTTCCTTACGAATCTGCAGTTGAGGCTGATTATTGAAAGTTTGCATAGAAAGTGAAGGAAAGAAACTTGTGGAGCACTTTTACAATCTCAGGAACCTCAAGTTTACAGCTGTAGAAGTAGTTTTGTGCTTTAGTGAATAGTTGATTTGTACACAGCAAGGTCCCAACGTGATCATAATTTCTATTTTTATTGTTTGATAAGAACACAAGAGAAACCCAGTTGCTGTGGTAGCTCCTAGTTCTCATTTTCTCACTTCGTTCCCCCTGCCCACCTGGTTTAATTTAATTTATCACCTTATAGTTTGTACTCCCCCCCCCCCCCCCCACCCCCTGCATCCCACCATCTTATACTGATTTTTTTTCCTCTTCCTTTCCAGTCCTGATGAAAGGTTTTGGCCTGGAAACTTGACTGCCTGACCTGCTGAGCCAGCATTTTGTGTGTGAAACTCAGTTGCTGCTCTTTGAACTGATACTGTGGAATTTTTCATGTCCAGCTGGGAGGACAGATGGGTTTTGATCTAATACTTAAGTGAAATACTTAAGTGATTCGACAGTGCAGCATTTGGTTCTGTTTTAGGAGCCATACAGAAGTGTTATCCCTAATCTTGTGCTCAAGCCTTTGGAGTGGAAATTAAAACTATCACCTTATGAATCAAGATTATTACTAGATGAACAGACACATGCACTCTGCTTTTTGGTGTTTAACCGCACAATGCTTAATAAAGTATTTCTGAATTGTACACATCATTTTAAGTTTAGAATAGAATAAGCGAAGTACACCTTTCGTTTTCTTTTAAACCTCTGTATTAAGTAGCTGCCTCTATATCTATTATAACAACCTTTTGCAAGGAAAAAGGAACAGTTGTAAAATGACAATTTGACTTCTCATACATAGTCTTTTACAAAACCAATCTGTTATCTTCAGGTGTTTGAAATTACATTTGACATGTTCTTAATAGTCTATCTGATGTTAACATTTTCTGACCACTTATAGTGGTTAAATCCTGGAGCATTTCAGAATCACAACCACCTTTAGAATCGCTGACATGTGTCATGAAATTTGTTGCTTTATAGCAGCAGTACAGTGTAATACATAAAAACACTATAAATTACTATACTATAAACAGTATATCAAGAAAAATTAAATTAAATAGTGCAAAAAGAGAACAAAAATAGTGAGAAATCATAGGGCAGAGGGCAAGAAGCTGTTCATAAAACATCGAGTGTTCTTGCCACAAGGATCAAAGCTAAGTGCCTTGAAGACTTATATTTTGTATTGGTAACACACACAAAATGCTGGTGGAACACAGCAGGCCAGGCAGCATCTATAGGAAGAAGCACTGTTGACGTTTTGGGCCGAGACCCTTCGTCAGGACTAACTGAAAGGAGAGATACTAAGAGATTTGAAAGTAGTGGGGGGGAAGGGGAAGTGTGAAATGATAGGAGAAGACCAGAGGGGGTGGGATGAAGCTAAGAGCTGGAAAGGTGATCGGCAAAAGTGCCAATCTTCCCCTTCTTACCCCATCCCTGACATATTTAGTTGTTAGTTTGTTTTTTTTTCTCTCTCTCTCTCTCTGCCCATCACCCTGCCTGTTCTCCATCTCCCTCTGGTGCTCCCCCCTCTCCCTTTCTTTCTCCCAAGGCCCCCTTTTTACATGACCCTTTCCCTTCTCCAGCTCTGTATCACTTTTGCCAATCACCTTTCCAGCTCTTAGCTTCATCCCACCCCCTCTGGTCTTCTCCTATCATTTTGCATTTCCCCCTCCCCCCACTACTTTCCAATCTCTTAGTATCTCTCCTTTCAGTTAGTCCTGACGAAGGGTCTCAGCCCGAAATGTCAACAGTGCTCCTTCCTATAGATGCTGTCTGGCCTGCTGCGTTCCACCAGCATTTTGTGTGTGTTGTTTGAATTCCTAGCATCTGCAGATTTCCTCGTGTTTGCTTTCTGTATTGGTAATTTGGTTTGTTGACAAAGTGTCCAATAACAAAGTTTACTAACAATATAGATCTACATGAGAAAGTTGAGCTGAGGGAGAGATATCAAGAATGGACGCAATAGTAATATTAAATTAATTTTAAAAATGGTGAACAGGAGAATCTAGAATTACAATGGAAGAAAATGCAGAAAACTTTCATGTAGTCATAGCAAGCAGTTTCAAGGTATGTCAGCCTTTATTGCAATGAGCTTAGAATATATGAGTAGGAGTCTATGCTGCCACAATGCAGGACTAGTGAGACTATACTTGGAGCAGAGAATAGGATACAATAGAACTTGATTGTCATTTTTTAAGCCAAGGAGGTTGTGGTGCTGCTCCAGTCCATGCAACATAGCTATTTACAATGCATATGGTGCGGCTTAATTAAAAAAATCCTATACTTGCATGCAACAAGTGACTTTGATGGTTTGTAAAGCTCAAAGGCCACTGGTAAGCTGGGATGTAGCATTATTCAGGAAGAAGCTGTTTTCAGTCTTGGCTAGGTGGTTTCTGTAACTCTTATCAGATGGCAATTTCCAGAATGAGATGGGTTTTTAATGATGTTAAGAGCCCGCCATAGGCATCAAGAGTTATAGATTATCTGAAGGTCCAGTAGTTGAATCCCATTGATATGCTGAGCCATTCTAATCACCTGCTGGAGTGCTTTGTGATTTGTCTTGCTGCAGTTATAGGAGTTATAGGAGCACACTGTCATTCCATGTGTGACTATGCTGTCTGTTGCACATCGGTAAAAGTTGGCCAACAATTTTTGGAGAAGATTAGCTCTCCTTAATCACTGCTGGTATTGTAGTCACCTTTGTGCCTTCCCTACTACTGAGGTTGTGTTGACGGATCAAGAGAGCTCCTCAATGATGTGCAATCCCGAATGCAGTAATTCTGTTTTATTGTCTTAAATTTTGAATCATGTTTCCATTGTTATGCGTGCTTAGGTTTAGAGTTTAAATGCATTCAAAGATAAAATCTTTCTTTTGCCTTTGATGACCTGACTGATACAGTGGCAAGTGCTCACACGATTTAACACCTCCGCAAACAATCAGCAGGGGGAAGGTGGATTGTGGTTGGTGCACTCTGCGGTTGGCCCTGACAGAATTATGCACAGTGTGGAAATTTGAAGCAAAATAATTTGGTAGCCACAGATTGTTTTAATGTGAATTTTCCAAATTGTAAGCCATTCATTTCTTTGGTAATAAAACTAATCTTTTAAAAATGTACAGCTTTGGAAAGTGCAGAAACTGGTTTAGGGATGCTTAAAATTGTTAGATGTCCAAGCAGTCAAAGTGCTTCAGTTCAGTAATCACAGACTGGTTACATCATTTCTCTGTTGATAATTTTGGAACAGTATTGGCACAAAGAATCAGTACAATAGTGTCTCTGATAGTTCTAGTAATTGCAACCATCACCAATTCACTTCATGCATATGAAAGATAACATTTTTCATGATAAAATTTCTCTTTCAAGGCATTTTGTATAATAGTAAGAAATAGAATTCTGTTAGAGACAATGCAGAAGTTAATGATTAGCTGTTTGATCTTCAGTATTTTCTGTTGAAATTTTGTTGGATATGTGTTGATATGTGTTTTATTGTCATTTCTCTTTTTAAATTCAATCTCAGTGGAAGTAGTTCCCAAGGATTTCCTAACAGCAGAAGTTCGATGTCTAAGCATTCGGTGGCTGACTTGACCCACTGGGAGCTGCCTGAGATGGAAAGTGAGGATTCCTTGGAACTTCAGTTCCAGCAGCTTAGTCTTCCACAGTTCTGTGTGATGCTCCTAGAACATGCTGTACCTTTGCTCAAAACAGGTAAGCAGTCTGATGGAAACTTCGCGTTTTAATCAGATTGTATATCTCTGTTGCTTTTCTTTCCAACTTGGTCTATGAACCAGGGTATGCTTAATGATGAAAGATAGAGTAAAGAGAACTGATGATAGAAACTGTTTCAGTGCCTTTTTTTAAAAAAAGGAAGCACATGCAGGACTTGATAGCTTTGTGTAGTAAAACAGCATTGCTCAGTTCCTAAAATTAAACTTGGCTGAAATTGAGTGCTCCTGTCCCCATATTTACAATGGATTGTCCCAACAAAACATGAAAATATGTATAGTTTGTGGAATGGAGCTTCTACTGATGATTGGGTATGTGGTATTTCGTTATATAGAAACTGGAATTAATTTCTGCATTTGGTTTATGCTAGTGAATTTGAAAGTGCATTTCAAAACTTACTGAATAGTATATTTATTGCATTGAAGTTAAATAGATTTGTGGCTTTGACACGTAAATACACAAGGTACATAAGCCGATAAGAGGCATAGATTGAGTGGACAATCAGAGACTTTTTACTCAGGGCAGAAATATGAAAGTGCTGGAGAATGGGATTGAGAGGGATGATAACTCAGTCATGATGGAATGGTGCAATAGACTCGTTAGGCCGAAGGAGCGGAATTAGGTCCTATGTCTTTTGGTTGTATGGAAATGACTAATATCAGGGTGCATAATTTTAAGGTGATTTGAGAGAAGTATAAGGGGGATGTCAGTAGTTTTTTTACACAGAAAGTGGTGGGTGTCTGGAACCTGCTGCTAGGGGTGGTAGCAGAGTCAGAAACATTAGGGACATTTAAGAGACAAATGGCCAATGAGTGAAAGAAAGATGGAGAACAATGTGGGAGGGAAAGGTGAGAATGGTCTTACAGCCAGTTAAAAGGCCAGCACAAGGTTGTAGGCCTAAGGGCCTGGACTGTTCTATGTTCTAAAGGGAATGTATTGCCTCAGTAATATTCTTATTAATTGATAACTGTTGGGTCGGTGTTATTCAAAAGGAAAATGAAGCTAATAATGAATCAAGAAATATTGAAAATTTCCCTGTTATGCATCCTTATTATCTGATGATTGATATCATACAGCATTGAGCACAGGCATTTGGATAATTGGTTTATTATTGTCACGTACCATATTTCAGTGAAAAGCTTTTGTTTGCACGCTGGCTAGACAGATCATTTAATCTGTATGTACATCATAGTAGCATAAAAGGAAAATAAAACTGAATGCAGAATATAGCGTTACAGTTACACAAAGTCCAGTGAAGGTTTTCGAAGTGTAAAGCCCATGATAAGGGCCCACTAATTTTTACCATAATATGTGCCCTCTCATTTGTTTTCATGCTGTTTCTGACTTCCCTTGCCAGCTAATGTTGCCTCATCCTCCCTTTAGAATATTCCTTCATCTTTGGGATGTATCTATCCTGTGTCCGAATTGTCCTTAGAAACTCCAGCCAGTGCTGTTCTGTTGTCATCTCTGCTACTGTCCCCTCCAATTCACTTCAGCCAGCTTCTCTCTCATGCCTCTACTACTGCACGGTAGTAGGTATGTTGCATCTGGAATTATTTCCGGGTAGTGGACGATTTCCTTCCATGCTGCTCTGACATATTGGGCAAGTTATAGTAGTGGATTGCCATTGCCTTCTGCGATGTGAGTTTTTTTTTTAAAGAGATCACCAGTTTCTTAACTGAAGCCGGCTGGATTTGAACTGAGGACCTCTCGCCCGGAAGTCCAGCGCTGATGCCACTACGCCACCAGCTGGCCACTGCACGATAATAATGATATATCTGACTTTATCTCCTCCCTCTCAATCTGCAGGGTGAATTCGATCATGTTATGATCACTGTCTCTTTACCCCTCGAGTTCAGGTCTTACCTGTCCTCTTTGTACAGGTCATATTAAAGATTTTTAAGAGCAGATTAAATAGATTTAATTCTAAAATTACTGTAATAAAAGTACACTTAAGACCATAAGATATAGAAGCAGAATTAGGCCATGTGGTTCGAGTCTGCTTCACCATTCATTCTATCATGGCTGGCTTATTATCCATCTCAACTCTTTTCTCTTGCCTTCTCCCCACGACATTTGACATTCTTAATCAAGAACCTGTTGACCTCCGCTTTAACTGTACCCAATAACTTGCCTCCACAGCTGTCTTTGGAAAGGAATTCCACAGATCCACCACCCTCTGGCTAAAGAAGTTCTTCCTTGTCTCTGTTTGAAAGGAAAGTCCTTGCATTCCGAAACTGTGCCCGCTGGTTCTAGATTCCCACACTAATGGAAATAGTCTCTCCACATCCACTCTTTCTAGGTCTTTCATCTTCAATAGGTCTGAATCAGGTTTAATATCACTGGCATATGTCGTGAAATTTGATGTTTTGCAGCAAAAGTACATTGCAATACATAATAGTTTAAAAAAAAACTACAGACTAACAATAAGAAATGTTATAAGAAATAAGACCCAATTAAGCTGAAGTTTCATGGAAATAGTTAAGTTGTAAAAAAAAGACAAACTATTTAACTGAGTAACAATTTATGTATTTAAATGAAATACAGAACAAATTGGAACACTATCAATACTACTACAGTACTATTAAGCTGTATTAGTTCTTCAATGGAGGAGTTCATCCACTGTACACTTCCGAGTATGGGGAGCCCAGGGAGGAGTAGCACCTCTGGTAGAGGGGCTTGTCGTGTTCATTTTATGGCAGCTCGTTCTCCTTTCGACCCAACCAGACACTCAGCTCCCATCTGTAGCTGTTTGCATGTGACAGAGGCCGTTCTCCGGTACAACGCTTTGACAAGTGGTATAGACCAGATGAGGGTGTCCGATGAGCTTCATTCCCTGGTGAGATTGGGACATGCCTGTCCGTGCAGGTGAAGTGAGCTGCAACATACTGGGCTGATGAGATAAACAGTGAGATTCAATGGCCAAGAATGTGGTACTGCAATGTTTTGTGGAGAGCAAAGTTTATGATAAAGCACAGTAGAAGTTATGATTATCCACTTCAACCAAGGAAGACCCCAGTTTGTGATGATTCCTCGTACCACTAGACCTGGACTAGAAGTCAAAAGAATTGAGAGAGTTGAACTGTCCTAGTTCAATGGCTCTTCCACTTTAAAAACAGATTTCACTGTCATCGTTGGATATGACAAACATCCTACACTCTGCCGTGTTCTTTTGAATGATAATGAACAAAATTAGCATAGGTACCTAGTACAGAGTACCTTCGTACAATGCTTTCGGTTGCATCCTCCAAATCATCATTTTCATTGTAATACTCAAATGATTCTTGATACTTTCAAATTCATCATTGTTCTTAACTTGAAGTAGTGAAATTGTTTCATTTCGCGCCTGGCCATTTCTGGCGTCTCCAAGCCTGAGTGCTTCAAACCATCGTGAGCAAAGCAATTCTAAATTGTCCTACTGCTTATTTCCCCCCCAATTATCAACAAACCACTTTTTAAACACAAGCACATGCAACTGACACTATTTAAAAACTGTTCACTCTAAGCATGGTGAAGTGTCTTAACAGCTATGCAGAGCACGCAACGGACACTAGTAGAAACTGTTTGGCAGCAGTCTTCTGTCCCAATTAAGATGTATAGAATTTGAAATAAGCATAAATCTTGGCTATTTTCTCGATTAGTTTCTGTTCTTTAAGATTTATCCCAAATAAGCGGCTGCCCCAATTATCTAATGGGCCAATTAACTAGAATCCACTGAATATTTAATTAAATCAAGTAAGTAGTGCAAAAAGGGAGAAAAAAGGTGACATAGTGTTCATGGTTTCATTGTCGGTTCAGAAATCTAATGGCGGAGGAGAAGTTGCTGATCATGATACGTTCTGTTTGTGTCTTCGGGCTCCTGTACCACCTCAATGAGATGAGGGCATGTCCTGGGTGATGGGGGATCCTTTATGGCGGATGTTGCCTTCTTGAGATGTCTTCTTTTGAAGATGTCCTTAATGATGGGGAGGCTAATGCCCATGATGGAGCAGGCTGAGTTTACAACTTTCTGCAGTTTTTCCTGATCCTTTGCTGTGTCCCCTCTGTACCAGATGGTAGTGCAACATTTGGAACGCTCTCCTCCCTATATCTGTAGACATTTTTGAGTGTCTTTTGTAACATACCCAGTCTCCTCAAACTATGAATGAACTTTAGCAGCTTTTGTAATTGCATCAAAATGTTGGACCCAGGATTGATCTTCAGAGATGTTGACACCCAGGAGCTTGAAACTGCTAACCCTTTACATTGCTGATCTATCAATAAGGACTGGTGTGTGTTCCCTCGATTTCCCTTTCCTGAAGTCCACAATCAATTCCTTTATCTTTCTCAGCTCCAGCAAGTACAGGCCCAGAGCTATTAAACACTCCTCATACATCAGCCCTTTCATTTCTGGAATCATTCTTGGTAACCTCCTCTGGACCTCAGCAGCCTCCAGTGCCTTATTGAGCCTCAGCGTTATATCCTTGATTCTAGTCCTCTCGAAATGAATGCTTATAGTTTTTGTGGATTATGGAATTAAAAACATGGAATAAAATAAACATACTGCTTGCCTTTTAAATCACTGCTTGCCATTTGAATAGGGTTGTATTTCGAATGCCTGTCATTGTTGGGAAAAGCAACGTTGCAAGTCCAGGGATAGGATGAGAGTTCAAATCAAAGGTGAACTAATCTGCAAGGTTGATTTTGTTACTAGTTCTCTGTGGAGTCTGAGGCTAAAGGTGAATGCTTTTTGATTCACTGCAGCATTGCTTGTCAGTCTTTTTGATACATTGTCCTTTATTCGGTGAAACAGGTAGCAGTCAGTGGTATACTGGACTTTTAAGTAGTGTGAAAGATTTGAAAATGTTTCATAATTCTGCAAGCTGATTGGGTTCTTAATGACACCACAACTGTGGCAGCATGATTTCCATTCATTCATTCAGAACAGACTCCGTGAGTTTGCACTATATCCAATCCTGACTTATGACTTCCTGGCAACTGTCCGCTACAAGGAAAATATTCTTTGAATTGAGATTCTGTGACCACAGTTACTGCTTTGAAAGCTTTGGTGTGGCTATCTTGATAAACAATAGAAGCATGTCAAGGCAGACCTTGATGAAGTGATTAGACATTTAGATTTAGCAAAGTATGCATGATAGATAAAATAATTGCTTAGTTGTTTATCTCAATGTGGTGGATGCAAGAATACTAAAGCAAAATTGTTTTCAATAAAATAGTCTGAATTTTTCGACAGTTGATACACACAAATCCTTTTGTTCGCTTCTGAAGCACTTTTCCTCAGAACCTAAATGTTGGTCAATATATTCTTGATGATGAGTGCTGTTTTCCTGCAACAGCACTTCATGTAGATGTGCGCAGTGATGTGGAGGCTTTTATCTGTGATGGACTGGGCTGTATTTACTACTTTTTGTAGGCTTTTCCATTCCAGAGTATTGGTGTTTCCATATCTGACTGATGCAACATTCAATATACTCTTCCCTGGACATCTATAGCCGTTTGTCAAAGTTTGACATGCCAAATTTGCAAGCTTCTAAGAAAGGTGCTATTGTCCTTTCTTTGAAATAGCACTTGTATGCTGGACTCGGGACAGGTTCTCTGAAATGATAACACTGAGGAATTTAATGATG
The DNA here is from genome assembly GCF_030144855.1 of Hypanus sabinus. Taxonomy (NCBI): domain Eukaryota; kingdom Metazoa; phylum Chordata; class Chondrichthyes; order Myliobatiformes; family Dasyatidae; genus Hypanus; species Hypanus sabinus. The sequence goes on from NC_082706.1 coordinate 87,703,421, forward strand.
CTGAATGCTGACCGTCTCCACCTCTCATTCCCCCACACCCTACACAGCCCAATGAGGACTGGCCATGGACCTCCATCAGCAAGAAGGTACAGGAGCCTCAGGACCCACACCACCAGGTTCAGGAACAGTTATTACCTCTCAACTGGCTCTTGAACCAGTGGGGATAATTTCACTCAACATCACTCGCCCCATCACTGAACTGTTCCCACAACCCATGGACTGACTTTTAAGGACCTTTCATCTCATGTTCTCACTATTTATTGCTTATTGATTTATTATTGTTACAATTTCTTCTTGCTTTTTGTATCTGCACTGTTTGTTGTCTTCATTTGTCCATCCTGTTGGGTGCAGTCTTCCATTGATTCTGTGTTTCTTGTACTTATTGTGAATGCCTGTAAGAAAATGAATTTCAGGGTTGTATTTAGTGACATATGTGCACTATGATAATCACTTTACTTTGAACTTTGTGTTCATTTTGTAATCTTATGTAATTAACTTAATAAAAGTTTGACCATTAAGTTGGCACTAATTATTTTTGCAGGTAGTAGGAAGATTGTGATATGCGTGCTAGAGCTTTTGACAGAACTGGTGATGCTCATCAGTGATTCAATCTCTGAAGATGTCTGGGAGGATGAGAGTCTGACTGGTCGAGAACTGGTATGCGTTTTATGGGAATTTATTTGTAAGCAGAACCTTGTATTCTATTAAGAAAAATCTGAATTGATCTGAACATGTTTACATATTTGAGCACTCTTAAATTCTCTTTTGCAAATGATTTAAAATCAGTAATGACTTCAGTTTCTCACGCAACAGTGTTTTTATTTGTGTTATTTTCTCCTTGTTGGTATTGGGTATTGTGCCAGCACCTTTCTTTCCAAAGCTTTTAAGAGTCAACACTGGGAATTGTACTTGAATTTTTGTTAACAAGTCATGATGTTGGTTCAAGCTAGTGCTGGATGTTCAGAATAAAGTAAAGATTTGAATCTTGTGTATCATCTTTCGCAAACTCAGAGCATTTCAAAAATGGATTGCATTGCAGCTCTGTTTCAATCCTATGTGCTGTGGCACAGGAAATGATGTTATCTTCATAAGCATCTAAGGCTCTGCTATATGTAGGGAAAAAAATTGGCCCTACATTGAATAACAATGGATACCAATAATTGGGATGGAGCTGAAGAAACTGACGAAGAGATTGTTGTAGCATACCCTGTTCTAAGAAAGTCCATAATCTATAAATAATGTGATGGATGTTTCCATTCTCACCTTTCAAATTTTCATTGGTTCTGACATATAGAAAGAATTATTTTTGCTTTTCTGCCAGTATACATGATAACTATCCAAATTAAATTTGGCATCAAATACAAGAAAAGTACCATAATTATTTAGATGTTAACATTTTCAATCACAGCTTCTGCATCTCTAGGTGAATGTTCCAGTTCTAACCAGTAGGGGGAAGCAGTAAATCAGTAATAAATGTACTGCACGGCCCATGACATACCAGCAAAGCTGCCCTGTTCACTAGCTACATGCATAAATCCTGGAGAACAAGTGCTTATTTTCACTTTTGCTACACACCCGTTGATGCTCTTGTCTTATGAGAATGTATCTTAAAGCCTCAACTGCTTGCAACTTTTTGGGAAATTGAGTTCCAAATTTCTATGACTGTTAGTCTGAATAAGTCTTACATCATTCTGTTCGTGAATGATCCATACTAAATTTAAGATAATGTCTCCTTTTCTTGATTTTTCCCTTATACAGGTAAGCTTACCTGCACCAAGATCCTTCCGGCATTTAATCAGAGCACACATTTCTGCAGCCATTCCAAATCATAGTAGTATCTTTATCTTTCTTTTATCCCTGTCCTTTATCTTTCTTCATTTCCATACTTGAATGTGATATTAGCTCTTTTGCTTTGCTATACATCCACCATAGTCGTAAGGTCATCCAAATTTCTTACCATATGAATTGTATTCTGTTTTCAGAAGGTGTAGTGGTCAAAACTGAATACAATACTCCACATTCAGCATGTCCAAGACTCTATGCATTCTTGTTCCTCTTTGCATTTCAGCCTCTTGAATAAGGTTAATAAAACATGGAATGTAGAACAGTACAATACAAAACAGGCCTTTCTATTCTCAATGTTGTACTGACCTTTTAACCTTCTCTAAAATCAATCTAGCCCTTCCCTCCAACATAGCCCTCTATTTTTCTGTCATTTATGTGCTTATCTAAGAGTTTCTTGTATGTCCCTTATGTATCTATCTCTGCAAAAACCCCTGGCAGTGCGATCCACACGTCCGCCACTTTTTTTTTCAATCTTTTTATTGAGTTTCATATATATATATATAAAGAACATAACATAATAATGAATAGGTTATGAATACAATAGACTTGAAATTACATTGGTAATAAGATAATAATATCCTATTAAACATCAACAGAAAAAAGTACATTAATCAATCAAGTCTGTATAACTATATATGAAAAAAAAACAAAAATAATCATCAAAAAAGAAAAAAAATTGAAAATAAGTAAAAGAAAATGTATAATGAAAAAAAAACACTAAACTAAACTAACATGAGCAATAATAACAGTTTATAAGTATGTGATAGTGTCAAAGAAACTCCGGAACTCCATACCTGAACAAGAATAAGCAGAAAGAAGGTCTGGAAAAGGTCAGATTAATTCATATGAAAATGTCGAATAAACGGTCCCCAAGTTTCTTCAAACTTGACTGATGAGTCAAAAATAGTGCTTCTGATTTTTTCCAAACTTAGATATGAAATAGTTTGGGAAAGCCACTGAGACGTGGTAGGAGGAACGTCCGCCACTTTTTGTGTAAAGAACTTAAACCCAGACATTCTCCACCCCCCCCCCACATGGTCTGCCAATCATCTTAAAATTGTGCCCAGTGGTATTAGCTGTAAATATTCTTGTAGATGCATAAGCCATGGACCTGTTAAATATTTACTGTAGCTAAATGAGAGCCACTTCATTGAATTGGGTAAAGGATGCATGGCATTATAATTGTAAAATTATTTCTTCCCAAAAAGAGTGATTTGCATTTGAAATAATTCACTGGATAAGGGAGAGACTCTTATTAAGAATGTAATTTATTGGTAGATTGGGTGAGATGAAATATGATCAAATGGGCTTCATTGGACCAAATGATATATTCCCATTCATGAATCTTTCTTCTGGTACTTTTACATCACTACAACTTTTACAGGAAAGATCATAGCATGCACAGAAGATTGGTTAACTGTCAGGAGGCAAGGAGTGGGAATAAATGGGGTCTTTTCTGATTGGCTCCTGGTGACTAGTGGTATTCTGCAGGGGCTAATGGTGTTCCGCAGGGATCAGTGTTGGGACTGCTTCTTTTCACATTATATGTCAATGATTTGAATGATAGAATTAATAGCTTTGTGGCCAAGTTTCTGGAAGATACAAGATAGGTGGAGGGGCAAGTAGTGTTGAGGAAGCAGGGAGTCTGCAGAAGGACTTGAGACATTTGGGCAATGGGCAAAGAAGTGGTAGATGGAATACAGTGCAGAGAAGTGTTTGTTCATGTACTTTAGTAGAAGGCATTAAGACGTAGACTATTTTCTAAATGGGGAGTAGATTCAGAAATCAGAGATGCAAAGGGACCTGGGAGTCCTCGTGAAGAATTTTCTAAAGATTAACTTGCAGGTTGAGTTAGTGTTAAAGAAGGCAAATGCAATGTTAGCATTCGTTTCAAGAGGATGAGAATATAAAAACAAGTATGTAATGCTGAGATTTTACAAGGCATTGGTTAGATGGTATTTGGAGTCTTGTGAGTAACTTTGGGCTCCTTGTCTTATAAGGATGTGCAGCCATTGGAGGCGGTCTAGAGGAGGTTCATGAGAATGATCCTGGGAATGAAAGTGTTAGTGTATGAGGAGTGTTTGGCTGAGTTTAGGTGGGGGGTGAGGAATCTCATTGAGATGTATTGTTTATTGAAGGGCCTAGATAGAATGGATGCGAAGAGAATATTTCCTGTAGTCGGGAAGTCTAGAACCAGAAGGCACAGCCTCAGAATAAAGGATGTCCCTTTAGAACAGAGATGTGGAGGAATCTGTTTGGCCAGAAAGTGGTGAATCTGGAATTCATTATCTCAAGCAGCTGTTGAGACAAGTCAATGAGTGTATTTAAAGTGGAGATTGATAGGTTCCTGATGAGTCAGGACATCAAAGCTTACTTGGAGAAGGCGGGGAATGAGGTTCAGAGGGAAAGTAAATCAACCATGATGATATGGCAGAGCAGGCTCGCTGGTCCGAATGGTCTATTTCTGCTCCTATGTCTTATAGTCATTTTAAACAGTACTGTGTTTTGTACTAAATATTTAATTTGCGATTTCTGTTCTCAGCATGCACCAATAACTATTATTAAATCTTTATTTAAGGTGTAGAAGCCAAAACAAATGCAGTATCAGTTAACCACTGTTACTGGTTTAGGGTACATCAAATGAGTAAGTGTAATGCTTTTCATTTTACTGTTTCTATTTACAGAAGGAAAGTCTGATAGGATCATTGGATGCTTTGGGGGAAGTTCTTGCTTATCATAGTACCAGCATTGCTGTAGAACAACCAGAAAAGGCTATTGTGCACCATCGATTAGCGTTTATTAGTATTGCATTATTCTCCGTGCGTTTTCTGCAAATAGTCCTCCCCGTAGAGAAGGTGAGCTGATCCATTTGTACCTGTTCACTTTCACAAGATTTCATTTGGGTCTTGTACACAATCAGATCTAAGTTTGCAGCTCTCTGCATGTTTTTATGTATGTTAAAGGACAATTAAGATTAGCTTTGTCACATGTACATTGAAATATATATGAAGTGTCTTTACACCAAGAGCAGTGTTGGGCAGCCCACAAGTGTTGCCACGTTTATGGTACCAACATAGTATGCCTATAGCTCACTAACCTTAAGCTGTAGGTCCTTGGGAAGTGGGATGGAGGTGGAACAGCCAGACGAAACCCATGCAGTCGCGGGGAGAAAGTACAAACTCCTTACAGGTAGTGGTAGGAATTGACCCTGATTCACGGTCACTAAAGTGATGCGCTATGCTACTGTATGTGTAATGATAGTTACTGATGGTTCTGTAATTACTCCTTGTTTCTGCATACACTTGTAATTATAATTCATATGCAATTTTCTATTTTTTAAAGTTTTTTAAACTTGCTATTCATTGTGCAGTGTCTGACAAGACAGTGCAGTGATGTATCCAGAAATGTGTATAAAAATGGCCAACTGAGCAAGGTATCTTCAACTGATGAAAACTCTGAAGGGCATTTGCTTGTTAATATTGATAAGCTACTTCCTTTGATGGTTATGCAATTGTGATGTAATTCACAGTGATTATATGAAATAAGCAGTGTGTATTTCCTGTTTTGGATAGGATATGAGACTAAATGTTGGCTTCTTTAAGTTCAGAAGCTTTCCTTTTGCACAAACTTTTTCAAATAGTGATTGAAACTATGAACAGTTTCTTAGAAAGAAGCCAAACAAAGGCAATGCAAAAAACATTGCAGAACATCACTTGCTGTACAAATTAGATTTTGAAACAATTTTCAATCCTCAAAGGGCTTTTGTATTCAGTCTGAAATTCCATTAAGTTGTTAATGGGCTGAATGCTTGTGCCTCACTCTGGACAGCCCCTCTCCTTTGCAGTGGAGTCATCAACTAGATGATTCAAGGCTTGCCTTTGATACTCAGAATTACAGCATCATCATAGGTGTTTTAAGAAATACTGCCTTAATCACATCATGATCAGTGTTTATAAACAAGTTCTTCAGCCGAGTGAATGTGTGCTAATTGTCTGCACCAATTTATATTCGTCTGCATCTACTGTATTATTCTCCACATATACCATTCAATTTAACCCTGATTCTACCAGTTGCGTACAGAGCCTGGACAAACTACAGTAACCAATTAACCAAAGAATCCACTTGAGAATCTGCTTGCTTGTGGAGGTATGAAGGAGCAGGAGGAAACAAGCCCACATGGTCACAGGGAGACCACACAGACTCCCCACAAACACCAGAGAATAGGATTGAAACTGGTGACTGGGACTGAGGCAGTAGCTTTGCTGGCTATATCTCTATGCTACTCTAGTTTGTTGAATGGAATCTTCGAAATGTTTAAAGCGACAATGTGATGTCTCCAGTGAATTTTAGTGATAAATGAGGCTTAAAGTTTAAATTGTGCTCGTTTTCTTCCCTGGTTACCTTTGGGGATCAAGCAATCTAAATAGGACCATTAATCTGTCAGAATAACTGGAGCATTGACCTTGTGCATCCCTTGTGTAGGCTCTGTCTGAGTTTCTCAGTTTGAATATCACTGATCTGATGTATTTTTCTGTTTGATGCTGCAATTCATGAGTATTTATAAAGTGGAGAGAAAAACTACAGAGTAATTACTATTCAGCATACTCCTAATTTTTTTAGATGTATGTGGTTGCAAAAAATAAATGTATATAAAACAAACTACTGTTGAATTTTCTATCCTGAGTACACCCAGCTATTTTGTATATCCTTCTTTGTTATAGTGCCATTGAAGTACAGCACAGAGAAAGGCCCTTTGGCCCACCTAGCCCATGACGAACCATTTAAACTGTCTACTTTCATCGACATACTTTGGGACCATAGCCCCTATATTCTATATTCTACCACCTATATTCCTATCCAAACTTCTCTTAAATGCTGTAATTGGGCTTGCATGCACTGGCAGCTAGTTCCACACTCTCACGACCTTCTGAGTGAAGAAGTTTCCCCTCATGTTCCTCTTAAGCTTTTCACCCTTCACCCTTAACCCACTGAACTTCAGTGGAAAAAGCCTGCTTGTGTTTTCCCTATCTATACCACCTCATAATTTTGTGTACCTCTGTCAAATCTCCCCTCAGTCTTCTGTGTTCCAAGGAATAAAGTCTTTGGTACAAATTCTGCTTGGTAGTTTTGTGATGCCCACTGTTAGGGGAACCTTCATGTACTCTGAAGTTGCTCCAATCATTCCATTATGATTTCCATTCTAACTAGTCTTGCAAATAATTGGAGCCATCTGATTTTGGGGTGATGAAATTAGTTGGGTGCATATGGTCTTGTGAAGGCATCTTCATCTGTGACCAAATCGTATGGTTAATTGGTACAGATATACTACCTCTTGTTCATGCAGAAGTTGTTCCTAGGTCATTGTTGATGTAGGAACCATGGCAGAGGAACATTATTGTGTACAACAATAAGATTAAAACATCCAGACCTACTAATAGGATATTCTGTCTGACATCAGAAGACCCAAAATGCACTCAAGCTTTATACTGTGTATTGCCTGCTATGCATTTTTATCAGTTCCTGGAATTAAAACGTGAGGAAGGAATTGAACTTGGAATAATTTTCAGTAATTATTCAATAAATATTCAATAAGGAGCCTTTTTTAATTCTTTCTCCCAATTCACTCTTAGCATAATTAGTATCATAGGGTCATTTGTTTGGTCCATAGCCTTCTGTGCCTTGGAGGATTGTGTCATGCCTACCACTATGTCATGCATTGTTGGAGATTTAATCAAGAACATTTCTTTCACACTCTGGGTTTCAATCAAAAATAAATATTACCACTCTGACTTACAACAATATCTGCTTAGTTACTGGTTAACAGCATTTTGAAAGAAAAAAACGAGATATGACATGATAACCTGATTAGCGCCATACATTACAGCACCGGGGGAGGGGGGGGGGGGGAGGGGGTGGTCAATTCCCTCTGCTGTCTGGACATTTTTCCTGTGACCACATGGGTTTCCTCCAGGTGCTCCAGTTTCCTCCCACATTCCAAAGACGTGTGGGTTAGGGTTCGTAAATTGTGGGCATGCTTTGCTGGCGGTGGAAGCATGGTAACACTTGCAGGCAACCCTCAGCACGTCCTTGCACTATGTTGACTGTTGGTAAAAATGATGCTCTTCACTGTATATTTCTATATACATGTGACAAATAAGCCACATAACCATATAACAATTACAGCATGGAAACAGGCCATCTCGGCCTTTCTAGTCCGTGCCGAACGCTTACTCTCACCTAGTCCCACCTACCTGCACACAGTCCATAACCCTCCATTCTTTTCCTGTCTATATACATATCCAATTTTTTTTTTAAATGACAGTATCGATCCTGCCTCTACCACTTCTACTGGAAGCTCATTCCACACAGCTACCACTCTCTGAGTAAAGAAGTTCCCCCTCATGTTATTCCTAAACTTTTGCCCCTTAACTCTCAGTTCATGTCCTCTTGTTTGAATCTCCCCTACTCTCAATGGAAAAAGCCTATCCACATCAATTCTATCTATCCCCCGCATAATTTTAAATACCTCTATCAAGTCCCCCCTCAACCTTCTATGCTCCAAAGAATGAAGACCTAACTTGTTCAACCTTTCTCTGTAACTTAAGTGCTGAAACCCAAATAAAGCTAATTTCTAATCTCAAACACAAATACCGGATTATTTGTAGTAGTTCTGTTTAAAAGGAATTGATTCACATGCTATAACCAATTTGTCAGCATAAAGTGTTACCTAATTACTTCCACTTATCTGGTTTAATGATTGAACTACTACAGCAAGAGGTGGTTGATAACTAGTAATCATGGTAAACCACCACTTCCCCAAACCCCATTGTTCTTACCTTCATGTTGAAGATTATTTTGGGTTGAAGTCCTGAAAGGCATCTTTGAAACTGGTGCTTTCTAGCACCTTGTGTATGGTTAGTGCACAATGAATGGTGAGTAAAGTCAGTGTCACAGGTTATCCCTGTGGTTATGTTTCAGTTACACCTGGGACAATTAGTGTTTGTAGTTATTTTTTCCTTCTGTGCATCACAATCCAGTATAAGGGTAACAGTATAAGGGTAAATATAAGGAATATTTATTTCTCTGTGTACTTTCCAAGGTAAATCATTGGCAGAATGAGCTTTGCTCATTGTCTTTAGTTCCCAAGGCTAAAGAGAATAATCACTTTGATCCTTCAGAAAGTCAGAACTAGGCAGCTCAATTGCCTTCATATTTTGTGAAATTGACCATAGCAATCTCTTCAGAGAGTAAATGTAAAGCACCTCATTAATAAACTTTAAATATCAATACAACTCTCTAAATTACAAATGTACTATTTAATATTCTTCTTACAATGATTCTGTTAATGACTTAAAGTTATAAACACAAGAGATTCTACAAATGCTGGAAATCCACAGTAGTGTGCACAAAATGCTGGAAGAGAGCACGTCAGGCAACATCTAACTTGGAATTTTTTTTTATGTAGGCTAGTGAAGTTCTGCCAGAGAGCATAGGGAATGCACTTTACCTTCTGTCTCTGGATGTCCCATTCCGTTTGAGCTATTTCAGCATTCATGAGTCCATCACTGTCTACTTAGAGAAGGTCAGCTTGCAGAGCTATAATATGTACAAGAGAGCCACAGAGATAGCACACTCAATGGAGTATGCATGTTCTTTTATCAAGGATGTTGAAGCAAAGGTATGTATACACTGTTTTATTTATTAGTTCTGAAACTAGGGAATAAGTAGTTGTTGATTTTGACTGATTTCCTTTTTATTTTCCAAAGAGCAATTTGCAGTTCTGTTTTCATACAGCAAGTCAGGTAGCTGAATTGTTTTGTGGACCAAATTGCTTAAAGGAGTCAATCAGTTTATAGAGTCAGAGCAGTATATCACTTAAATACGCAGTTCTGTTGTCATAAATGATTTATTTAATATGAACGTGTCTCCTTAATTCAAAGTAATATTAATTTGCTTATGTAATATTTTAAAGCTTATTTTAATTGAGAAATATTAGTCCTCTTGTAATAAATATTCTTACTTATGGGAACTGATACATGAAAGATGTTCTGAGTCATCTTCTATTGTAAAGCTGTCAGACTGCAGAGATATAGGTGAGAGCATTTCCATGTTAAGTTTCAAAGCTTCAGTCTGAACCTCCATTAAAGGTGAGTACCAAATTTAAAAAGAACCAAGTATTCTAGTATAAAGCAAGTCTCCATGAAGCAAATATTTTAATTTCATAAGATTTTGCCAGAATTGTTTTTGATTTTGTTTTTTAATCAAAATCATTTGCAATTTTAATTCTTATTCCAAGTTCTAAAATATGTCAATACATTAGATTCATGACCCATTAAAAATCTGTATCATGTATTTTCTTATATATTTTATTAATTTTACAAACCAATATGCACCATTGTACATCTCCTTAAAATAAGAAACTCTTCAAGTACCATTTAAGAGACCTTAAATTGTCGTCATTGTCACAGCCATGCAGAAATAACACAGCTTTATCTCTGGGAATTGGAGCATTAATGTGGCAATAATTTCTATTTATCTTTCATAGTTGAATAACAGTGATAATCCTGCAATTCTTATCCCTTAATCTAAACATAGCACTTGATAGTTTTGTTTATATTAAACTAAGTTAAAACTTGTGGATAACTTCACTTACCTCAACACAGATCTGATCCCTGAACTCACTTTACAGGAGTCTTCAACTCTTGTTCTCAATATAATTTATTCATCTATTATGTATCTATCTATTTATTATTAGTTTTTTTTTGTATTTGCACAGTTTGTTTTCTTGTGCAAATTGGTTGTTTGTCAGCCCTTGTGTGTAGCTTTGTTCTACTGTGAATACCTGCAAGAAAATGAATCTCAGGTTAGTATATGGTGATCTACTGTATACTTTGATAATAAATTTACTTTGTACTTTGAGGTTTTACATGTAATATTTGGAAAGAGAAAGGCATGTTCTCAACCTAATTGAATTCTCCTTCTTGCAGAGGGAACGGGATCTCATGGAATTGATTGAGTTAGCAGACCAGGCTGTACTCAGCCTTCCTTACCATCAACAGCTACAGCTGGTCCAGAAGTTCATTGACATCTGCTCAGAAATGTAACGAGGATGTTTCATATCATATTTAAATCTTCTAATAAATATGTACAGAATATTCTCTTTAGGCAATCTCTTGGCTTTGAAAATCCTATGATTCCACTGTAATAGTGTGGGTTCTGAGATGAGAATTTGGGACCCAAAGATGCAGGCACAGGTGGTGGCAGAAATACTTAAGAGGACAGGCTAATTATTGTCAACTTGTAACAAGATTGTTTGCTATTTATTAAGCTTGAATTTGGTTTTGTTGGAAGCCAAAGGTACTAGTTATGGTGAGAGAATGTTGAATTAACCTGTCATGTCAGTTCTCCATCCCACTTCCATTCTGACTCGTCTTTTCATTTTACATTGTTCCATTCAAACCTGTAACATTAATTCAGCTTTTTCTCTTTCCACAGATGTCTAGCTATTTCCAGCACTTGCAGTGGTCTCTGTCTTAGAGCTCCAGCACTATTATTTTTTCCTCTCTATCCTCCATCTTCTCCTTGCATCATCTGCACTTCGTGTGCCTTCACCACCCCCTCACAGCCTGCACTCCCAGAGCTTGGGTTATCTGATCTATGTTGCTCTCCACTCTTGCACAGATGTTTCCTTCCTTTGTTCTCACCATCCATTTTTCTTTACACATCAGGCTGTGCATGTTTTTTAAAATTCTGTTGGAAGTTTGTGGACTGGAAACATGAACTCTTTTTGCCTCTTTAGATGCATGGGTCCTGCAGAATACTTCTGAATTTTTTTTTTTGTTTTCACGCTCAGTGCCCACTTCATTACATGCTTCCTGTACATAAGGAAGTGGTTACTGAGTGCACGTTTGTATCTTTTGCTGCGGCAGTCCATCTATTTCAAGGTTCGAAGTGTCGTTTAGGGAAGCTCTTCTGCTATAATGCGTGGCTATTGAATTACTGTTGCCTTCGTGTTAGCATGGACCAATCTGGCCATTCTCCTCTGACCTCTCATTAACAAGATGTTTTAACCCACAGAATTGCTGCTCATTGATTTTGTTTTTTGTTTTTTTCACCATTCTTTGTAACCTCTGGACCCATTGATAAGGGTCCATGACATAAAAAAAATTGGGAACCCCTGCTGTAGAGACTGTTGTGTGAAATCCCCAGGAGATCAGCAATTTGTGAGATACTCAAACCACCCTGTGTGACAACAACGATTATTCTACGGTTAAAGTCACTTAGATCATAATTCTTCCCCATTCTGATGGTTGGTCTGAACAACAACTAAACCTCTTGACCATGTCTGCATGTTTTTATGCATTGTGTTGCTTCCACATGATTGGCTGATCAGATAACTGCAAAATGAGCAATTATATAGGTGTACCTAATAAAGTGGCCATTGAGTGTATATCCCACTTTCAAGCCCACTAGATTTCACATGTCAAATAGCTGCATTCTGCACTTTAGTAATTGTTTGATTAATTCTGTCTCCAGGTTGCTATTGGCAAGAAAACCATAAAGTATCAGGTTTTCTCTTAAAAAAAATTCTAAACATGATCAGGTTTATTCTCACGGACATAACATATGACATGAAATTTGTCATTTTGTGATGGCAGCAGTGTTGAACAATGACATTAAAATTTATCAGTTACTAAAATAAATAAAAGGGGAAAAAAGGGAATAATAAGGTTGAGTGCTGATGGCAAAGGGGAAGAAATTGTTTCTAAAACATTGGTCTTCAGGATCCTCCTGTACCCTTCTCCCTGATGATAGTAATAAGAGGCATATGCTGGATGGTAAAGGGCCTTAATGATGAATGCAACACACACAAAATACTGGAGGAATTGAGCAGGCCAGGTAGCATCAGTGGAAATGAGTACAGTCAACGTTTTGGGCCTTCAGCAGGAAGGTCCTGCTGAAGGGTCTCAACCGGAAATGTCAACTGTACTCTTATCCATTGATGCTGCCTGGCCTGCTGAGTTCCTCCAGCATTCTGTGTGAGTCTTGCTTGGATTTCTGGCTTTTGCAGATCTTCTCTTCTTAAAGATGGATGATGCTTTTTAAAGTCATCACCTCTTGAAGATGTCCTTGATGATGGCGCGGGCTGTCCCATTTCAAAACTGACCTAGTCTACATCCCTCTGCAGCTTCTTTTGATCCAAATACATTGGAAGCTCCATACCAAGCTGTTACTGTAAATCTATCACTGTAAAGATTCTAAGACCATAGTCCTGGGAGATTCATACAAAACTTTGTATGACTATTATGTAATTTCCTAGTATGGTAAGATGAACTCTTGGTCTCACAGTTTTCCTCATTATGACCTTGCACCGTATTGTTTGCCTGCACTGTACTTTCTCTGTAGGTATTACACTTTATTCTGCATTGTTATTGTTTTACCTTGTTAAACCGTAGTGCACTGTGTAATGATTTTAGCTAATATGAACGGTATGTAAGACCAAGCTTTTCACTTTCTCAGTACATCGACAATAATAAACCAATGCCAGTTCCAATTCTGCCTGAAGGAGTGCCACTTCAACATAGTGTTACATGTTCCTCTATGTAATTGTGCAATTTTTATAAATGTTTTCCTGATCTAGCAAAGTAGGCACTTAAAGGTACAGGGCTGTAATTTGTTGTCAAAATAACTGAAGACGATGTGCAAATGTTTTAGCGGTTTCACATCAGAAAGAGATTGTGGATAAGCTACATTCAGCATTTACTGTTTAACATTTTCTGCTTTTATGTCACCTTCACAAAAGTCAAACCTTGTTGTATGTAACAGCATTGAAATGCACTGATTAGATTGAAGTTGAAGTACTCTAATGGTAAATACATATAAATATAGAAAACCTACAGCACAATACAGGCCCTTTTGCCCACAAAGTTGTGCCGAACATGTCCCTACCTTAGAAATTACCTGGCTTACCTACAGCCCTCCTATTTTTACTAAGCTCCAGGTACCTATCTAAAAGTCTCTTAAAAGACCCTATCGTATCAGCTTCCACCACTGTTGCCGGCAGCCCATTTCATGCACTCACCACTCTCTTGAGTGAAAAAACTTACCCCTGACATCTCTGTACCTACTCCCCAGCACCTTAAACCTGTGTCCTCTTGTGGCAACCATTTCAGCCCTGGGAAAAAGCCTCTGACTATCCACATGATCAATGCCTCACATCATCTTATACACCTCGATCAGGTCACCTCTTATCCTCTGTCGCTCCAAGGAGAAAAAGCCAAGTTCACTCAACCTATTCTCATAAGGCATGCTCCCCAATCCAGGGAACATTCTTGTAGATCTCCTCTGCACCCTTACTATGGCTTCCACATCCTTCCTCTTGTGAGGCAACCAGAACTGAGCACAGTACTCTTAAGTGAGGTCTGGCCAGGGTCCTATATAGCTGCAACATTACCTCTTGGCTCCTAAGTTCAATTCCATGATTGATACATACAGTACTGTACTAAACTCACAGGAGGGTGATGTGTCCAAGATTTTCTTTTAGTGTATATGGCGTTAAGTGCCAGTGCCAACAGTTAAACCTGTCTAAAGAAATGACATTCCTTTTGTGATTTTAATCTCACAGTTCAATCTTTTGTTCCCTTTTCCTGTTCTCTATCTAATTTGTACCTAATTCAGCCACTCACTTTATGCTTTCGTCTTGTCACTTGAGCTGTTCATTTCAATTTGGTTGTCTCAGATGATACATGGTGTATTTCTAATGCGCTTGGGCAGTAAACATCTAATCTTCCTCACTACAGCAGGATAACCTTGCACTTTCAGCAAAGTTAAAACTTATAAGAAAAAATCCAGTGGCTAACATCATTAGATTTCTTGCATGACTATTTATTTTCTCTTGTGGGTTATGAAAAATATTTATCATAGGAAGTTGAAAATATTTTCAAATACTAGGTATTTTTTGGGGTGAAAGCTCAACTTGAAATAATACAAGTTTTCAGGTTTTAATCTGCTTAGAGCTGATCTATGCTGCTAAAAAATCTGAATGATGTTATTTCTGTTTGTATTTTTTGCAGTTCTTCATCTGCACAGACCAGCCCAATACTTGAAGGAGAAAGCCAGAAAGTGTTCCTAAAACTCTTGTCTCATCCTTTGCCCATTATTAAAACTAAGACCTATCTCTGCTCCTTAGCTGTTGTCAAGGTAAGCTAAGAACATTGTTGATCTCTTGTCAGTGGGCTGTAGATTTTACATTGATTTGTTGTGTGTGTTCCTCTGTAGATTTCTCTTAACTTAGTCATCTTCATCTTAAAATATTTTCTTTTCCTTCTCCAACATAAGCCATAGAAACAGAATTAGTTTGTTCAGCCCGTTGAGTCTGAACTGCCATTCAATCATGGCTGATTTATTTTCCCTCAACCCAATTCTCCTGCCTTCTCCCTGTAACCTCTGAAGCCCTCACTAATCAACCTGTACTTTAAATATATCCAATGACTTGGCGTCCACAGCTGTCTGTGGCAATGATTATTCTGTTCCAAGTACGTGCAACTATTTAGATTCCCTTAGGTGTACAAGATGATAACAGGCATAGATTGAGTGGTGAGCCAGAGACTTTTTACCAGAGCAGAAATGGCTAATACGAGGAGGCATAATTTAAAAGTGATTGGAAGAAAGTAAAGGGAGGTGTCAGAGGTAGGCTTTTACACAGAGAATGGTGAGTGCATGGAATGTTCTGCCGGGGTGGTGATTGAAGCAGATACATTAATGGAATGTAAGAAACTCTTAGGTACGTGTATGATAGGAAATTGGAATGCTGTATGGGGGGGGGGGGGCTAAGGGTTATATTGATCTTAGAGTAGGTTAAAAGGTTGACACAACATTGTGGGCCAAAGGGCCTGTAGAATGCTGTAATGCTTTATGTTCTGTTGACTATATCTGCATTCCAACATTTTTAAATGGAACTATTGGGCTGAATATTTTGTTTTTAGATTTTAACTTTCTGTGATATTCAATGGTGTACAATGTTGTCAAAAATGAGGGCAGGTAAATAGTCACAGAGATAGGCCAGGCGAATGGAAGAGTGTGAGAATAGGCAGAATGTTGCAAATGAGTCAGCAGCAGCCAGAGCTAACTGTGGATTGGAAAGGCTTCTGGTGAAAGGTACCATCGCTGAAGATCAGAATACTGTGTTGCGGAGATATCTTTATGACTTGGCATTCACATCAACTGGCTGTAACAGATGAAGCACGGATCTTGGTCCTTTTGTAAAGTCAGTGAAGACTAAACTAACAAGAGATCCGGGCCATGTGTTTATGGTGGAACAGTCAAAACTGAGACAAAATAAATTGTATTTATGTGGTATTTAGCATATCACAACAACTTTACAACTGATTTGCTGACTTTAAAGAGTATTCATTATTGTCATGTAGCTAATCTGTACATGGTAAATCCTGCAAGGTGTATTGAGATAAATGAACAAAAACTGTTTCAACTGGTATTGGTTGAGGAATAAATCATGGTACGCAAACTGTATAAAATCCCCTGTTAATCCTCAAATGCTGCAAACCAGCTTGTATTGTGTTCTTAAGAGTTATTCAAAAATTAGTACTTCAACAGCAAAATATTCCTCAGAGCTGCATGAAATGTCAACTGAGTGAAGTCCCATTGTGGGGCATAAATCTGAAGCCTATTTCGGCAAGAACCAGACTGAAACAAGGTGAACTTGTAATTCCAATATTTGTAATTGATGTTTTAGCAGAAGACACTCTGAAGAATATTGTTTTAATTCCATGGTTAACTCCATTAAAATTAATTTTAATTAATAAAAATAAAATTAATTAATTTTAATTCAATTAAAATTAATCCTGTATTCGATGCACTAATGGATTTATTTTTACATTTTCTTGCTAAGAATTGCTTGGGAATCCACAATGTTACCAAACCAGCATCATCAGCATCTCATGGCATTCACTTTCTCCTCCATCCTCGTGTTTTGTATGAAATATGCACTTTTGGCTTACAAGACTCTGCTGTGAAGGTACTTGGATTTCTAAATGTTTATTTAACAGGCAATGGCAGACTCTTTATGAATTTAAGGTGTTGGAAGGAGATGGACTAGATGTGATCTGGAAATCTTTCAATGATAGGGTACAAAAGATCATTCAGTCTATTGTTACCATTCTGGCTCTCTGTTACAACTCTTTAATTAGCTCATGGTCCACAATAATGAAAGTGCTTATCCTTGAATTATGTACTCAGTTTACCTTTTGGCAGGTAAAACGTTATCCAGAATGCTTGGGAAATAAAAACTGAAATATTACTGTAGAACACTATTACTTGATAGATGCATCTTGAGGACATGTATTTGAGTATTGCTCACCATATTAGAGGGAATTTGTAGTTACTCAGAAGTGAGTACAGAGATAATTTTCCAGCACTAAAATATTGTAATTGCGTGAAAAGCTGGAAGGCATGGCTGTCTTTTTGGGAGAGCACAGCTCATCAACTTGTGAGGGGCCAAGTTAAAATAGATAGAAAATAACCTACTTCTATTGAACATCAACATAAAATAATTGGTGGAAAGATCAAGCATTATTTTTCCACTTGTAGGTTAAGAAAGGTCTGGAACTCTGCTAAAAGACTGGTAGAGGCAGAAGCCCTCAAGTAAAACAGTATATTTTTTTGGAATTGCAGGTAAAGAGTTGTGTTCTGCAGAGCTGCAGACCTGGTGTTGGAAAGTGTGATTAGATTGGGTAGCTCTTTTATTTCCATTTGGTAGTGACACAATTGGCCTAATAATCTTCTGTATCATAACTAATACAGTTCTCTAGTTGAGATCTGACCCTATGCCCTTTTTAAATTGCCTTCAATCTATGATTATTGATGACTTTGCCAGTGTGAACAATTTTTCCTTATCTCAGATTCCCTTGTCTTTCCCCATATTAGTCCAAAGAAAATCTATTCTATAAATTCATTAGTTTTTAAAAAAAAATTCTTTTACTTTGTATGTTCATAGAGGCTAACACTCTCATTTTCTTTTTTTTTAAGTACGCCTCTGTACTTTTAGTACTCTGTTTGGTTCTGAACTGTGATAATTATTTGCTTCTCCTGACTGTTCATTATAACTTCTGTTTTGAGTCTTTGATATCAGGGCACTGTATGATCCAGTGCAACATGAAGGGGTCCTATTCAAAGTGAAGTCAATTGGCATTAAAAGGAAATGTACCACAAGAATTATGCCTCTCGTAACGGAAGATGGAGCACCTTCAATCCATCTGCCACAGCAGATGGGAATTCCTGGTGGCCACCCACATTAATTCTACTTCCCATTCCCATTCTACTGCCATGGTGAGGTCACTATCAGGTTGAAGGAGCAACACCTCATATTCCGTCTGGGTAGCCTCTAATCTGACAGCATGAACATTGATTTCTTAAACTTATGATAATTTTTCCTCATTCCCCCTTCTCTGTTTTTTTCAGTCTCCATTCTGGCTTTCCTGTTACCTCTTCTCTTCTCCTCACCTACCTATCACTTCCTTCAGGTGCACCTTCTTCCCTTGGTCCTTTCTCTCCAATCAGATTCACTCTTCAACCCTTCACCTTTTCTACCTATCACCTCCCAACTTCATTCTTCATTCCCCCCTTCCCCCTCACCTGGCTTGATCAGTATGTTTCTTGAGGAAAATACTCTTGCTGAATCTGATCCTGAAAGTAAAGAAGGTCAAATGATAGTTCATTCATTACAAGAGCATTTGGGGAACAGTAATCACAAATGAGATTTTAGTAATGGAAAGTGGAATTATTAGGCAAGGCAGGTTAATGTTACATTTAACAGTAGGGGCAGCACAGTAGTTTGACGATTAGCACAACCGCTTTACAGTGCCTGCAATAACCGATCTAAGTTTGATTCCCACCGTTGTCTGAAAGCTGTCTTTTCTCCCTGTAACAGTGTGGGTTTCTTCTGGACACTGCAGTTTCCACCTACATTCCAAAAAATGTGTGGTTAGGGTTAGCAAGTTGTTGGCATGTTATGTTGGTGCGAAAAGAGTAGTGACACTTGTGGCCTGCCACCAGCAAAATCCTTGCTGAGTTATTGCAAGCAATCCATTTCACTGTTTGTTTCAATATACATATGACAAATAAAGCTAATCTTTAACTGCAGCTCTTGATTATTGCTTTCAAGAGTTGAAACTCCTTCAGCAATCTATTTATTTATTTACTGAGGTACTGTGTGGAATCGGTCAGTCCTGCCCTTCGAGCCACACTGCACAGCAATCTGCGATTTAATCCGAATCACGGGACAATTTACAATGAACAGTTAACCTACCTCTATGCCTTTGCACTGTGAGCGAAAAGCAGGAGCGGCCAAAGGAAACTCGCACTGTCACGAGGAGAATGTACAAGTTCCTTAGGGGCAGTGGCGGGAATTGAACCTGAGTCACCTAAACTGTAAAGCGTTGTGCTAATCACTACGCTACCGTGCCACCCCAAGTCAAAGCTGTACACTGGTCCACATAAAAGGTCATCTTTTCTATTCTCCATGATCCTTTGCAACTCTGACGACACTGTCCTGAATCAAATTCCTAATCCAAAAACCTGATTTCAATCTCTTTTATTTATCCATGGGGTGGCCTTAGCTTTACTTGACCATACTGATGTTCTGACTGCTGTTCTCACAGCATGTGACTTTTTTTTTTACTTCTATTATAACCTACCCACTTTCTATTTATTCTTTATGCAGTATCATTCAACAGTCATAACTAACCTTGCTTTAAAAAAGGACACATTAAACTCGGCTACTTTGTTACTGAAATACATTAAAACCTATTTTGGTCTTGCTGCACAAAATGCTAGAGGAACTCAGCAGGCCAGGCAACATCTATGGAAAGGAATAAATAATTAACGTCAGCCTGAGACCCTTTCCATAGATGCTGTCTGACCTGCTGAGTCCCTCAAACATCTTACATACAGTACATTGCTCTAGATTTCCAGCATCTGCAGTGTCTATTGTGTCTTTGATCTTGCCATATCTTGTTTAATTGATTTGCTGAGGATATGTGAATGAATTTCTTACTAGTTATCAAAATACTTCTCTGTCATCCCGCAGGTGAACACTGCTGCGAAGGACATTCTCCTTTACTTAATGCAAGGATACCTAGTTATGAGTGCTTCGAGCTGGAACAAGTTGCTAGAAGCTTTATATCCTGTTATTCCTGTCCTGCAGGTAATTTTAACTTCGTATTTCTGAAATTTATCTTGTTCTTAATTTTTCATGCAGCAGATACATCACTGGGTTCAACTAGACCTGTCTTTACTACCAACGTGCCAGAATAATTAGAAAGTTGTAATGAAACTGAAGGATTGAAGAGAGTCTCTGTATTCTGGTTTACCTCGGCATCACATTGATATTAACCTGCACACCATTAAAGGGCAGAAATTAAATATTCATTCTTCATAGACTTTGGCTGTAGAATAACGTTGCACTTGACTACACCATTCTGTAATGCAAGCTGGCCAGGACCTGATTGACAAGGCCTTGTGTGATTTGCAGCTGAGCAAAAAGTAGCCTCACTTGTGAAAATGCTGAATAAATCTTCATTAGATTAAAAACAGCTTTGTCATCTGTCATTGCTATCAAGCAGTATAAAGATAAACTAAAAATGTTATCTTAAATAAGACATAGTATAGTACAGGCACTTTGACTCATGACATTGTGCTGACCTTTTAACCTGTTCGAAGATCAGTCTAATCCTTCCCTCCAACATAGCCCTCTTATTTTTCTTCCATATAAGAGTTCTTTAAATGTCCCTAATATATCTTCCGCTATCATCACCCCGGCAGTGCATTTCATGCACTTGCAACTTGTGAAGTGGGAAAAAAAATCCCTCTATCCCAGTCTTTGATATCCAATTACCTTCAAATTATGCTATCTTGTATTAGCTTTGCTGCCCTGGGGAAAAAGTGCTGACTGTCTACTCTAACAACTTAGAAACTTCTGTACCTCTTATCAAGTCACCTCTCATACTTTGCTCCAAAGAGAAAAGCCCTTGATCACTTAACCTGTCCTCATGAGACATGCTGTCTAATCCAGGCAGTATCTTGGTAATCTCTACACTTTCTCTAAAGCTTCTACATCCTTGCTGTGATGAAGTGACCTGAATTCAACGCAATGCTCCATTTGTGGTCTAACCAGAGTATTGTAGAGCTTAAGTACTTTATACAAATAAAACATTATTGCATATAAAAATTGTTTAAAAGTATGATATCCTAACCTTGCCTGTCTTTCTCATAGCTGTAAATTTTCCACTGAAACAAATAAACATGCAGCTTATGGATTAGGTATAACCTGTTGTAGAGTCTGAATGCAGATTCTCCAGTATTCAGACTGGGGAACTTCAAGTAAGCCTTTGCTCTGCTACTGCGTTCTTTCCTGTTGGGTACACTGACAGATTTGCAATTTCTGAGCTTTTTTGTTCATAAATATGCCTGTATTTTACCAGCAAGATCCAATAAAATACCTAAAATTTGTCATAGAGCCAGGATATTCCGTAAGTTGTGAAAACATTTGCATGAACAAGGAAGTTCCAGGCCCTCACATTTTATTCATTTAGAGATAGTTAACAGGTCCTTCCAGCTAAATGACCCTGTGCCTCCCAGTTACATTCTTGTGACCAATTAGCCTAATAATCCATCTTCGGAATGTGGGAGAAAACGGGGGCACCCGGTGAAACTCTCGCAGTCATGGGGAGAACATGCAAACTCCTTACAGAAATTGGAAAACATCTTGCACTCAGTATAGTTTCATTTTAAACATGCTGCCTTAGAATTTATAGTGTTAAAACTCTAGCATTTTCCCCTTTGTGCTTTCTTTATAAGCTGCCCAAGTATTATGAGTTAGCACTCACAGTCTAAATGCAACTGTGCACTTGTGATTCTTTCAAGCTTTCTTAATTGGTAGGTGATCTTCTCTTTTAAAGCACTCCCTTGGAATCTCGCGCAGTTGCCAGCAGAGCTTGTGCTTCATCGCTGTTGGAAGTAAATGTCTTTGCTGTTTTAGAGAGAGAGTCTTTGATGTTTTAGAAGTGATCCATGTGTAGTGAGAGGCTGTTTGTGTTGCAATGCCAGGATATCATCTATGGCAATGGTCGGATTAGCTTGGTAGGAACTGACTTCCTGGAGTAAGGTGACCTGTAATGTGGATCAGTGCAGGAGAAGGAATCCTGAGCTTACTAGATTTAGAAAGGTTACAGCTCTACAATTTGTGCATAATGTGAACGTACAAAGTGAAAGTAAATTTATTATCAAGGCACATGTATGTCACAATATATTACTGTGAAATTAATTTTCTTGCAGGCATTTGCAGAAAGATAAAGAAGTACGATGGAATTAATAAAAGCTATTCATAAAAAAGGCTGACAAACAACCCATGTGCAAAGGAAGAACACATCACACAAATAATTAAATAATACTGTGAATATAAGTTGCAGAATCCTTGAAAGTGAGCCTTTAGGTTGTGGATTCAGTTCAGAGTTGAGTGAGTGAAGTGATCCATGCTAGTTCAGGAGCCTTGTATTCCATTTGGGAGGAACAATACCTTACATTCCGTTTGAATAGCCTCCAACCTGATAGCATGAACATCGATTTCTCAAATTTCAAGTAATGCCGCCACCTCCCCCCACCCCCTTCACCATTTCTCATCCTCTTGGCCCTCTCTCATGTTATCTCCTTGCCCACCCATCGCCTCCCTCTGGTGCTGTTCTCCCTCTTTTTTTCTTTCTTGTATGGCCTTCTGTCTCTTTCACCAATCAACTTCCTAGCTCTTTCTTTGATGGTTGTGGGGTAATAACTAGGCAGCATGATAGCGCGGTGCATTGTGTAAAGTTATCACAGTGGCAGCAACCTGGGTTGAATTTCCACCTCTATCCGTAAAGAGTTCATAAGCTTTCCCTGTGATCGTGTGGGTTTCCTCCAGTATTCCTCCGTGTGGGTTGTCTCACTATAGGAAGGATGTGGAAGCATTGGAAAGCGTACAGAGGAGATTTACCAGGATGCTGCCTGGTTTAGAGAGTATGCATTATGATCAGAGATTAAGGGAGCTAGGGCTTTACTCTCTGGAGAGAAGGAGGATGAGAGGAGACATGATAGAGGTGTACAAGATATTAAGAGGAATAGATAGCGTGGACAGTCAGCACTTCTTCCCCAGGGCATCACTGCTCAATACAAGAGGACACGGCTTTAAGGTAAGGGGTGGAAAGTTCAAGGGAGATATTAGAGGAAGGCTTTTTACTCAGTGTGGTTGGTGCGTTGAATGCATTGCCTGAGTCAGTGGTGGAGGCAGATACACTAGTGAAGTTTAAGAGACTACTAGACAGGTATATGGAGGAATTTAAGGTGGGGGGTTATACGGGAGGCAGGGTTTAAGGGTCGGCACAACATTGTTGGCCAAAGGGCCTGTACTGTGCTGTATTGTTCTATGTTCCAAAGGTGTACGGGTTAACAGGTTAGTTGGTCGCATGGTTGTAATTGAGCAGTGCGGGCTCATTGGGCCATATGGGCCAGGTACCATGCTGTATCTCAAAATCAATAAGTAACTGTTCCTATAATTGGACATGCCAGGAACAGAAAAGACTACAGAAAGTGGTGGATGCAGCCAAGTCCAGTGACACAGTCTTTGTTGTAGCATTTTGACCGTTCAGGTACCAGGATAGTTTTCACATACACACTAGGCAGACAGAAACTTCCTGCACTTGCTTGCAACCAGAGAGAGAAACCTCTCTTACCTCCTCTTATTAGCGGTCACTCACAGCTACTCACATGCTAATGGAGTAAGTCGGCCACATTGCAGATTTACATCTCCATTTTGCTTGGCATTCTTGAGCTCAGTGACTGACCTTCCTTACACAGCTTGGTGTAACTAATGTACACATTCTGCAGCTGCTGGAAATGTTGAGCAACACAGACAAAATATTAGAGGAACTCTACAGGTCAACCAGCATCAATAGAGGAGAATAAACAATTGTCTTTTTGGGCAAAGACCTTTTGTCCGGACTGGAAAGGAAGGAGGAAGAAGGTGGAAAGAGAAGGTGGGTGTGTGAAAACAGATCAGAACTGGTATTTTTTCACTATACTTCAGCATGACATTAATTTCGACGGCGAAAAGTGTGTTAAGTTGTCAAGTAGTTTATCTGTTACTCCTTATGAAACTGATGATAGCCATACAAAAATTTAAGATTGGTTCCTAGTCTCCAAGTTTATAGATGCATGCTAAGGTGCTTAATGGAACCAACTTTCCATGAAATGTGCTGTGAGTACTGTACTATTCGCTGTGGCCCTGTTTTCCTTTTCTCCAATTCCACCTTACCTCACCTGTTTCTCCTTCTTGCCCTCATCCTCATTTCAATTGCCCATCCTTTCCCTCTCTCTCATTTCTTATCCTTGCCCTTTTGCTGGAGGATCCTGGACAGGGGCTCTGTTTGCCTATACAACTGTCTTAGCCCCAGAATCATGGATGAGTATTGAGGGTGCATTGTTTGTTGCAAGTGGGTAGATTGAGTTTGGGGTCCCATATGCCAGAGTGATTGTCATTATTTTAGAACCCTCTCTGGTGGTTTGAAACAAACAGGAATGCAAAGTTTAAAATACCAAGTTGAATTTTCAGAAAAATGATCCAGAGCTACAAATAACCATGTTTGTCATTATCACTTGCGTATCACCGGAATGTTCTCTGTGATCAAGTTTCTCCATATTTTGGACAAAACAATTTTTTTTTAACTGCCCCAAATTTTAAAACTCTAGATCTAGAGTTCAAGTGGCCATACAAATCCAAGAACACATGATCCTGTTAATTGAGGATGGGAACAAATGCTGGAAATATAAAACACAAATTGAAATTAAGTCCTTTATTTACAGATGCTGTTTGACTTGCTGAATATTTCTCCTTTTCTTTTGTTACTTTACATTCTCAGTTTACATAGGGAACGAATGAACAAATGCTGTACCCTTTACATTTAGGCTGTAGTCTTATAACTTACCTTTACACTTTTGGCTCTTGTATGTTGACTCTTAATGATATCAAGATTTGGAAGTTGCTTTGTAGCTAACATCCTTCTTGTGTGCCAGTGACATTATTAACTAAAATGAGAGGAAAATATAGGCTGATTATGCAACTTCAATCCATGTGAGAAACATCAGCATCAACATATTTTTTTTAACTTGAAACAATCATCAGAATGTTACTGTATTTCTAATTTAAATGTTTTCATTAGCTTTTGTGTTTTCATGTCTGATGGTATTGGGCTTTCCCATTATTTGCATGTCTTCTTGATTGATTTAATTTAACCACCGTGTCATGTCTTAAGTAGATTTTGGAGTCAGCTGATCAGCCTCCCTGTCTACATTGCACCATTCAGTTTGACAATGATTTATTTTCACCTCAGTTCTAATTATTTAGTTTTCCCATGCTTCCCGTGTTATCTTCCTTTGACAGAAGCTTAATCAATATCTGCTCTGGAAATTTCTATTGAATCAATCTCTACAATCTATTGGAAGAAGTGTGTGTTCTGATTTCCATCATGTTCATGAAGTAAAGGCACCTCTAAATTGCCTAGTTCCAATTTTAATCTTGACTTAAAAGTTTAATGTAAATTTATTATCAAAGTACATATACATCACCATATAGTACTAAATTAAGGTTCACTTTCTTGCGGGCATTCACAGTCAATACAAAGAAACACAAGAGAACCGATGTAAAAAAAAATCTGAATTCCTTCATAAAATAATTGTGTTCTTGGCACTTATTAAATCTCTTAACCATTTTGTATATTTCAACTGTTTCACCAATGGCAAGCACAAATCAAGCTGTCCTCAAACAGAGAGCTGCACCCTCTGCAAGACTACCATAATGAAGAACTTCAATGACAAAATGTTTTTTTTTGTTTCTTTATTGTTCAGTTGCAAATTGTGTGCATTTTGTGTCTGGTGTGGAATGTGATAATGTCCATTTCAGGATTGTTTCATGCAACTTCAGAAGTTTGATTTGGGGCTTTATAACATGTCACCTCTGAGACACTGACATCATTTCTGTATCACAATTGCATAAGACTATCGAATATTGGAAGGCCAGATAGAGTGGACATGGAGAAGATTTTTCCTATAGTAGGGGAGTCTTGGACCTGAAGTCACAACCTCAGAATAGAGGAACTTCCTTTTAGAACTGAGATGAGGAGGAATTTCTTCAGCCAGTGGGTGGTGAATCTGTGGAATTCATTGCCACAGATGGCTGTGGAGGTCAAGTCTTTGGGTATATTTAAAGCAGAGATTGATATGTTCTTGATTAGTAAGGGTGTCAAAGGTTATGTGGAAAAAGGCAAGGAGAATAGTGTTGAGATGGATAATAAATCAGCCATGATGCAATGGTGGAGCTGAATTCTGCTCCTATGTCTGATGGTCTTAAGTTTGTGCTGATCTTCAAGCAATGCTCTTTTGAGCACTGCAGAGGTTTGACCTAGCTGTCTCAGGCAGTGAAGCAGGGAAGATTTAAAAAGGGCAGAAATCCTGAATTGGTTTTTGTTTGGAGAAGGAAGTCGGAAGATCAGAACGGGAGTGCAACGGGAGCCATCTTGAATTTTTCTTATTCTCATTGGAGTTAAGAGAGCTGGGATTGCGCAGGTGTGTGACGGCAGCAGTGAAGCGGGGAAGATTTAAAAAGGACACAGCCTTATTCAATGGGCAGAGTGAAGGCTTAAGGGCTTGGGCTCAACGGGCTTAGGCGGAAGCGGGCCAGGCAAGGTAGGTTTAGGTTTCATTTTCTCCTGTTATTTGAGGAAAGGGGAAGTATGAGTGTGAGTGCAGCTTGTTGTTCTTGGCGTTGGATGTGGGAGATCCTGGAGTCTCCTAGCCTCCCGAAAGTCCACATCTGCGCCTAGTGTGCCGAGCTGCAGCTCCTAAGGGACCGTGTTAGGGAACTGGAGCTGCAGCTTGATGACCTTCGTCTGGTCAGGGAGAGTGAGGTGTTGATAGAGAGGAGTTACAAGCAGGTGGTGACACTGGGACCACAGGAGGCAGGGTCACGGTTAGGAAGGGGAAGGGGAAGAGTCAGGTACGAGAGAGTACCCCTGTGGCTGTACCCCTTGACAATAAGTACTCCTGTTTGAGTACTGTTGGGGGTGCGGGGGGACAGCTTACCTGGGGGAAGCAACAGTGGCTGTGCCTCCAGCACAGAGTCCGGCCCTGTAGCTCAGAAGGGTAGGGAAAGGAAGAGGAAGGCAGTAGTGATAGGGGACTTGATAGTTAGGGGGTCAGATAGGCGATTCTGTGGACGCGCTCAGGAGACCCCGATGGTAGTTTGCCTCCCTGTTGCCAGGGTCCAGTATGTTTCTGATCGCGTCCAAGATATCCTGAAGTGGGAGGGTGAGGAGCCAGAGGTCATGGTACATATAGGTACCAATGACATAGGTAGGAAAAGGGAAGAGGTCCTGAGAGGAGAATATAGGGAGTTAAGAAGGTAGTTGAGAAGAAGGACCACAAAGGTAGTAAATTGGATTAGTAAGTATGCAGATGATACTAAGGTAGGTGGCGTTGTGGATAATGAAGTAGGTTTTCAAAGCTTGCAGAGAGATTTAGGCCAGTTAGAAGAGTGGGCTGAACGATGGTAAATGCAGTTTTATGCTGATAAGTGTGAGGTGCTACATTTTGGTAGGAATAATCCAAATAAGACATACATTGTAAATGGTAGGGCATTGAAGAATTCATTAGAACAGAGTGATCTAGGAATAACGATGCATAGTTCCCTGAAGGTGAAATCTCATGTGGATAGGGTGGTGAAGAAAGCTTTTGGTATGCTGGCCTTTATCAATCAGAGCATTGAGTATAGGAGTTGGGATGTAAATGTTAAGATTGTGCAAGGCATTGGTAAGGCCAAATTTGGAGTATTGTGTACAGTTCTGGTTACCGAATTATAGGAAAGGTATCAACAAAATACAGTGTACAGAGAAGATTTACTAGAATGTTACCTGGGTTTCAGCACCTAAGTTCCAGGGAAAGTCTGAACAAGTTAGGTCTTTATTCTTTGGAGCGTAGAAGGTTGAGGGGGGACGTGATAGAGGTATTTAAAAATATTGAGGGGGATAGATCGATTTGACGTGGATAGGCTTTTTCCATTGAGAGTAGGGGAGATTCAAACAAGAGGATATGATTTGAGAGTTAGGGGGCAAAAGTTTAAGTGTAACACGAGGGGGAATTTCTTTACACAGAGAGTGGTAGCTGTGTGGAATGAGCTTCCAGTAGAAGTGGTCGAAGCAGGTTCGGTATCGTCATTTAAAGTAAAATTGGATAGGTATATGGACAGGGAAAGAATGGAGGGTTATGGGCTGAGTGCGGACCATTGGGACCAGGTGAGAGTAAGTGTCAGCACGGACTAGAGGGGCCGAGGTGGCCTGTTTCCGTGCTGTAATTGTTATATGGTTATATGGCACACTTCTTGTTAGGCAAGATTGATTTGCAAAATGGACCTTCATTTTTGATTTGCATCTTCCCTGACTTCCTGTTTAAAAAGCTTGCCCACTATTTTTATTCTTCCCATCTATAGCAGCTGAGCTGCTGATTCTGGATCTTTTCTGCCATTCCTCATCAATAAAATAAAAAATCCTGATCCTTACACTGCCTCCTCAACTTTTTTTTGACATGCTAAGCTCATTTGTACCTTACTCTCTGTCCATCCAAGGTACCCTTTATCATTAGAATGTTTGGTATAAACCTTTCCAGTGCTTCAGATAGTGTTTGATGAGGGTGATGTACAAATGAAGCTTGACATTCTTTGGTAAGAAAAACATATTGGGCACATGGTCACATTTTTGCCGATTTGTTAATGTCCCCTAATATCTTCTGTTCTCCATCATGAATAAATCTCTCCATGAGAAAAGATTTTGATTTATACTTTCAGCTAACTTCAATCACCACAAAACTGATCACTGAACACAACCGATAGACTCAATTTCAAGGACTCTGCAGCTCCTGTTCTCAGTGACTGTGTCTGTCTATCTACACAGTTTGTCTTTTGCACATTGGTTGTATGTCAGTTTGTGTGTAGTTTTCCATTGATTCTATTGTTTTTTTTTCTGCTGTGAATACCTGTAAGAGAATGAATCTCAGCGTAGTGTATGATGACATATATAATATGTACTTTGATAATAAAACCAGTGGTGACCCCATATTCATTTCAGATTGCCATGGGAATGACCACTCTGTGTTCATTTGTCACTCTGCATCAATTTACATAAATACTGTTCCGCAACTTTCTATCATCTTCAAGTTTGAATATATCATTTTTTCATGTGATTAATATTTATAGTGAAAGGCTGAGTTCTGAATTCTGATTCCTAGGCATAATCAAAATCAACTCTTCACTCTCACTTTCTATTTTCAGTCTATTTCCTCCCTGCAAGCAGGCTATCTGTTGTAAGGTTAGGTCAAATTTCATGATTTTATTTTTCCTTTTAGTCTTGTGCAGCAGCTAATCAATGTTGTCTGGTAGACCATACTACTAATATTAGTGAATGTTTACACATCAATCTAGTAAACTAAAAATAGTCAATAAAATTAAGTAATAATGACCTATCCTTCATCAATAGATTCACACCTGTCCAATTGCCCAATCAGATAATTTCCCACAAGTCACATTAAACAAAACACTTTTTTTTCTCCCGTTCTTCGTAAATTATGGAATGGCATATCATTTACTTATTTTATTTGAAAATGCAAGTTTTGCAGATGAAGATTTTTAGAAATTAATGCCATACTGTTTTCTCAGCTGTCTTTTCATAACCTGAAGTATAAACCTTAGGACCCTCGAGATCTGTGTTGACTTAAACCTTTTACTTTCTCCAGTAGCATTCTATTATCTACTGTACATTCAATCTCTAATTTCAAATTCAAGATTGTTTATTGTCATCAGTACCCAAATGTAAAAGAAGAACAAGCTAATTGTTACACTGAATCTGATGCAGCATGAACAAACAGATAATACACTTAACAAAACACAATAAAAACAATCTTATAAGACACAGTATACAGTAACTGAGTGTGGCTCTACAGACATAAGATTAATTTATATACATAGACTGTACATACAGTGATCTTTTAAAGAAACACAGTGGGATATTGACTGTGTCACTGGAGGCATGAGGTGCTCCATTCATTGTGATATGAATGGAGTTGAATAGAGTTTATAAAAACAGTCACCTTTAACATACTTCTTTGGTATTTACATAAGTTTAATCCCTTCCTAGATTATGAATTTTCTAAGAATCCTTGGCTACTTCAATTACGTTCTGGGGAAATTTTGTAAATTACTTCCTTAGTGATATCGTAATAAGTCTCCACATATGGTTTGATTTTTCTCTTGTGTTTGTTCTGGGAAAATATATAATTTTATCTCCTCAAGATGAGGTATATCACTAAAAAATACAAATTGAATATTGGAATTAAACTGAGTTTGAGTGCCAGTCTTTCTGTCAACTGTGACCATTATTGTTTTGAAGCACCATCACTGCTCATTGTGTTTGTTGAATTTTATAGGGCTTTGCAACTGTCGAAGGGTCACTAGGTCGCTGCATTCTTGCATTGAGTGAGCCATGCAATGAATCTGCACCTGGAGTTTTATCAAAGACAGCAAGGATCCGTGCCTCTCTGCGACTCTTTATGAGTAAACAGCATCCGTAAGCAGAATAATTTATTTTAAAGTAACCCACTTTTTGATATTGGGGTGAAATTCAACTATGTAAAGAAATCAAATGGTAGTGGAATCAAATTGTGTTTATGCACTCAATGGCCACTTTATTAGGTATAGGGATGGAACAAAGTGTGGTATTCAGTTGCTGTAGACCTATCCACTTCAATGCTCGACGTGTCATGCATGCAGAGGTGCTCTTCTGCACGTTGTTGTAGTAAAGCGAGGTTATTTGAATTAATGTTGGCTTCCTGGCAGTTGAGCCAATCTGGCCATTTTCCTCTGACCTCTCATTAACAAGGCATTTTCACGCACTGAACCGCCACTCACAGGTTGTATTTTTAATACCATTTACTGTAAACTCTAGAGACTTGTGCATGAAAATCCCAGGAGATCAGCAATTTTGTGAGATAATTTAGAACCAGCAATCATTCCACAGTCTAAGTCATTCAGATCACATCTCTACCCCATTCTGAAGTTTGATTTGAACAATATGCTTTTTATGCATTGAGTTACTTCCACATATTTGATTAGATTTTTGCATTAACTAGCAGGTGTACAGGTGTACCTAATAAAGTAGACATCGAATGTATATGAAGAACACTGTGAATGTGGATCCTGCCACTATATGGGTTGATATGGTCTACATTCACTCAGTTTTCCTGTACTGTCGTCTGATTCCTTGACTGAAGTTGCTTTAAAAATATATATCACTTTTGCGCTCTATATTCGGTTTACCTTGAAATCATGTTGTTTTGTTCAGATTTCTGCTAAGAAAGCCATCTCAGTACCTACCCTTTCAAACCCTTTAAGTTTTGTATTTTTTCATCTTGTAAAGAAAATATGATACTTATAAGCCGGGATGCACATGATAAAAGTGACTAGAAGGCTCCTACTTCTCAGATGACTGGACAATAAATTGGATGGTAACCTCTGGCATGTCAATGCGAACATTAATGTGCAAATTGAGTTTAAGATGCTTTGTTCCTTTGGAGATTTCTCTTAGCAGAAAGATAAGAAAGGCTTGAAGTTTGGGTACTCAGCTTTAAGTAACTCAGTACAATTACTAGGTTTTGCTTTGGAAATTTTGTAAATTGATTACATAAATGTGACTTGACTGGCAAAAAGTTAAACTTAACAGTTACTTTTTGTTTCTTGCTATACATTCAGAACTAATCAGATCATTATCAAAATGATAGTTTTTGAATTAAATTAGTACAGTTTTACTTCTGTAAATTTGTAGCATACTCATCAGGGATTAACTACCTCATTTATAACTGGTTTACTTTGTTATCCATAATCAAATTACTTTTCCCTGAATGTAACCAGTTTTTAATTTCAACGAATATGTAGCAGTTAGCATAAGGCTTTACAGCACTGGGGATCAGAATTCAATTCCCAACGCTGTCTGTAAAGAGATGTAGTCCTCCCAGAGGCTGCATGGGTTTCCTCCAGATGCTTTGGTTTCTTCACGCATTACAAAGATGTACAGTTAAGATTAGAAAGTTGTGTGCATGCAGTATTGGTGCTGACAGCATGGCGGCACTTCTGGGTTTCCCCCAGTGAATCCTTGGATTGCGTTGGTCATTGACGAAGAGCAAATTATTTCCATAAGCTGTAAGACATTGCAGCAGAATGTATTTTTCATGTACCTGTCACAAATAAAGCTAACATGTATTTAGTTAATTATTTCTTTTCTGTTTGATCAAGAGTGCGGTCTGTAGCTATTACACACTTAATGCCACACCTGGTAAATGAAGACAGGGTCTCTGATAAACTGCCTGCATTACAAGGTAGTATATTCAACAGTGTGTCTGATCTGTACATATTGGACAAGCCTATTTACTTACAGTTGGAAGACATTGGCAGAACATTTTTAAAGGTAAGAATCCTTTTTTTTTCTTTTGTCCATATGCAGTAGTTCATACATCACTGCACTATAAAGTTCATCCTTTAGGAAGTTCATTCCTAAAAATGTGATAGCAGGATGCTCAAGGTAAAAGCTAACTGACAAATATTATGAGTAAAGTGAAACCCCGGTTTTCTCGAGCTTCTCTGGAAACGACTCATTATCCCTCGCTGGCTGCCTTCCGACTTTCCGCCAACAGACTCACAGTTCTTGGCCATGTAAGTCTAGGGAATACACACTCCAGTCCCTCCAAATCTGCAAGATTGGGACGTCTCTGCCACTCACACCCTGGTTTGTGTGAATGCTGTGTAACTTGCTACCCAGTTACAACTCGTTGCCAGGAAATAACGACAGTGCCTTGCATCTGATTAAAGGAATTATATTAATGAATGTTAACTAAAGAGTGAGTAAAGAAAAGGTAGTGAGAAAGCAAAAGGGGCCCATTATAAATTAAACAATAAAATGTGCACAGTTTGGAACTCAACTCTAATAGAAGTCATATTAATCAATTATCAGTAGACTTCTGCACCTTGCTCCATCGGATCACGGTCCCCACCAGGTCAAATCCTACAATTGGTTCTCTCCAGGGTCTTCTGTCTTCATCTTCTGCCAAACAAAGACCCCAGCTCACACCAGTGTCAGGCATACCAAAAAAAAAAGTTCCACTGATTGGGTGGCTTGCATTCCGAAGCACACATTATCCCTAACCATAATTGAAACACTGCATCTACTGAAACACCATTAAGTTAGCAGTGAAACCTTTACCTCGCCCTCCTCCCCCCATGAAAAATAGTCATGTTCTCATGACTAAGATAATTTATATCACCCCTTCATGAGTAACACGAATTTTCACAGTAATTTTGTGACATCAGAACCTCCAATCCGGGTGTAAATGGCAGTGACATATCTCACCAAGGGGATAGGCACCACACTCTGTTCCCTCGGTGCGACATGGGCCAGTCTATCTGGGAGTTTCCTGACTCTTTGAGACCTTCTTACCCCATCAAACTTCTTCAGTTTCAGACACTCCTTGGGCTCTTTCCTGTCTACATGGGGAGGCCCTTCCCTGTCCGTTACTCGTGCCTCTCGACAATTGGGGTTCCTTGTCACTTAACTGAGCTCAGCTTCCTGCCCAGTTACTTCAGAGTCAAGTGTCCCGTCATTGTCCAACTGAAGACCTGTTTGCCCACTGCTAGTTCCCCCCATTTCACCTGCCTCAGTCTGAGGCAGACTGGGGATCTCTTCATCAATTTTTGGAGAATTTGCAAAGTGCAGCATATACCACACCCCTATTTCCTCATCCTCTGAGTCGGTATCACATACAGTGGTTAGGTTCAGTTCAGCCCTTTCTGCTGCTTGTCCATCTGTTCTTCCTTGTCGCCAAGAAGTCCTCTTACTAGGTGTAGAGTCCAGGTCAGGCTCTGGGTCAACATGTACTTTTTGGCTCCGAGGTAGAAGGTGGTTCCAATGGAGGATCTTGACAGATCAATTCTCATCCTCTCGTTTCACCCGGAAAACTGGTATGTTTGGCATCTGACTCTCCACCACATGGGGCATAGCTGCCCTGCGGTCAGCCAACTTGTGTTTCCCAGGTAGCGCCAAGTTCTTTATGAGGACTCTGACTCCAGGCATCAGTTGGAAGAACCTAACCTTTTGATCATACCTCCTCTTATTTCCTTGATTTTGCTTGGTATCCGAGACCTTAGCTAGTTCATAAGCCCTTTGCAGTTCCCCCCTTATGTCAGACAGATACTTCAGGTCCATCTTCTGTGGTAGATCTTC
This sequence comes from Hypanus sabinus, assembly GCF_030144855.1. Lineage (NCBI taxonomy): Eukaryota > Metazoa > Chordata > Chondrichthyes > Myliobatiformes > Dasyatidae > Hypanus > Hypanus sabinus. Next base: position 87,737,677 of record NC_082706.1, read on the forward strand.
ACGCCAATCCCAAAACAGAGGTCAACGGGCAACCTCGCTTCGTGCCCAAACATCAGGTAATACGGTTAGTACTGCATAGCTTTATTCTGTGTATAGGTGTAGCAGTGGACCAGCTGTCCAATATGTTGATTCCACTTGTTCTTTTTACTGATCTCCAAGGTTGTGAGCATGCCTCTCGTGCTGGGAGTCACACTGAGGATGATAATGCATAGTCCTCGATTTCTCGACTTCAAGCATGTTCAGTAATTATGTATGAGCCTACTCTCGAAATCCTGTCACTGATCGCTGTGTCCACCTGGTGAGGCCATAATGAATGAAATATTTTTCCTGTAACAGTTTGGCCATGGTGGACACCCTCTGATCCTTTGAAGGGAAGGCTTGCGCATATCTGGTGTAGTGATCAGTAATAACCGAAACATTCGCTGTGTTGCTGACATCAGGCTTTATCGATAGGAAATCTGTACATACCCGATCAAGTGGCCCCGCACTCTGCAAATGGGATAATGAAGTGACCCTTGTAGGCAGCTTCTTTCTCCATACATATCAAATGCGCGACTTGCAGCACTCTTCGACCTCCAGTTTCATTTCGGGCCAGTAGAATGGATCTCTGGCCAATCCGTTCATCTTGTCAACCCCCAAATGACCTAATCATTATGAAAGATGATCTTCACCATCCTCTTCTTTTGTTCTCCTTCCTTTCTACCCCAAGGGAGGATAACCGAACAGAAGATGATTCAAAGGGTGACTCACTTTAGAGTGGTCCTTCACGAACCTACAATAGCACCCACTGAATCCAAGGAATGAGCACAGGGCATTCACAGTATGGGGCCTTGGCCATGTGGTCACTGCCTCTATCTTTGACAGATCAGTCGCTATTCCATATCATGAGACTATGTGCCCAACATAGTTGTCAGACGTCTGGCACTTATCCACGGAAAGTTTTAATCCTTCAGCTTTCAAGTGGCCTAACACTTTCAGTAGGCTCGTTTCATGTTCCTCCAAGATGGACTCAAAACACTATGAGATCATCCAGGTACACCAATACCTCAAGCAAGTTCATACCCCCCCCAGTTTTCTCCATGGCATGATGGAAAGTAGCTAGGACTCCTGATATGTCCTGGGGATTGTTTCAAACTGGAAGAATCCAAGCGGACGTATGAATGCCATCTACTCTTTGTCAGCCTTACTCATGGAGGTCTAATAATACCCACTCCTGAAGTCTGGCGCACCGAACCAGTTTGCACCACTCAGACAGAGCAATGTGAGCTCAAATCTCAGGACCGTATACTGGTTGGGGACGGTATGCCTGTTCAGAGTCTGATAGTCCACACAGATACGTACCTTCCCATTCTTTCTGACCACCACTATTGGGGATGCATAGGAACTCCTGGTTTCAGTGATGGTCCCAGCTTCCTTCAGTTTCTGTAGATGCTGCCAAGCGCCTTCCACTTTGCAGGTGCCAGTCGCCACAAGCTTTCTCTGCACAGGGTGTCCTCTGTCACCCAAATGGTGTGGTGAGTGCTCTTGGAACAACCCACATCAAACTCATCAGTAGAAAAGACATCTTCCAGCTTCAACATCTCCTCTATCAATTTCATCTTCCAACCTCCAAAGTTGAATGACTTGCCCGTCAACTTTCCCTTTCTCAGAGAAAGTTTCTGCCTGGCTTGTCTCACAGGGATACCAGACATTACCATTACCGGAAAGAGGTACACCATTGGCACTCTCCACCTGAGAGTGATCTCCCTCTGAGGTGTTCCTGACAATCACTGTCATCCTGTTCACCTGTACAACCGAGGGCTTCTGCAGTTTGGGCCTCACCAATACCCCAGCAGGTAAGCATGGCTTCTTTTTGTGGTCTTCTGGAGCATCCACCAAGAGGGCCTCGGCATCAGGTGTTCCAGGACATTTAGAGTTTCGTGTCACTCTAGCTGCTTCTCCAGGCTGTAACACGATTGGTTTAGCCTGAGTGTACCACTCTCCAAAGGCTTTCCGGTCCTTCATACAGGCTTTCCAGTCCTTCATACTCCCGCCTGAAGTATCCCTCTTCACCACAGTAATAGACGATACCTGTTGCTCCCCTTCTCGCGGGAACCCATTCACATGCAGTCCTCTGCTCAGTCCGTCTCCTCGGGGGGTCCAACTCCTTGTTGACTTTGTCATGCGGGGTGGCCTCACCAACCGATAACAACCAGGACATTTCAGTTCTAAGCACTGCTGTGAGCCCCTTTACCACTGCCCGGGGTGGGCTATCAGTGGTCACTTCAGCCAAGGGGGCTACTACCGAGGACTGTATCCTGCTAATGGAGGCTTCGCGTTCTCCTCCTCTCTTACTCCTCTGATCAGCTTGACAAATGAGGGAGGGGAGAATGTCTATTTGAAGACTCCAAGTGATCATGCCCTGTGACTGTGTGCTTTTTGCCACTTGGTCCATTCTTAACTGATTCACCTCAGCCGTTTGAATGGCTCCTCTGCGCTGCAATCAACTCAGCTGTCTCTCTAGCTGGAAAATGTAGGTGAAAGGTTTCTCCCCCTTCTCTGAAACCCCGTCATAAGCTTCATTGGGCTACCTGTTGCGTCAAAAATGTTTTCTAGCGTTTGCATGCAGCCCGTGGAAGTAGCCTAAAAGTTCTCCATCTGTAAGGATCTCAGATTCTCTGCCAGTCGCTATCTTTTCACATCATCAGAGCACTGCCACTCATCCAGCATCTGAGAGGTCTGCTCTACCCAAGTCTCATTTTCCTCTTTGGCTTTGGGGGTGGGCTTATTCTGAGTCTGTGATAACTGGGGCTCTCCACCTGTCACTTTACCGGGCAATAATTTAACACGAGCTTAAACACACAACCCACTAGATCAATGCTCAGAGCAATCACACAGCATCCAACAAAATTAATCTGGGATGATACCCTCACAATGAAACCCCAGTTTCCTTGAGTTTCTCTGGAAATGGCTTGTTATCCCTTGCTGGCCACCTTTTGACTCTCTGCCAACAGACTCAATGTTCTTGGGCTGTGTAAGTCTGGGTAATACACATTCTGGTTCTGCCAAATCCGTGGGATTGCGACATCTCTCCCACTCAAACCCTGGTTTGTGTGAATGCTGTGTTTACCTGTGTCTACCCTGTTACAACTCGTTGCTAAGAAATAACACAGCAACTGCATATGATTAAAGGAATAATATTTATGAATATTAACTAAAGAACAGAAACTTAAAAAAAGCAAAAAGGGACCATTATAATTAAACAGTCAAACGTGCACAGGTTGGAGCTAAACTCTTCACAAAGTCATATTCACCAATCCTCAGTAGACTTCCATGAAAGCACCCGTTATCTCCAACCATAACCCAAACGCTGCTTCTACAGAAAGACAAATTATGTTACCATTGAAACCTTTACCAGTGCATTACACAAGCTTAACCATAGACTGCTGATTATCTGTTAATGAACATTAAAAAAGACACTGCAGTGGTTGGAAATCTGAAATAAAAACAGTGCAAGATGCATTTAGCAGATCAGGCAGTCTCTGGGAAGGGAATGAGTTGTTGTTTCAGCTCTGGTCCACTTTGTCAGAAGTCCAGATTAGTTTTCACTTGCAAAGAGCGTGGAGGAGGCAGGTAGAATGAAGGGAACAGTGTGTGAACTCAGATGGGTTATTGTGGTAGATAGAAGCAGATTTTGCTGATTAGTTTGTGTTTTGCATCGTAAGTGGCATATTTATGGGATATGAGCAGCTGGCCAAGCTTGACTACTTTTATATTGGAACCACTCACTCTAATTCACACTCCTTTTTATTCCTTCATTATACTGTTCCTAATTATTAAATCTTATTGATGAAGAAAACATGCTGATGTCGGCCCTGTTCATTTGTGTTCCTGAGAATTTGATTCTAATGCAATTATCAACCAGCATATTTTGACAACACTGTGAGCAAAATCTGTTAATGTATTCTTGGCACCACTACCTAACACTTAATTACTACTACTCTGCCACTGCCTTGCCCGTTGGTGTGAGTTCTTCAAACCCTTTCTGGATTTCATGATATACCAACTACTTAATGCTTGTGTTTGTAGTAAGTTCCACTTGCTCTTCTTCATATTAACATATTCATTTTGTCATGACTAGCAATTCTACTGGGTCATTTCAATTGATGCTTTTACCACATAGAACAGTACAGCACATGAGCATGTTGAGCCAAACTAATGAAATTAATCATTATATGCCAACCTGTACCAATCCTTTCTGCCTATGCATTATTCATATCCTTCTGTTTTTTGCATATTCATATGCTTAAGAACCTCTTGAACACCTGTATTGTACTTGCCTCCACCACCACCCCAGGCAGCTCATTGCAGGCCACTACCACTCTCCGTATGTGAAAAAAAAACACAAAAAAATGCCCCATACATCTCTTTGAGCTAACTCCCTCTCATATGCACAAAGGCATGCTGACAGTCCCTTATTAGGCAATGGTTTTCCAATTGCTCATAAATCCTATCCCTAAGGATTCTCACAAGTAACTTCACTGAAATGAGACTCACAACAGGTTCCGTGATTATTCCTATTTCCTTCTTCATATCAGCTCTTGTCTGAGTGGCAACTTAGATCTGGTCTAATTTGCCTACCGGATCACCGGTCAATGACAGATGCCAGTTAATTGGCTCTTCACACAAATTGAAGCTTCAAGACCCAGGCCTGAATACCCCATTGTGCAACTGGAGCCTGGATTTCCTCACTTGTAGACCCCAGTCAGGTTCAGATTGGCAAAAACATCTCTACCGTCTCCATCAGCACAAGTGCATCACAGCGTTTAGCCACACAATCGTACACGTAAACAGAGTAGAGCAGGGGGCTAAGCACAGCTCTAACACCATATTCAAATTCACTGATGACACCACTGAATCAAAGGAGGTAATGTATCAGCATACAGGAGGGAGATTGAAAACTTGGCTGAGTGGTGTCATGGTAACAGCAATCTCTCAGTCTGTTAGCAAGGTGAAGGAACTAGTTGTAGATTTCAGGAGACGGAAACCAGAAGTCCATGAGCCAGTCCTCATTGGAGGATCAGAAGTGGAGAGGATTAGTAACATTAAATTTCTGGGTGTCACTATCTCAGAGAACCTGCCCTTGTCCCATCATACAAGTGCAAAAGCAAAGAAAAGCATGACAGCTCCTCTACTTAGAAAGCTGCGGAGATTCGGCATGACATCAAAAACCTTGACAAATTTTCATAGATGTGCAGTGGAAAGTTTATTCACTGACTGCATTACGGCCTGGTATAGAAACACCAATGCGGTTAAGCAGATAGTCCTACAAAAGGCAGTGGATTTGGCCCAGTATATCATGAGTAAAACACTCCCAACCATTGAACACATCTACTTGAAATGATGTAGGAAAGAAACATCTATTATCAAAGATCCTCGTCACCCAGGCCATGCTCTTTTCTCACTCTTTCCATCAGGTAGTAGGTACAAGTCTCTCAGGACACGCACCACCAGCTTCAAGAACAGCTATTACCCCTCAACCATTACTGGATTTCAGTAAATTTTCTGCACTAACCTATGGCAAATTATACTCTTGGGTTATAAAGCTGGTTCATACCACCCAAGTAAGATTATTACACTCCTTTTAAATACACAGCTTTGTATGCTTGTTTGAATGACACAGTTCAACAAGGATTTCAGTGAATTGCTACAGTAGTATCACAATCCTAAAGAAAAGGGAATTATATGCATCTATAGAGATGTTCCCACAGTCAATGACCTCATGTTTAGGACTCTTTATTTTTTTATTTCATTCTCTTGTTATTTATTAATATTTATTGTTGCATTTCAACAGTTTGACTTTTATGCTCTTGCTCTTTAATTGATCCTGTTTACAGTTACTATTCTATTGATTTGTTGAATAGAAAGAATCTCAGGGTTGTATGTGGTGACATGTATGTACTCTGGTAATAAATAAATATTACTTTTGAACTTTGAACAGCATTAGATACTCACTAGTCCTCTAGTGCTACAGAGGATGTGAAGATACTGGTCAAAGCTCCAGCAATCTTTGCTCTTGTCTCAATAACTTTGGGTATATCCCATGACTCTTGAGACTTATCCTTTAAGACACCTAAAGCTACTTCCTTTATCTCAATCACAAACAAGAGAACATCTGCAGATGCTGGAAATCCAAGCGACACACACAAAATGCTGGAGGAACTCAGCAGGCCAGGCAGCATCTGTAGACAAGAGCCGAGACCCTTCATCAAGACAGACCATGTAAAGTACTCATTTAGGCCTTCCTACCTCCTGCTGCTTTCAAGCAAATGTTCCCCCTTCCCCATATCCTTGAGTGGCCCTACCTGCTCTCTAGTTATTCTTTCGTTCTTGATCAATGTATAGAATACCTTGGGATTCTCTTTAATTCTACCCTCCAAGGACTTTTATGGCTGGTTTTTCCTGATTTCCTTCTGGCTTCTTATCTGGCATCTTTATAATCCTCAAGGACTCTGTTTGATTTTGGCTTCCTAAATCTTACATACTGTAAGGTTTGCCACCAACTTCATAGTTCTCTTAGCCCTCACCTTCCATTTCTACCTCCTACCCAACATCCACAAACCTGCCTGTCCAGGGAGGCCCATTGTTTCTGATTGTTTCTTTCCCTCTGAACATATATTTGCATACCTCGACTCAGTTCTGTCCCCCCGGTTCAGTCCCTTCCTATCTACATCCATGACACTTCACACACTCTTGATCTTTTCAATGATTTCAAGTTCCCTGGGCTTGATCATCCTATTTTCACCATGGATGTCCAGTCCCTATACACCTAAATCCCCCACCAGGAAGGCCTCAAAGCTCTCCGTTTCTTTCTGGATACCGGACCCAACCAGTTCTACACCACCATTCTTCTCCATCTGGTGCAACTTTGTCTTCACTGTCAATAACTTCTCCTTTGGCTCCTCCCACTTCCTTCAAACAAAAGGTGAACCCACGGGCACTCGCATGGGTCCTAGCTATGCCAGCCTTTTTGTCAGCTACCTGGAACAGTCTATGTTCCAAGCCTACACCGTTATCACTCACCAACTTTTCCTACACTACACCAACGAATGTATTGGTGCTGCTTTCTGAAACCCTGCCGAGCTTGTTGACTTAATCAACTTTGCCTCCAACTTCCCTGCCCTCATATGTATCTGGTCCATTTCCAACACCTCCTGTCCCTTTCTCAATCTCTCTATCTCTTCTGTCTCTTTCTCTGGAGACAGCTTATCCACAGATGCCTATTATAAATCCACTGACTCTCACAGCTACCTGGACTATACCTCTTCCCACCCTGTTACTTATAAATATGTCGTCCCCTTCTCTCAATTCCTCTGTCTCCACTGCATCTGCTCTCTGGGTGAGGTTTTCATCTAAGGTGGTGCCCTCCTTAAAAGAAAGGGGCTTCCCTTCCTCCATCATCAATGCTGCTCTCAACCACATTTCTTCCATTTTGTGCACGTCTGCCCTCACATGATGGAATAGGGTTCCTCTTGTCCTACCCTACCACCCCACTGGCCTCTGCTCCCAGCACATAATTCTCTGTAACTTCTGCCATCCTCCATATCCCACCACCAAGCATATCCTTCTCTCTCTCCCCCACTTTGTTTTCCATGCGGATCGCTCCCTAAACAACTCTGTTGTCTATTTGTCCCTCTCCACTGATCTCACTCCTGGCGCTTATACTTGCGAGCAGATCAAGTGCTACACCTGCCCTACTACTATACCTCCTCCCTCAATACTATTCAGGACCCCAAAAGTCCTTCCAGGTGAGGTGACACTTCACCTGTGAGACTGTTGGGATCATCTACTCTATCCGGTGCTCCCAGTGTGGCCTCCTGTATACTGGTGGGATGCAACATAGTTTGGGAGACTACTTCACTGAGCATCTACGCTTCATCCACCAGAAAAGCTGGCCACCATCCAGTGGCCACCCCTTTCAATTCCACTTCCCATTCCTATTCCATCATGTCACTCCTGTACTGTCGTGATGAAGCAACACTCAGGCTGGAGGAGCAACACCTTATATTCTGTCTGGGTAGCCTTCAACGTGATTGCATGAACATTGATTTCTCACTCTTCCAGTAATGCCCCCACACCTCCCTCTTCACCATTCCCATTTCTCCCTCTCACCTTATCTCCTTTCCTGGCCATAACCTCCCTCTGCATCTCCTCCCACTTTTCTTTCTTCCATGGCCTTCTGTCCTCTCCTATCAGAATTCCCTATCTCCAGCCCTGTATCTCTTTCACCAATTAACTTCCCAGCTCTTTACTTCATCTCTCCATCAACCCACTCCAGTTTCTCCTGTCACCTTGTTTTTCTTCATTGTTTCCCCAGTCTTCTTACTCTGACTCCTCATCATTTTTTCTCCAGGCTTGATAAAGGGTCTCAGCCCAAAATGTCAACAGTAACCATTTGGCCTGCTCAGTTCCTCTAGCATTTTGTGTGTTTTGCTTGGATTTCCAGCATCTGCAGATTTTCTCTTTGTGATTGGAATACTGTATATTTCCTTTCTCTTTTTGACTAAATTCACCACCTCTCTCGCCAGTCTTGAGCAGATATTGTGCAGTCTTGTGTCAGTCTCACCCTTCATTAACTATTTGCCCTTTTAGTAGTCCCACAGTATTGCTTTTGTTACAGTATTTGAAGCCAATTTTTAATATTGTAACTAGTGTGTAAGCTATCCTAACCAATTTCTGTATCATTTAACATTGTTTAGGGAATTTGACCAGGTACTTCCAGAGTGATGTATTCATGTGATCTGTATGAAATTTCTACACAAAAAATGACTTAAGTTTACATATAATAGTCTTTCTGAAGTATTTTGGGACAAAATTGACCATCTTTTGAGACAGTTGTGGATTTTTACCATTGTAAGTGGAATCCCACACTTCTAATGTTTTGAAAACTCTCTAGAATATGAATCAAAAGGTACATTCCTACTCCTGATCAACATCTGGGTCCTGCCACCCTTCAATCCTCTGACCAGAATATTCTATCACCCTCCCTCTGATCCCAGTTACTTTTCCTCGGTCACCATTACTACTTCATCATTTCCTGTCTGTCACTTTATGTACAGATACTCCTGTAACTATCGTCACTTTATGTACAATACAAACAATGCTAATCTTACATATTTACATTTATTGTGTTTTTTGGGTTGTGTTCTTTATACTTACAGGTGTCCCCTGCTTTACGGCACTTCACATTTACAAAAGACCTACATTAGTAACCTGTTTTTGCATAACAGAGAGGATTTTCGCTTTTATGAAAATTTTTCCCATATAAATTAATGGTTCTTTGCTTTACGCCATTTCGGCTTAAGAAAGGTTTCATAGGAACACGCTGCCTTTGTAAAGGTGGGAACACTTGTATTGTTTTTTTTTATATATGCTGCATTGGATCCGGAGGAACAATCCTTTTGTTCTACTTTACACTTAACCATCTTGAAACTTGAATCTCCCTACACTTACAACTCTGATTCTGATTATGACAGTACATTCCTCTCCTCCCAACAGTACCACCAAATCCAGTCCCAGACCAGAGTAATGCATTTCCTATGCTAATTGGTCCACAGCTGAAGCATTCATCAGTTTGTCACTGAAAAACCAAATGACTGTATAGATTTGGTTTTGGTAAAATTTCTAGACTAACCTATGGCAAATTATACTCTTGGGTTGTGAAGCTAGATCATACCATCCAAGCAAGATTATTGTTCTCCCTTTTAACACACAGCTTTGTAGCTTGTTGCAATGACACAGTTCAACAGAGACTTCAGTGAATTGCTTAAGCAACATCATGCTCCTGTCTTGTGTTCTAGGATGATAGTGTTTATAAAGTATATGAAATCTTGATCTCGGAGACTGTTGACCTGATTCTACGGAAATCTGCAGCAGAACAGCTAGCAATTATGGCACAAGGTAAAAATTTCACAGTCTGTGCAGTGATTTTGTATTATTTTTCAAATGGTAGAGTTTTTACTTGTCTGTCGCATGAAGCTGTCCTTTTTCTTCCCTGTTTTAGACACATTATTTAAATATATTGTACACTTTTTGCCACACTATTTGTTCTAATTTGGTCTCAATTGCTTTCTTCTGTTGGGTGCCTGGCTTCCATATGTTTTGCAGAACTCAATGCAGCTCGAGGTCTGTCTCAGCACAGACAGCAAGCTGCACTGTGAGAAAGGATATCACAACCAGTGAGACCAATTTCCAGGCTCACTCACTGGCTGTGAATAATGCCAGTGATATTCTTCCACATTGGTGCCCTTGTTGCACTAAGTTGTGCAGACTAAGTTGATAGGTACCCAGCACCAGACTGTTAAAGCAGAAGATTTATTCTGAATTATGTCATATTATTCCTCCATTGCATGTTAAATTCAGAATTTACCAGCCAATGGAGAAAAAGATGGAAGAAGCGATTTGGGGAAAAAATACAATATTTCCACTGATTCCTGGAAATCTAGGGCCTATTACCACTCAAATTTTTGAAGGAGTGTTTGGATGGTATTGAAAATCTTATTCAGCAACATTGTTAATCCATGGTAGGAGCAGTTCACCTTACAAGCCCAGTCACCTTGTCAGTAGCGACCTGCCCCTTCAGTGGAAGAGCCTATATCATCCTCATTCAGAACTCACAAAAGCAGTGTCGCCCTCAGTTTCGAGGGAAGGAGATGCATGAATATTCTCAAGGGGGATGAGAGATGGATAATTATTATTTTCAAATTGCCATGTTCAAAAGATGTTCACGCAGTATATGGAAGCATTATTAAAAATCTAGAATTTATTTAGTTTAGAAATTAAATGGAATGGATGTGTGATTTAGATCTGTCATGCCTATACCAGGGCTTTGGCAGATCTATTCAATTACAGTCATTTCCATGCTCATTTCCACAGCTGTTTTGTATGTTAATATTGAACCTGTTTTCACTAATAGTTTACTCAGTGCTTTCCAAAATGCAACTTGCTACGTTAGAATAAATCATGTCTGTTATTTACTTGCAGATAATAAAATCCATGAAGGACTAAAAAACCTTGGAATAGTAGAAAAGATAGTTTCACTGATATATGAAAGTGTGCACAAAAATGGAAAGGTATTACAATATGCTTTTTCTTCGGTCTGTGCTTATTGACACAAATCTTAAGTTGATTTTTGAAGGCTTTGTTTAATAGCATTTTTCAAGTGTCTTTGACTGCACGCTTTCTGATCACTTTTAGTTTTTGTGACCTCTGAAGTACTTAAACTGTTGTTTCCTTAAAGTTTAGGATTTCAATTATCGATTGGTAGCATGAGCCAGATATATTTTTTGGACGCAAGCTCCACTATAATTTTTACTGACACCAGCTTTATTATTCTAAATTTATTTTAAATATGTGGTAGTATGTGAATTTTATCTTGCATTTATTAGAAACATAGAAAATAGGTGCAGGAGAAGGCCATTCGGCCCTTGGAGCCTGCACCGACATTCAGTATGATCATGGCTGATCATCCAACTCAGAACCCTGTACCTGCTTTCTCTCCATACCCCCTGATCCCTTTAGCCACAAGAGCAAAATCTAACTTCCTCTTAAATATAGCCAATGAAACGGCCTCAACTGTTTCCTGTGGCCGAGAATTCCACAGATTCACCACTCTCTGTGTGAAGAAGTTTTTCCTCATCTCGGTCCTAAAAGACTTCCCCTTTATCTTTAAACTGTGACCCCTTGTTCTGGACTTCCCCAACATCGGAAACAATCTTCCTGCATCTAGCTTGTCCAATCCCTTTAGAATTTTATACGTTTCAATAAGATCCCCCCTCAATCTTCTAAATTCCAGTGAGTATAAGCCTAGTCGATCCAGTCTTTCTTCATATGAAAGTCCTGCCATCCCAGGAATCAATCTGGTGAACCTTCTCTGTGCTCCCTCTATGGCAAGAATGTCTTTCCTCAGATTAGGGGACCAAAACTGCACACAATATTCTAGGTGTGGTCTCACCAAGGCCTTGTACAACTGCAGTAGAAACTCCCTGCTCCTGTACTCAAATCCTTTTGCTATGAATGCCAACATTTGTGTTTTTAACTGCCTGCTGTACCTGCATGCCCATCTTCAATGACTGGTGTACAATGACACCCAGGTCTCGTTGCATCTCCCCTTTTCCTAATTGACCACCATTCAGATAATAATCTGTTTTCCTGTTCTTGCAACCAAAGTGGATAACCTCACATTTATCCACATTAAATTGCATCTGCCATGAATTTGCCCACTCACCTAACCTATCCAAGTCACCCTGCATCCTCTTAGCATCCTCCTCACAGCTAACACCGCCGCCCAGCTTCGTGTCATCCTCAAACTTGGAGATGCTGCATTTAATTCCCTCGTCTAAATCATTAATATATATTGTAAACAACTGGGGTCCCAGCACTGAGCCTTGCGGCACCCTTCTAGTCACTGCCTGCCATTCTGAAAAGGTCCTGTTTACTCCCACTCTTTGCTTCCTGTCTGCCAACCAATTCTCTCTCCGCATCTATACCATACCCCCAATACCGTGTGCTTTAAGTTTGCACACTAATCTCCTGTATGGGACCTTGTCAAAAGCCTTTTGAAAATCTAAATATACCACATCCACTGGCTCTCCCCTATCCACTTTACTAGTTGCATCTTCAAAAAATTCTATAAGATTCGTCAGACATGATTTTCCTTTCACAAATCCATGCTGACTTTGTCCGATGATTTCACCTCTTTCCAAATGTGCTGTTATCACATCTTTGATAACCGACTCTAGCATTTTCCCCATCACCGATGTCAGACTAACCAGTCTATAATTCCCCGGGTTTCTCTCTCCCTCCTTTTTTAAAAAGTGGGGTTACATTAGCCACCCTCCGATCCTCAGAAATTAATCCAGAATCTAAGGAATTTTGAAAAATTATCACTAATGCATCCACTGTTTCTTGGGCTACTTCCTTAAACACTGGGATGCAGACCATCTGGCCCTGGGGATTTATCTGCCTTTAATCCTTTCAACTTACCTAACACCACTTCCTTACTAACATGTATTTCCCTCAGTTCCTCCATCTCACTAGACCCTCGGTCCCTTACAAGAAAAGATGCAATATGAATTATCAGTAATGTTGCAAAGGTAAAATATTAGAGTCGGTTTTCTATGTTTAAAAGTTTATCAGTTTATTTGCTTTTATTCTTAAGGCTTCAGTCAATGATTTGAAAAAATTGGGTAGTCGTGATAATTTCACTCACTTTTCTCTGTCTCCTTCCTGCACCTTTAAAATGTGTGGTGTATTCACAGATTGTTATCTGATCATCTGACATTCTCAATTGCATTTCCCACTATCTCTGACATTGTACTAATGTAAATATCCCAATGATGGGCCTGCTCCTATAATCTCTTCCAGTTGTCAGTTGTACAAAAATTTATCTTGCCAACTATTGAATAATTTTAGTTTAAAAAAAATCTCTCTGGAATCTTTTTCTACAGACGGCAAAAAGGTGTGTATCTTTTCAAGTGGATGTTGTATTTGCTAAAGCAAGCACACCTATTATTTAAACAAGTGAATCAAATCCTAGTTATAATTTAATTGGATAGTTTATCTCTCAGCAGAACATCATATTTGGGTTGTGATGCTTGGAGATGGCTAGCTACTTTAAAAAAAGAGTTGGAAAACTACTTCAAATATGATTCAGTTTGATTAGGATTTGTTTAGAATTGTTTATTTCTTTAATATGGTTTCACTTGCAGTATATATGTTTCTATTTTTCCTCTTGAATAGGGCATGCAGTGTTTAGTGTTGCCATGTGTTTCTGTTTTGCGGAAACTGGTTTACCTGGATCCTGCACTTCGTCACAGCCTGGCTCAGCAATCCTCTTTTCTACTTGCTCTTTTCAGAGGTGAGCTCCCTGAACTTGCTTACATTGCTCTTTCCTAATTGAAAAGTTGAGCTTGTTAGTGATACCTTGTCTGAATTGCCAAAATGGGAGAGTCCAGACATCAGCAAGAGATAATCTGCAGATACTGGTAATCCGAGCAACACACACAAAATGCTGGAGGACTCAGCATACCAGACAGCTTCTATAGAAAAACATAAGTCGCTATTTCGGGTCGAAACTCGACTGTACTTTTATCCATAGATGCTGCCTGGCCTGCTGAGTTCCTCCAGCATTTTGAGAGTCTAGACATTTTATTTTTATTCTCCTCTCTGACTTGCATCTTTTTTGAGATCTGTTATCAGTATTGTTGTATTTAAAGTGAAGGTTGATAGGTTCTTTATTAGTAAGGGCATCAAAGGGAAAAGGCAGGAGAATGTGGTTGAAAGATGATAAATCAGTTACAATAGAACGGTGGGGGAAACTCAATGAGCCACTCAATTCTGCTCCTATGTCTAGTGGTCTTATGATTCTGTTCAATAAATAGTTTAGGATAATTTAATACAGAATACAAATGAAGAGTTTGAGTTATGAGTGAATTAATATAACTATAATCCACAGGATTAACCTGAATATGCATTGGTTACACAGCCTACTGACATTTTCATTACAAGTTAGAGCAAAGTCATAAAAAGCTAGACAGGGGCATGCCACATTTCTCTGGGTACACTTTGTTAGTTGGAACATTGGTAAGAATGTGGTGCCATGTCTAAACTTTAAGTTACCTCCAATGAGTAGGTGACTGTTAGAATCTCGGAGTATCTGATGAGACTATGGGACAATTAAAAAAATGGGGTTAATGTATTACTGTTAATGAGTAGTTGGTGGTCAGTAAAAACTCATTGGGTCAAAGTTTTTCTATCTTCACGGTATGTTTCTATTAATCTCTATCCAGCCAGACGTAAGATTAATTTGGTCCCTTAAAATTATCATACCTAGGACGGCTGTAGAAAAATAGAGTGACAGTATTATTAGGAAATGCATAGATGAATGAAGATTGCGACCAATTACCTAACCTGGGGTGGGGATTTGGAGAAGCATGTTTGGTATTTTACTGCTGGTGATTGGTTCATTAATGGGATGAAGCATTTAGAACATTGATGGCAAGGAAGTACTTATCAATCTCTTGGGTAGGATAATTTTGCTGTAATGTGAAAATGTTGGGGAGGGGATAATTTTGCTGAAAGGTGAAGGTGTTGGGGGGGTGGGGTGCAAAAAAAATTCAGTCCAATTTGAGGAAAGTCTTATGGTGAGCATTGGTTTGCCTTGGCTTAATACTTTGATTGTTTTGAGAAGATGTCTCCAACTGCAATTTACTGAGATTGTACAACTCCACTCCATGTTAGCTATCTTATGATTGTCCATTTTATTTCATACAATTCTGACAATTACAGTAGTAGTGTGATCAATCAAGTTGAGTATGATCTTCTTCTAAATGTTCTTTTAAGGTTTATCCCTTAATGGAGAACATTTCTGTATGACTTTGCTTCATGCGGGGAGGCTGTTGCACAGGCAGTCACCACATGTTCCTTGACGGATCGGGGTACAGGGTCCAGTGGCATAGAATGCAAGATGATGGGGGATGTAACAATTACAGTTTGTTTCTAAGTTATTCTGTGTCTATCTTTGTACACTTCGCTTTTCTTTCCTTCTGATTTAGTGAGATATAGCTTAGATGCTCCTTGATAGAAAGATTTATATCTCAAGACTTTTTACTGAGGTGCAGTGAATTAACAGCTTGGCATTTCATGGCTTATATCCTTGCAGTGTAATACCATGTGTCAGTGGGGAAGATAGTTTAAGTGACTCTTCTCGTGTTTGTCTTCACAAGTATGAAGTTTAATTGGTTTGAATTCTGGGAGCAATATAGAATCTATGAACATGCAACTTACTTTGGTTTCTTTGAGAAAGGACATTTGCAGTCAACAATGGTACAAAGTAATTCCGATCATTGCAACATACTAATGACAAGTGCAGACTTTTGAATTGTTTTCTTTCAGCCACTCCACTGCTATTTTTGACAGGTCATTATATTTGAAAATGTGTCACTATTAGATGCCTTTTTATTATTGAACATTATGCATTGTAACTAGTTTTATCCATGAATCAATGTTTAGAGTCTTAATCATAAGACCATAAGACGTAGGAGCAGAATTAGGCCATTCAGCCCATTGTGTCTGTTCCACCATTCCATCATTGGCTGATCCCAGATTCCCCTCAACCCCATACCCTGCCTTCTCACCGTATCCTTTGTTGCTCTAACCAATCAGGAAATAATCAACTTCCTCCTTATGGATTTGGCCTCCACTGCAGTCTGTGACAGAGCATTCCACAGATTCACTGCACTCTGGCTAAAAAAATATTCCTCCTTGCCTCTTTACCAATTTGCATATTGCACATTCAGATGGAGATGTAATGTGAAGATTTTTACTCCTTGTGTATGTGAAGGATGTAAGAAACAAAGCCAATTCAATTCAATTCGAAAAGGTCTCTCCTCAATTTTGAGGCTGTGCCCTCTAGTTCTGACTCTACCACAGGAAACATAATCTCCATTGCCACCCTATCTGGTCCTTTCAATACTTGGTAGGTTTCAATGAGATCCCACCACATTCTTCTAAATTCCAGTGAGTACAGGCCCAAAGCTGCCAAATGCTCCTCATGTGTTAACCCCTTCATTCCTGGAATTATCCTCGTTAGCCTCCTCTGGACTCTCTCCAATGATAACAAATCAATTTTGAGATATGGGGCCCAGAACTGTTGACGATACTCCCAAGTGCAGCCTGACTAGTGACTTATAAAGGCTCAGATTATCTCCTTGCTGTTATATTCTATTCCCCTTGAAATAAATGGCAAAAGTGCATTTGCCTTCTTTACCACTGACTCAACCTCTAAATTAACCTTCTGGGTGTCTTGCACGAGGACTTTCAAGTCCCTCTGCACCTCTGACGTTTGAACTTTCTCTGCATTAAGATTATAGTCTGCACTATTGTTCCTTTTACCAAAATGCATTATTGTCCACTTCCCAACACTGTATTCCATCTGCCACTTTTTTGCCCATTCTTCTAATTTGTCTAAGTCCTGCTGCAATCGAGTTGCTTCCTCATCACGACCTACCCCTCCACCATTCTTTGTATCATCCACAAACATTGCCACAAAATCATCAATTCCATTATCCAAGTCATTGACAAACAATGTGAAAAGGAGTGGTCCCAATACTGACTTCTGAAGAGCACCACTAGTCACTGGCAGCCAACCAGAAAAGGCCCCTTTTATTCCCACATGTTGCCTCCTGCCTGTCAGCCATTCCTCGATCCATGCCTGAATCTTTCCTGTAACACAGTAGGACTTTATTTTGGTAAGCAGCCTCATGTGTGGCACCTTATCAAATGCCATCTGATAATCCAACTAAATGACGATCACTGCCTCTCCCTTTGTCTACCTTATTTGTTACTTCCTCGAAGAAACCTAACAGATTTGTCAGGCAAGATTTCCCTTTACAGAAATCATGCTGTGGTGAACTATGTGCCTGTCGGGACACGCCCCTGCTGACTGCTCCTGTGGCTCCTCCCACAGGCCCCTGTATAAAGGAGACCTGCGGCCTGAAGCTCGGCCTCAGTCTCCAAGACCTTGTATGATAGACACTCACTCCTGGTTCCTTCTTCCAGTCAATAAAAGCCGATATCTCGCCTACGTCTCAGTGTGAGTTATTGATGGTGCATCACATGCTGACTTTGACTTGGTCTCATTATCATTAGTCTCCAAGTTAGCTGAAATCTCATCCTTAATGATAGACTCCAACAGTTTCCCAACCACTGAGGTTCGGCTAACTGGCCTATAACTTCTTTTCTTTTGTGTCCCTTCCGTGAAGAGTAGAGTGGCATTTGCAATCTTCCAGTCCTCTGACACCACACCAGAAACAAGTGAATCTTGAAAGATCATGACCGATATATCCATATCTCTTTTGCAAACTCTTTCAGGACTCTGGGATGTAGTCCATCTGGTTCAGGTGACTTATCCACCTTAAGACCTTTGAGTTTGCCTTTTTCTCTTGTAATTACAGTAAAGGTGTGATAATTTTCTTATGCTTATTGACATCAGTCCTTACCAGCTCTCATTTTGTATCATTAATTCAAAATACAAGATTGTCTTTTCATTCTTCAGTACACGAGTGTAAAAGGGAACAAAAAGTCTGTCATTGTACTTGTGAAGCTTTGACTGACTGAAATCCATGACTAGAAATACTTTCTAAAAATTTAAAGCTAACACTATTATTGGAAGCTAGAGCAACTGCTGAGTCTTTGCACACTGCCATCTTAGAGTCCAACCTCCATCTCCTGCTTAATGTAATAAATATCCACTGGCAACTCTTAAATGTAGTTGTGATACGCCATGATTTGCATTTGGTTAACTACTTCATATAAAGTGAATTGTGTAAGATTGCAAAGTTTTCGTGATTATAATTTTACTTCAATGTGGTTTGCCAGCACAACCAACCATGTAATAAAAAAATTTAAAGCTGAATTAGACAATACAACATTACTGATAATGATCAATATTTTATATTGATACTTCTTCTCCTTTCAGTATCCTTGGTTTTGCGGAAAGACAAAGATACAATTTCTGAGGTGGCAGCCTTGCTGACTCTGCTTCTTTTTGACGAAGTAGCCAGAATGGATACTTGGTAAGATTGCAGTTTGGTAGCTTAACAGCTGAAATCATTAAAGTGTTTTAAACGTAAAGGTCTAGTAAGTCTGTAGTGTGGCTCATTGTCTTGTTACACCAAATTGTGATTGAGAAGAGTTTTATTTGTCACATGTACATTGAAATGTTAGGCAAAATGTGTATTTTGCATCAAATCAAGTCAGCTGAACAGCCTGCAAATGTCAGTGTACTTCAGGCGCCAACATAGCATGGCCACAACTTATCCTGACCTGTAAGTCTTCAGAATGTGGGAGGAGTTTTAATGCCAACTTTGGTATTATCAATGACCTGACTTCAAATGATCAGTTGTTACAGAATCCCATACTTCTGTTGCTGCCATTGAAGATGGGTTTATCTTTAGTGTTTTCCTGTATGCTTTCCCAAATCTGCAACTACCTGTGTTCTCAGCAAATCCCCCTTCCCCAGGCATCCCTGGGATGCTAACCAACTCACTCAGCCAATCAACTACTCCAACCTAATCTCTTCCTCAACCTGTTCTCCAACCTTGACAATAGACAATAGGTGCAGATGTAGACCATTCGGCCCTTCGAGCCTGCACCGCCATTCTGAGATCATGGCTGATCATCTACTATCAATACCTGGTTCCTGCCTTGTCTCCATATCCCTTGATTCCCCTATCCATAAGATAACTATCTAGCTCCTTCTTGAAAGCATCCAGAGAATTGGCCTCCACTGTCTTCCAAGGCAGTGCATTCCAGACCCCCACAACTCTCTGGGAGAAGAAGTTTTTCCTCAACTCTGTCCTAAATGACCTACCCCTTATTCTCAAACCATGCCCTCTGGTACCGGACTCTCCCAGCATCTGGAACATATTTCCTGCCTCTATCTTGTCCAATCCCTTAATAATCTTATATGTTGCTATCAGATCCCCTCTCAATCTCCTTAATTCCAGCGTGTACAAGCCCAGTCTCTCTAACCTCTCTGAGTAAGACAGATCCACCTTGGCTGGATCCTGCTGAACCACAAACAATTCCAATGTCTCTCCAAAGATATATCTTTTCCTTCTCCTTAGCCTTAATCCTTACTTCATCCACTATAATATTCCACAACCTAACTGACTTTTCTGCAAAAAATTTGCTTGATATTTGAAGTAAACCTTAGGCAATGTTTAAAATTTAAGACAATGTAGTTATGAATTATTGTATGTGATTACTTAGCATAAGCTGGTGCCTGTTTGCAGGATTTCCATTAAACAGTATAGTACTAGATTTTGTAAATAATGTGGCCCAATAATTCTCAAAGCATGTCTTCATTTGAGCTATCTGATTTTTGTTTCATATATTTGTGTAAAAGTATCCAAAGAAAAATAATTATTTTCACTGCAGGAAATGATAATTAAAACAGGATGGAAACCCATCTCTTGAGCAACAAGATGATCTGATTGAAACCTATCAAATGTTGTTTCTTTTTGTTTAAAGCTGACTTTTACAAGGGTAACGTTTAGTTATCATGGTCTCTTATAAGGTAATGTAGGTATGTGTCATATGTCTGTGTATGGTAGTTTTAGACTGACCTAAGATTGACGGTCAACATTATGGATATCTGTGGATGATTCAGGTCACCATATTTGCAATCTGAAGCTCTTGGTGATTAATCAGAAGCAGAATCCTGAATTAGTTTCTGTGTTGTTGATGTTTCTCATGGTATTGATTACCTTCTTCACAAGGCCATTTTCTTACCAGGTCTGATAGTGCTGCCACTCCAACTCCATTCAGCTTGCCTGTTGTTGTAACTCAGAGGTAAGCCTTTTTGAAAAGCACATTTTAATGTTATTTCTTTATCTAAATTAAAATATCAACACACAATTCCATCCATCTTGATTAGGTGTGGCAGTATGTATGTGGGCACAGATTGCCTGTTGCTTTTTTAAAAAAAAGCAATAAATTAGAAACTTAATCATGACAATAAAATTAAAATCTATTAAAAATAAAATTAAGATCTATTTATCTTGGAAATAAGACCAGAAGATGTAAGAACAGAATTAGGCTATTCAACCCATCGAGTCTGCTCGACTATTCCATCACAGCCAATTTATTATCCCTCTCAACCCCACTCGCCTGCCTTCTCCCTCTACCAGATGACAGACAGACAGACAGATGTACTTTATTGATCCCGAGAGAAATTGGGTTTCATTACAGCCGCACCAAGAATAGTGAAGAAATATAGCAATATAAAACCATAAATAATTAAATAATAATAAGTTAATCATGCCAAGTGGAAATAAGTCCAGGACCAGCCTATTGGCTCAGGGTGTCTGACACTCCGAGGGAGGAGTTGTAAAGTTTGACGGTCACAGGTAGGAATGACTTCCTATGCCGCTCAGTGCTACATCTCGGTGGAATGAGTCTCTGGCTGAATGTACTCCTGTGCCTAACCAATACATTATGGAGTGGATGGGAGTCATTGTCCAAGATGGCATGCAACTTGGACGGCATCCTCTTTTCAGACACCACCGTCAGAGAGTCCAGTTCCACCCCCACAACATCACTGGCCTTACGAATGAGTTTGTTGATTCTGCTGGTGTCTGTTACCCTCAGCCTGCTGCCCCAGCACACAACAGCAACATGATAGCGCTGTTGCCACCCTTTCTCATCAAGAGCCTATCAACCTCTGCTTTAAATTTATTTAATTACTTGACATCCACAGATGTCTATGGCAATGAATTCCTCAGATTCATCACCTGCTGGCTAAAGAAATTCCTCCTCACAGGAATAGACACTTCACTCACTTCCATAACTCAAAATCCAGCTGAAAGCATAAAGTGCAATTTTTGTTTATAACATTTTATGGGAATTTGACATGAAACAAGTACGCTCAGTGGCTACTTTATTAGATACCTATTGTATGTAATAAAGTGGCCACTGCGCGTTTGTTTGTCTTTTGCTGCCATAGCCCATCCACTTCAAGGTTCAAAATGTTGTGCATTCAGAGATGTTCTTCTGTGCACTACTCTTGTGATGCGTGTTTATTTGAGTCAGTGTTGCCTTCCTGTCAGCTTGAACCAGTTTGGCCATTCTCCTCTGACCATGATGCATTTTCGCCACTGAACTGCTGTATGTATTTTGTTTCTCACACCAAACTCTATAAATCCTGGAAACTGCTGTGTGCGAAAATTCCAGGAGATCAGCGGTTTTTGAAATGCTTAAACCACCCCATCTGGCACCAACAATTATTCCACAGTCAAAATCATTTAGATCACATTTGTTCCCCATTCTGATGTTTGGTCTGAGCAACAACTGAACCCCTTGAATATGCCTGCATGCTTTTATGCATTCAGTTGCTGCCAGATGGTTTTCTGATTAGATATTTCCATTAACAAGCTGTTGTACAGATATACCTAATAAAGCAGCCACTGTGTATACCTTGTGTATTTAAAACTACCATATAATTTCTTTTTCTATCTTTTGATGACTTCATTAATTATATTATTATGATGTACAAATGACTGTGCCAGTCATTTCTGAATTATTCAGTTTGTAATGGAAATGCAAACCCACATAATTTGATTCAGAGTTATTTATCATATGTACATCCTCACATCTTCCCACTGACCTAACCACAGACAGTACTCCAACACTAGGGAGTTATAAATCAATGGAACTTCTGCCTTTATTATTTAAGTATTTGAATACATAGTTAATCACCCCTTCCCCATAAGCTCACTTTCCCAATGCAGTTCCTACAGTTAGCATGGTGACTTGTTAAGACACTTCTTATGTCTGAGGTCTTGTTTTGTTAGATCTAGCACTATAGCATAGCTACAATTTTAATTGGCTGGAAACCCCCATATAGGATGCTTTAATTGTAGTAGATATTATTTTGTTCATCAGCTTTTATTGTGGTTTCTTTTCCTAGTCATTGCTTTTATTTGTATTATTAACTCAAAAAGGTACAATTTGATGGTCAAAGTGGCAGTTCATCATGCTGTGAGCCCCTACTGTATTGTCGTTCCATCCACTTCGGACCCTATGACCTTGACACCTGTAGTGGATATGTTGAAACTAGCCTGGAATCTTGCATGGTACAATGGAATTGAGCAGACCTTGGATCAAGAAGGATGCCAGAGAACTGATACTTCATCAGAGTAAGTGTATATTTTATATGAACAACACACACAAACTGCTGGAGGAACTCAGCAGGCCAGGCAACACCTATGGAAAAGAGTAAACAGTTGACGTTTTGGGCTGAGACCCTTCATCAGTACATTTTATGTTTTTATTTGTATTATAATTGGCTGTACTGTATGAATTCTGGTCCCCAAGCCTGCAAAATGTCACAAAGGGTTTAAAAGCATTGGTGAACGATATTAATAGTTTTATGATGAAGATAATATAAGAGAACTTTGATGGGATTTTCAGTTTATCCCTGCAATTCTTTGGTAAAATGTTCTCATGTTTGGGCATTATGGTTTCATTGGTCAACATTTACTGCCTGTCTGTGTTGTTTTCATGATCTGCATTTTACTTTGAAGCAAGAGCACTTTTGATGTTTTGTAGTGGGTATGGAGTCACATTTAAGCCAGATTCAGTAAGGGAAATGGTTTTCCTCTCAAAAAGACATCATTGAATCATGTATGATTTTATGAAAACTTGGTAGTTTTTTGTACGTCAGTGCTTGCTTTTATTCTAGTTTATTCAGAATATAAATTCTCCAGGCTGAGTTTGGTGGTAATTTTAGGTCTTAGGACTACTAGACTTCTGGATTAGTTTTACTTAAATGGGTCTTACTTTTTTATTTGATGCAGGTTAACATAATTTTCTGCAATGAAACATAGAAAATTTCCTCCAGGTACTAAACAAATTCAATACATATTAACATCTTGTATAGTTGGGGATCGAGCCAATGTGCAGTGCCAAGCCGCCCATGTAGGCGGTGGAATTCCCAAGTCCCTGACCCTGTGTGTTATGGGTTTGGAGCTAACTGCAGTACATTTTATTTGATGGCCATTATTGATGAACACTGCATCCACTGTGAGTAGGTGATAGAGGAAGGTAATATTTAGAGTCTTAGAGATATCGTATTAGTGCAACCACTCAAGTCGTGTATGATATTCTTCTAAGGAGTTGGGTCCTTGGGTGGTTGTAGAGGCTGATTTGGGATTCACAAATTCTAGTGTAGTGTTGGGTGAGTTTAGTAGTTGTTCAGTCTCTCCTTTCGCAGCTGCCATTTGTTCTCTGTGGCGTATTGGAGGTCTTTCTGGCATAGCACAGCTCCCTCCATTGAGTGAATGTCTTCAGAGTTTTTAGATGTTCTGTTAAATTTCCTCAGGCTGTCTGTGAAGTGTTTCCAT
Source organism: Hypanus sabinus (assembly GCF_030144855.1). Classification (NCBI taxonomy): domain Eukaryota; kingdom Metazoa; phylum Chordata; class Chondrichthyes; order Myliobatiformes; family Dasyatidae; genus Hypanus; species Hypanus sabinus. The sequence goes on from NC_082706.1 coordinate 87,761,622, forward strand.
TGTCCACCAGGGAGTCGCTGACCATTAACTTGGAGTAAAAGTACCTCTTTAGGGAAACATGAGTTAGGCATCTGATGACATGACCTATCCGTCACGGAGATGTACAGTATAGATATAAGCCTCCTGACCCAATCCATCTGTTCTGACCAAGATGTCTGTTTGATCTAGTCCCATTTGCTTGTGATTAGCCCATATCCCCCTAAGATTTTTCTATCCATATCCCTGCCCTGCCCAAGTATCTTTTAAACATTATATTTGTACTCATCTCTGCAGCTTCCTTTCTCACTTTGTTCCATTTACCCATCACCTTCTGTGAAAATATTCCCCTTGAGTTCCATTTAGATCTTTCCCCTCTTAGCATAAACCTCTAGATTTAGATTTCCTTATTCACATTATGCCCTTCATGAATTTTTATAGTTGTATTTAGTCGCCTCTCAGCTTCCTGTGCACCAGGGGAAAAGTTCCAACTTTTCTAACTTCTTGTATCTCAAGTCTTTCAGTCCTGGTAACATTCTCGCAAATATTTTCTACATCCTTTCCAGCTTAGTGACACCCTTCCTATAGACTGTAACTGTACATAGTGTCATGACCAATGAAGGCAAGGGTATTCAGTGCCATCTTCATCACCTTGTCTGCCTGGCATTCCTGATTTCATCTTGTGGAAGACGAGATGTCTTTATGGTATCAGGAGGTGAGTTATTCACTGCAGGCTTCCTGGTCTCTGTATAATTATTCTTAATGTGTAAGTATGAGCAAGTTGGCAATGCGATGTCCAACCAAGGAATGTCATCTTATTCATTTTCTTTTGTGTGTGTGTGTGGTTTAATGTTGCACCATGTTGAGCACTTTCTTATTTGTAGCTTGGGCCACTTTGTAATCTCTCTGAGGATTAGTTTGATACATGTCGCAGGAACAAATGGACATGGCTCAAACTTTGGCTTAGAATCAGTAAACAAGAAATGATTATGGAATAAGAGGAGAGACCCCAATCCAAATGTCCTTAAATAAACTTGAGACACAAGACTGCCAATAATGGAATCTGGAACAACACAGAAACTGCTGAAGGAACTCAGTATATATGGATGGAAATGGACAGTCAATATTTTGGGTCAAGACCCTTCATCTGGGCTGCAGTGGTCTGATATTATGGTCCTGACTTAGTCCTTTTTAAAAGGTCCCGGCCCAAAACGTTGACTGGCTATTCCTCTCCACAGATGCTGCCTGACCTCCTGAGTTTTTGTATGTTGTTCTAGTTTCCCAGCCTCTGCAGAATCTTTTGTGTATGTGATATAATGGTTTGACTGATGATATTAAAGCTATGGATGTTTCCTATAATGGGAAACTTTAGGACCAAAGGGCACAGCCTTAGAATAGGACATCCCTGTAGAATAGGGATGAGGAGGAATTTCTTTGGCAAGAGGGTGGTGAATCTATGGAATTCATTGCCACAGACAGCTGTCACTATTATTTAAAGTGGAGGTTGTTAAGTTCTTGATTAGTTAGGGTGTCAGAGTTGATATGGAGAAGGCAGGAAAGTGGGGTTGAGAGGGAAAATAAAGCAACCATGATGGTTGACATGACTCGACGGGCCACACAGCCTAATTTTGCTCCTGTGTCATGTGGTATTTATCTGAACTATATTGAATTTCACAGTACAGTAAATAATGTAGCTACAACATTTAATTGTACTCCTTTTGATTTAAAAGACATATTAATTTGTTTTTTTTTATGTAGGTTTCCAGAAGACATGAGGCTGTCTCCTGTTGACAAAATAGTGCTTAAAGCAAGTCACGTTACTAGTGGTCTGCAGGATTCTCTTCTTTCCGTCACCAAGGCTGTCTCCCATAGTGCCGTCTATTCTGCTCTTGCCAGGATGAGATTGTATTTATTGAATGACAAACTAGCATTAAAACAAGGATCCGGCAGCTGTATATCTATATTACACAACCTTCAGTGGCAAACAGTATTGGGCAGGTTTGTACAATTGCTGAAAAAGTAACTCTTGAGTATCTGCCATATATAACTATTATTTTTTCATATGCATTTATGATTCATGTAGGTTTTATTTAAAAGCTCTAGCCACCATTTTTCTCTAAATGATTTTCAAGATAGTATCAGAAATGCAATTAAAGTGGATTCCAGTTAATTGAGTCAGCTGCTTATTTGGGACAACAGTGAAAGAAAAAAAATCTTATCAAGAATATGCCCAGGATTCTCTTTGTTTAATTGGGGCAGGACACTATTACAGAACAGTTTCTAATTGGCATCAGTCATGTGAATGGTTTTTAAATAGGGTAAGTGTGAAGAATTTGAAGATCTCAACAATGATCTTAAATGGTACAATGGAAGTGAAGAGTTAGAGGATGCAGTTGTCAATGGGACTGTATGAAGCTAGTCTATTATCTGCACTAGGTGTCTGCGTTGATTTTGTTTGTTTATGGTCAAAGGAACATGATGTGAATGAATTCCTCCATTGATAAGTATTAGAAACTAATACACAGTTGTATAGTACTGCAGTAATATTGGTAGTGTTCTTTTGTTTTATACCTTTTTAACTATTTCCATGAAGCATTGGCTGATTGGGACAGCCACTTAATTGGGACAAAATGTACGTGTCCCAATGTGTCTTAATTAATCAGATTCCACTGTATTTGATCTAGAACATTGGACATTATAGCACATTACAGGCCCTCCAACCCATGATGTTATGCCGACCTTTCAAACTACCCTAAGACCCCTCCCACATAGCTCTCCATTTTTCTTTCATCCATGTGGCTAAGTTTCTTAAATGTCGCTAATTTATCTGCCTCTGTCACCACCCCGGGCATGGTATTCCAGCATCCACTACTCTCCACGTTTTATAAAAGAAAAACAAAAACCCCTATCTCTGAACACCCCTCCCATACTTTCAAAGTACATTTATTATCTAAATATGTATATATTATACAAACTTGAAATTTGTCTCGGGCAGGCTTAAAACGAAGAAACCCAAGAGAACCCATATTTTAAAAAAAAGACTATCAAACACCCAGTGTGCAGAGAGAATAAAAAATACCTGATGCTCATTTAAAAAAAACATTAAAAATAAAAGAACCCACATATTAAAAAAAAGACTGCCAATCACCTTGAAATTTTGCCCCCTCATATTGGCCACTTCTGCCCTTAGAAAATGTCTCTGGCTATCCAATCGATCTATTACCTCATTACCTTGTATATCTCTATCAAGTCTCTTCACATCCCCTTTCGCTGCAGAGAGAAAAGCCCTAGTGTGCTCAACCTATTATTGTAAGACATGCACTCCAATCCAGAAGTATCCTGTTAAATCTCCTCTGTGCCCTCTCTAATGCTTCTTCATCTTTCCTATAATGAGGCAACCACAAATGAACATAGTATTCTAAGTGTGAACTAACCAGGGTTTTGTAGAGCTGCAAAATTACCTCACTACTCTTGAACTTAGTCCCCTGTCTAATGAAAGCTAACACACCATACACCTTTCTAACAATCCAATCAACTTGCATGGCAACTTTGAGGGCTCTATGGATATGGAACCGAAGGTCTGTCTGTTCCTCCACACTGCTAAGAATCCTGTCGTTAACCCTGTATACTGCCTTCAACTTCAGCGTTCCAAAATGAATGATTTTACATTTTTTCTGTTTGAAAGTATCTAAACAAGTGTTTAAATGCAATAGGGTGCTTTGCTACTGAATAGCTTTCAACATGTTTGCTCAAGGATAGCAAATTTGCTCAGGAATGCCTTGAATTTATTTTTAAGGTAAATTTGAAACACTTTCAATAGTGATGCCCAACTTTTGAAAATTCTATCAACTTTCATTGTTCTTAAGCCGCTCCATTGTGCATGGCAATTCAGGAGGAGGCTTCTAGGATATCCAATTCGGGAGTAAAAAAAGGTTTAATGAGAAGCAACTAGAAATGCCACATTCAGGGTGACCCTGAAACGCCAACCTGACTTCCCACAAGATGCATGCTTAAACAATTTTAGACATTGCCTGCTTTTGTATCCTCCTACCTCAGTCTAATAATTATTACATAACTGCTATCAATAGAGCTGACTTTCAGCTTACTGCATTCAGTATATTTCCATCAACAATATATTTAAGGTTATTTGTTTAATTTAACTTTGTCACAGTACTGTGGGTCGAAGGGCCTGTACTGTTCTGTATTGTTCTATCTTTTATCTGTTTTAGTTGTCGCAGCCTCTGTAAATCTCCTTTATCTTAACCAAAATTACCAGATAAAGTGGGACAGTCTCCGAACACAGAAATAAAGTTGCAATTAATTTGACATATGATTTAACAGATTCTGAAATAGCACTTGAATGTAAATGAAGAGTTTGTAAGTTGATAATGATTTAGGAATTTCCATATTGTCAAGATGTGGTGATCAATGATTTCCCAATTCATGTAGGAGGAAGGGTGGGGAGCTTATTATCGACCAAAGTCAGAAATCCAGTGGTGGTGTGTCTGAGGAGATTGGGAAGAGCAAGATCATAAAAAGGTTCAAAAAAGAGAGTGAGAAATTTAAAGGTAATTAATTGGACAGTTGAGGTTTTTGTGCCAAAGAGGATGGTTTAGAATACAATTAGTAAGGTTCTGAATTTGTTAGCGTTGACAAAAGATGCAGTGTAATCAGTTGATGTGAGAGACCTGTAGATATGATATGTTAAAGTGATTATGTGAATGAAAATTCAACTAGGCAGATCTTGGAGGTGAAGAGATAGTAAGCATTGGGTGAGATTTTGAAATTCATTTTAAGGTCATGCAGAACACTAGTGGAGAACACTGGAATTTGAACAGCCAGTATAGGGATAGAATAAGTAGCTACCAGTGATGCAAAAGATTTTGTGGAATGTAACAAACTCATGACAGTTTATTCTAGTTTATTTTCTTTATTCCAAATGCTATATATTGTTCACAATAAAATCAAAGCTGAACCTTTGATGAATTTATTGGCAAATGTGCACTAGCATTTTTTTTGTTGGAACAATGCTCTATTTCTCTTGTAAAAGAACCTTGACAAAGTATCTTTTCAATCTATGAATCTATGAGCAGGGCTAGGTTACACAGCCCTTTGAGGCTGTTCTGCAGTTCAGTGAGATCATAGCTGTCAGCTCAACTCTATATCCCCACTTTCAAATGGGCATAGGAATGAAGCTGGACCATTGCATTTTGTAGGTATACACAGAAATAGTTTAACTTGTATAATTAATATGCATGCCATAGTTGAGTAGTGAAATTTCAGGAAGAAGATGTTAGGTTCATTGACTCTCTTCACAGAGCAGTCCATCCGTTCCATTAGTCTATACTTTTCTCCACTTTCTTTATGCAGGTACCAATAATTTCTGTTTTCATCACCCAGAAACTCAGATCCGAACTGATATGGGTAAAAGAGAGAAGTTTATTCCCTCAAAACTCCTTAACCTTTTGCTCAATCTGTGTCTTCTGTCTCTTGTGCATTCTTTTGTTTAGTTACCCTAAGGAGAATGACTCCAGCATCTGCATTATACCATTGCAGCTGAAATCCTTGATCAAGGATCAACTTTACTCACCATATACATTTTCATGTATTAGGAATTTGCTGCAAGTTAAGTGCCGGGTCAGATTGAAATGATCAGGATGTTGGGGTTGGAGGCAAGGGAAAATCTCGCTGATCCGTGGGGTTTGCTCATCTCTCTGCTGGACTGGGGCTCTGGGCTGAAACTAGTGAACTTCTGCATCAGCTACAGTAATGCCTGGCTTTGTGAACTTCACTTCTGAATACTGTTTGCACAATTTGTTTTTTTGTTTTTTTTCCCTATTGCTCTCTGCACGCTGGGTGCTTGACAGTCTTGGTTTTTTTTGTGTTCTATTGGGTTTCTTTTTTGTATGGCTGCTTGTAAGGAGACAAATCTCAAGACTGTAGAAGGTATATGTACTTTGTTTATAAATATACTTTGAACCTTGACGTGTTGGTGTTGCATGCAACAAAAATAATTCAATAATTATAAAGAATAAAGAATTATATTAAATTAAGTTAGAGGTTAAAGTACAAATGTGGAACAAACTGCAGGAATACATAAATACCTTCATGTGTTTACAATGCAGACAGCATTATAAAAGTGTTTACAGTGTATTTAAAGTGTTTACAGTGTATTGCAGCGACTGAGGTAATAGAGAAGGGGTGTGGGTCTATCTAGAGTGGCTGATCAGATTAACTGCCTAGGGGAAGAAAGTTTTAAGATGGCTTGAAGTCTGTTTTAATAGCTGTTCAGAAGGTTTTTTTTTGGAAAGGCAGTTTGCAGGATGGGGAGCATTCCAGGAAACTTCTAATGCACTTTCAAGGAACTTCATTTTCTTCCTAAAGGTGATCAGAATTGGATGCAACACTCCAGTTGTAGCAGAAAAAGTATTTTGAATACTTTTGAATAAATTCTCCACTTTTGAACTTTATGAATGTACGATCTCATATGCATTATTATCCACCCTCTCAACCTGAGCTTCCACTTTCAAGGATTAATACATGGACATAACCAAGTCCTTCTCTTTGCACCCTTTTTAGAATCAGGACTATGATGATGGTTTATGATGGACAAGTCCTGATGAATGGTCTTGGCCGAAATATCACTCTTTATTCCTTTTCATGGATGCTGCCTGATCTGCTAAGTTCCTCTGGCATTTTGTATGTGTTACCTTAAATTTAATCTTTTTTATCTGTCCGTTCAGCCAGACTGTCTGTCTCCTTGCAGTAATCGAAAAAGCAACTGAGTTACTGATTCTGGTAATCTGAAACCAAAACAGTAAATTGTGATGAATATTATTTTTCCTTGCTGTTTTTGCTTTACTGTATATCATACTTCAAAGCTTTGTGTCATCTGCACTTCTGAAAGTGTTCCATACGCCTTAGTGTTATTAACCAGTGTGTCAACTGGGATGTTATCAAACTCCTGACAATCAATACCCACCTTCAGTAGCTTTCTCTTACGCCTCATTAATAAATTAAATCCGGTCAGTCTAACACAATTTGCATTTTAAAAATCCACAATGACTCACTTTTATCACCTTAAACTACTTCAAATTCTTATTAATATGTTTTCCTGATTATTTCCTGACTCTTTTTTTTTCAATTTTATTTATTATTATTTTTGCATTTGCAGTTTGTCATCTTTTCCACATTGGTTGTTTGCTAGTCATTTTATGTAGTTTTTCATTGATTCTTTTTTTCCATTCTGTCTGCAAAACAAATAGATCTCAGGGTAGTATATGATGACATATATGTATTTTGATAACTAACTTTGAAGTTAAATTGACCATCCTTAATTATCCGTCAGTTCCAGTTTCAGTGAGGGTTTTCCAGCTCTCTGACACCTTCAAGGAAGACTGGAAGATCATGGAAACCCTGTGAAATCTCAAATTGCAAAAAATAGTAGAACGCAGAAAGAGGTTCTTCATCCCATGATTAATTAATCATAATTAAGAAACTAATAAGCTAATCTGTTCTGTCTATACCTACCGAATGTTGAAAGGACTAGATAGGGTGGATGTGGAGAAGATGTTTTCCATGGTGGGGATATCCAGAACTAGAGTGCACAGCCTCAAAATTGATGGGTGACCTCTTAGAACAGAAGTAAGGAGGAATTTTTTTAGTTAGAGAGTAGTGAAGCTGTGGAATGCTCGGCCAAGTCCCACACGTGGGTATATTTAAGGCAGAAATTGATAGTTTCCTTATCAGTCAGGGCTTCAAAGAATATGGCAAGAAGGCAGGTGTATGGGGTTGAACGGGATCCGGGATCAACCATAATGGAATAGCAGAGCACTTGATGGACTGAATGCTCTAATTCTGCTCCTATGTCTTATGGTCTAAGTCCATATCGAGCTGTTCTCTGAATATTCATGTGCCTGACTTAAACACTTACGTTGTATTTGCTTCCACTATCAACCATGACAATCTTTAGAACCTAGAATGCATCTTTTCTGGAAATGGTGAATTATTTTTATCTGTGATAGCCTTTCTTGTATTTCCAGCTTGTTAAGATCATTCCCCCTATTAGCTCTAGTGCTTCTCTTGTGGGTTTTGGCAGCATCTTCTTCCCTGACAAAGATAACTGCAAGGTACTCACTCAGTGTTCTAACTCCGTCTTTTGACTCTGTAGTTACCTTCAAATTCCCTAATTAGCCCAACTCCTTGTATTATCTAGTTACAATACCCATTTGTGTTATACACCATTCTTTCCCTTAGTATTTAATTTTCCTTTTCACTTCTCTATATACTCCCCCCGTATGTTGTTCTTAAATATTTTATCTTTTGCCCTTAACCTATGACCTCACCAAACCTCAGTGGAAGAAGACTGCAATATCTACTTATTAGAGGTCAGATATTTTTCCGTTAAGAGTTTTACCTTCCAGTAGTATTTTGTTCCATTTTACCTTAAGCAATTTTTTTTCTCATTCCACTGTAGTTCGCCCTCTTCCATTTTAGGTGTATTTAAAACTTAACTTGCATATCTCCATTTTCCACATAATGAGTCGGGAACACTCCTCTTCAAGTGTTGTTACTGTTCCTTCACGCTGCCTTCCACTGCCTGCTCCTCACTCATGCACACACTTTACTCATTAGCCAAATATTGTTCAATCAATATCAGAGTAATTCATAATGCTACAGATCATGTATGCATCTGAAACTTTCTGTAGGATTGTTGTCTTCAGTGAAATGCATAACTAAAGGACCATAGGTTACACTGACAGTATAAAAAAACTCTCTGAAGGATTGGAATTCTAATTTTTTTTAATGATTTAAGCTTGAGGTTTATTTTAGCCTCTTAATTTTCTTAGGACAAAAGCTGACATTTCAAAAATAATACAAAATTGCATGTATTGAAAATTAAACTCTTGCTTTGTTCCACTAGCTGTCTTGGTTTGAAATGTCATACAATTGTTATTAATTATGTTCCAGGTTTTTACAAGTTCTTCCAGCCTGTGCTGAAGATGAGAAGCTTTTGGCTGATGTTGTTGTTTTCCTAACCAAAACCTTGATAGCCCAAAGAGATGCTCCAAATGCCAAATATCTAAGCTCACTCCTGGATCTCCTGGTTAAACAGGTATGATCATTTTTTTTAAAAAATGAGGTAATATCTGAATTTAGGAAGAAATAAATAAAAATATAAGTTGTTTACAATAGCCTGGTTGTAAACAAAGTGGCCCAGTTTTACTCACTGGGGCTTTCTAAAGACTCAACGGCAAACTTTATCAGTGAAATAATTTCTGTTTCTTTAAAAAAGAGTTTATTGTGCACTGATTATAGACACAAGCATTCTGCTTATGCTGGAAATCCAGAGTAACATACAAGGGACTCAGCAGGTCAGGCAGCATGTATAGATAGGAATAGAAGATCAATATTTCAGGCCAAGACCCTTTATCAGGATTGACTGTTTATTCTTCTCCATAGATGCTGCTTGACCTGCTTAGATCCTCCAGTAATTTTTGTGTGTTACAAAAATTATAAGAATGTGTTCAACCAGCCAGACTGAGCAGGTTCTCATTGACTATTATTTGTTGCCTCTTAATTTCCTCAGGTCAATATGTTAGGCAAAAGTTAATATTGGGTTCCTATCAGTTCTTCTTTCTCACTGATCAAGTGCAGGTTTTAGCTTAATTAGCTGCAAACAAGAGACAATCTGCAGATGCTGGAAATCCAAGCAACATGTACAAAATGCTGGAGGAACTCAGCAGGCCAGGTGGCATCTTTGGAAAAGAGGACAGTTGATGTTTCAGGACAAGGCCCTTCAGCAGACTCTTGATTACTTGTTACCCTTCAGATTTGCTGTAACACCATCTTAATATAATTTGAATTGTTATGTACAGAAATTCTTGAAAAGGTCTGAGCAAACTCTTTTTGTCTCCCACTTTGAACAGTTTACAATCCTTTAGTTAGTGTTATTCCACTTTTGGTTTATCCTAGTGTTTTGTTTTTATAAATTCTCTGCCACTTGGGTTCAGGCCAATTTTTTTTTTGGTATGACGTGTCGTACTTTGTCGACCTTCTCCGCTCCATTCGCCAAAAGCAGAACTGCCCTGTGACCAAACAGTTTAATTCCCATTCCTGTTCTAACATGTTGGTCCATGGCCTTCTCTTGTGCCACAAAAAAGGCCACCCTCAGGGTGGAGGAGCAACACCTTATTATGTCTGGGTAGTTTCTTACCTAATGGCACAAATATTGATTTTGCCTTCTGTCACATAAATAAATAAATTCCCTTCTCCTCTCCTCTTCTGCTATTCCCCCATCCTGGCTGCTTGCCTCTTCTCACCTGCCTGCTACCTCTCCCTGGCCCCCCTACTTCCCTTTTCCTCATTTCCTATCAGATTTCTTCCTCTCCAGCTTTTTAACTTTCCCACTTATCACTTTTTAGCTAGCCTCCTTGCCCTGCCCCCACTTTTTTATTCTGGCATCTTCTCCCTTCCTTTCCAGTCATGAAGAAGGGTCTTAGTCCGAAATGTAGACCTATGTCCACTTCCATGATGCAACCTGACCTGCTGAGTTCCTCCAGCATTTTGTGTTTTACAGAATATTTGTGTTTTTCATTTATTATTTTTATTTTCTGTACCTTGCATTTCATTCCAATCTCTGCCTTAAAATAATTAAGATTTTAAGAGTCTTTGATATTTTAATCTACGTTTCATAAGCTAAGGTAATATTTAACAATCTTTTGCCTTGTAAATAGCTTGAAAGCCTTGACACTCAATCAGCTTGTCTTTCAAAAAGCAAGCTTTGTTTATTATCAGTTTTACACATTACTTTATCTTCTGTTTAACACTATTTAAAGTTCATAATCTTACAATTCTTGAAATTGAGTTTGGCATGGTTAGCATAATTAGTTTACAGTGCCAGTGATCATTGATAAGGGTTTGATTCCTGGCACTGTCTGTAAGCAGTATGTACGTTTTCCCTGTGACCGCATGGGTTTCCTCCAAGTGCTCTTGTTTCCTCCTACGTTTGAAAGATCTACAGATAGTGTTAGTGAGCTGTGGGCTTGCCATGTGGGCACTAGAGCTGTGGCAAAACTTGCGACTGCCTCCCAGCACAATCCATGCTAATTTGATTTGTTGCAAACGATACATTTCAGTTTATGTTTTGATATACATGTGATAAATAAAGCTGATCTTTTAATATTTTTCTTTTCTTAAATCTCTTTTAGGTGCACTTTCTGAAGCAGTGTGCCTGACTGTCATTTTTTCGCAGCCATTTCATTACACTGTAGTTACAGATATTTATGTTGTTTAATTTTTAGCTTAATATTAGTCAGTAATGATCTGTATAATACACCCTATAATCACAAAACAACCAGTCATATCTTCACCTATCAAGGCATGTTAACACAATAACAGCCTTTATTTCACAATGGAACATAGAGTACAGAGAAGGTGCAAAATAATTTGCAAGATTAGTATGAGATCGCATACCGTGTTATTATCAGTAATTTTGAACTATTTTGGGCTCTTCCTATAGAAGTGAGAAAGCTGAGCCTTTAGAGATTATCAAAGGGCAGGTAGAAAGCAGGTAGCATAGAAATTAGAAATAACATGTTTTTCCAGCACAATGCAAATGAAAAATAAATGTCTAATCACGGGACAATTTATCATTACCAATTAACGTACCAGTTGGTACATATTTGGACTGTGGGAAGAAACCAAAGCACTCGGGGAAACCCACACATTTATAGGGCGAACCTACAAATTCCTTACAAGCAGTGGCAGGAAATGAACCCGGGTCGCTTGCACTGTAAAGTGTTGTGCTAACCACTATGCTTCCATGCCACCCACTCTGGCAGTAGTTTGTGTCCTTATTCTAGGTGATCAGAGCAGACTTATAGAAAACTCTGGAAATTATTTTTCCTAAGCACATCACCCCGACTGGGGCATAGACAGCAGACAGTAGCCCGCTAGAGTCCTCTGTCCTGGGCCAAAGGTTGATCAGCCTTGTCACTTGAACTTTCCCCACAGGACTTCATACATCATCAAAGTGAAGAGCCTTCCTTCCCTGGGGATGAGGTCTTTGGAGTTTCTGTTGGCATTTCTGTAGCTCTGGGTTTTTACGGGATGAGTTTGTTCTTCCCTTGCCCAACCCTCCTCCTTTCGCAGCCTGACTTGGGATGTCCATGGTGGAGTTCTGGAAGTTAATTAGTGTTGAAAATTGCTGGCATCACCAAAGTACTTTACACCTGATGTTATTAATGCCAGATGTACGGTTATATTTCATTTACGCAGTTGTTTCATTTTAAGCTAAGTTTTTTGCATTTCCATTTCTCATTAAGTATGAATTCTATGCATGTTTGGAACAGCAAGAGTTGCCTAGAAAATTAGAATCAGGTTTATTTCCACTGACATATATCATGGTTTGTTTAGTGGCAGCAGTAAATAATAAAGTACCATAAACACATAGTGTAAATAGAGAATAAAATATTGATCTAATACATACTTCTCTCAGATGATGGTGAGTTTGTGAAATTAAATATTCATGTATTCTCTGAAGGATGAATTGAATAATGAATCGTATTCTGTTTGAAAGAACAAATAGGAATGAACCAAAGGGCACCATGTTAGTTGGCGTTTAGCATGATGCTATTACAGCTCTGGGCATTGTAGTTCAGAATTTAATTCTGACACCATCTCTAAGGAGTTTGTGTGTTCTTTCCGTGAATGTGTGGGTTTCCTCCGGATGCTCTGGTTATCTCCCACAGTCAAAGACGTACTGGTTAGTAATTGGTCAGAGTAAATTGTCCTGTGATTAGCCTAGTGTTAAATAGATGGGTTTCTGGGTGGTGCAACTCGCTGGGCCAGAATAACCTATTCTGTGCTGTATCTCAAGTAAATTGGAAAAAAAATTATTTTGTTTTTTTATGAGCTGGGCAAAAAAATGTCATGTCAGTGGATCAGAAATGCAAATGTAGAAAGCTCCCTCCTGCTTTTTGAAGGTTTTATGATTCTGCTACCAAGTTCTGTATTTAAATTATTAATATTATGACAGAGCTGCTGGTATGAATAGACAGTGCAAATATACATCAATAATCATCATCCAAGTTGTCAGGTTGTAAGTTTAAAGAAATTTAATACTTGACTCACTCTTTGTTGGTATTTTGTTGATGTGATAGGAAAGCAGTTCACTGCTGAATTTACTGGTGCAGACCGAATCACCAGCTCAAGGTGAAATGGATGAAGTTGATAGTCTTGTAAGACAGAAGTTACAGAAGGAGTTGACAGGATTCTTCAATGCAATATTACGATCCCTCACCTCTGTTACAGACAGGTAAAGACGGCTGAACTTGATACTTTTTTGTTCTCTAGCAGTTTAACTTACTGTGCTGAAGAGTTTAGCAAGTCAGAGATCATCTGTTGATGAATAAGCGGTTGATGTTTTTGGCCAAGACCTTCATCAGGACTGGAAGGATAGGGGAAGAGGCCAGATTAAGAAGGTGAAGGTTAGGGAAGGAGAATAAGCTGGCAGATAGTGGGTGAGACCAGCTGAGGGGGAAGGTGGTTAGGTGGGTGTGGGATTGGGGATGAAGTGAGAAGCTGGAAGACGAAAGGGGGAAATAGTAAAGGGCTGAAGAAGGAGGAATCTGATAGGAGAGGAGAGTGAACCATGGGAGAAAGGGAAGAAGGGGGGGTTCAGAGGGAGGTGATGGTCAGGTGAGGAAAAGAGAAAGGGAGCCAGAATCAGGGATAGAAAAAGAGAGGAGGAGGGAGACAAATTATTGGAAGTTAGAGAAATCAGTATTTATGCCATTGGTTGGAGGCTACCCAGACAGAATCTGAGATGTTACTCCACCAACCTGAGTGTGCCCTCTTGGTAGCAGTAATAGAAGTTATGTACCACCATGCCGGAATGGGAATGGGGTCATATTTAAGTGGGTGGCCACCAGGAAATCCCACCTTTTTGTGGTAGAAGGAGCAAAAGATCCTGTCCCAGCAATGTAGGGGAGGCCATAGAGCACATAAGCCTGATAAACTCTCAGTTGGCCTCACCTGGAAGAATTATTTTGGGGCCCTGAATGGTGGTGAGTAAGGAGGTGTAAGGGCATCTTACACTTGTCCTGTCTGCAGAGATAGGTGCCAGGAATGACATCAATGAAGACAAGGGAGAAGGGAGTAACAAAGAAGAGGATCCCTTTCCACCACCATCAATGATGCCCTCACTTACATCTCCATTTCCTGCACATCTGCCCTCACCCTATCCTCCCACAGCAATAACAGGGATACAGTTCTCTTTGCCCTTACCTACTACTCCACACTCAGTGGGGAGGGACAAATAGGCAAGTGAGTCACATAAAGAGCGATCACTGTGGAAAGTGGAAAGTCGGGGGGAGGCAAAGATGTGCTTTAGTGGTAGGATCCTGTTGTAGATGGCAAAAGATACAGAAAATGATGTGCTGAATATGGAGACTCGTGAGGTGGTACAGTAACTAAGGACAGGGGAGCTCTATCCGTGCAATAACATTGGAGAGTTGCGGTGAGGGCAGATGTGTGGGGAATGGAGGAGATGTGGGTGAGAGCTGCATCAGTGGAAGAAGAAGGGAAACCCTGTTTGAAAAAGGTGGACATCTCAAATGAAAACCTGATCCTGAGAACAAATGCAGCAGGGATGGGGAAACTGAGAAAAGGGAATAGCTTTTTTACAAGTGACAGGGTGAGGAGAAGTATAGTCAAAGTAGCTGTGAGAGTCAGTAGGCTTGTAAAAGATATCAGTAGTTAGTGTGTCTCCAGAGAGATGAGATGAACAAGTAAACTTGAAGGCAGGGTGGAAGCTAGAGGCAAAATTGATGAAGTTAAAGAATTCAGCATGAGTGCAGAAAGCACCAAAGCAGTCGTCAGTGGAGCAGAGAACGAGGTGGGGAGTGTTACCTCGGAACACGGACTGTTCCATGTAGCCTGTGAAAAGGCAGATGTAGCTAGGGCCCATGTGAGTGCCCATGGCTTCTCTTACTTTCTCCAAACTTGGGGTTTGGAGAAAATGAGAAGATCCAAAATTCAAGTTACTGAAGGTTTTGACACTTGTTTTAAATTTGGGTTCATGCATTTTCTGAATAAAAACTGATAGTTCCCCTAATTTGAGCTTTGGGCTGTTGTAATCTGCTATTGGACGTTTTGTGGTATCCAATGTTAGAAAGTAAACTAATCTCTGTTCTGTATCTGCTGCAGTCACAATAAAGCAGATCTGTTTTTTTTTGGAGGAAATAGCTGTGGATAAATACAAGTCCAAGATAATTTTCTTTCTGTTTTAATTAAGTTGATTTAAAGGCATCTTGTTGCAACCTGTTACTTTTAAGTCTTGAAGTGAATAAGTCTTGTGAACAGAGCATATAGTTCTTTAACATTTTAAGAGCTGGCATTGTTAGTGAAGTCCCCCCACTAGGCTCGTTGCCGGCCTTGCTAACGGCCACAGTACTCAGCGGTGAGAAGGCCACCTTTCTTTAACAATAGGCGTCTGGAGTTGGTATGATTTGGGGTACAACCAAGCAGGAATGTCGTCATGTTCGATTAAAGAAACCTTGATTTGAGCGAATGCTGCAGAAATACTGCCTTTACATGATTGTTGGTCAGCAAGAAATAACAAATTGTACATGGCATAAAATTACAAAGAAAGTATATTTACAAATTTCAGCTTTATCAAACAGTTCATAAGAAAGAGAAAAGGGAAAAAATAAATAAAGGCGCCCATTCCAGTTAACCTACTTCAAATGTGCATATAAAATTGGAGCTCATATTGGTGTTTTTAACTCTCACGCTGGACCCATGGCTTGCATGAAAGCACACACTGTGTCCCAAACGTCACTCAAAATCTATCTTGAAGAAATGGGTACTCTCTTAGGAGTATTGGCCCTTTGCCTTGGAGCCATTCATCTGTACAAAGCACCTTGTGCAACAGGGACACTCCTTCCCACGGCATCCTCAGCTGTCCTCTGCAGCTCCTTCCAAAATAAACTTGTGAACTACACTGTCTGTCATAAATCTCCTTCTGCCCTGCTGTCTCAACCTTTCTCCCATTTCCACCATCCTGATTGGCTGACACAACATTCCTTAGTTGAATATCATAGCCCCTTGTATTGTTTAAAATTATGACAGGCATAGATAGGTGGATGGCAACAGTCTTTTTTTCCCAGTTTAGAAGAGTCCAAAAATAGGGAGCAAAGGTTTAGGGTGAGAAGGAAAGTTTTTAAAAGGATGGAGGCACAACTTTTTCATGCAGAAGGTGGTGAGAGTAAGGAAAGAGTTGCCAGAGGGAGTTTTTGAGGCGGGTGTAAGAGCATCATATAAGAAGCATGTGGAAAGGTACTTTACTCTTTTTAAGCTTGTTTCACTAAAAATGTTTAAGTAATTAAAGTTAATTTTTTCTGTTTCATTTCAGGAAGTGCCTGTTTTTGGCTGGTCCTTTCAGAACCCAGTTGTCAGTCAAACTCTTGCAGTGCTTACGGATTACAGATGCTCCAAATTTCTATGGGCTTCCTTCATTAGAGCGGGCACTACGTGGAATGGTCCACGTCCTGGCTCTTCCTGGATGGAGTCTGCATTCAGCCACCGTGGAATCCTACTCACTTTGTACTAAATATCTGACTGGCCTTCTGGAGGTATGCATTCAAATACTTGGCATAATCTGTGAAATGATTAAATTTTAAATGAGATTTAAACTTGGAACAGGTACACATAGCAGCTGTAGGAAAAAAATTAAAGAACATTTCAGCAAGCAAAAAAAACAATATCTCTATAGACACTGGAACTATTCTGTAGGCTGGAATTCTACATCTGGAATACTGTGCTCCGTTCTGGTTGCTTCATTATATTGTAGGAGTGACGTGGATAATGCTGCGTGGATCAGAGAGCATGTTTTTTAACGATAGATTGAGCAAGCTAGGTCTTTCTCTTTGGAGAGAAGAACAATGAGAGGTGTACTGATAGAAGTGTAGAAGATGAACAGAGGTATTGATCAAATGGATGGCTAGAGACCTTTTCCCAAGGGGTATCACAGTACATGGAACATAAAAATCCACAGCACGTTACAGGCCCCTTGGCCCACAATGTTATGCAAGCCATATAACCTATTCTAGAAACTGCCTAGAATTTCTCCAATGCATACCCCTCTAGTCTTCTAAGCTCCATGTAGCTATCTAGAGTATCTTAGACCCTATTTAAGGTGCTTGAAGGAAAGAATATTGGGGTTGTCAGAGGTAACCAGAGAGTGTGGTGGGTGTGTGGAACACTCTACCAGGGGTGCTGGCTTTGGACTTGGTTCTGAGATTTGACCCAGGTTAAGTGGAACAATTGTCAGTAGGCACTGTCAAGAAAACATTGATCATTGGTTTCATGTAGTTTAGAAGAGATTTGCAAAAGGTCAGATTTGAATGGAATGAGGACATACAGTGTATATCTTTAGCAAATTAGAAATGAAGCTTGGCAGGCAAAACTAATAAGCTAACAAGAGACCTTTAATATGAAGATATTTCAGGTAGAGTGTAAATATGTACATTCTCATGAATTTTCTCCTTCATTTCACATTCTTACAGATACTATAGAACATAGAACAATACAGCACAGTACAGCAAAGCACAGGCCCTTTGGCTCATAAAGTTTTCCAAATCCTTTAACCTCCTCCAAGATCAATCTAACCCTTCCCTCCTACATAGCCATCCATTTTTCTATCATCCAGGTGCCTACTAAGAGTTTCTTAAATGTTCCCAATGTGGCTGCCTCTAACACCATCCCTAGCAGGGTGTTCAATGTATCAACCACTCTAAAACAAAATTTAACTCTAACATCGCCCTCTACTTTCTTCCAATCATCTTAAAATAATGCCCCTTCTTATTAGCCACGTCTGCTCTGGGAAAAGTTTCTGGCTATCCACTCACTCTGTGCCTCTTGTACACTTCAGTCAATTCACCTCTCGTCCTCCTTCACTTCAAAGAGAAAAATCCTACCTCGCTCAGCCTCTCCTTATAAGATGTACTTTCTAATCCAGACAACATCCTGGTAAATCTTCTCTAATATTTCCACATCATGTCTATAATGAAGCAACCAGAACTATAATATTCCGAGTGTGATCTAACCAGGGTTTTATAGAGCTGCCACATTACTATGTGGCTCTTGAAACTTTTCTGCTGGGTCTGAAGTAATCACGTTTACCTCAGTCAACCAAAGGCAGTGCTGTTGCATTGCAGGCCAATTTTGTTATCAATGTAAATTTTCATCAGGAGAAGATGTTCTGAAAATGGTTCAAAAAACATGATATAGAGGGTGTAAGTTGGTAGTGAACAGTTTGCTGTGATTGAGTGCAAGGAAGTTGTGATGAACCTTCATAAATCACTCAGTTCAGCCACAACTGAAATATTATGTGTATGGTTATGGACATTACACTTTAAAGAAGATGTGGAGATTTGAAGAGGGTGCAGAAGAAATTTATTCCAGGAATGAGATACTTTGGCTATGTAGATATCCTGGAGAAACTAGGGCTACTTTCTTTGAAATAGAGGAGGTTGCAAAGAGATAAGGCATAGGTGCAGAATTAGGCCATTTGACTCATTGAGTCTGCTCTGCCATTTCATCATGGCTGATCCATTTTTCCTCTCAGTCCTCATCTACCACCCCTCCATTCTGTATCCCTTCATGCCCTGACGAATCAAGAATCTATCAGCCTCTGTCTTAAATAGATGTAAAGACTTGGCCTCCACAGCTGCCTGTGGCGACAAATTTCACAGATTCACCATTCTCTAGTCAAAGAAATACTTCCTCATCTCCCTTCTAAAAGGGCACTACTCTATTTTGAGACTGTGTCCTTAGTCTTAGACTCTCCCACCATAGAAAACATCTTCATATCCACTTTATCAAGGCCTTTCACCATTCAATAAGTTTCAATTAGATCACCACTCATTCTTCTGAATTCCAGTGAATACAAGCCCAGAGCCATCAGATGCTCTACATATAAGCTGTTCAGTCCTGGAATCATTTTTGTGATCCTGCTTTGAACCCTCTTCTGTTTCAGCATATTCTTTCTATCATAAGGGGCCCAAAACTGCTGACAATACTCCAAGTGAGGCTCTCCAATGCTTTATAAAGTTTCAACATTACATCCTTGCTTTTATATTCTAATTCTCTTAATATGAATGCTAACATCACAGACTCAATCTGCAAATTAACCTTCACAAGGACTTTGAAGTCCATTTGTGCCTCAGTTAATTTCTTTCCATTTAGAAAACAGGCAACACTTGGTAATTTCTTCTACCAAAGTGCATGACCATACACTTCCTGATACTGTATTCCATCTGCCACTTTGCACATTCTCCTAATCTGTCTGTCCTTCTGCAACCTACTTCCCCAAAACTTCGTGCTCCTCCACTTACCTTTGTATCCGCAAACTTTGCAACAAAGCTATCAAATCCGTCATTCAAATCATTTCCATATCATGTAAAAAGCAGTAGTCTCAGCTCAGATCTCTGTGGCCACCAGACAAGGCTCACTTTATTCCCATCCTTTGCCTCCTGCCCATCAAACATTGCTTTATTCATGCTAGAATATTTCCTTTAATACCATGGGCTCATAACTTCTTAAGCAGCCTCATGTGTGGCACATTGTTAAAGGCCTTCTGAAAGTCCAAATACACAACACTAACTGAGTCTCCTTTGTGTATCCATCTTTTTATTTCTTCAACTAATTCCAACGTATTTGCCAGGCAAGGTTTTCCCTTGAAGAAGCCATGCTGACTACGGATTACTTTATCATGTGCTCCAAGAATCCTGAAACCACATCCTCAGCAATTGACTCCCAACATCTTCCTAAGCACTGAGGTCAAACTAAGTGGCCTATAGTTTCCTTTCTTCTGCCTCACTCCCTTCTTGAAGAGTGGAGTGACATTTACAATTTTCCAGTAATCCAGAACCATTCCAGAATCTAGTGTTTTTTTTGAAAGATCTTTACTAGTGCTTCCACAATTTCTTCATCTACCTCTTTCAGGATCCTGGGGTGTACACCATCTGGTCCAGGTGACTTATCTACCTTCAGACCTTTCAGTTTCCCAAGAATCTTCGCCCTAGTATTGGCAACTTCACACATTTCTGCCACTGACATTTTTGAACTTTTGGCATACTGCTAGTGTCTTCCATAGTGAAGATTAACGCTAAATACTTCTTAAGTTTTGTAATTTCCTTGTCTCCCATTACTACCTCTCCAGCATTGTTTTCTAGCTGTCCAATATCCACTCTCATCTCTCTCTCGTACACTACAAGTATCTGAAGAAACTTTTGTCTTCCTCTTTAATATTATTGGCTAGCTTACTTTTGTATACCATCTTTACTTTTTGAATAACTCTGTAGTTGCCTGCTGTTGTTTTTTAAAAGCTTCCCAATCCTCTAACTTCCCATTAATTTTTGCTCTATTATATGCCCTCTCTTTGGCTTTTATGTTGGCTTTGTCTTCTCTTGTTGGCCAAGTTTGTGTCATCTTGCCTTTAGAACGCTTATTCCTCTTTGGGATGTATGTATCCTATGCCTTCCAAATTGCTTTCAGAAATTCCAGACATTGCTGCTCTGCTGTCATTCCTTCCTGAGTCCTTTTCCAGTCAATTCTGGCCAATTCCCTTCTCAATGCCTCTGCATTTCCCTTTACTCCACTGTAATACTGATACATCTGACTTTAGCTGCTGCTTCTCAGCCTTCTGGGTGAATTCAAAACATATTATGATCACTTGGTCCTTAGGGTTCCTTTACCTTAAGCTCTCTAATCAATTCCAGTTCATTGCACAACACCCAATCCGGAATAGCTGATTCCCCTAGTGGGTTCAACCATGAGTTGCTCTTAAAAGCCATCTCGTAGGCATTATAGAAATTCCTGCTGTGGGGATCCAGCAACAACTTGATTTTGCCAATCTACCTGAGATCTGGAAGTATTTAAATTTAGAAAGGATTGAGTCTGAGCAGATAGAAATGGACCCAGTGGTAGGGGAATGAAGAGCTGATTGACATAGAGCTTAGATGACTAGCAATAGAAACAGATGTAACATGAGGAAAATCATTTTTATACTTCCAGCATGTGTTTTAGTTCTGGAGTATCCTACCAGCAGTAGTAGTGGAGATGGATTCAGCTGCAGCATTCAGAAAGGAGCTGGATAAGTATCTGAAAGGGAGAACTTGCAAGGCAAGAGGCAGTAAATAGGCAGGTGAGATAGGCCAGATGTTTCTGCATGTAGTTCATATGACTCTGGCGGGCTACAGATCACCGATCAGAATTCTATTCCTGCCTCTGCCTGTAGGGGAATTTTGTCTGTTTTTTCGGGGCCACATGGGTTTCCACCAAGTATGCGGTTTCTTCCTATGGTTAGGGTTAGTGAGTTGTGGATGTACTACGTTGGTGCTGGAAGTTTGACAACATTTGTGGGCTGCTCCAGCAAAATCCACGGACTGGGACACATAATATCGCATTTCACTATTTATTTCGATGTGTGTTGGAGAAATAGAGGTAATTTTATGTTCAATCGGTGACTTACCTGAGTTCAGGATACAGTTTTAAATAAGTTAATGTATTCAAAATACTATTATCCAGCTGAGAAAAATTCAGCCTTACAGTTTTTTTGTCATTAACTAATCTAAATTGCTGTTCCCTTCATCCTCACTCCCTTTGATCTATCATTAAAGGAAAAACGATAAAGAATTAATGCGAAGTAAGCTGCAACAAAGAAATTGATAAAATGATGTCAGAAGATAGAAATGATCATAATCATTTTATTGAATTGCAAAACTAAGAATTCAATTTTGAAATTCAATGATAAATTGATTCTCGACGTATTTGAAATATGTGGAAATTAAACAAAGAAAATACCCTCTGTACCCTCACCGGAGTGAGGGTATTTCAGTATTATTCCTTTTCTTCAAAAATAGTCGGCCTATTTATTTCTGTCAATATTGATTGAGCAAGACCTATGTCTGAACCTGCAAGGAATCATGAGGTAAATGTTTTCACCACTGCACTGCCAAGATGTTTCATTTCATGTGAACTTTATGACTTACACCCATCTATCAGGTCATTTCATCCTTTTATGTGGAATGGGGAGGAAATGCAGTATCTTTCATGGGGAAAGGAGTCACAAAGAATGCAGTTATCTGCTTGCTCCAGCTGTCCTATGAGATGAAAACGCAGGCCAAAGATAAGGTAGGATCATCAGTAGGATGTTTGCATGTGATTTTCCTTTTGAGAAAGAATGTTTTCCCGATGCTTGCTTGCCACTTTATGATTGGATGTCATTTCATAAAATATCCAGAGTTCACTAATCCCTATGTAAGTAATAAGTTGTAAATTTCAACTGAACTTAGATGAAATATTTGTATGTAAGCAAAATTTTGAAGAGAAACCATAGTTTAGCACGCATGTTTTAGTAAATCATAGATAGTACAAACTCATTTCAATATGAATTTATCCTGAGGCCACTTTATTAGGTATCTCCTAATTAGGGAAATGTTTATAGTCTTCTACTGCTGTAGCCCATCTACTTCAAGGTTTAAACTGTTGTGTGTTCAGGGATGCTGTTCTGCACACTACTGTTGTATGTCACTGTTGCCCTCCTGTCAGCTTGAACCAGTCAGCCTTTCTTCTGTGACCTTTCATTAACGAGGCATTTTCACCCACAGAACTGCCATTGTTTTTTTTTGTTTTTCACACCATTCTCTGTAAATTCTAGAGACTGTTGTGCATGAAAAGCCCAGGTGATCAGCAGTTTTTGAGATACTCAAACCACCCCCATTTGGCACCAACAATCATTCCATGATCATAGTCACTTGGATCATATTTCTTCCCCTTTCTGATGTTTGTTCTGAATAGTAACTGAACCTCCTGACCATGTTTGCAAGCTTTTATGCATTTAGTTGCTGCCATATGATTCGCTGATTATATAATTGCATTAATGAGCAAGTGTACCTAATAAAGTGGCTACTGAGTATAGATTTCAGCTTAGTTTAAATTAAACATTTATATGCAAGCAAATATTTAAAGAAGAAACACAATTTAGTGTACATGGCTTATTAAATCATACATTTTAGTAAGTTCATTTCAATATAAATTTAGATTATATAGAGATATGGTAACTTAATAGAACTTATCCTCACCAAGGAGACGAGATTTTCTAAAACAGTAAATGCATTCAGTTAACTATTAATTCCATATGATGTACATTATCA
Source organism: Hypanus sabinus (assembly GCF_030144855.1). Taxonomy (NCBI): domain Eukaryota; kingdom Metazoa; phylum Chordata; class Chondrichthyes; order Myliobatiformes; family Dasyatidae; genus Hypanus; species Hypanus sabinus. Next base: position 87,784,820 of record NC_082706.1, read on the forward strand.
TAGAACTTTACAGTTCAGAAGCAGGCCACTCAGTCCATCTGGTCCACACTGAACTATTTATTCTGCCTAGTCCCATTGACCTGCAGCTGGTCCACAGCCCTCCACCCCTCTCCCATCCATGTACCAAATTTCATACTCTTACCACCCTTTGAGTGAAGAAGCTTCCCCTCTTTCACCTTTCACCCTTAAAGGTGAAACTAGTTCTAGTTTCAACAGGGAAATATCTGCTTACATTTACTCTATCTATACCACCCATAATTTTGTGTACCTCTTTCAAATCCCTCCCCCATTCTCCTATACTTCAGGAATAAAGACTGAACCTGTTCAACCTTTCCCTACAATTCAGGTCAAGTCCTGACAATGTCCTTGTAAATTTTTTTCTGCACTCTTTCAGCCTTTCAATAGTAAATCTTTAGTAGTGAAGGAAATTGTGCTATGTGATTTACTGTACATTTACAGCTCTGTAATAAATAGTAATATATTAACAAAAGCATATTGGCCTAAAACTCTTTGATTTTTATAGCTCAACAGTTAAATTTGGATCTAGGTACATAATATTGTGGTTAACTGAGTACATGCATATATTAGTATTAAAGGTAAGTTTTAGAATGAACAGAATAAGATCGGGGAGACTCAGTTTTAGGAAATAAGGTAGGTTGACCATTATTAAGATCATTTACTGAGTTAAATGCACAACATTTAAGTTTTCGGACACTTTAAAGCCTCTTATAAAACCGAAACGGTATTAATGTAGTTTGACTAAAAGTGGAAACGGAATCAGAATCGGGTTTATTATTACTGATATATGTCTTGAAATGTGTTGCTTTGGAACAGCAGTACAGTGCAATACTGAAATAAAATTACTATCAGCTACAATAAAAATAACTAAAATCATTAAGTAGTGCAAAAAGTGAGGTAGCGTTTGAGTTCACTGTCTGTCCAGAAATCTGATTGCAGATGGGTAGAAGCTGTTTTTAAGACATCAAGAGTGTATCAGCAGGCTCCTGTACCTCCTCCCTGATGGTAGCAATGAGAAAGGGCAAGTCCTGGTTGCATCTTTACATGGGCAGAAATTGCTAAGCCCAGATGAAATACTGTCCTGGGTACTTAAAGAAGCAAGGGAAGAAATTCCAGAGGTCCCATTCATGCTCCTGAAATGCCACCAGAGCATTAAAGGACTGCTATTGCATTGATATTCAGAAAGAGGGAAAAAAATATATCAGTTAACTTTGGGAATGAAAATGTTATTGAAATCCTTTCTGGGGTACAATATTTACCTTCAATAAGTGAGAGGCAGATTAATCAGAGACTCTCAGCTTGTTATTACAGAAAGGTCATGTCTGGCCAATGATTTAACCTTTTGGGGAAGTTCATTTGATATAGTACATATGAATGTAAAGGAGATTTTATAGAAAGTCTCTGAAGGTAGAATGGTTAAGAAAATAAAACCCATGGGATCCATGGGAGAGTGAGAGAATGGCATATCAAGTCCAAAGAATAAAGATCAGTTTTTTCTGTCTAGAAGTCTGTTCTAAATAGGGCTTGGTACTTAACTCCTTGCTTAAAAAGTTTTAATAATTCCTTCATTATGTCCCTAACATTTAAGTTTTACCAAATAGCACAATAGTTAGTATGATGTTATTACAGCTTAGGGCATTCTGGTGTTTGGAGTTTAAATCTGGTGCCGCCCTGTAAGGATTCTGTATGTCCTCCCTGTGAATTGTGCAGGTTTTCCCAGGTGCTGTGGTTTCCTCCAACAGTCTAAAGGTGTACCGGGTAGGTTAATTAGTCACTGTAAATTGTTCCCATGCGTAAGCTAGGTTAATTAGGTTTGTCGAGGGTTGCTGGGGCAATGTAGTGCTCAGGACTGGAAGGGCCTGCTCTGTGCTTTATTGCTAGGTCAGTAAAATACACTAAACAAATAGTATGGTAGTTTCAGCATCATGCATGCCTTACTTAGTGTTTGACTTTCCTGTTGCATATTCTACCTTCTTTGTGCATGTGTGCACGTTGCATGTACGTAAATTTCAATATGCACTCTACATGAGACAAGGCAGTGTCACATTCCGCAGTTTTATTCTGCATTTTAAACTCGTTGTGTCTGCCAATTAAGTTCACAGTCGAAGAGTTGGGAAGAAAAAAAAACATGGTATGTTCGGATTTGATTCTTTGCCTTCCTTAATTGAAACTGAGTTACGATAAGGAACACAAAAGAGCAATGAGGAATTTTCCAGATGGAAATTCAGTAGTTAATGCTTTTAGGTATATTAATGTAACATACCAGGTAAAGAAGTTGAGCTCATTCAGGAAAAACTTAAAGTGACAATAGTTGATTTAGCTGCAAAATTTAGAAAATTTGAAATATTATCTAAAGAATGTGAAGACATTTAATACTGTGATGATAAGAACGTTCAGAAGAGGTGCTGGAGAACACTTCGCTTTCTCAGTGGCACAGCTACTACCCTCAACTCCAGGAACCCCAGCTCAATCCTGACATCTACTGTCATGTTCTACCCACAACTGTGTGGGTTTCTTCTGGGTGCCATGGTTTCCTCCCACATCCCTGCAACGTACAGGCATTTTAAATTGTCCCTTGTGCAAGGTAAGTGATTGAATCTGGGGTAAATGGATGGGAAAGTGAGAATAATAAAACAGACTTGTACAGGAGAAGAATGCATGCTTGGAGCAAGACAGTGTATTTCCATGCAGTATGACTGTTTATAGACATGACCACATTCCTGTGATGCTGGCTGAATAAGAAGTAGGCAGAATAATGAAAGTGCAGATGATGGTAGAATGGTATACAGTGCCTTGGAAAAGTATTCAGCCCCCACAACTATTTCATGTTCTTATTGTATCATTTTCTAAATTTTAAATACACTGAAGTAAGAAGTCTTTGAGTTAATCTACAGAACATTGTGCTTCATGGCAAATCAAAAGAAAAATTCTGAAACTTGCCAAAAATTTACAAAAAATTAAAAATCAAAACTGTGAGGCTAAAGAAGTATTCATCCCCTTTGTAATTACTACACTAACTTTCTTCAGATGCAATAATTTACCTTACCAAATCACCTAATTTGTTGATGTAGGAAATTGGAGGATCACCTGTTTGCAATGAATTCATAAGAATAAATACTCCCTTTCTCTGCAATGTCCATCGGTATGGTAGATTTTCAACAGACCAAACCAAAATGAAGTCAAAAAAACATTCAAGCAAAGTCAGGGAAAGAATAATACAAAACCAAATCTGGGGAAAGATACAGGTCAGGCTGCCCCTCTAAACTTAGTCACCAGAGAAGAGTGGTACTTGAAAGAAAGACTACTACAATGCCAACAGTCACTCTAAGGGAGCTGCAGAAGTCATTGGCTGCAAATGGAGATGAAGTTCATAACTCCACAATCTCTAAGGCCTTGCAGAAAAGGGGTATTTATGGTAGAGTGTCAAGGAAGAAGCCCTGGTTTAAAAAATAGCATATCCCTGCCCATAAAGACTTTGCAAAGTGACACTTCGAAGGTGCTGTAAGGATGTGGAAGAAGGTCTTGTGCTCAGAATAAGCGGTACATGTGACATAAATGTAATACTTTGCATCAGCCAGGTAGCACTAGCATCATGCTATGGGGATGCTTTTCAGCAGTAGGTTCTGGAAATCTGGTCAGGATTAATGGGAAGATGAATGCAGCTATACAGAGAGATCCTGGATAAAAATCTGCTAGCCTCTGCTAGAAAGCTTAAACTGGGGAGGGAGTTCATCATTCTGCAGGACAATAACCCAAAACATACTGCCAGAGCAACCATGGGGTGGCTTCAAATGAAGAAAATTGATATCCTTTATTGGCCCCGTAAGAGTCCTGACCTTAACCTGGTCAAACATCTCTGGCAAGACCTCAAGGTTGCTGTCCACCACTGACTCCTTCTAACCTGGCACAGCTTGAGCAATTTTTCAGAGGAATGGGCAAATCTTGCTCCACCACATTGTGAAAAACTAATAGAGACTTCGTGCTAATAGAGAGTTGGTTCAACTAAGTACTGAGCAAAGGGGGATGAATACTTCTGAAGTGCTGACATTTCAGTTTTTTAGTTATTAGTTTTTCATGCTTAACAATTTTCCCTGATTATTGGGCTCTATTTTGAAATAAGGAACATGGCATTCAGAAATAAAAATTCTCAGTTAATTCGATCAAAATCTCTGGTTGTAATATTAATTTATGTAAATAAAGGGTTGGGGGGCTAAATACTTTTACAAGGCACTGTATGTAGGAATATAGAGCTCTAAGAAAAGAAATGTCCACAATTAACAAAAGACTCTGGAAAACAGACTAAATGCTGAGGAACTCAGCAGGTCAGGCAGTATCTACAGAGAGGAATAAACAGAAAATGTTTCAGGCTGAGATCCTTCACCAGGGCCGGAAAGGATTGAGGAAGAAGCCAGAATAAGAATTTTGGGGAGGAGAAGCTGTAAAAGCTGGCTGGTGATAGCTGAAACCAGTTGAGGGGGGAAGGTGGGTGGATGGGGCCAAGGGGATGAATTGAGAAGGTGGAAGATTATAAGTGGAAGAGGTAAAAGGGCTGAAGAAGAAGAAATATGATAGAAGAGGATAGTGGGCCATGGAAGAAAGGGAAGGAGGGGCACAAGAGGGATATGATAGGCAGACGAGGATAAGAGAAGGGGTTAGATGGGAGACAGAGTTGCGACTAGAAAAAAAGAAGGGGGAGAGTGAGCAATCACCAAAATTTAGAGATATTGATCTTTATGCCATCAGGTTAACAAAGACTAATGAGGTGATTTGCAGTTTGAAGGTTATTAAAATCTAGGAGGTTAATTTGGATGTCAAAAATGAAGAATCATGATTGCCAGCAGGTTCCAATTTTATACTGGATCACCAGGATTTTGAATAATTCAGATAGATAATATGATGTGCAATAAATATAAGAGACAAATAGGGAAATTTGCATATTTCAGAAGATAAGTAACCAGGTTGTTACCTGCAGAAGCAATATCCTGTATTTGGGGAAAAAAGAAGCAGTGCTACTTTTTTTTAAAAAAGTGCATTGAAATTGTAGTTATTGGCTATTTTATTAAGTACACCTCTACACCTGCTAATTAAAGTTAATATCTGTTCAGCCAATCATGTGGTAGCACTTCAGTGCATAAAAGCATGCAGACATGGTCCAGAGGTTCAGTTATTGTTCAGATCAAACATCAGAATGGGGAATAAAAGTGATCTAAGTGACTTTGACTTTGAAATGATTGATGGTGCCAGACAGGGTGGTTTGAGTATCTAAGAAACTGCTGAATTCCTGAGATTTTCACACATAACAGTTAGAGTTCACAGAGCACAGTGTGGAAAAACAAAAAAAAAATCCATTGAGCAGTAGTTCTGTAGGTGAAAGCACCTTATTGATGAGAAAGGTCAGAGGAAAATGGCCAGACTGGTTCAAGTTACCAGAAAGGTAACTTGACAGTAACTCAAATAATCATATGCTACAACAGTAGTGTGCAGAAGAGCAAACGGTATCTGAATGCACAGCACATCAAACCTTCAAGTAGGTGGACTACAGCAGCAAAAGTCTATGAACATACACTCAATGGCCACTTTATTAGGTATAGAAGGTACCTACTAAAATGGCCACCGAATGTATATCTAGTTATAAAATTCAACAAGGCACATTCTGTTATGAACTGAATGGATTTTTGACATTAGTAATACACATTGCACCATAGAGAAAAGCAACCATGTCTCCCACTTCCCTACACATAAACATATGTTCAGTTGCTTTCCTGACCTTCGTCTGACTCCCTAAACTCAACTGCTGCCCAATACCCACCCGCCTTATGCCCCAACCCCTCCCCTGCCCTCTACCCCAATCTCCCTTGCCTCATCCTTCTCTGTCCCTGCCCGATACCCCTTCTGCCCTCTCCACCAGTCCTCTTCTCCACCCTTCAGTTCAACAATGTTTCCCCTCCTTCGATTATTGCTATATCTGACCATAAGTAGGATCTCAGTCGCATGGCCGTGAATTCCTGAAAGCAACCAAATTTAAGAAGGGTGCTTCACAGACTTATTTGGTAGAATTGTAGAATTCTGTCAAAAATGTTATCTACAATGATTAATTCATCCCCTGACTTTTCGTCTGTTGTGTACTGAAGATCACAACCCTGTGCTTCTAGATGAATAGAGTTTGCACTGTAATTCAGGGAGTGGTATTTCAGCCACAGAGGAGAGAGCTAGATACTTTATTGATCCCAAAGGAAATTACCGTGTCACAGTAGCATTACAAGGGCACAGATATAAATATTAGAAGAGAAGTAGAAAGAGTAAAAATATGTTGCCACGAACAGGAGGTGGTTGAGGAGAATAATTCTACTTTGTGAAGAAAGTAGAGAGACCCTTCTGTAGTTACAACAGTCGCCATTCTCAACAATGGCCACATTTATTTTATCTCTATTGTCCATTGGCATATTGAACACTTGAAACTCAATTCTGTTTCTCTCTCCACAGAGAATTGCTTGATATTCTAGCTATTTCATGGAACGTTACAGCACACTGCAGGCTCTTTAGCCCAAGATGATTTCTTACATTTTCAGTTTCTATTCCTTTTCCATAAACATCAGATGAAAATGCAAAAACCCAAATAAAAAAACGAAAACTGGTAGCATCGCTGAAAAGTTCAGCTAAGAGTCAAACCTTGTTCCTGTGATTCAGACCTAACAATTGTTTGCTCTCACTAATCCCTGAGTCATTGAAAAGGGTAGAAATAATTACTAAAACTTGGTTATAAAATGGATTTTAGCAGTTATTAATATGGTGTGAAAGACTTTGGGACAATAAGATAATGCATACAGCTAGGTAACATAAACTTATACAGCCACCCCTTCTGCTTGCAATATCCATCCTGACCAGCAATTACCCATCTGCAATAATCTCACAAACAACACTTGTTTCTTAGATTTCTATTGTTATGGCTATTTAAGTACTCATCCAAACAATGATTAAATATTATGAGCGTACCCATAGCCCCTACCTTAATGATGCATGGTCTTGGCTTGACCTATCAATGATACCTCCCCCCCACCCCCACTGATGACACTCATCCTGCTGAGTTCTTAAAACAGTTTGTGTTTCTCCTCTAGATTCCAGTATCTGCTGTTCCAGAGATGTGAGGATTCAGATTCATGTTTATTTCATATTAACACGGAGTGAAATGTTGTTTCTGTTAACACCTAAGGCTATACTAGGGGCAGAGCCCACAAGTGTCTCCACACATCCTAAACAATAAAACAACAGCAGCAAAACAAATCTTTTTCTCCCTCCACCCCCTTCCCGTCCACCCTTACACACAGGTAGTCAATTTCCAGACATCTGATCGACCTTTGAGCTTCAATCTTCAATATCGACACTGAACTATAGCAAACTGTGTAGTTTGCCACACTGAGATATTAAGTAAACTCGGTAAGTTTAAAAGAATAAGATCACAAGACATAGGAGGAGAATTAGGCTGTTCCACCATTCAATCATGGCTTAAGTATTATTCCCCTAGAAGTACTCCTTTTCTCCTACCTTCTCCATGTAACCTTTGATGCCCTTACTAATCAAGAACTTATAAACCTCCACTTCAACCCTACCCAAAGACTTGGCCTCCACAGCCGTCCATGGCAAAGAATTCCACAGATTCACCACCTTCTATTTAAAGAAATTTCTCCTCAAATGTTTCCATTTATTATCAGAGAATATATGCAGTGTATAACCTTAAATACATAGTCTTCACAGACAACAAAGAAAAACAGAACCCCAAAAGAATGAACAACAGAAAAACGTTAGAACACCAAAGCTCCCTCTTCCCCTCCCCTGTGCAAGCAGCATCAACCCCCCAATCCATTTCAACAAAAAAAGCTTCAGCACCACCACCCAACAAGCAATAGCAAAGCACCCAAAGAGAGACCATGATCTGAAGTCTGCAAGAAGTATTGTTTACCCAATAGTTTAGCATGCCACAGTTTCTCTATCTATCTCGAGAGAGATGTCACACACTCCTTATCTCTGCTGTAAAGGGTCATCCATCTTTGTATTCTGAGGCTGTGCCATCTGGTCCTAGACTAAACCACTACAGGAAGCATGTTCTTCATGTTCACTCTAATAAGTGTAGATGAAAGAAAACCGGAATAATACAATGTCACAGCACAAGATGGGAGCAGTGATTGGTGAATGGCAAGGTGCACATTGCAATTGCAGTCAAAACAATTAAAATACCATGCACATCTCCAATCCATTGCCTAGGTGAGGTCATTGTTATTTTATGGCTATTGCTTTAGTTCATGTAAGGGATTTTAATGCATTTCGATCAGGTTCATACTGTGAAAGATAGCGCCATTAATTGATGAGTCAGTGTGCAGCTGCAACGGGAATCATCAAATATTCCTGTCTAGGATTACAACAGCTGAAACCCACAGTCTCAGCCATAGGTACCTGAGAAAGCAGCAATGTTTTAGGATGTTTAAAAAATCTATCAATATTCAAAATCAATAAAACTCAAATGGCAGCCTTTGGTTGCGAATGCAGTTTTCCTTTAAGAAAATGGAACCTTGATCGCTGCAGGTATGACTGAAACTTCCACTCTCAACTATCCTGCCAGCGAATGTACGGTCTCTGGGAAATAAAATTGAAGCTCTCAGGGCAAGATTGCTGTACCAAAGGGACATTAGGGACTGCTGTGTGCTCTGCTTTACATAAAGATGGGTTCACACTGGAGATTTCAGATGCAGCATTGCTGAAGCCTGAGAGTTTCACCATTCTCTGCATAGACAGGACAACTGAGTCTTTTAAAGGTGGAGGAGGTGGAGTATGTTTAAACTTTAGTGGTTCTGTCTCTGCCCTGCTCAACTGACCTGGAACATCTAGCGGTCAAATATCATCCATTTTATCTGCCAAGGGAGTTTTCGACCATCATCCTAGTAGCAGTGTACATTCCAAAACAGGACGACATTGGGCAGGCACTGGAAGAGTTGAGCAACATAATCAGCAGGCACAAAACAACACACCCTAATGCCTTCCCATTCACTGCAGGAGATTTGAACTAGCCCAGCTTGAAGAAGTCTTAGAACAACTGCTGCTAATTTATCACCTGTGGAACCAGAGGAGCCAATGCACTTGACCACTGTGATATCATCGTCGCAAATGCTTACCATACCATCCCACGTCCACACTTAGGAAAGTCTGATCATCTGTTTGTTCTTATACTCCCATGTATAGGCAGAGACTAACGATGATAGCACCAATGGTGAGGACCAAGAAGGTATGGTCAGGGGAGGCAGACGTATGCTTACAGAACTGCTTTGAGTTGGTAGATTGGACAGTATTCAGGGTTTCATCTTCAAGTCTGAATGAGTATACCACAGTTGTCACCAACTTCTTCAAGACTTGTCTGGATGAGTGTGTATCTTCAAAAACATACCAGACGTATCCAAACCAAAAGCTGTAGATGAACCATGAGATTTGTAGTTTACTGTGGGCTGGATCTGTGGCATTCAAGACCAGTGATCCAGAACTATGCAAGAAGTCCAAGTACGACCTTTCGAAGGCTAGTTTAAGTGCAAAGAAACAATTCCAATTGAGGTTAGAGACTGAATTAGATACACATCAGCTTGTCAGGGTTTGCAGGCTATTATATCCTACAAAACATGACATCATGAATGGCTGTGATACTTCACTCTTGGATGAGCCCAATGCATTGTATGTAAGTTTTGAAAGGGAGAATAAAACCACACCTGTGCGAATCTCTGCAGCATCTGGTGACCCTGTGATCTCTGGTTCAGAAGCCAATGTCAGAAAACTCGCAAAGCACCACGTCCTGATGGTGTACCTGCAAAGGCACTGAAAACCTGTGTGAACCAGTGGGCGGGTGTGTTCAAGAACATCTTCAATCTCTCACTGCTGCAGTCGGAGATTCCACATGCTTTAAAAAGGTGATGATTATACAAGTGCCGAAGAAGAACAGCATGAACTGCTTCAGAGACTATCGTCCAGTGGCACTTACATCAACTGTAATGAAATGCTTTGAGAGGTTGGTCATGGCTAGAATCAGCTCCTGCCTAAGGAACGACCTGGACCCACTGCAGATGCAATCTTACTGGCTCTCCACTCGCCTAGGATCATGTAGACAATAGTATTGCCTACATTAGGCTTACTGTTTATTGTCTACAGCTCAGTGTTCAACACAATCAAGCTCCAAAACCTGGGCCTCAGTACCTTCCTCTGCAGTAGGATGCTTGACTTCCACACTGAGACTACACTGTGTGTGGGGATCATTAACATTCGACACACGTTAAGTATGCATGCTTAGACCTCTGCTCTACTTTCTCTGCGCCACAATTCTGCAGCTAGGCACAGCTCAAACACTAGCTATGAAGTTGTTGTTGGCACAAATATTTTTGTCAGTATTTCAGATGGTGATGATAAGGCACGAAGTAGCGAGATAGATCAGTTGGTTGAGTGGTGTAGCAGCAACAATGTTGCACTCGATGCCAATAAGTCCAAGGAATTGATTGTGGACTTGATGAGGAAATTGAGGGAACACTCACCAATCTTCATTGAGGGATCAGAAGTGGGAAGGGTGAGCAGTTTCAAGTTCCTGGGTGTCAATATCTCTTAGGGCCTATCCTGGGCCCAACATATTGATGCAATTACAAAGGCATAACAGGAGTTTGAGCAGAATTGGTTATGTCACTGAAGACATTTGCGAATATACCATAGAGAGTATTCTAAGTGGTTGTATCACCTTCTGGTATAGAGAGGCCACCGAACAGGAACAGAAAAGCTGCAGTAAATTGTAAACTCAGTCAGCTCCATCATGGGCACTAGCTTCCACAGCATCCTGGACACCTTTGAAAAGCGATGCCTCAGAAAGGCAGCATCCGGAATGCATGACCTGGAATATGTGGTGAGTCCTTGATGGTTGCTGCTTTCTTGTGGTCGTGCTTCTTGTAAATGTACTCAGTGATGGGCAGACTGTGTACCTGAATGAGTACTGAAGACCTGTGCTAATTACTTAGTTGGATTGTTTACTGATATGTTCATAAGTCTTGTTTCAGCAGTCTGACATACCCACATGCTTCTATCAGGCTTCAGTTATACCAGTACCTAAGAAGAACATGTTAACCTGCCTCAATGACTATCGTCCAGTAGTGCTATGATGATGTGCTTTGCAAGGTGGGTCATGAACCATATCAACTCCTGCCTGAAGAGTGACTTGGATCAGCTCCAGTTTGTCTATCACAATGCATCAACAGCAGGTGCCATTTCATTGGCTCTTCACTCAGCTGTGGAACATCTAAACAATGGAGATGTATACATCAGGATGCTTTGTGACTACAGCTCAGCATTCAACAAAACTCCTGATAAAATTGTGACAACTTTTGCACTGAATCTTTGTATTGCTGAGATGGTAAGAGAGCTGAGTTGGAGGAATTCAAGTGAGGGTCACAATTTCTAGGCTATCACTGCCAGTAGTATCTAAGTTTTCCTCCCTTAATGTAGTGATTCTTAACCTACTTGCCAAAGAAGACTTCTTTTGCAAGACTATGAACTGAAAGGCTATGGCACATGACTTGGAACCCTACAGCATATCAAACAAGATAGCTTCCCATCGGTCTCAATGTCACTAAATGTATCTTTCCAGAGAATTTGTACTCGTCTGCCTTTTGCAGCCAAACTGTAATATTTCAGAAATGCAGCAGTAATTTTTCAGTTTAACTATAATTTGATCCATTTTTCTACCCCTAACCATTAGTTACACAATTCCATTATCACAATCTGTGAAAGATAGCTTTCACCTTTGTTAGGCAGGATATCATGCAGAACACGACTAAGTGCTGATGGAGCTTTTGATTCATTTCTCATTTTTAAAAAAATGATAGGTTATCCTTATTAATTTTTGATGATAATATAATTTTCATTAGTAGAATGGACACCATGCTGTTTTGCATTACAGTAGTGACCAGGGTACAAAATGTACTTCTTTTGCTTTTGAGAGCTCGTAACGTCCGGAGTTCATGAAAGTTGCTGTTGAAATCTTCATATTCCATATTTCAACAATTACTAATTAATGATCAATTATTAAGGAGACATAATACTACTGCTCATCCCTAGAGTATTCTGGGACTTTCATGACAACATTTGTGCTATTTATGTCAGGTTTCTGTCCAAATGTGGGAACTTGATACAAAATCAGATGAACTGTCTCAGGAGTTGCAGTATTTTGACATTTTTTTTGTGCATAGTGGATGATTCAATAGATTTTCCAGATAACATTACAGCACGTTACACGCGTTTTGAGCCACAGTGTAGTGCTGACTTTTTAACCAGCTCTAAGAACAGTCTAACCATTGCCTCTTCCATAGGCCTCCATTTCTCTATCATCTATGTGCCTACCAAATGCTGTTTTTGTAACTGCCTCTACCACCACCTATGGCAGAGCAATCCACACATTCACCACTATAAAAATCGTACCTCTGACATTCCCCCATACTTCCTCCAATCACCTTAAAATTATATTGATCTCTATCTCTTTATCATCTTGTACACCTCTATCAAATCACCTGTCACTCTCCTTCACTCCAAGGAGATTGCTCAACCTACCATCATAAGGCAACCCATCCTCATCATTCATGTGAGCCAAGCGGCTAGGTGTACTATGAAGGCCAGTTCAAGCTAATTTGGTTGCTAGGTTAACAGGCCATTCTTTAGGCACATATACCTTGCGAGGTTTAGAGATTATCACCATTGGTTTTCTAACTAGCCCTGCAAAGTACTATTCTGCAGAATGGACATTGAACATAGAAACTCGGAATTCATAATAAGGTTAGGGCCAAAGAGTTTTGTGATTTGTGAGTTCATTTAGGTGAAGTATGGCTTTAATGATGGGTGTAGCAAAATCTGGAATTGTTTATGTATTTCCTGTATGATGAGAAACTTAGTGAAAAAGCAACCAGAAACTAAAGGAATTACAGTGCTTCGTTTCCTTTAGATAAATCAACAAATTAGTTTACAGTTGGCTTTGTCTAAGGCTAAGCCATGGTAGTTAGATATATGAGCATCCATCAGTTTGTTCGGGTAGCATGGTAGCATAATGCTATTACGTCCCCAGTGACCCCAGGTTCAATTCTACCACTGTCTGTAAGAAGTTTGTACGTACTCCCTGTGACTGTGTGTTTCCTCCAGGTGTTCCAGTTTCCTCCCTCATTCAAAAAACTACAGATTAGTAGGTTAATTAGGCACATGGTAATTGGGACAGAAGGTCCTGTTACCACACTGTGTCTTTAAATAAGCTAAACAAAAAAATAATTCTAAGAATAACCAGTACAGATTTGAATCATCTGTGAAATAGGGTGCAAGTACTTTTTAGAAAATACATATGCATGTCTTTGTTTAGTTTAGAATCTACATATAATTCTAATAATACCATTGTAGTAAGGGAGTTTATTTCAGCTTTTATTTTATATCTGTTTTAGGATTGGATATCCATGTGGTCGTTGGTCTATGAACATAACAATGAGGATCACGTAGCTGCACAATTGGACCTAGCCTGGCTAATTCCTCTGTGGGTTGACCGAGACCCTGAGGTGTGTAAACTCTCTTGTACATGTCTATGTCTATCAATTTTCTTTTCTATCTTATGGACTTCAATCAAGTAATGCCTCAACTCTCTACATTTTCAGAATAGAATTTTTTTTCTTTCAACTCTCCTCGTGATCTAATCCTTTAAGTCTATGTATCATTCTGTTACATCAATGCTGCAGTCCTTTTAAGATCAACCTTTTCTTTCTAAGGTAAGATACTTGCAGTATTCCCGGTGTGGCCTAACAAGGGCTTTGTATAGCAGTACAAAACATGACTTCTGTTTCTCTAGATATCAAGGCAGCATTTTTATTCTGTCTATGGCTTTTTAATAGACTCCAGAGTTCCTTTAGAACTCCACTATCTGTGGCTTTTATTATTGCATCAGTATCTAGTATGAAGGGGCTGCAGCAAAGGATCAGAGATAGCTGCAGCAGGTTGTAAATACAGCCAGCTCCTTCGTGGGCACTAGCCTCCCCAACATTGAAGGTATCTTCAAAAGGCGATGTGTTAAATAAGGCAGCATCTATCATTAAAGATCTCCCACACCCGGACTCTTCATTACTGCAATCGGGGAGGAGGTACAGGAGCCCAAAGATACACACTCGACATTTTAGAACAGCTTCTTCTGCCCCAACACCTCCCACCCCCATCATATTTCTGAAAAGTTGATGAAACCATGAACACTACATCATTGTTTTTGCTCTCTCTTTTCATTACTTATTTAACTTTATTGTAATTGATGGTATATTTTATGTATTGCACTATACTGCTGCTGCAAAACAATAACCTTCTCGGCATGTATCAGTGGTGATAAACCTGATTCTAATTATTTAGAAGGTAGCATGTTCTTTTTTTAAAAGTCAGAGTGGATGGCATCTCCTTTTCTTCCAAGGCCACTGTTTTGCCCATTCACACAAACTTTTAGAATCACCCTTTCAACTGAATTATTCTATTCATGTGCTCACCACCTTTCTTTGTGTCTTAAGGCAACTTGAATATATGACTTTCATTCCCATCAATTAAGTCATTTATAAATAGAGCTGCAGTTCTATTGAAGATCTTTCAAGCTGCCAGCTGACATGCTATAATAGTACAAGTATCTGCCCATTACCTCCCTTTTCCTATTTCTGGCTGCCTCCTATCCAGGTCAAAAATTTATCTTCTGCTGTAGAGAACAGATTCTTATTTCTAATAAACCAAAACAATTTATGAACTTTATTTCTCCTCTTGTATAGAGAGAGAGGTGACAATATTTGTTTATTTCCTGCTGAAGAAAGTCATTTTGCCATTAAGTGTTCATTTGTGGTGTTACTGAAATACAATATATTTGTTAGTTCCAGATTTGCTGTTAAGTCAGAAGATTCTGGGTGCATTTACCAGGCTAGAAGCCTGGTCACAAAATCCTAGGTCACAGCTTTCTAGTGGTGTACTAAAAGAATGCTTTAGAAAAACTTGTTTGTTCTTCAAGCTAGACACAAGTTAATTCAGGCCCCATTCAGATTGAAACAAGAGGAATTATATTGATGGATGAGGGGGGTGGAGTTTCAAGATGGCGACGTAGACATCTGTCTTTTAGGCGCTCTTCATTTTTTAAGCTATAATCACCCTTTAATCAAATCTTTTCGTACTTAATTACATGGGTTGATATTTACGATTTATTTCTTAAAAATAACACTGGATTTAATTTTTTTAAACCTAAAATGTCTGTACCTAAGAAATCATCTAAAGACCCTATAACTCTCGATGCAATCTCCAGTCTTCTGGATACTAAACTGGATACTAAACTTGCAAGTCTGGAAAACAAACTTACTGCGAAAATGTCGGAGCTTGAAGAAGTCGTTAAATCATTTGATATCAAGCTTCAATCGCAGGCAGCAGATATTGAACGGCATGAAGAAAAGTTTGCGGCTCTTGACAAGATAATTTGTGAAAAAATACGTACAATCGAAACTTTGGAGGAGAAGGTATGGTTGACCGCTAAAATAGTGGAACAGTATAAGTTTAAAATCACCGATCTTGAAAACCGGTCTCGCAGACAGAATTTGCGTATTATTGGATTTCCCGAAAATGTTGAGTCTGGTGACTTAACTGAATATTTCTCTAATTTATTGTGGGAAATTTTTGGCGAGGGTGCTTTGCGGGTTAAACCTACTATTGACCGTGCCCACAGAGTTTCGAGATTTTCGGCTGCGAAAGACAAGCCACGAGCTGTGATTGTCCGTCTCCATTATCCTCGGGAGAAAGAGCTTTTAATTCGATTAGCTCGTCAGAAAGGTATGATTTCTTACAGAAACAACAAGTTTTGTATTGTTGAGGATTATTCATTCGAGGGAATGAGGGCGAGAATCGCTTTTAAACCGGTGATGGCGGAGGTTCATTCGATTGGACTTAGACAAGTTTTAAGATATCCAGCGAATCTCAGAATTACGTTGAGCGACAACAGTCAGCGTTTCTTTAATACTCCGGAAGAAGCGAAGAAATTCGTTGAAGAATATCGCTCTTCTAGTACAACTTGAACTATGTGTTATGTGGAAGAACTTTTGGAGAGAAGATGCCATTCCGTTTTAGGCTTTAACTTATGAAGCTGCGGTATAGCTTTTTATTTTGGTCTGTAGACCTGGTTTTTTTTTTATTATCATGATTTACAGATGCTCTTTTAACTTTACTATAATGTCTTTTTTCTTAATTATTTTTTTTTTCCTCTGGATTAGATATACATGTTAAGACTTTGTAATAATGATTTATTTTTTAAGATGTCGTTTCTTTTTCCCATAAGACTTTGCTTTCAGTAAGCGCTTATTTGCCTGTATTTGAGAATGGGACGAATGATTTGAATTTTTGAACCTTTTTTTATATATATATTGTATGGTTATTGAACCCTTTTTTAATTTTATTTTGATAACCTTTTTTTTAAAAAAAAAAGATTGGTGAATTTACATTTATATTTTGTAATATGGTCCTTTCAAAATGTCGTTTCTTCTTCCCATAAGTCTCTGTTTTTGAAACGTCATTTCCTTATATTTGAATATGGAATTTTTTTTAAAGGCATATTACACTATTTCAAACTTCAATGGTTATCCTTTTTTTATTAATGATTTTTTTTGCTTTTTTATATTATTTTTTCATTTTGATTGATATATATTTTTTCTGTTTACAACCCTGTATTTATATCTGGGTGTTATATAGTTTCTGTTTTCTTTCTTTTCATGAAGTCGCCATCTTGAAAATGGGGGTAATATTAGTGTTAGTTTGTGCGCCTGCCGGTTGGCTTTTTTTCATGGGGTTGGGGGAGGGGGTAGGGATCTTTTTTCACACTTTTGCTTTTTATTTTTTTGCTTTTAGTTTATGGGCCGACTTTAAATTATTAATATTGTTGAGGTGTCATGTTTTCCGGTTGCTCCTGAATCATTTTTCCTTCTTCCTGAATTATGGGTTACGTGTCTTTTTAACCTTTTATGATATGCACAACTAGTATTGGCATGATGGATAAGTCTATTAACTTTATCTCCTGGAATACTAATGGTTTAAATCATCCAATGAAACGTAAAAAAATATTTAAAGTATTCCATAGACTTAATGCTAATATTATTTTTGCACAGGAGACCCATATTAGGAGGGAGGATAATCAACGCTTTTTTAGGTTCTGGAAAGGTCAACAATATCACTCGAATTGTACCACCAAAATTAGGGGTGTGTCTATTTTTATAGACCCCTCAATTTCGTTTACACATCATGAAATTATTTCTGATCCATAGGGCAGATTTTTGTTGATAACTGGTTCACTTTTCAATCGAAAAGTGGTTCTAGGTAATATTTATGCTCCAAACTTTGACTGCCCTGAATTATTTAAATGTTTATTTATTTCCCTTCCTAATCTAAATGAATATATGTTGATAATGGGTGGAGATTTCAATTGTTGTTTGAATCCTTCGATGGATAGATCTAAACCTATTCAAATTCTTCCGAATAGATCAGCCTTACTTATTAATTCTTCTATGGTTGATTCGGGAATTACTGAATTATGGCGGTTTTTGAATCCTAAATATAAAGAATTTTCGTTTTTTTCACATGTATATCACAGTTATTCTAGAATTGATTATTTCCTTATTGATCATCATTTATTAACAGATGTTATTGATTGTAAATATGATTCTATTGCTATTTCGGATCATGCACCTTTGAAGTTACCTATCAAGATTTCGGACTTTTCCAATAATACTAGATCTTGGAGACTTAACGCTACTTTGCTTCAAGATCCAGAATTCATCACCTACATAAAACAGCAAATTGACTTGTTTTTCTCAACAAACTATACTGAAGAAATTGACAAAGGAATACTTAGGGACTCTTTTATCCGTGGACAAATTATCTCATATTCCGTTGGTAAAAGAAAACAAAGATATTTAGATATCGCTTTATTAGTGGACAAAATTAAAGAAATTGATAAGATTTATTCCGTGACTCCTACCAAAGAACTTTATAAGAAGAGAGTTGAGCTTCAAATGGAGCATAGCTTATTATTATCTTCTTCAATTGAGAATCAATTAATTAGGACTAGGGCTCAATTTTATATCCATAGTGATCGAACTGGTAAATTATTAGCTAACCAATTAAAAGCTATCTCGACTAAGCGACAAATTATTAAAATTCGTAAACAAGACGGTAATCTGACTACTGATCATAAAGAAATCAATAACACTTTTCAAGATTTTTATAAATCTTTATATCAATCAGAATTTGATGGCGATCTGTCCATGATGGATAACTTTTTTAACAATTTGAATATTCCCAAACTGACAGATGAAGATCGTAGCTTGTTTGATGCTCCTATTTCTTTGGCCGAAATAGGAGAGGCTATCTCATCAATGAATTCAGGGAAAGCTCCTGGTCCTGATGGCTATATTATAGAATTTTTTAAAACTTTTTCTTCTTTGCTTTCCCCTTGGTTATGTGAAATCTTTAATAATGCATTTGTTAAGAAGAGATTACCTCAGTCTTTTTATGAAGCTACTATCTCTCTAATTCTTAAAAAAGATAAGGATCCCACTTTATGTGCATCTTATCGCCCTATATCACTATTAAATGTAGATTCTAAGATTCTTACAAAAATTTTAGCTATTAGGTTAGAAAAGGTACTATCACAGATTATTTCAGAAGACCAAACTGGTTTTATTAAGAATCGGTATTCCTTTTTTAATATTAGAAAATTGATTAATATAATTTATACCTCGTCACCCACAATTCCAGAATGTGTTATTTCACTAGATGCTGAAAAAGCTTTTGAATGGGTATACTTATTTAATGCTTTGAGATATTTTAATTTTAGTCCTAATTTTATATCATGGATCAAACTAATATATCATAAACCTGTTGCTTCTGTTCTTACAAATAATTACAGATCTTCTTTTTTTCAATTATCTCGTGGTACGAGACAAGGTTGTCCCTTAAGTCCTTTATTGTTTAATATTGCATTAGAACCTTTAGCCATTGCTATTCGTGAATCTCCTAATATTTTTGGTATTACCCGCAATGAGAAATTATACAAGTTATCACTTTATGCTGATGACTTGTTGTTATATATTTCTGATCCTGACAGGTCTATTCCCGCTATTTTATCCTTGTTGGCTCAATTTGGTAGTTTATCTGGTTATAAACTAAACTTGAATAAGAGTGATTTATTTCCTTTAAACGCGCAAACTTTATTGAATGAAAGGATACCATTTAAAGTTGTTAATGATAACTTTATCTATTTAGGTATAAAAATTACCAAGAAATATAAAGATTTATTTACATTGAATTTTTTACCTACGCTACATCAAATTCAACAACTTACTACAAGATGGTCTCCATTATCCTTATCATTAGTTGGTCTGATTAATGCTATTAAAATGATGATTCTACCGAAATTTTTATATTTATTTCAAGCTTTACCAATTTTTATTCCTAAATCTTTTTTTGATAACGTTGACTCAAAAATTTCCTCATTTGTGTGGCAAAATAAAAATCCTAGGTTAAGTAAAAGGCAATTACAAAAATCTAAAAAAGATGGTGGTTTAGCTCTACTTAACTTTAGATTTTACTATTGGGCGAATAATATTCGTAACTTAATTTATTGGAAATCAGATTTGGATTCACCATTGTGCCCACAGTGGGTAAATTTAGAATGCAATGAGGCACAGGGATATTCTCTATTCTCCGTTCTGGCTTCTTCTCTCTCTGCCAATTTAGTTAAATTTAATAAACAGATATCCAACCCTGTTGTCAAACATACATTACAAATTTGGTTTCAATTTCGTAAATTTTTTACTCTGAAAAACTTTGCTCTTGATAGCCCTATTTTACTTAATTTTTTTTTCAAACCTTCTTTGACAGATCAAGCTTTTAGCATATGGAAAAGGAAAGGTATAAAATGCTTTCGTGATCTTTTCTTTGAAGGTAGTTTGATGTCTTTCGACCAACTTTCCAACAAATTTGAGTTACCTAAATCTAACTTTTTTAGATATCTACAAATCAGAAATTTTTTACATAAAATTCTACCATCCTTCCCCAATTCAACTTCAATGGACTTTTTAGGTATGATTTTTACCTTAAATCCCTATCAGAAGGGATTAGCGGCTTTTATTTACAATATGATTATGAAGATACAACCAGAAATATCAGGTAGAATTAAACAAGAATGGGAAAAAGAACTTCAATGTAATATATCAATAGAAAAATGGGAAAAAATTTTACAAATGGTTAATTCTTCTTCTATATGTGCTAAACATGCTTTAATACAATTTAAAATTGTACATAAAGCTCATATGTCTAAAGATAAACTTGCTCGATTCTACTCTCATATTAACCCTCAATGTGACAGATGTCATTCAGATGTGGCTTCATTGACCCATATGTTTTGGTCATGTCCCACCTTATATAATTATTGGAAGGACATATTTGCTACCAATTCCTCAATTTGGAATATCAATTTACAACCTCATTTTATTACTGCAATTTTTGGTATACCAAATGAGGATGGTAATCAGTTTTCCCCTTCAATTAGACGAATGATCGCTTTTGTAACATTAATGGCCAGAAGGTCTATATTGCAAAATTGGAAAGAAGTAAATCCTCCTACCACATTTCAGTGGCTCTCTCAAACTATTTCTTATATGAGCTTGGAAAAAATTAGAAGCACTATTTTTGACTCATCAGTTAAATTTGAAGAAACTTGGGGACCGTTCATTCGACATTTTCATATGAATTAATTTGACCTCTCCCAGACCTTCTCTCTGCTTATTCTTGTTCTGGTATGGAGTTCTGGAGTTTTTGGCACTATCATATATAAATAAACTGTTATTATTGCCCATGTTAGTTTAGTTTAGTATTTTTTTTCTCAATATATATTTTTGCTTGTATTTTCATAATTTTTTCTTTTTCTTTTGATGATTATTTTTATTTTTTTCATATAATTATTATAGGCTTGATTGATAATGTACTATGTTTTCCTATTGATATTTTAATAGGATATTGTTATCCTATTATTAATTTAATTTCAAGTCTAATGCATTTATAACCTATTCATTATTATGTTATGTTTTCTTATATATATGAAATTCAATAAAAAGATTGAAAAAGAAAGAAAGGATGAGGAGATGGTGGTGAAAATCACTGTTTTGTTAACCTTTGCAGAGAAGAACAGCAAAAGAAAGTGAGGGAGTGTGGGTGAGAAGTATTAGACATCTGGTGGGTACATTGAGTGATAGGGATCAGAGTGTGGGTGTCTGAGTAAAAGGGGGAAACCAAGAATGTGTCAGTGAGTGTAAGATGAAGGAGAATCAAAGACTGTGTAATTGATAACCACAAGAGGTTCTGAAGATGCTAAAATCTGGAGAGAGAGTGAGAGAGAGAGACAAAATGCTAAAGGAACTGAGCAAGTCAGGCAACATATATGAGGAGGAATAAACAGTCAACCTTTTGGTATTATTGAAGGGTCTTGGCCCAAAACATCTACTGTTCATTCCCTCCACCCACCACCTTAATCTGGCTTCTTTACCACTTCCACTCCTCTCAATTCCCAATGAAGGGTCTCTGTCCATAATGTCAACTGTTTATTCCTCTCCATAGATGCTGGTTGACATGCTGAGCTCCTCCAACATTTGGTGTGTGTGTTGCTCTGGGAGTTATCCCCACTAAATTGATCTGTATTTTAAAATAGTGCTTACAATTAATTATCTGGTCGTCATCTTATTCCTAGTTATGTGTGTTTGCTTTGCAGAGGTTTCTGTCTGCTTTCTGCATGGTATCAGTTCCAACACTTTACTGTACAGGTAGCAAAGTACTCTTAACTTAAAGCATAGAACATGAAACAGGCTCCTTGGCCCGTGATGTCTGTAGTCACCATGATACAAATTTAAACTGCACGTGGTCTCTGTCCCTCCATTGCTTCCTGTTCATTTCTCTGTCTAAATGCTTACTGTCATCGATTCTGTCACTTCTGGCAATTAATTTCATACATCTGTCACTCTCTGTTTTTAAAAAATGTTTGCTTCACAGATCTCATTAGAGAATACTAAATAGAAGCAGGAGTCAGCCATCTGGCCCTTCAAGCCTGCTCTGCCATTCGCTAAGATGATGGCTGTTCTGGCCGTGGTCTCAGCTCTGCTTTGCTGCCTTTTCCCCATGACCCTTACTTCCCCTGTTATGCAAAATATATCTAACCATATCTTAAATATATTTAATGAGGTCATTTCCATGGGCAGAAAATTCCACAGATTCACCAGTCTTTGGGAAAAGCAGTTTTTTCTCAGCTCTCTCCTGTATCTATTCCTCTGAATCTTAAGGCTCTAACCGCTAGTTCTAGTCTCACCAACCAATGGAAACAACTTTCCTGCCTCTATCCCATTAACACAAGTGGTCTTGTCCTCACCTGCCATCACTTTCATAACATCTCTCTTTGGCATGTTAGATGTGTTCTGCACCCTGACTTTTTAAATTTTTCCCCTTTCACTTTAAAACTATTCCCTCTGGTATTTGATATTTCCAACCAGGGGATAAAAAGACTTAGGATCTCAAAGTTCAAAATAAATTCATTATCTAAGTACATATATGTCACCATCCACAACTCTGAGATTCATTTTCTTGCGGGCATACTCAGTAAATGCATCATAGAATAATGATGAAAGACAGCACTAACCGGGCATTCAACCAGTATGCAAAAAAACACAAACTGTGCAAATACAAAAAGAAAGAAAGAATAATAACTAATAAATAATAAATATTGAGAACATGAGCTGAAGAGTACTTGAAAGTGAGTCTTAAGGGTTGGTTAAGGGGTAATAATTGTTACTGAACCTAGAGTTGTGAGTCCTGCAGCTCCTGTATCACCTTCTGAATGGCAACAGCAAGAAAAGAGCATGACCTGTATGGTGGGTGTCCCCAATGACGGATGCTACTCTCTTGCAAGAATGCTCCATGTAGAAGTGCTCAATGGTGGAGAGTGCTTTAGCATGATGGACTGGGCTGTATCCACTACTTTTTATGCGACTTTCCATTCAAGGACGTTGGTGTCTTCATACCTGGCTGTGACGCAGCCAGTCCATATACTTTTTACTACAGATCTATAGAAATTTGTCAAAGTTTACCTTAACTATGCCTCTTTTAAGTTGATATACTTCCATCAGGTCATCCCTCAGCCTCCAATGCTCCAGAAGGAGGATTCCAAGTTTATGCAACTCCTCCTTTTAGCTAATGCTCTCGAGCCCAGTCAGCATCCTGGTGAATCTCTCAGATCTCTCTGGTGGCTCTCTCTCCAAAGGCTCCACATCCTTTATGTAATGCAGCAACCAGAGTTGCACTCAATATTCCAAATCTAACTTCAACAGAAGTTTTATGCCATTGTAAAATTACTTCCTGACTTATGTCCAACACTCCAACCAACGAGGGCAAGAATGCTATCCATAACTACCACCCTATCTACATGCTTACCATTTTTAAGAAGCTTTGGCTTTGCACCCCAAGATACCTCTGTACATTAGTACTTTCAAGGGTCCTACTGTTTACTGTATACTTCCCCTTTGATCACACACTTGTTTGGATTAAACTTTAACTGTCATTTCTCTGGTGATATATCTATATCCTGTGTAGTCCCTGAGAACCTTTCTCACTATCCACAGTTCTGCCAATTTTTGTGTTGTCTGCATAGTTACTAACCACCTATTGTTTATGTTCATCTAAGTCGCTTGTGTATATAGCAAACAAAAGAGGTCTAAGCACTGACCCTAGTGGAACACTATTGGTCGCAGTCCTCTAGTCAGAATAACACCTACAACCACTATTGTCTGCCTCTGTGACAAAGCCAATTTTGAATCCAGTCTACAAGTCATCCTGTGCCCTAATTCTTTTGCATCAACTTAGTTTTTTTTATTCTTTATTCTTTAATGTTTGTAATTTTGTTGTATGTTGTGCATGCCAACAGGCCACAGCAAATTGTTAATATGTGTAAATGTATATGGTGAGTAAAATTGGTCCTTGATCCCTGGGGAAGGACTTGTCAAAATCTTTATTTAACTCCATGTATAAAGATCCATTGCCTTATCTTCATAAGTCATTTTTGTAACATCTTCAAAAAAATCTGTAAGGTTTGACTTCTCCTGCACAAGGCCATGTTGATTATCCCTATTATGTCTATGGTTTTCCGGATACAAGGAGATTCCATCTCTAAGAATCATTTCCAGTAATTTCTCCACCATTGATTTAAGGCTCTCCAGCATATGATTTCCTAGTTTTCTCATAGTGGCCTTCTCAGACAGAGGAGCAACATTGGCTATTCTCCAATATTTTAGGACAATTTCTGTAGATAAGGAGCGTACAACTATGTCCTTCATGGCCCAAACAATCTCTTCCTTTGCCTCTCAATAACCTGGGTTATATTCCATTGGGCCCTTGGGAACTATCTAGCTTTAAGGTTTTGAAGTCATGAAAAGTAAACTCAGTGGCAGATCAATATGTTGATAGCCCATTTAAATGAACCTTATTCATATCTGTTACATTTTTATATATTTCTATTCATGCCATTCATTTGAAATATACATATATGTGTTTTGCGAGTGCTAAGACCATTGTAAAATTTTTGAACAGTGCCTGCTGTATGAATTAGTTTCTGTTTGAATTTTGCTAGGTTCGTTTTGGCAGCTTGGGCATTGGATCAGCATTAACACTGGTAGAAGGTGGCTGTGTTGCATTGGCAGCCAGCTGTCAAAACATTTCTGGAGGTTTATGGGGTACACTGCTAAATATCCTTCTAGACCAATCAGAGTGCAGTATGGTTCGTAAAGAGGTAAGCAGTTCTTCTAATTATACAGAGTAAATACCTATCCTATCATTTGGCTCCTACCCAACATTGTCAGCTTTTCACAGCAAAAAAGCATATTCATAATTAGGCTGACTTCTATGAACTACACATAGTGGCCACTTTAATAGTTACCTTCTGTGCCTAATAAAGTGGCTACTGAGTGTATGTTTGTTGTCTTCTGCTGTTCAATGTGTTATATGTTCAAAGGTTTTCTTCTGCACACTACTGTTGAAACACGTGGTTATTTGGGTTACTGTTGCCTTCTTGTCAGCTTGAACCAGTCTGGCCGTTTTCCTCTGCCCTCTCTCATTAACAAGGTATTTTTTCACATATAACTGCCACTCATTGGATGTTTTTAGCACTATTCTCTGTAAACTGTATCAACTGTTATGTGTGCAAATCCCAGGAGATCCATCAGTTTCTGAGATACTCAAACCACCCCATTTTACACCATCAATCATTCCACGGTCAAAGTCACTTAGATCATAACTGAACCTCTATGTATTTTATGCTTTTATGTATTCAGTTGTTACCACATCATAGGGTCATTGATATTTGCATTAATAATCAGTTGTACCATATAAAATGGCTGTTAACTGTAATTTGGCCCCTACCCAACACTCAGCTTTTCACAGTAACAAAGCAACTTTATAATTTGGCTATCTTCTATGAACTATAATCTTGTACCTTCGTATGTACAATTACAAGCAATTACTCTTAACAGTGATGAAGGACTTCAGAAACATGCAGGGGCCATTAAGGTCAAGGTGGAGGTTCCAGATAAAGAGCAATTAAACCAAGACCTCAATAGTGGAGCTAATCTGGTAGAAGATGAGGAGGAAGTCTGCAGCATTGAAGGTCCCCAGTTGTCTTACATTCCATGCTGCTGGTGTCTGACCACTAATTTGTCAAGGACCGTGTGGTGGCTGGCCATGCATCAGTCTCTGCATGTTAAACCAAGTCACACACACAGGTGTTATCCATTAAGTGAATCGACCCTAACATACCTGATAATGTGGATCCATAAACTGTTGTGAAATTAAAGGAGTTGCCTTTACCCCAAAAGGTAGATACAGGAAGGAAAATAATACTTTGTGTTGTAATAGCAAGAGACTCCCATGAATTTTCTGCCTCTAGCTCGAGATGGGCTTCAGCCAAATTCAACATCACAAAGTAGTGACCACCATTCAGTTTTGTACCAGCAGTGAGTAGTGGCGTGTGTCCAAAGCTGTAATGAGACCAGTTGAGAAGTCTGCACACAGCCTCACTGTACTGTTGGCTTTCTTGATAATGGCTTTTGGAGCTACCCAGTGTGAATAGTTGGCAGCTTGTTTCTGGCAATCTAGCTCTTGCTCCACAACTGGTAAGACAGCTTATGGTACCAATCCTTTGCGACAGAAGACTAGCTTTGTGTCTGGATGGAGATGGAATTCTGCTTCCAGTTCAGTGCAACTGCCTAAGCCTTCTTGAAACACTGTTGCATAGCACTGTTGCTGCTGTTGTATGATCTCACATACTGATGTTGGTATGGCATTGACTGAAATTATTTGAATGGCCTGTGTTTCCATACAGACCTCATCCAGAGGGATGCTCCAGAGATCGAGCTTGTCCATTTAGTCAATGCCAAAAACATTCAGATCTGGCTGGGCTGTTAGGCAATATACGCCATTGACTTGGTTACCATGCAGTGCAGTTTGCCAGTCAGCTGGACTGTTCCACCTGATGCACTGCAAGCAGAGTGATGAGTTGATTTGAAAAGTTGGTGACTCAAGTCCTGCTCTGTGCATTTGGAGTTGTAGTTTGACCAACTAATTGTTGACAAATATGTGGATGTATCAACTCTTGGGAGTGAAGTCAACTTCGAACATGATCATTAAACTCCTTGTAGATTTTGATGGCTTTTGAAACTTCTTGGCCTTGTGTTTCACTGACTTAGAAGACCGTGAAGGATACCAAAAGCCTTCTTTGTGACTCGAGTTGGCATTTGCAGCAAGTGTATTTCTTGTATTGGCAGTTTCTTGTGTAATGCCATGTACCACAGTCCCAATCAGCTGTGTTTGGCCACTTGAAAACCTGCTGAGTGATGATGTCTGAGTCATTAGAAGCTGCATTGACGTGGTTCTGGTTAACCAGGTTGAAATCATGTTTCAGGTTGATAAACCGCTGATACTCTTGAGTAACAGTTTGTAGAATCATATTAGGGTCTTGATTGAGTCTGGCTACGATCCATTTGCGAATTTCTGCATCGCCGGGTGCCCAAGCACCTACACTCCATCCACTAGAAAAAGTGGGATCTCCCTGTGGCCACCCATTTTAATTCCACTTCCTATTCCCATTACGATATGTCTATCCATGGCCTCCTCTATAGTCGCGATGAGGCCGGCCACACTCAGGTTGGAGGAACATCACCTATTATTCCAACTGGGTAGCCTCTAATCTGAACATCGATTTCCTCGCCTTCACCATTCCCCATCTCTTTTTCTCTTTTTCCCTGTCTCACCTTATCTCCTTCCCTGCCCATTGCCCCCCCCCCCGATGCTTCTTCCCCTTTTTCTTTCTTCCATGGCCTTTTGTCCTCCCCAATTGGATTCAGCCTTCTTCAGCCCTGTATCTTCTTCACCAATCAAATTCCCAGCTCTTTACTTTATTCCTTCCCCTTCCGATTTCACCTATCACCTTGTGTTTCTGCCTGCCCTCCCGCCTCCTTTTAGCTCTACTCCCCATCATTTTTCCTCCAGTCTTGCTGAAGGATCTCGGCCCAAAACATCGACTCTACTCTTTTCCATAGGTACTGCCTGGCCTGCTGAGTTACTCCAGCATTTTGAGTGTGTTGCTTGGATTTCCAGCATCTGCAGATTTTCTTTGTGATTGAATAGTGGAGAAGTCTTGATGGGCCAAATGGTGTAATTCTGCTCCTACGTCTTATGGTCTTTTATTTGTAATTAATTTAGGTCACTTTGTAGAGATCTATTTTCAATTTGACACAAGAGTCTTTTTCTGTTGATCGGTGTCAAAAAGCCAAATTAAATCCACTGTGATTCTATGTTGTAAAGCAATAAAACATTTAAAAAGTTCCAAGTGGGAGTAAATACCTTTTATAAGCACTGTGTATGTCAAATGACTCAATGGGCATTGTATTTTTCTTCTAAACTTCCTTGAAGTAGTCAAAATATGGTCTAACAGTATATCTTGTTTTGCATAGTATTAGATAAAGTTCCATTATCAAAGATGTTTTTTTCCAAGTTGTGAAATTACCTAAGGTTTGCAATAAATAGCTCAATTAAAAATAACTAAAACAGTGATGTTCAGACAGTGCCAAAATTGCTTCTCTAGGCAGTGAAGTCCCATGCAGACTTTGCAGAAATAGTCATTTTTAGATTGTTTTCTGAAAGTTTCGGTACACTTTACCGATTCAATAGTTGGGTAGAGAAGTGACATTTAGAATATGTATTACTATTTATTGGGATTTAGCAAATAGCAAAGAGATGTAATTTTGGGGAGAAAAATAAACAAAATACAGAATAATAGTCTAGTTTAGCTTGGTGAATTGCCCTTAAGAGCATTTAAGTTCAAGTTAAAGATGGTTGGTCATTCTAGTGTAAGCTTTTGTTTTATATTTTTAAATGTTTTGTGGAATGTTGTGCCAAGTTCCTTTCAAAATGATGTTAAAGGATAATAAGATCCATGCAAGTTTTTTTTTATTGCTGCACATCAGTGCAGATGTAAAAATGGATAATCTAATCTATTTTTAAAAAATCAATGAATTTGATTATGGCGAAAGTCTTTAAAATGCCACAAGTCTTGATTGCAATGGATGGAATTAGACTCTTTAATGTAAATGTTGACTGAAGTCTAGAAGTATACTGAAAATCCAAGATAAAGCTGTAGATGCTGGAAATCCTTTTTGCCTCAGGCATTTTCTGCTTGTGGAGTATAATGAGTAAAGTGGAATAGATTTAACATGAGAAATAAAGCTAAGAGGATGCCACAGAGCACCTTGAGTCTGCTCTACCTTTCAATAATATACCTGATCTGAATTGGCCAAACTCCACTTTCCTTTGTGATACCCAAATCCTCCAGGGACCCAGAACTTTATCTATTTCAACCCATGGTGTATGTAGTGACTCAGCATCTTCAACCTCTGAGATGTACTGTAACTGGAAAGGATGTTAACAGAAGAAGTAAGATTATTTAATGAAAGGATCCAGTAATATCCCTGAAT
This sequence comes from Hypanus sabinus, assembly GCF_030144855.1. Classification (NCBI taxonomy): domain Eukaryota; kingdom Metazoa; phylum Chordata; class Chondrichthyes; order Myliobatiformes; family Dasyatidae; genus Hypanus; species Hypanus sabinus. The sequence continues at coordinate 87,813,988 of NC_082706.1, forward strand.
ATCCAGATGTTGTAAAACTAATGAAATTATCTTAAAATACAATGCTGATCCATTTCATGAAACCTTAGACCATTAGATGCATAAACCATAAGATATAGGAGCAGAATTGGGCCAATCGGCCGATTGGGTCTACTCCGCCATTCCATCATGTAATTTATTATCCCTCTCAACCCCATTCTCTGCCTTCTCCCTGTAAACTTTGAATCCTTTCCTAACCCAGAACCTATCGACCTCCATTTTAAATATACCCATTTGTCTTCCACGGCCATCTGTGGCAATGAGTTCCACAGATTCACCACCCTCTGACTAAAGACCCTCTCATCTCTGTTCTAAAGGGGCTCTCTTCTATTCTAAGGCTGTGTCCTCTGGTCTTAGATTCCCCCACTATAGGAAACACCTTCTCCATGTCTAGTCTGTCTAGGCCTTTCAATATCTGATAGGTTTCAATGAGATTCCCTCCCGCTGTTCTTCTAAACTCCAGCGTGTGCAGTAACTACAGTCTAAACTCAGTCTAATCATTCATGAAGTACCTTTTAACATATAATAAGTATACCTATTATTCTGCTGATGAACAACCACAATTAAAGCCAATGAAATGACCTCAATGTATGAAACTGGCCCTTTAATAGTTTAGTTGGTGCATATTAATCATAAGTGATATGTTTTTTCAAGCAATGGCTCTTCTTCTCCAGCAAGGAGCAGCATTGTCCAATTTATATCTCTTAGATCATAGATCATTGCTAGCTTCAAGATTAAATTTCAAGATTGTTTGTCTTTCTTCAGTACATGTGTAAAGAAAAAAGAAATGTTTTTTACTCCGGATCCGGTGCAACATAGAAAAAACACAATAAGCATAAAGAATGTAATTTTAAAAATACTATAAATATAAATACATAAGATAAGCTTATATACATAGATTGATTGTACGTTAAAGTGACGCTAGAAACAGGAGTGTCCATACGCAAGGTGTCCCTGACAGGAAATTAAAAAGTATCGATGCCTGGGTGAGTTAATGGGTAGAGATGGTGATCAGCATACTTAGCTTGGGGGAAGTAACTTTCAGAGGCTTGTAGTCCTGGCGTGGATGCTGTGTAGCCTCTTCCCTGATGCGAGTGGGACAATCAGTCTATGAGCAGGATGATGGGGATATTGCAGGCCTTTTTCCAGCACATTTTCCTGTCTGTGTCCTTAATGGTGATTGGGCTGGTGTGGGTGATGTGTTGGGCAGTTTTAACCACCCATTGTAGAGCCTTTTCAGCATGCCTCCTGAGCAAAACGTCGTTGTTGGTCTTAACATTTTTTATAAGTGTCCTTTCTTTAAAAGAAGTATTTCTATCAAAGCAGCTGGCAGTGGTATTAGCCCTGCAGAGGTATTAAATTAGATTGAACAACTAAATAATAAAGGTTCAAACTATAGTGTGCATCCATTGGCATACACTCAGTGGCCACTTTATTAGGTACGCCTGTACACTTTGTTAATGCAAGTATTTAATTAGCCAATCATGTGGCAGCAACTCTGCATAAAAGCATGCTAGCATGGAGAAGAGTCAGTTGCTGTTCGGGTGAAACATCAGAATAGTGAAGAAATGTGATCTAAGTGACTTTGACCGTGGAACGATTGCCAGACAGTGGTTTGAATATCTGAGAAACTGCTGATCTTCACGCACTGCAGTCTGTAGAGTTTACAGAGAATGGTTAAAAAAACAAAAGCATCCAGTGAGCAGAAACAGAAGAGAGAGGTCAGAGAAGAATGGCCAGAGGGGTTCCAGCTGACAAAACGGTGACAGTAACTCAAATAACTGCGCATTACTATAGTGGTGTGCAGAAGAGAGTCTTTGAATACACAACAATTCGATCCTTGAAGTGAATGTGCTACACCAGCAAAAGTCCATAATTATACACTCAGTGGCCACTTTATTAGATACAGAGTTAACCCGGCAGTGTTCACTGGAATTACCAGGTAACTAGATGTATTTCGTGATTGAATTTCAATGCCAAATAGATGACTTACACTGGAGACCGTAAGAGAGGTGATTAACTGCTTGAATCAGCTCTTAAGTTCTGACCATTTTTCTGAGAATTCATATGATGTATTCTTATTTTGCAAATTAAAGTCATTCATCCAGTTTTGTTTTCCTGCAACTCGTATCTGAGGTTCACTCGGAAGATTCAGTTTAGTGTTTTGAACCATTGGCAATCAGGAAGGAACTGAGTCTTCAGGTGCCTCCAGTGTTCTCATCTAAAATCATCTGGCTCTGCACAAAACCTATCTGAAAATTCCATGTGCTGAGAAAATATGTGAATCCCTTTAATTCTATACAGTTCTTCACAATTCTGAAGTGAAGTGTGCCATCCATTTTCTGTCACTGATTGTATCGAACTCTTTTTCTAAACAGTTAATTCTCACATTTCCTCCCAAGGGTTTGAAAGACCCTGTTTTAGTGTTGTGCAGATTTGTGCGGGTGGTAGTGACAGACATCAAAAACATCATTTCTGAAACACTGGACACTCACCAATATGCTTACTGACAGAACTGCTCTATGACAGATGCCATAGCACCTGGCCCTGACACACCTTAAAAACTAGGACACATATCAGAATGCCGTTTCTGGATTTTGGTTCAGCATTCAACATTATTGCACCACAGACATTAGTGAACCAATGTGCAACTAAATAGACCACTGTGCAGCTGGGTGTTGGGCTTCCTAACCAACAAAGCTCAGATAGTCAGGATGTACAACCACTCCTCCCTCCCCGTCATCCTCAACATGGGGTGCCTCTCAAGGGCTATGTGCTGGGCCCACTGCTGTACACTCTACTCACACACTACTGCACAGCCCAACACCTGAGTAATCACATTGTCAAGTTCAGTGATGACATGACGGTGGGATCATCACCAACAACAATGAGAAGGCCTACATAGAAGGGGTGGAAGAGCTCGAGGCCTGGTGCCAGGCACATAATCACTTCCTTAATGGCAGCAAAATGAAAGAGATGGTTATTGACATCAGAATAACTCGTACCACTCACATCCCCCGTTACAACGTCAGCATAGCTGTGGAAACTACAAACGTTTTCAACCTAACCACAGCACCACATTCCCCACCACCAGTATATTATCATTTCCTGTCAGAGTCACCTTACGTACAGACACTACTGTGCCTAGCATTACTTTAGGTAGATGCAATCAATCTAGTATATAAGCTGCTTTATGTATTTATTGAGTTTTTTTTTATTATTGTGTTCCTTGTTTTTTACTGTGCTGCATTGAATTTGGAGTCGCAATTATTTCATTCTCCTTTGCACTCTTTACACCCTTTACAGATGTCTAAGCCTGAAACGTCATTATTGCCTCCTCCCATAGATGCTGTCTGGCCTGCTGAGTTCTGCCAGCATTTTGTGTTTTTTTAATTTATTTCCAGCATCTGCAGATTCACTCGTGTTGCCTTAAGACTCTACCCTTCATTGTTTTCAATATAAAATCCTTCATTCTTCTCAATGTACAATTAACTGTCTAAATATTGCTGATTGGAAAACAGGATGGAACAATAATTACCCTTATGCTTGCCTTAATCATTTAATGAAATTCATCCTTAAAATATTACACTTAACTTCTATTAGTTATCCAAATCTCATTGCAATCTTACATTTGATTCTTTACCTGCCTAATAAAGTGTAATGTCTCACTGATGTTTACACTGGCACTGCAATTTTTTGATGGCCTTTTACACTTTATTGTGTGTTATTATTTTACCTTATTCTGTCTGAATGCACTGTGTGATGAATTGATCTATATAAATAGTGTTTAAGATGAGCTTTACATTGTATTTTGGTACACATGACACTAATAACAAAACAACACAAAACGAAAAATGAGTACACATTTTGCACAGAATTAGATGTTGGCCTGATTTGGCATTATGATAATATTCAAAATGTCACAGTAATTAAATAGTATGTCCAAAAATATGATCCAGTTTGCATCTCTGCTGGTATATCAGGGTTTGCATTTATTCAAAAACTTGAGGTGACTCTTTAGGTTATTCTTCCTTTTCAAGAATTTAGAACCAGAGGGCACAGTCTCAGAAAAAAAGGACATCCTTTTAAAACTGAGAGGGAGAAGAATTCCTTTCATCAGAGGGTGCTGAACCTGTGGAATTTATTGCAAAGTTATTGGGTGTATTTAAGGCAGATTTTGTTAAGAGTCTTGATTGGAATGGGGTTAAGGTTCACGGGGAGAAGGCAGGAAAATGGTGTTTAAAAATAGTTCAACCACAATTGAGTGGCAGAGTGGATTGTTGGGGCGAACAGCTCAAATAGGCTGTTGCATTTTATGGTGTTTCCTGTTTGCACTCTCATGAATTGCTGTGGATTTGAAGGATGCCATTATAATTTTGATAACAGAACAGAAATGTAACAATAGTCTGATTTTTGTTCAGGCAGCAGCTATTCTGCAGAACTTGCTGATGATTCGTATGCCAGCCACTATGGAAGAAGCCAAAAATTGTAGCTGGCAGGTATGCATAGTTTTTTGTCTTTTTTTATAGGTGATGTGGTTTTTATTTTTGAAAATAAAGCCTTGTCTTTATAAATGTATCTATGCCAGTGTGCTGTAAAGCAGCCTCCATGAGCAAGCCCTAGCCTTGGACTCCATTGAATTAGGTCTCTTTCATTTGTTTAATCACCTGTTACCCTTCAATCCCTCACTCAACCTCATACATAGTCTTCACCTTTCCCATCCAAGCCGATCTTATGGACCCAGGATCAAATGCTGCTGCTTCTCTAGATCTCATTTCCATGAGTAAAGCTCTGATCTGTTGCCCCTCCACCCCTCTTGCCAGCAATTGTCACTGCTCGGGAACTCCCACTTAACTCAGCGCAGCATTCAAGGATCAGTTTTATTCCTCATATACATTTACACGTATTAAGAATTTTCATGACGTGCAACAAAAAAAACAATCTTTTTTACTCTTCAATTATGAAGAGTAATATTAAATAAAGTTAGAATTATTGATATGGGATAAAATGTGCATAAATAGGTAAATGCCACTATATATTTACAACATAAATAGCATTACTCCTATCCACTCTGCCATTGGCTCCCACATTTCCCCATCGTTGATGTGAACAGGTAGCTCACATGCCCAACCCTGTCGATTTTCCTTCATGGTGTCCCTATGCTGGAATTCGCTCATTTCTTCATTCTTTTGGGTATGGTTAGTTCAGTAGCATTGGATGCCTTGATTGCTACTGAATTTTTAAATTTAAAGTACCTGCAAAACAATGATTCAAATTCACATTTATTTGTTTCATGTGCATGGGAATATACAGTGAAATGTGCCATTGGTGTTACCAACCAACACAACCTAAAGGTGTGCTGGGGACAGCCCACAAGTATTGCCATCATAGCATACCCATAATGTTCAGCACAGCAAACCAGAAAACAACAGCAACAAAACAGAAACAGCAGAACAAGTCTCCTCCCTCCCACCTATCTTAACACGTGGACAGTCTTCCAATTCCCGGATGCAGCCATTGGGCTTCAATTTCTGGACTTCTGATCAACCTTCAGGCTTTGATCTGCCAGACTAAGTGCTGACGGGACCCCAAACTCCATGCGCACTGACTGACCGGCCTTCGTGCCTCCAATGATGGATTATTGTTTCTCTGTTGCCCAGTATATCCCTTGATTAGATCTTTCTCTAACACCACCAACAGGACCTTGCCCTCCAAGCCGTAGGCCATCCTGATTTGGAAATACATGTTATAACTTTGCAATCACTGGGTCAAAATCCAGGAACACTTGCTAGCAACATTAAAGGTGACCCAAAAGATAGCTCACCTGCACCACCTTAAAGGGCAACTGATGATGGGTAATTAAATGCCGGCTCAGTCTGCAAAGCCAATATCTCTTCAATAAATATGAAACATAAACATGGAAGCCTACATCATAAGTAGTTGCTGAAAGGTCAAAAATTATCACCATCTGGGACATGCCCTCTTCTCGTTGCTGCTAACCAGGAGCCTGAAGGCACATAGTGTTTCAGAACCAGCTTCTTCCCCTCTGCCATTAGATTTCTGAATGGTCTATGAACACTACATCACCTTTTTGCTCTCTTTTTGCATGACTTTTTAAAATATTTCTTGTTGTAATTTATAAAATTTTTATACCTTGCTCTATACTGCTCTGCAAAACAGAAAATTTCATGGCATACTGTACGTTGATAATAATAAACCTGATTCTGAACTGATACTAAATGTGCATTTGGAGTATTTCCTGATCAATGATAAAAGTAATGTAAAAAGAAACAAAATATGGGGATTTAAAGTCTGATGTATATTTTTTAAAGTGTCAAGAAGGAATTCTGTATTTATTATTAACGTAAGAGATTCTGCAGATGTTGGAAATCCAGGTCAGGCAGCATCTATCAACAGTAGACATTTTGGGCCGAGACTCTTCATGAGGACAAGAAAGGAAGGGGAAAACAGCCAGAATAAGAAAGGTGGAGTACAAACTGGCAAGTGTTAGGTGAATCCAGGTGACAGGGTTTGTTTATTGGGTTTATTTGTTTGTTGGGTTACACAAAAGCAGTGAGACGATTACTTTTAGCATTGCAGTTGGAGTAATTGGAGCCAAGAAAGGAGATGGAAGAGTGAGGGACCATGCGCTTTTAGAACCACATAAATAGAATTGCAAGCTGAACGTTGATGCCAAAGGTCCCATGGCTTGCCATCCTAAACATTTATCGCTGCATCACCTGCATAGTGACAGATTTGACTTCCGCTCACCAATTTCAATATATAAAGTACTTAGTGGTAATTACTGATAAAATTATGTTACCAACCATATAAAGAACTATAGGGGATTTCTTGCTGAGCAATCATTTTGGCAAATCTGGCAGTTGAAAGAAACTGGTGTGAAGAGAATGAACGATATAGTTCCCTCTAATGGCGCTCGATAAACAGGAATTTAACTGTTTAAAAATGCTTTTTGATTCAAATAACATACTTCAATTCGAATAATGACTCTCCTAAAAGTGAATTCTCTTGGCTTCATTCCTGAAACCTTTAAACTCAGATAACATCTGACAATTAACCAAATACAGCACCAATCTATATAGCACTCATTTACAACCCCATGGACAATGAGCTATGTTTAGTAAGTCAGATACAATGAGAAAGGTCCGTTTTTCTGTTGAAAACACTGTGGATTTATGGTTATGCTTTAATTTTTGCTTGAAATGTTTTCTTTTGTAGAGCCCCTGTGTTCATGATGAGGACTCTGGCTTATCTCTAGTCGGGCTGCCTGCTCTCCAGGCCCTCTTACACCACTGCCAGTTCTACGATCATGTGGCTCAAATGGCAAAACACTGCTACCTGGGAAGGTACATGTTTGATTTGAACTTTCCAAAACCTAACAGCACTTTGCTCAGCACCACTTCTGAAGGTAGGAGTTTTAAGAATATTTTATTTTCAAAATTTAACAATATATCCAATGCTTTCATTAACCTTGTACTTCATAAACATTATATGTATAGAATTGGAGGAAATTACAGCATTGAAGGAAGCCAGTTATGTCCATGTTGTTGGACCCCGATGTTTTTTGTGTTCTTCAGAAGTTGAGAAGGAGGCATAAAATGTGTTGCATACAGTGTTATTAAGTGTTAATGTTATTAAGTGTTATAATATCAAAGGAGAGGAAGGAAGAAGTGGTGTAGCAATGAACAGAGAGGCAAGAGATAGCAATGAGCAGAGAAAGATAAGGGTGATGTGCTCTTCTTATACCAGACCACTGATAACAGTAAATTGCATTGTTAACAATCAATGAAATAGCCAGATTCAAGTAATGTAACATCCGTCTCTGAAACCAAGAAGCTTCCAGAAAAACTGTAACAACTGGAAAAACTCACAGAACAATCACATGCATATAGATTATTATATAAACAAGCATTAGAAAGTTAAATTGCAAGGAAATTTCTGCAGCCCAATCGAACAGTGTTGTAAAATGAGATCTATTTTGGTTAATTCCACTTTCCAGTATCTATGTCTAAACTATGCGTAATCCTAAAGCTGTGAACTAAAAAGCATTAATTGTGTACTCCTTCATCTTATTTGCTGTTTCTAAATGCATTACCTCAGGACTGAATTCTATATAATTAGTCCTTTGGTATCTTCTTGCAACCTAAAACTTCCTTCTTACCATCAACCACTTTGCCAAGTATTCATATAATTGGGGAAAACAAGATCACTGTGGTACCTGGACAGACTGGTATCATCTGATTCATATCCATTGAGTATATTGGTCTGATACTGATTTTTTTTTGCTGATTGACTGTACATGGTTAACGTCATTGTTTGACTTATTGTTTGTATAACTCAGGACACTGGTAAAATCCAGTTCTGTTTGTGGAGGATTTGTGTTGCATATTAAGGATCTATGATCGGTTTTATTCACTTTATACATTTACATGTATTAGGAATTTGCTGTAGTGTGTTTATCATGGTTTAATATGCAACAAAAAACAACATTCAACAATTATAATGAATAAATAATTATATGAAAATAAAGTTAGAGGTTAAAGAATGGATATGGAATAAAATGTGCATAAATACAGACAATACCAATGTTTCTTTACAATGTAAACACCTTTATGAAAGTTTTTTTATAGTGTTTGAAGCGCAGTGACAAGGATAATAGATTGGTGAGGGGTTGAGAGGAACTAACCGGAATGGTTGATCAGATTAACTGCCTAGGGAAAGAAGATTTTAGGATGGCGTAATTTTTCTTTTAATAGCCCTATAGAGCTTTTAGAGGAGGCAATTTGCAGGATGGGTTGTGTCCACAATGATTTTTCCTGCCAGTTTCTTTGTCCTGAACACAGACAAGTCTTGCAATGATGGAGCTGTGTTAATTAACAGACTGGACAAGACCGTCAGTGAACTATATGAATTTTCACAAAATATTCTTGGACGCATTTTGTTCCAACTTTACATTTTGAGACTTTAAATTGTAAATCAGTTTAAACTTGTGCCTTGGAATTTTAGTTTAGATCTCTAATCACTGTCCATTAAGATAATGATGATACCATCATTAGATGGTGAATAATTACTGTATTTTATTCAGTAATTAGGTAAGGTAAGTCATTCCAGGAAAAGTCTTTTTAATAAAATGTTAAAATTAATGAAGTAGAAAAAAATTGTGTAAGTAAGTGATAAACATTTCTAAATAGGTGGATTATTTCTATGGGAAAGGAGAGCTGAGTTCTCGTTGAAAGCAGAATACATACATTTGTATGAATTAATTTGAGTATAAAATCACGTTTTGTGCTTCAAAATGAATTGAGTAGTCAATGTACAATATATGTTAAAGATTAGCTTTATTGTCAAATGTACAAAGAAACATGTATTGAAATGCATCGTTTGCACCTAGTCGGCAAGGTTTGTTTTGGGGTCAGCCTGCAGGTATCGCCGTGCTTCTGTCACCAACATAACGTGCCCATAAGACACTGATCCCAACTGTACACCTTTGGAATGTGGAAGGAAACTGGAGTACCTGAGGAAACACACATGGTCACAGCAAGAACATACAAACTTCTTACAGACAGTGACAGGAATTGAACCCTGATAAAATTAGCTGGTGGAGCAATAGCATTACACTAACCACTACTCCACCGTGTCACCCCTACAAATTTAGTATAATTCTTACCAGGATCCAGCTTTCAAAGCTATCATTAAGATAAAGCTAATGGACTGAACAATACAGTCTTTACAATTTGTAAAGACAACAGCAGGCAAAATGACTGTCTATGAAACTTAAGTAATGAAGTTGTAAATATACACTCATAGACCACTTTATTAGGTACACCTGTACACATTGCTAATGCAGATATCTAATCAGCCAATTGTGTGGCAGCAACTCAGTGCATAAAAGTATGCAGACATGGTCAAGAGATTCAGTTGTTGTTCAGACCGAATTTCAGAATAGGGAAGAAATGTGATCGAAGTGACTTTGACCATGGTATTATTGGTGCTAGACTGGATGATTTGAATATCAGAAACTGCTGATCTCCTGGGATTTTCAAGCACAACAGTCTCTAGAGTTTACACAGAATGATACGACAAACAAAAAACGTCCAATGAACAGCAACTCTGTGGGCAAAAATGCCTTGTTAATGAGAGAGGTCAGAGGGGAATGGCCAGAGTGGTTCAAACTGACAGGAAGGCAACCGTAACTCAGATAACCACACATTACAACAGTGGTGTGCAGAAAAGCATCTCTGAATGCACAACACATTGAACCTTGAATATGATTGGCCAGAGCCGCAGAAGACCATGAACGTACACTCAATGGCCACTTTTATTAGATACTACATGTCTCTAGAATAGGAATTCCCAGTCTCGGGTCCAAAGACCCCTCGTTTAATGGTAAGAGTCCATGCATAAAAAAGGTTGAGAATCCCTGCTGTGCAGTTTACAGAGGGTGGTACAAATAAACAGAAGACATCCAGTGAGAAGCAGCCCTGTGGGCAAAAACACCTTGGTAATGAGAGAGGTCAGAGGAGAATGACCAAAGTGGTTTAAGCTAAGAGGATGGTGACAGCAACTCAACTAATCACGTGTTTGGAGCATATCTGAAGTATGCAGAAGAGCATCTCTGAATGACCAAGCCAGGTCAAATCCGTTCCTGTACCTAATAAAGTGGCCATTGACTGTACATTAACTATATATAGAATTGGCAAAATCGTGTACATTGTATAACCCTAAATCATTCAGAAGTAAAAATCTACATTTATAAATGGCTTTGATATCTAGTGATGCTTCTTTCTGTTTCAACAGATGCTGACTCATTACAGTACTGGAGAGCATCATCCAGCCTTTCAAATCACAGTCAGCTGTCATGTTTTCCATCAACATCAAGCACTGTGGTGTGTAACAAATAACAACTGTAAAGATATCTCAGAACAAGTTTACTTGATTTTCTTGCCAGAATTTTTAGGAAGTATTTCTATGTCTACAGAAAAGATTTTTCTGTGCTAATATTGGATTTGCACACTTCAAGACATAAGATCGTGAGAGAGTTTCAATGTACAATGAATGCAGTTACTCACTGAACCCTAGTTTATTTTGCATTTCTATTCTAATGCTTCATTTTGGCTTGGAAAGTTGGCAAACCAAAAATTTTAATGCATTAAGTCATGTTCTACACAATTAAATTTTGAGAAAATTATTTTGTTAAAGACCATTGGAAGTTAGTAACAATGATTACAAAATACATTATTTATGTTCATTGCCCTTCTGACATTTAGTAGATGCAGGTACTTGACAAATGCAGTTCTGTCTGATTCTTTGTATGTTATGCCACTTCCATTGCTTTTCATCACACAGATGGCCAGCGGCTGCTCCAGGCAAGTCATGCAGAAGGAGACCTTTTTGTCTGAGCCTATTGGTAGCATTTATCAGAGGTGGGTCTCTGGCTCTGTAGTTCAGTGCTAGGATTCCACCTTGCCTTCATGCTTGTCTCTCATGGTATCAACACCTTTCCCATCCCTTCCCATATCCCTACGAACTCTGCCTGATCCCCCCAAAGCCAGATTTCAATTCACTCAGACAAATCACTGAATACTTCACCAAGTGCCATCACATTAAAACATCTTTCCATGAACAAAATAATTTCTAGGCCTATGTTTTTTTTCAGAAATAGAAATGGAAAGACAAAGGTAGATAATGATATTATGATCTTCACAGTGTTAAGTGTTGCTTTATGTTTCCTGTTTGAAATTTCCAGATTTTGCCAGCCTCATCTTTGTCCATTGCTGAATCTGAGTTCCATGGACTGCTTCAGGCATCAGCAGTGTCTCCCATTCTTGTTCCTGAATCTCCCATCAATAGGTTGACGGCTCAAGGTAGGTTAAAGTTCCCACATTTTACATAAAATAGAAAATGAAAGACAGGAGATATACATTAGACCCAACCAGTTCAGTTATCCAAGTTGAAAGATCTGATCTTCCAGTTAGTGCCATCTTTGGTCATCTGAGAACCTTACTCTTTACTCATATTCCTCCAGCACCAGCACTGGATGATCCTGTGATAATGGCCCTCTGTATTGATTACCTGGGAAGGGGTTTCAACATTCTCTTCATTGAAATCTCTTGGTCTCCAGGCCACCTGAACAATCAAACTCTCTGCTGCTTCTCACATCATCTACAGTTCCAATTCCCTCTTCCTCTACCTCCATCTGTGATCCCCTTGACTATTAGCCCCACCTTTGAACCCCCTCGCCCCATCCTGTCTTGCTCAACCAATAGTCACAAAATGTTCTCTGCATGAAACTTTACTGGCTAACTCTGTCACACCTCCTATTGAACAAAGGGACAGAGTCTTCAAATTTAAGGCAATCAGACTTTAAAAAAACATTAGAGGGTGTTGTTTCTCAGCCCAACACATCAACTATTTATTACTCTTCATGGTAAGCTTATTCAGAAAGTCAGAAGGCATGGGATCCAGGGAAGTTTGGCCAGGTGGATTCAGAATTGGCTTGCCTGCAGAAGGCAGAGGGTCATGGTGGAGGGAGTACATTCAGATTGGAAGGTTGTGACTAGTGGTGTCCCACAAGGATCTGTTCTGGGACCTCTACTCGTGATTTTTATTAACGACCTGGATGTGGGGGTAGAAGGGTGGGTTGGCAAGTTTGCAGACAACACAAAGGTTGGTGGTGGTATAGATAGTGTAGAGGATTATCAAAGATTGCAGGGAGACATTTATAGAATGCAGAAGTGGGCTGAGAAGTGGCAGATGGAGTTCAACCCGGAGAAGTGTGAGGTGGTACACTTTGGAAGGACAAACTCCAAGGCAGAGTACAAAGTAAATGGCAGGATACTTGGTAGTGTGGAGGAGCAGAGGGATCTGGGGGTACCTGTCCACAGATCCCTGAAAGTTGCCTCACAGGTAGATAGGGTAGTTAAGAAAGTTTATGGGGTATTAGCTCTCATAAGTCTAGGGATAGAGTTTAAGACTCGCAATGTAATGATGCAGCTCTGTAAAACTCACTTGGAGTACTGTGTCCAGTTCTGGTCGCCCTCAGTATAGGAAGGATGTGGAAGCATTGGAAAGGGTACAGAGGATATTTACCAGGATACTGCCTGGTTTAGAGAGTATGCATTATGATCATAGATTGAGGGAGCTAGGGCTTTACTCTTTGGAGAGAAGGAGGATGAGAGGAGACATGATAGAGGTATACAAGATATTAAGAGGAATAGATAGAGTGGATAGCCAGTGCCTCTTCCCCTGCTCAGTACAAGAGGGCGTGGCTTTAAGGCAAGGGGAGGGAAGTTCAAGGGGGATATTAGAGGAAGGTTTTTCACTCAGAGAGTGGTTAGTGCGTGGAATGCACTGCCTGAGTCAGTGGTGGAGGCAGATACACTAGTGAAGTTTAAGAGACTACTAGACAGGTATATGGAGGAATTTAAGGTGGGGGGTGAAATGTGAGGCAGGGTTTGAGGGTCAGCACAACATTGTGGGCCGAAGGGCCTGTAATGTGCTGTACTATTCTATGTTCTATGTTCATAGTTTCTGCCTGATCTCTTGAGATCCTCTAGCATTCTGTGCACGTCATTCAGGATTCCAGCATCTGCAGAATCTCATATATTAAAGAAATTAGAGATTAGCTCTATTTGTCCCATGTCCTTTGAAACATGCAGTGAAATGCTTGATTTTGTGTCAACACCAACACAGTCTGAGGATTGTGCTGGGCAGCCCACAAGTTTTGCCGTACTTTTGGCACCAACATGACACACACACATCCTACAAAGCCTAACCTGTATGGCTTTGGAATGTGGGAGGAAACCAGAACACTCGGAAGAAACCTGTGCAACTAAGAAGGAGAACTTACAAACTCCCTTACAGACAGTGGTGGAAATCAAACCCCGATTAGTGATCACTGGTGCTGTAAAGTGATTATGCTATGATGCTGTGCCACCCTAGTTCTGAGGCAGTGAGTGAGAAGATGGATGTGTGGGACTAAAACTACTGTTCCGGCTATAAAGTTTGCACTATTAATAACAGCATAGTCCTTTGTACATAGGAAGACATCATCATACAAAGATTATTCTCCATCTTATTTGACACTATCATTGTCCAAAATAGGATGGATTCAGAACAGATCTAGCAATTCAGATCTTGTATCCATGAACAGCAGAAGAATTGCATTCCACATATGCCTAAATTTAGATTACAGGCTACCACGGTTGTGCATAATCTATGGTCTGACTGTATTTGGCCAGAAGACAGTTGAATCCATCCTACTAAGTGAGCCACAAGGTACCTGCAACTTATTATTCCGATGCCGGAGATTAACAGCCGAGAGTGCCTTGAGCACAGTCATCTCATCATAGGCCAAACCAAGGAGGTCACCGGTGGTGTACTGTACACTCAGTGACCACTTTATTTGTGGAACTTGGTGCTGTCTTCTACTGCTGAAGCCCATCCACTTCAAGGTTCAATGAGCTGTGAGTTCAGAGATGTTTTTCAGCACACCACTGTTGTAATGTGCGGTTATCTGAGTAACTGTTACTTTCCTGTCGGCTTGAACAAGTTTGGCCATTCTCCTCTGACCTCTCATTAACAAGATGTTTTCGCCCACAGAACTGCCGATCACTGGATGTTTTTTTTTGATATTTTGCGCCATTCTGTATAAACTCTGGCGATTGTTGCCAGTTTAGAGATGCAGGGTGAAACTGACTCTTCCAGCCCAACAACCCCCCCCCCCCCCCACCATTTGAACACCTATTAAATAAAAAATACATAAAATAAAAAGAATAGTGAGCTTGGTGAGGTCCATGGGAAAAGATGTTTGTGATTTGCCACAAAACTGCTAAATTTCTAACAGGTTCAAGTAAGTGAACTTCCCTGTATCTCTAATGGCCGTAGATCTGCTTGTTACCAAGTCATGATAGTAGAAAATTCAGGACACACTCCCCAGTTACATCCTTGGTGAAAATTGCAGGACCTGATCAATAATCTCAACCCAAAACATCGACAGTTTATTCCTCTCCATAGATGCTGCCTGAGCTGCTGAGTTCCTCCAGCATTTTATGTGTTGCTCTTAATTAATATTTGTTAGTTTAAATTGTAGAGTTTTGCATAAGTATTCAAATATTCTCTTCATGAATTTCCTGAATCTCTTTGCACTTTTTTTAATTAACAGTTGCAGCCAAATCAATTTTACAAGAAACCAGAGAAGCTGGTTGGGCTGCAAATTTTTATTTTGAAGTTCGAAGTATATTATCAAAGTGCATATATGTCACTATATACTATTCTGAGATTTATTTTCTTGATTCTATTGTGTTTTATTTTCACAAATACAATAGAATTAATGAAAACTACACACAAAACTAATGTACAAAAGGCAGTAAGTTGTACAAATACAAAAAAAACACAAAATAATAATAGATTGAATAAATAAATAAATAATATTGAGAAGAGGAGTTATCGAGTCCTTGAAAGTGAGTCCATCGGTTGTAGAATCAATTAGGACCTTAGTGTTGGGGTGTGCGAATTATCCACTCTGGTTCAGGAGTCTGATGGTTGAGTATTATTAACTGTTCTTGAACCTAGGACATTAGGCAACTGTACCTCCTTCCTGATGGCAGCAGTGATAGAAGACGATGGCTCAGATGGTGGGGATCCTTGATAATCGATACAGTACTGCTTTCCTGCTATAGTTCCCTTTGTAGATGTGCTCAGTGGTGGAGAGGTCTTTATCTGTGATGGATTGGGTAGTGTTCATTATTGTTTGTAGGCTGTTCCTTTCAAAGTTGTGATGCAAATAGTCAGTATACTCTTCACTGTTGCTTGTCAAAGTTTTAGATGATATGTTGAATCTTCAAGTAGGGGCACTGCTATACCTACTTTATAATGACACTTGCATGCTGAACCCAGGATGGACACTTGTGTCCTGAACCGAACCGTGTGTGTTTGTGGAGTTCTGTTGTATTCTGTTTAATTTGAAGACACTGCAAAAATAATTATAACTGTAAACCAATTTTCTTTAGATTCTTCAACATAATATAGTAGAGAAATGTCTGAGGCAAATGAGATATTGTTTACGGCCTATTGTTTCCTCTTCATATGAATGCTTTGTTTTCATCTTTCTGTTTTTTAGGTCAGAGTAATTCAGAGATTACAGTATCACTTCACAATGAGAACTCCTGTGATTCTGAACCTGCATCAGAGCAATGTGCAGTTGTTACTCCTCAGTTCTTGTCAGCTGTATGCAGCTTGCTTTCTAACTTACTGGCAGTTGTTCCAGAAGACACATTAACCGCATTCAAGCAAAACCACCTTCTTGAAGATTTTATTGGGTGAGTGATCATCGTAAAATCATTTGGAGCTTGTTGAAGCCTGGTAATTTCTTGCTGAAGACCGCCAGAGGATACTAACATTTAGTTTGCATGAGAAGGGCATTTTGTTGTCTGGCCCGCTTATGAAGTATAGCTTGTGGAATCAGTTCTGCTTTGAGGTGATTGAAGTTACTCACACTGGTTCAGAAACCTGATATTTGAGAGTAGTAGCTGTTCCTGAACTTGATTGTGTGGGACCAACAGTTCCTGTACCTCCTTCCTGACAGCAGCAGCAAGAAAAGTGCATGGCTTGAATGGGCAAACTGCTTGATGGATGTTGCTTTCTTGTGGTGGCATCCTTGTAGATATGCTCCATGGTGAAGAGGGCTTCGCCATTGATAAACTGGGCTTGTTATGGGCTTTTCCTTTCGTGGGCATTGGTGCTTCCATACTAGGCCTAATACAACCAGTAAGGATACTCTCCACTATGCATCAGTAGATGGTTTGGATCGTAATGGCCTCAATTTCCTCTCAAGAGTTTAACTGGGCATCTATCCACAATCTGCATCGAGAAGCTTATGGTTATGTTGAGATGCAGCTGACACTTTTGGGTGGCCAGTGAGAACAAGTTAGATTTTCTGGTAAATTTGTAATTTGCAATTCACAAAGAACCTTCTACACTAGTGGTCGCCAACCCATCAATCGCAATCGACTGGTCAATCTGTGAGACTTTCCCAGTAGATCCCGAGAAAAATAAAAATAAATACACAAATACAGTTGAGAGATTGTTTCTGGGTTGCGGGGTTTTCGTTCCTTTCTTTCTGCTCCCTCGCACTATACAGTGTACTTCAGTGGTCCCCAACCACCAGGCCACGAGGAAACAATATTAGTCAGCTGCACCTTTCCTCATTCCCTGTCACGCCCATTGTTGAACTTGAATCCACATGAGGTCATCAGTCACCTAAACGCAGTGATACCCTCACGCGGCTGGTGGGAAGTGCCGATGCTACTTGCCCGGAGCGCAGCCGGCAAGAACCGTCGATACTACTGGCCCGGAGTGTAGACAGATGGGCGCCACCTTTGAACCCGTTTAGCACACCGAATGTTGGTTGGGAATCCGGTGCTAAAATATCCACAGACAACCTAATTCGGGCTCAAGGTTTCGTAAGTATCAGAGCAGCTACTGCACTGCAATCTGCTGAAACTAACCTTTGTCGGCCGATAGATCCTACAAGGGGGGCGGGCACGGGCCTGTCGCTCTCCTCACTCGGTTGGTCTCTCCGGGCAGCGGAATAGACTGGATATAAGGAACCTGCTTCGAGTATCACTGTATTCCCTTCGTGTTTAACACCCCTTCCCCCCCCCCCGCCCCCGGTGGGCTGGACTGCAAGAATATTGTCAATATTAAACTGGTCCGCGGTGCAAAAAAAGGTGGGTACCCCTGGTGTTTATGCATTATTTCTACTTCTGGGTTGTGGGGTTTTACTTTTGGTCTTTTCTGCCCCAGTGCACATGCGTGTAACTAATCAATTTGGAGTCGATCTCGCCTTGCACTAAGGCTGAGATAGGGGATCTTGGGCTTAAAAAGGTGGTTGACCACAATTCTACACCAAAGTTAGTTGGCAGTTTACACATTAATACAACTAACTTGATTAAACTAGGGATTAATTTAGCAGGATTTATAAGGCCATGCACACAGCTAAGTAATCACTCTTACAAGATAACTGAGAGCGTCATCTGATAAAATTTAACAAAAGCTATTTTAATTCTTGATGAGAAACAAACAGGAAGAAATAGCAGCCTCACGAAAGGCAGATATCTTTAATCTGTATCTCAGCACATTTGATTGGCAAGAGTTCATATAATTATTGTCAGTTGTTCCCCAATTGTATTTAGAAAATCATAGTTGCTGAGCAGGGAATTCAAAATGGGTGGTCCCTTCTGATGACTTGAGAATTTTAATATCTCAGTTCTTTCAAAATGCGAATTAACACTGACAGCATGGAATATTATGTCTAAAATGTCCTAAAATGCTGAGTGTGTGTCTCAGGTTCTAGTACCTCCCATCTGATCGTAGAGATCCTCCTCCCTAGTGATAGCAGTACAATCACAATACTTCAGGAGAAAATTGTGACACATTACATTGTCCCTTAAGATTGGAAATAAACAAAATTATTTAAACAACCATTGAAAGAGAAGGCACTCTGTGTATGAGCTATGTTGCACCAAAGGGATTTTTTTTTAATATCTTGTATCTGTTCTACAGTAATTGTCTGTTTGAAATGTTTTAGACATCCTAATTAGTCACATAAGTTCTTTTAATGGGTATATATTTGTACATGTGTTCTCTGAGCAGTAGGAACTGATTATTATACTTCACATTGTCTTAAACATTAGAAAACATGACTCATACACTACCAATTCATGTTTTTACTTTCCAACAGCATTTTTATTGACACTTGGTAATTGTATACAAATAGTTGCCTTCATCTCTTGTTTATTGTCAAAGGGGTGACTAATTATGTGGTATTGCAGAATTTGTTCTTCATTCCTTTCGATATTGTATTGCTGTGCTTATTCTGAATTAAAGACAAGTGACAATTCATTGGAAGCCAGACAGAGGCTTTGACGCAGTATCAATATTTTAGCCTCTGGATCAGTTGTAGATTTGAAGCCTAAATTGTTCCTTGAGCGGATTTACATTCACTGAACTAGAATTCTTTTTTTCTCTCTTTCTGTCACACTCACTCACTTGTGTTCTCACACATATTCTCACATTTTCTCTCATACTCACTCACTCAAAACTTGATTATTTTGTAGGTATGTAGCCCAGTGCATTATTAAGCAAAGATAACAAACAGGTGCTAATGATCAATGACATAATGAGTTGCATGAGCTAAACTGATTAATTGGAACAGAAACGGGTGTAGAAGAAATCTAACTGGGCTAAGGACAACCATATTAAAAAGTGAGGATGTGGTAGATGTAACAGTTTAACCTTCAAATTGTTAATTCCTACACCGTGGCAAGAGTGAGAATAGCAACAAGGTACAAGGTGGTCATCCTGCATCAGCAAGGTCTATCCCAAGCAGAAATTTTGCGGCAGAGTTTCAAGAAAATGCTGTCTGTGCAATTCTGAAAAAGCACAAAGAAACGGGCAAGGTTAAAGACCAGAAATACAGAAATTCAGTGCAGCAGAGGAGAGACACATCAAACTGATGTCCTTTCTAAATTGGAAGAGGTCCGGCACTGCTATCAACTCTGAACTCAGAGAAACCGCTGGAGCCCAAGTACGCCCCTCTGCAGTCTAGAAAAGCCTTGTCTGAAGTGGTCTTGGAGGGTTTACTGTTAAAAGCCATTCCCTCCAAAATGGAAATAGGCAAGAGACTCACCTATGCACAAAAACACACAGACTGGAGTGCTGAACAATGGCTGCTAGTGCCCTAGACCGACGAGTCAACATTTGATATTTTTGGCTCAAGCAGGGGGCAGTTTGTCCTTAGAAAAGCTGGAGAGTGCTACATGGGTGATTGTTTTCAGCCAACAGTGAAGCACGGTGGAGATTCTCTGCAGATTTGAGGCTGCATTTCTGCAAATGGCGTTGGTAATCTGGTCAGAATTAATGGATTACTCAATGCTGAGAAATACAGGCAAGTCTCATTGGTCACACAATAAACCACTAGAGAGGTATTTGATCAGTCCCAATGTCATTCTGCAGCAGGACAATGACCCCCAAAACATGGCCAAAGTTATAAAGATCTATTGTCAGTAAAAAAGAACAAAGAGTTCAAAGAGATCAAAAAGAACAGGTGTTATGGCCTCTATAGAGTCCTGATTTCAGCAATCATCGAGGCTGTTGAGTTACCTGGAGAGACAGCAGCAAGCAAGGCAGTCAAAGTCTGCAGAAGAACTGAAGCAAATTTTACAATATGCTTTGAACAGCCTACCAGCTGATATGCTGTGCTGCTTTGTAAAATAAGAATAAATAATAATACAAATTCGAATTACAAAAAAAAAAGCTGCACAAAGTGTACCTAAGAGAATTGATGCAGTTTTAAAGACAAAGGGTGGTCAGACCAAATATTGATTTGATAGTGTTTTTTTATTGTTTACTGATCTATGTAGTAATTTTTTTGATATTTAAAAACTTTCCATTATTTTTGAAAGCATCTTTGCTTCACAGAATTTTTACATATTTCTAAGACTGTTGAACAGTATTTTATATGTGTATATGTACCGTTGCAAGAAAAAAATTGTGAACTGATGCAATTACCTGATTTTCTGCATTAATTATGCATAAAATGTATTCTAATCTTCATCTAAGTCATGATGGTAGACAAACATAAACTGCCTAAACTAATAACACACAAATTGTGTTCAATTCTGGTCACCTCATTATAGGAAGGATGTGGAAGCTATGGAGAGGGTGCAGAGGAGATTTACCAGGATGTTGCCTAGTTTGGAGAACAAGTCATATGAAGCAAGGTTAGCAGAGCTGGGACTTTTCTCTTTGGAGCGTAGAAGAATGAGAGGGGACTTGATCGAGGTCTACAAGTTTATGAGAGGCATAGATAGGGTGGATAGTCAGTACCTGTTTCCCAGGGCACCAATAGCAAACACTAGAGGGCTTATGTACAAAATTAAGGAAGGGAAGTTTAGGGGAGACATCAGGGGTAAGTGTTTTACACAAAGGGTTGTGAGTGCCTGGAATGACATGCCAGGGATGGTGGTGGAGGCTAAAACAGGGGTATTTACTAGCCTCTTGGACAGGCACATGGATGAAAGAAAAATGGAGGGTTATGGGGTAGTGTGGGTTTAGTACTTTTTTTTAAGGATTATATGGGTCGGCACAACATGGAGGGCTGAAGGGCCTGTACTGTACTGTGCTGTATTGTTCTATGGTAAACAATTGTACTACTTCTCGTAAATACTGAGAATGGATTCGGAGCAAGAAGGCAGCGGGAGAGCACCTAAGGATTTCCAGCGGGAAGAGATTTTGAGTTCTTGGGGGAAGAGAGGCCAGACTGCGCAGGCGCGTGACGTCAGCCAGTTGAGCACGAACAGTTTAATAAGAAGGCAGCCATATCCAGCGGGCAGCAGAGTGGGAGGCAGCAGAGTGAAAGGGCTTTGGCTCAATGGGCTTCGGCGGTAACGGGACAAGACAAGGCAGTTGTTGATTGCAAAAGGAAGTAGTATGTGTGTGAGGCCAGTTTTCTGTGGTCGGTGTCAGATGTGGGAGGTCCTGGAGTCTCCTGGCATCCCGGACGGCTACATCTACACCCGGTGCATTGAGATGCAACTCCTAAGGGACCATGTTAGGGAACTGGAGATGCAGCTTGATGACCTTCATCTGGTCAGAGAGAGTGAGGAGATGATAGAGAGGAGTTACAGGCAGGTGGTCACTCCAGAGCCATGGGGGACAGAGAATTGGGTCACAGTCAGGAGAGGGAAGGGGAAGAGTCAGGTACTAGAGAGTACTCCTGTGCCTGTACCCCTTGACAATAAGTACTCCTGTTTGAGTACTGTTGGGGGGGACAGCCTTCCTAGCAGAAGCGACAGTGGGCGTGCCTCTGGCACAGAGTCTGGCCCGGTGGCTCAGAAGGGTAGGGAAAGGAAGAGGAAGGCAGTAGTGATAGGGGACTCTATAGTCAGGGAGTCAGACAGGCGATTCTGTGGTCGCAGAAGAGAAACTCAGATGGTAGTTTGCCTCCTAGGTGCAAGGGTCCATGATGTTTCTGATCACGTTCAAGATATCCTGCTGTAGGAGGGAGAACAGCCAGAGGTCATGGTACATATAGGTACCAATGACATAGGTAGGAAAAGGGAAGAGGTCCTGAAAGAAGATTACAGGGAGTTAGGAAGGAAGTTGAAAAGCAGGACCTCAAAGGTACTAATCTCAGGATTACTGCCTGTGCCACGTGACAGTGAGAATAGGAATAGAATGAGGTGGAGGATAAATGCGTGGCTGAGGGAATGGAGCAGGGGGCAGGGATTCAGATTTCTGAATCATTGGGACCTCTTTTGGGGTGGGTTTGACCTGTACAAAAAGGGTGGGTTGCACTTGAATACCAGGGGGACCAATATCCTGGCGGACAGGTTTCATAGAGCTGTTGGGGAGGGTTTAAACTAGTTTGGTAGGGGGGTGGGAATCAGAATGGGAGTGCAGGGATTAAGGTCGAAGGACAAGGGCTTGATGCTAAGAGTTCTGAGTTGATGAGGAAGGACAGGCAGGAAACGAAACATAATTGTAGCCAGTTAAAGGGGTTGAAATGTGTCTATTTCAATGCTAGGAGTATTAGGAACAAGGGGGATGAACTTAGAGCATGGATTAATACGTGGAACTACGATGTTGTGGCCGTTACTGAAACTTGGTTGGAGGAAGGGCAGGATTGGATGATGCATGTCCCAGGGTTCAGGTGTTTTAAAAGGAATAAGATGGGAGGTAGAAAAGGGGGCGGGGAGTGGCATTGCTGGTCAGGGATAGTATCACTGCTATAGAAAGGGAGGACGCTGCAGAGTGAGTGTCTACTGAGTTTGTCTGGGTGGAAGTCAGAAATAGGAAGGGATCAATCACTATGCTGGGAGTAGTCTGCAGGCCCCCAAATAGCCCTTGGGATACCAAGGAGCAAATAAGTAGGCAGATTTTAGAATGGTGCAGGAAATACAGGGTAGTAGCTATGGGTGATTTCAACTTCCCTCATATTGACTGGCACCTCCTGAGTGCAAGGGGGATAGATGGGGCTGAATTTGTCAGGTGTGTTCAAGAAGGATTCCTGACACAGTATAACAAGAGGAGAGGCTATACTGGATCTAGTTCTGGGTAATGAACCTGGTCAGGTGACAGACTTCTTGGTGGGGGAGCATTTTGGTGAGAGTGACCTCAACTCCCTTAGCCTCAGCATAGCTATGGAAAGGGATAAAATCAGACAAAATGGTGGAGTGCTTAACTGGGGAAGGGCTAACTTTGAAGGGATGAGACAGGAGCTAGCGAGAGTAAATTAGAAACAGATGTTCAAAGGGGAAAGCACAGAAATAATGTGGAAGAAGTTTAGGGACTACTTGAGCTGGGTTCAGGATAGGTTTGTCTCACTGGGGCAAGGAACAAAGAGTAGGAAAAGGGAACCGTGGCTGACGAAACATGAGGCAACTCGTCAAGAGGGAAAAGGAAGCATATGTTAGATATAAGAAGCAGGAAGTAGGAGGGGCTCATGAGAAATATAGGGTAGCCAGGAAGGAGCTAAAGAAAGGTCTTAGGAGAGCTAGAAGGAGGCATGAGAAGGCCTTGGCATGTAGGATTAAGGAGAACCCCAAGCGTTCTATGTGTATGTGAAGAACAGGAGGATGATGAGAACCAAGGTGGGACTGCTAAAGGATAAAGAGGGCAACATGTACCTGGAGGCGGAGGAGGTTGGGGAGGTCCTAAATGAATATTTTGCTTCAGTATTCACAAGTAAAAAGGGTCTTGATCAGGGTGAGGTGGAAATAGAGCAGGCCTGTGTGCTGGACAGTATGAAGATTAAGGAAGAAGAAGTGCTGGATCTTCTTAAAAACATCAAGATTGATAAGTCCCCAGGGCCGGATATGATACACCCCAGGTTGTTGTGGGAATTGAGAAGAGATCGCTGGAGCATTGGCTATGACCTTTGAATCCTCTTTGGCTACGGGAAAGTGCCGGACGACTGCAGAATGGTAAATGTAGTTCCTTTGTTTAAAAAAGGTAATAAGGAGAAACCTGGGAACTATAGACCGGTGAGTCTTATGTCGGTGGACTGCAAACTACTGGAAAGGATTCTTAAGGATAGGATTTACGAGCATTTGGAGAAGTACAGTCTACTCATGGATAGTCAACATGGCTTTGTGAAGGGAAGATCGTGCCTCACGAGTCTGATTGAGTTTTTTGAAGAGGTAACAAAAGAAATTGATGAGGATATGGCAGTGGATGTGGTCTACATAGATTTTAGCAAGGCATTTGACAAAGTCCCTCATGAGAGACTCATCCAGAGAGTCATGAGGCATAGGATAAGTGGAACCTTGGCTGTTTGGATAAAAAATTGGCTTAAAGGAAGAAAGCCAAGTATTCTGCCTGGAGGTCGGTGACTAGTGGAGTGCTGCAGGGATCTGTCCTGGGACCCCTGCTCTTTGTGATTTTTATAAATGACCTGGATGTAGAGGCGGAAGGATGGGTGAGTAAGTTTACAGATGACACGAAGATTGGAGGAGTTATGGATGGAGCTGCATGTTGTCAAAGGTTACAAGAGGATACAGACAGGCTGCAGAGTTGGGCAAAAAATGGCAGATGGAGTTCAATCTGGATAAGTGTGAGGTGATAGATTTTGGAAGGACAAACCAGAAAACTGAGTACAGGATTAATGGTCAGTTACTTAAGAGTGTGGATGAACAAAGGGACCTTGGGGTTCAAATCCATACATCCCTCAAGGTCGCTGTGCAGGTTGATAGGGTAGTTAAGAAGGCCTATGGGATGCTAGGCTTCATTAACAGGGGGATTGAGTTCAAGAGTAGAGAGGTCATGTTGCAACTCTACAAATCTCTGGTGAGACTGCGCTTAGAGTATTGTGTTCAATTCTGGTCACCTCATTATAGGAAGGAAATGGCAGCTATGGAAAGGGTGCAGAGGAGACTTACCAGGATGTTGCCTGGTTTGGAGAACAAGTCATATGAAGCAAGGTTAGCAGAGCTGGGACTTTTCTCTTTGGAGTGTAGAAGAATGAGAGGGAACTTGATAGAGGTCTACAAGATTATGAGAGGCATAGGTAGGTTGGATAGTCAGTACCTGTTTCCCAGGGCACCAGTAGCAAACACCAGGAGGCATATGTACAAAATTAAGGGAGGGAAGTTTAGGGGAGACATCAGGGGTAAGTTTTTTATGCAAAGGTTGTGAGTGCCTGGAATGACTTGCCAGGGATGGTGGTGGAGGCTAAAACATTAGGGGTATTTAAGAACCTCTTGGACAGGCACATGGATGAAAGAAAAATGGAGGGTTATGGGGTAGTGTGGGTTTAGTACTTTTTTTAAGGATTATATGGGTCAGCACAACATGGAGGGCTGAAGGGCCTGTTCTGTGCTGTAATGTTCTATGGTTCTATGGTTCTAACACCATTTAAACAATCACAGTCTAGGTTCAAAAAAGTATGTGAACCTCTGTGCTAATGGCTTCTACAAACACTATTTGGAGTTGGGTGTTCCAATCAATGAGATGAGATTGGAGGTGTGTATTGTAGAGGTGCCCTGACCTATAAAAAAAGACACACAAAGTCAGATTACTGACAGACCCTGCTCTTCTCTAAAAGCATCTGTTTATGTGCACTATGCCACAGTTGCAACAACTTTCAGAAGACTGTAGAAGAAGAATTGTAGAGATGCGTGAAGCTGGAAAAGGGTACAAAGAATTTCTAAAGACCTGAGAGTTCATCAGTCCACAGTAAGAGAAATTGTCTACAAATGGAGGAAACTCAGTTCTGCTACCTCTCTCGCTAGGAGTGGGCATCCTGAAAAGTTCACACCAAAGGCACATAATGCAATGCTAAAGGAGGTGAAAAAAACCCAAGACCTGCAAAAATCACAAGAGCATGCTAAAGTCTCTGTTCATGTGACCTTATAAGAAAATTACTGAACAAAAATGGTGTACTTAGAAGGACACCATGGAGGAAAACATGGCTCTCCAAAAAAAATTACTGCATGTCTCAAGTTTGCAAAAGACCACCTATATTTTCCAGATCACTTCTGAGATAATGTTTTGTGGACAGATGAGATATAAGTTGAACTTCTTGACACAAATGCACACAACTTTGTTTGGAGGAAAATGGGCACTGCTCACCAACACCAAAACCTCATCCCAACTGTGAAGCATGGTGGAAGGAGCATCTCGGTTTGGGGCTGTTCAACTGCCTCAAGGCCTGGACAGTTTGCAATCGTTAAGGGAACAATGAGTTCAACATTGTATTGAGATAATTTTACAGGAGAATGTCAGGGTAGAGATCCATTATCTGAAGCTTAATATGTTGAGTGATGCAACAGGACAATGATCCAAAACACAAGAGTAAATCAACCTCAGAATGGTTTAAAACGAAGAAAATTTGTGTTTTGGAATGGCCAAGTCAGAGTCCAGACCCTAACCCAATTTTGATGCTGTGGCATGACCTGAAGAGGGCTGTTCATGCAAGATATTCCTGAAATATTGATGAACTGAAACAGTTTTATATGGAGGAGTAGTCTAAAATTTCTCCTCACCAATGTTCAACTTTGATCAGCAGCTACAGGAAACATTTGGTGGAGTTTATTGCTGTAAAGGAGTTTCTTCCAGTTATTAAATACATTTTATCTATTTAAATATATAATTTGTCACTCAGTTAAACAGTAACTGTAATAATGGACCTCGAGCTATTTCCATGAAAACTCAGCTAATTGGGCAACTGCTTAACTGGACTGAAATGTACCGGTCCCGATCTGTTGCAATTAATCAGAATTTACTGCATTTTTTGAGAATATGATAGTCATACCTTTGCAGTATTGTGAGCAATTTTGGGCACCTCACCTAAAAAAAATAAAAATTATGTGTTGACATTGCAGCTGGTCCAGAGGAGATTCAGGAGGATGATCCTGGCACTGAAACGGTGAGGAGCACTCGATGACTCTGAGCCTGTGCTGTCTGGAGTGCAGAAGAATGAGGGGATCCCATTAAAAATTATTGAATGGCCGATATAGATTGGGTGTTGAATAGTGGGGGTGTCTTGGATAACTTTGAGTTAAGATGGCACTATCGAAAACATGTGACAGCTCACTGGCTGTTTTAAAAAAAACAAGAAATTGGACTAAAAACACCACTAAAAACACCTTTTCTGAGGTAAATTATGTTAAATTATTTTTCAAAAATTTTTTTATTAGTTTTTTTATACATTTTCTACATCGCTACAGATAAAAAACCCCAGATCAAAAATGAAAAACATTAATACAGTGCAAAAATAGACATACAATAATAATATGGTACAAAAAAAGATAATTGAGAAAGCACCCAAATTGAAGACATGTAAAATTAGTATCCTCCTCAAGCCCCGCAACAAAAAAAAGAACTCCAGACCAACCACAACACAATATAGAGAATATAAATCAGGACAATCAAACCCCCAAAACTGTAAATACATTTAGCAACAGAAGATATTAATGCCTACTACCAAAAAAAAAGGAGCTGAAAGCAAGGGACGGGGAAAAAAACCTTAGTTAAGAGGAAGGTTATGAATGTACTCAATAAAAGGTCCCCAGACCTTATGGAACTCTATATCCGAATTAAGAACTGAATAATGATTTTTTTCAAGGTCTAAGCAGGACATAATATCATTAAGCCATTGAGCATGCGTGGGTGGGGCAACATCTCTCCATCTAAGGAGGATTAAACGTCTAGCCAGGAGAGAAGCAAAAGATAATATTCGACAATTAGTCGCACTCAGACGTAAATCTGTCTCACCCAAAAAACAGAACAAAGCAACTAAAGGGTTAGGTTCTAGGTGGTGATTCAGAATATGTGATAACGTTATGAAGGCATCTTTCCAAAATTTCTCCAAGCTAGGACAAAACCAGTACATATGAATAAGAGAGGCCCCACCCCTTTTGCATTACTAGGGAGTACAGAGCCAAGAAGTGCAGAGATAGATAAATCTTTAGTGGAACTCAACTCCATTGCCACACAATTAGGGCACTCGGGTTGGCCATGGAAAGAAGACCAAAAGGTAGCACAACGTATATTGGCTGCCCAATAATATAAACAAAAGTTAGGTGAAGTCATGCCACCCTCTTTTTTAGATTTTTGGAGATGGATTTTATTAATTCTAGAGCGCTTATTCTTCCACAAATATGACAAAATAATAGAGTCTAAGGAATCAAAAAAAGATTTAGGAATAAAAATTGGGATTGATTGAAATAAATATAAAAGTTTAGGGAGAGCATACCTTTTAACAACATTAATACGACCTGCCAAAGACATAGATAGAGGTGACCATTGTAACAGACTCTGTTTTATAGTATATGAAAGATTGGCAAAATTTTCACGAAAAGGATCTTTAAACTTCCTTGTGACTGTAATCCCAAGATAAGTAAATTGATTATGGACTACATTAAAAGGGAGATCACGGAATGTTAATTCTTGTGCTTCTTTATTAATTGGGAAAAGTTCACTCTTATGTAAATTAAGTTTATAGCCAGAGATCTGGCTAAACTGATCAAGAATTGAAAACATTGGGGGTAAGGATGTAGACAGATTTGAAAGAAAAAGTAATAAGTCATCAGCATAAAGAGAAACTTTATGCTCAACACCCCCTCTCCAAATCCCGGTCAATTCAGGACAATTTTGAAATGCTATCGCCAAAGATTCTATAGCCAAATCAAAGAGAAAGGGACTTAAAGGGCATCCTTGACAGGTGCCACGTTTGAGGTTAAATAACTGGGATTTCTGAAAGTTAGTCAAAACAGAGGCAGTAGGACACAGATACAGCAATTTGATCCAAGAGATAAAACTTTGACCGAGGTCAAATTTTTCTAAAACTGCGATAAGGTAGTTCCACTCAATACGATCAAATGCTTTCTCCTCATCGAGGGAAACAGCACATTCAGGAATCCCAGTTGGAGGTGAATATAAAATGTTAAATAAACACCGAATGTTAAAAAAAGGAAGACAGTTTTTAATAAAACCAGTTTGATCCTCAGAAATAATAGAGGGAATAACAGTTTCTAATCTATAAGCCAAAACTTTGGCCAAGATTTTAACATCAACATTAAGCAAAGAAATTGGCCTATACGAGGAACACTCTGTTGTGTCTTTACCCTTTTTTAATAAAAGAATAATAGATGCCTCATTAAAAGAGGGTGGCAATTTACCGTAATTAAACGAATCAGATAATACTGAGAATAACTGAGGAGAAAGAAGTGAAGAGAATGATTTAAAAAATTCTATGGGGAACCCATCAGGTCCAGGAGATTTCCCTGAAGATAATGCAGAAATTGCAAAAGATATTCCTTCTGATGATATAGGCACAGTTTAAAGTTTAGCTTTAAAATCAGATGAAAGCGAAGGAATATTGAGATTATTTAAAAAATGATCAACAGAGATATTCTCATTCAGAGGTTAGGAATAAAGTCGAGAATAGAAATTTTTAAATGCGTCATTGATTTCTAAATGATCTGATGTAAAGTCTCCATTCTCCTTCCGGATCTTTGTAATATGTTGTTTGACTTTGGAACGCCTCAGCTGATTGGCTAGAAATTTACCAGATTTGTCACCATGAATATAAAAGCGACTCTTACTTTCAAGAAGTTGGTGTTCGACAGGTTGAGTAGACAGAAGGTTAAATTTAGTTTGAAGTTCTACATGCTTTTTGTATAACTCAGGATTCTTAGTTTGAGCATACAGTTGATCCAATTCTTTAATCTGATTAATGAGGTCTAATCGATCTGCACAGGACTTTCTATTAAGATTTGCTGTATAGGAGATTATTTGACCCCTCAAATATGCTTTCATGGCATCCCAGACAATCTGGGATGACATTTCAGATGATGTATTGGTGTTAAAATAAAAGGTTATCTGATCCTTAATAAATTTTAGACAATCATCATCCGATAATAAAGTCGAGTCAAACCGCCAGTGTTTATTCCTCTGAGGGAGACCAGGAAAGTTTAAAGACAGAGTAATTGGGGCATGGTCAGAAATCAGTATACTCTGATAATCACAAGAATAGACAAATGGAATAAGTTGATTATCAAGTAAAAAGTAGTCAATTCTAGTAAAGGTATGGTGAACATGTGAAAAAAAAGAATAATCTCTCTCAGTAGGATGAAGGAAACGCCATTTATTAGAGATACCATAATTAGAGAGAAAAGATTGAATAGCTAAGGCAGATTTAGTAGGTAGTCTAGTAACAGAGGACAATCGATCCAAATTAGGATCTAACCAACAATTGAAATCGCCACCCAGTATAAGAGAGTATGAGTTTAAGTCTGGTAGTGAGGAGAAAAAACGTTCAAAAAAATTAACATCATCAAAATTGGGAGCATACAGGTTTGCTGGTACAACTTTAGTATTACATAATTTACCAGAAACAATAATAAAACAGCCATTTGTATGAGGTATCTTATTATGGAGTTCAAAAGGAATATTTGAGTTAATAAGGATGGAGACCCACCCCTAGCTTTGGCGGCAAAGGATGAATGAAAATGCTGACCCGCCCACTTTGACAAAAGCTGAGAATTATCAAAACTACGAATATGAGTTTCTTGAAGGAAAACAATGTCAGCTTCAGCTTTGAGTTGTTTAATTTGTGAGAAGACCTTCCTTCTTTTAACAGGGTGATTCAATCCCTTTACATTCCAGCTCGCAAGTTTAAGTGTATTAACCATTATCAATTGTTAGTGCATAGAAGGCAGCAGGCATATAAAAAATCAAGCAGTACAATAACAGTCTGGGAGCAAAAATGTAAACATAGATCCGTAGAATCAAAACAGAGACATGTCCTGAATAACAAAGGAAAGCAAAAGAAACAGTGAGTAGTGTTGGAACTGGAGAAGCCACCCCACCCTCGCAACCCAAAACTAGACGGCTACCTAAAAAAGCAACTAGCTCTGCCAAAAAAATTAACCCAAGTTCTGTGTCGTTAACAAAAGTTCCGTATAAATACTATAGCAAATAATAACTAACTTATGCACGAGAAAACAGAATTACAAATAGGAACAACTTCAACAGAAATATAAAACTTAATACAAAAAAAATCAGAAGAAAACCAAAACTATCCTACCCGCAAAAAATTATAAAAGATTAAAAAAAGAGGGAGAAAAGGGGGAAATTATAGATTCGAAGAGAGTACTTATCAACCATTTATAGAAAAAAAAGCAAAACTTAAACTATGAATCAACCAACAGGGAGGCCTTGAATAAAAACTCCAAACCTCCAAAACAAGTTAAAGTCAATTGTAGATCTCTATAGATAAAGTTATACAAAAATAAAATAGATTACACAAGTACAATCTAATAGTCCGCAGGGAAACATTAAACTTAGATTATCTATTTAGAAATAACGCACCAAGTCCAGGGAGAGATTGACTACAGCCCTTAGAGTTTCAATAGATAATGTCTGAATTATTCAAGTAAAGTCTGAGTTCGGAAAAAAATAGTTTTACTTCGAGAAGTACTTATCACCATTTTAGAAGGTCAGACCGGTTCCGAAGAAGACAGGGTGGGCGGAAGACTTCCAACAAACGCCTCAGCCTCCTTCACTGATTTAAACCACTTATAATCTCCAGTAGTAAGCGTAATTCGAAGATCGGCTGGATTGCGGAGAGAGGGTTTGAATCCACGATCAAAAAGCACTTTCATTACACCTTTAAACTCAGCACGCATCTTCAGAACCTGGGGGGCATAATCCTCCACAAAACGAATGACCATATTTTGAAAAGCAGAAGTACCTCTACGGCGTGCCTCCATAATCAAACGGTTTTTCACCTGGTATTGATAAAAGCACAAAATTACCGGCCGTGGATGGGAACCCAGGGTTGCACGGGGAACATACATCCTGTGAGCCCTTTCAAGCTCAGGTGGAGTCAGAAGAAATTCTTTCTCAAAAATCTCACAGAGAAAATGGGATAAAAATTCCACGAGAGAGCCCTGTTCGGTGGCCTCTGGCAAGCCAAGAATTCGTAGAATGCAACGACTGCTCCGGTTTTCAAGATCCACCATTTTGGAAAAAAGTTTACTATTCTTCTCCTCCAGGTTGGAGCAGAGAGTTTCAAGATATTGAACACGGCGTTTTAAATCTTCAGAAGTTGAGTCAATGCAAGATAAATGTTCAGCATGTTCATCCACTCTAGCATTGATCTGATCCAATTTGAAATCCAGCTGGTTGAAAGAAGTTCTAAATTCATTTCTAAAATCCATTAAAATATCTTGTCGATGTTGTTCCAAAACAGCGAGAATGTCAGCCGGCAAAGCTGTAGAAGTTTCCTTTTTCCCGGTTTTAATACTTTTGGTAGCCATTATAAGATTGGGGTGTTCGCAGGCAGGTAAAAGAGAACTAATAAAATACCTAACTAAGGTTTAAGAAGGGAGACGTATAGTGCAAAGGTAGGAAGAATGACGGAGCAAAAGTTCGGAGCAACTAAACAATCGCCATCTTACCAGAAGTCCAAATTATGTTAAATTATTGCCGTAAATGGTGGAGGGCCAAGCGATGGCAAGGCGAGTTCGGGGGATGTGCCAAGATGGTGTGTTGCAGAATCAACAGATGGATTGAGCACTCAGAGAGGAGAAGTCAAGGCAGAGGAGTTGCGATGCCTGTACAACTTGCCCAGGTGTGAGATTGGATCGCTCTGGGTGCCAAGCTGATTTGAAGAGTTCGAGAGCGGCTTCAGGCTAAAGACTGATTTATACTTGTGCGTCGCATCTACTCCGTAAGTACTGCGTACCCTATGTTGTAGGGTGACGTGCACCTCTCCAAAAAATTAACTCACACGTTGCGACAACGCAGACCACAACAACTGTGATTGGTCCGTTTGGTAGCCTCATGTTTCTGGTTGCTTCTTCTCCGCCATGTCTGTACACTGATGCGAAATAGATGAACCAAAGCATCAAATCTACCTGCCGCCTGCAAAAATATTTGAAATGCATTTCCTCGTGCATGTCTCTCACAAAGAAACTCAACACAGTGGCATAGGAACCCCACCGCCAACTAGTGTTTTGACGCACACCAGCGCATGCTCACTATGGTATAGATCGACACAGAAGTATAAATCAGGGCTATGGCGTAGGCTGTGGCGTAGCCCATATGCACAAGTATAAATCAGCCTTAAGTGGCGAAGTATGGGCCTGGGGTGAGTTGCTAAGTGGCGTGGTCTAGGCCCCGAGCCCTTCGCAGTGGTAATCCACTCGTTAGATAATTTGAACACCAGGCCAGATCAGAGGCGAGAGACGATTTTGCTCACTTTCCTCGATGTTCATTTCTCTCTCCAGGCTAGCAGAGTCTTTTGCTGTTCTGTTGTTTGGGCAATTTAAATGCTGGCCCAGATAGACTGGAAAGACAAGGTGTCAGGATCTGAAGCAAGAGCTGATTTTGCTTGCTCTTTGTGATGGTCACTCTTCTCTCCATGGCGCTTAGGCTATGCAGACTGTCCCGGCTGCTGTGCTCCGTGCCCACTAATATGATGAACTGTTAAACAAGGCTTTAGGGCTGCTTCAGGCTGCTCTGGGGTTTGGATCTTAGGACTCGTTTTGGTTCAGAATGTTGTTGTTCACTTCAACTGCTTTCATGATTTGTTTTTTTTTTCTTTCTCTTGCGTATTGAGTGTTAGTCTTTTTCTTTATTTGAGTTTTCTCGGGTTTCTTGCTTTGTGAGCAACAAATCTGAAGGTTCTTTGATAATAAATCAGAGAGGACACCTCAGAATACCAAGGCACACATATAGAACGGAGATGAAGAGGAATCTGGGGAATTCATTACAACAGATAGTTGTGACCTGTAAGTCACTGGGTATATTTAAAGCAGAGAATGATAGATTCTTGATTAGTAAGGGTGTACAGGGGAAGGTTGGAGAATGGGGTTGAGAGGGATAATAAATCAGCCATAATGAAAGACTCAATGGGCAGAATGGCCAAATGTCTTTTGGTCCTATATATATATTTTATGTAAGTACTTATAGAGTAAAAAGTTTTGTAAGTTGTCTTTAAATATAGTAAAGGCAATGCATGATAGCGTAGTGGTTAGCACAATGCTTTACAGTACAAGTAACCCGGTTTTAATACCTGCCACTGCCTGTAAGGAGTTCGTACGTTCTCTCCATGACTGCGCAGGGCTCTTCTCACAGTCCAAAGATGTACCGGTCAGTTGGTTAACAGGTCACTGTAAATTGTCCTATGATTATTCTAGAGTTAAATCAGTGATTGCTGGGTGATGGAGTTGAATGGCCGGAAGGGCCCATTCCTTGCTGTATCTCGATAAATAAGTAAAATAACATTATTTTTCCTTTCATTGTTTGTTAAAGATTGACAAATGCCAGTTTACTAGAGAAGTGCTTATGGGAACTGGGAATACCACTGACTCGACCTAGCCATCTTCAGGATATTAAAGTACAGGTCAGTCCTATGTTCATTCCAGGTAAGATCCTTGAAATTAATAAAAGGATATTTCTTGGGAGTTTTTACTACTAACATGTTCTACATTTTAACCACTATAACTGTTGTCTAAGCAAGATCCTGTGAGCCTCATTATTACTGTTCACTGCAACAGTGTAGTTATTTCTTGCTTTCTGTGGCTTGCAAAGTTCCATGGCTTAAATACTCAGTTTCTCAGTTCTTGTCAATTACAAAACTTTCAATTTTCAGACTTAATCAGTTCTCAATTCTGCCATTCCCACTCAATTTTTGGAATGATTGCATCACATCCAAGTCAAACTTGTTTCTTTTAAATTCCTGCTTCTTAGTAATATCATTTCACCAACCGCCGAATTCAAGATTCATGTTAACATATAGCATTAAAACTTGTGTTCTCTTATTATCATGGATTTTTATCTTCACACAGCTTTAAAGAGATTAAAGATCAGCTTTACTTGTCATGTGTACATCAAAACAAAGATGCATACAATGAAACACATCACTGTATCAAAGACATATCAGCGAGGATTGTGTTGGGGGCAGCTGCAAGTGTTGCTATGTTTCCAGCACCAGCATGGCATGTCCACTGATCCTGACTGTACATCTTTGGAATGTGAGAGGAAACTGGAGCACCCGGAGGAAAATCATGCAGTCACAGGGAAAACATACAATCACTTTACAGGCAGCAGTGGGAATCGACCCCTGCTCGGTGATTGCTGTAAAGAAATTGCACCAACCAGTATGTTACCGTGTCAATCTGAAATTAACTTTACAAGTTACCATTAGTACAAAGGTGTATCAACTTAGAACTTGTTGTGCAAAGAAAAACGTGTTAAATGGATGTTGTTAACTATGAGTGCAACTGAATAGACATTGCACAACACTCTTAATCAAAAATGTTCCTTTCAGACGTCTGTTAAGTAGGGGGAAGTGTGATTGGAAGTTGAAGCGTTTGGGTCTGAAATGTGAAAGTTCTCGTGGTTAGCATGGAAGGATTTGAAAGTGAGGTCTAGTGATGGAATATAGAATGAAGGCAAACATCATCCAAGATCACATGCAGTGGTGCTTTATGTATTCTGGGTGAGAAAACCTCTTCAGGCCACAAGGTTGTCCAGAAATACAGAAACAAATAACTAAAGTGGTATGAAATAACACAGACCTTCCCACTTTACTCAGTGGGTTGGGAAGAGGCAGCGTGATTGGGGAAAGCTTTTTGATCACATAGTTTTGATAAAAACAAACCTAATTTCACCGCATTGAGTGTCAATCCAAGATTTGGTCTCTGGCTTGTGCCGTCTGAGGTTCCCACCTGGGATTGAAAAAGGCATCTGTTATACTAGTGTCCAAGAAGAGTGTGGTGATCTGCCTCAGTGATTATTGACCTGTAACACTCACATCAATCATCTCTTGCTTTGGAGATGATCAGGATCTGCTGCAATGCCATCTTCAAATATGTCGACAGTACTGCTGGTGTTGGACAAATCACAGGGGGCGATGTCATTTTAGAGATAGATGAGTGGAGCCTCAACCACAACCTCTCACTCAGTGTAGCTAAACTAAAGAGCTGATTGTTGACTTCAGGAATAGGAAACAAGGTGAACTTTTTTTATTTATTTTATTTTAGAGGTACAGTCTAACGATCCTCACTGCCCAGTTAATCACAGGACACTTTACATTGACCAATTAACTGGTACATCTCTTGGATTGTGGGAGGAAACATGAATCCCTGAAGGAAACCCATGTGGTCACAGGGAGAGCGTACAAATTCCTTATGGATGGTGTTGGAACTCTGGAACATCCAAAGCTGTAATAGCATACACTACCCTGGCACCCGCGCTTATGGTTTGCACTGGGGGATCAGCAATGGAAAGAGTCAGCAGTTTTAAATTCATGAGCTTTAACATGTCAAATGGCCT
This sequence comes from Hypanus sabinus, assembly GCF_030144855.1. Taxonomy (NCBI): domain Eukaryota; kingdom Metazoa; phylum Chordata; class Chondrichthyes; order Myliobatiformes; family Dasyatidae; genus Hypanus; species Hypanus sabinus. Next base: position 87,850,378 of record NC_082706.1, read on the forward strand.
GTCCTGAGCCCAACACATAGATGCAATCATACAGAAAAGTGTACCAGCAGCTTTACTTTCTTAGGGGGTTGAGGAGGTTTTGCTTCTCACTGAAGACTAATAACATACTTCTACAGATGCATCGTTGAAAGTATCTTGGCTGGTTGCATTAGGGTATGGCTTGGTAATTTGAATACATGGGAATGCTAGAAGCTGCAAAGGGTTAAGGATCAACTTTGCCATTTACATTTACCTGTATTAGGAATTTGCAAATAGCGGACTCTATCCACAGGCACATCCTTCCTCACTACTGGTAGTAACTACAGGAAGTGCTGCCTCAAGAAGGCAATACTGACCATCAAAGATTCCCACCATCTGGCCCATGCCATTGGGCAGGAGATACAGAAGCCTGAGGTTGTACACCAGGTTCAAGAACAGCTACTTCCCTTCAACCTTTTGGTTTTTGAACCAACTGGCAAAACCGTAGTCCCTAGAAATTAGCAACACTGTGACCACTTTGATTACTTTTTACTAAAATAGATTTATGTTTTGGTTCCAATTGCATACTTTCTTATAAACATAATGTATCATTTATAAACCAGAGAACATTTGCAGATACTGGAAATTGAAGCAACATACACAAAATGCTGGAGCAACTCAGCAGGCTTGGCAGTACCTATGGAAAAGAGCATAGTTGATGTTTTGGGCTAAAAGCCTTCAACAGGACTGCTGAAGGGTCTCAGCCTGAAACATCGACTGTACTCTTTTTCATGTATAATTTATACTTCATTTATGTTTTTTTCTTGTGAATGCTGCCTGTATGATTCAATGTGGGGCTGCTGCAGTAAGTTTTTTTTTTGTTGCACTTGTGTATATGACAGTAAACTCAACTTTGACTGAATTATTTCCAGAAGTAAACGCAGTTCTTATCCATCTTTTGACTTTGTTCTGTGATTGTTATGAGCAGGAAACACAAATCAAAAATTACCTTTTGCAATGAATTTTGCATTTAAGGTCATTCTCAAAGTTTTAAACTCCTCACCCCACCACACACCGTCACCTTGTAATTTAGTTAAAGTGGTAAAATAAATGTGATTCTGAACTTGCTTTTGCAAAGTACTAAATGTTTTTTAACAACTTGTCAACTCTTTGAATGGCGCAGCTAATTCTTTTGTTAAAGTAGATTGCAATCACTCAGATTTGTTGTGTGACATATGTAATTATTATTTTTCTGTGCAGGTTTTGAGCCATCTTCAGTATCTATCCTCGCTTTCTGGGTTAATCCAGTCCTGTGTAATCTTCCATCCAGAGCTCATAAACCAAGATGTCTTGTTGAAGCCTTTGTTGTCCAATGTATTTGCAGTACTTAGTGTACGCTGCAAAGACTACTTTGGTAATCTACTTTCATTTCTTGATTTCAGTTTCCTTTTCCCTACAAATATGTATGGTTCTTTTTTTTAGGAACATAGAAACTATTTTATGCTGTTTCCATTACTGCTTTTGTTAGAGAAAATCAAGTTGTGTTCAATTGTGAGGAGGTAGCTCGGAAAGTACTTCGTTATTTTTCATCGTTTTCTTTTAAAACATCCTTTCATCTGGTGTTTTTATCATGGCAAAAGTGTCCTTTGCGGGTTTGGAGTCAGAGAGCAATAAAGCATGGATACAGGCCCTTTGGCCCATTATATCCATGCTAACAATTCTCCTTCCCCAGCTGGTCCCAAGTTTATTTGATTGATCTCTTCTCTGCACCACCACTGATACCAAAATAACATTACATTTGTGAGGGTGATTCACAACAGGAAGCCAACATTAGGAAGGATGATTTGGTGAATATGAGTCTTTTTTTTTTGAAGACCTTAAGACCAATTAGAGGTTGAAATGGGGAGATATATATATATGTCAAATAGAATGCAAAAATACTGATGTGTTCATGGTTCAGTGTCCGTTCAGAAATCTGATAGCAGAGGATAAGAAGCTGTTCCTAAAAATTTGAGAAGATTTTCTTTATTTCTTTGATGGAGGGGATATGGGGATATAAAGCAACCATTTTCCCCCAGTAAAAAACTCAATAACTAGGTATATAAGTGGTAGAAGAATTAAATGGAAGTCAAGAAGAAATTATTTTACCAAGTGTGCAGTCAGCCAAGCTGTGGTCTGGATCACACTCCTGAAAGGGTGGCAGGGACAAAATTCTACATCACATTATTACAGAGTTCTTGAGTGTGCAGCTCCAAGCAAAAGCTGCAGAGTGGCTGGTGAAAAACTGGATTGCTCTTACATGGCTGTCTTGGGTACCATTGGACGTATACTCAGTGACCACTTTATTAGATACATGAGGTACTTAATCAAGTGGTCATGTAGTGTATGGTCATGGTCTTCTGCTGCTGTAGCCCATCCATTTCAAAGTTTGCCGTGTTGTGTGTTCAGAGATGCACTTCTGCACACCACTGTTGGAAAGTGTAGTTATTTGAGTTACTGTCATCTTCCTGTCAGCTTGAACCAGTCTGGCCATTTTCCTCTGACCTCGCTCTTTAACAGAACGTTTTCACCCGCAGAACTGCCATTCACTATATGCTTTTGTTTTCACACAATTCTCTATAAGCTCTAGAGTTTGTTGTGCGTGAAAGCCCCAGGAGATCAACAGTTTCTGAAATATTCAACCATGCCGTCTGGCACCAACAATCATTCCACAGTCACAGTTACTTAGATCACATTACCTTCCCATTTTAATGTTTAGTCTGAACAAATACTGAACCTTTTGACCAGAGCTGTATGCTTTTATGCATTGAGTTACTGCCACATGATTGGCTGATTAGATATTTACATTAACGAGGAGGTGTACAGGTGTCTAATAAAAGTGGCTACTGAATGTATAATCCTTCATGTACTGTAAATTTCATTTTTTTTTAACCAGCTGTGCAGATAACTGATCACTACTTCATTAAGCAGATTAACATCTTTATTGGGATCTGGGTACTTTAAGCAGATGTAACCATAAACATTATCAAAGAAATTTACATAAATGGGTTGAAGTAAGAACATTACATTATTATTAGTAATAGCAGTTAATGACTAGAATTTCTATTTTTAAATTAATAATTTTTTTTAATGCCAATCTAATTATTATCTGTGTTTTCAGGCTATGAAGTAACATCTGGCATCTACCAAGCTTGGATGGACTTATTTATTCTTTTGAATACAATTCTGCGGAAGTGTGGTCAGGCTGTATTCCCAGCTGTCGTAACTGCTGTGGCAAAGCAGTGGATTCCTCTCTTAGGTAATGTAACCCAGCTCATCTGTACATCCTCACCTTTCAGGAGAATGAGCCCTCCCCATGGGTACTACATCAGCCACAATTGTCATTGCAACGTTTCTGTGTGCATGCCTTGAGATGGAATGAATTTGAAATACATTTGAATTGCTGAACCGAATTCTAATTCCCACACAATAGTTTTCCTCATTTTTTATTCACATTAACAGTTCTGATTTTTTTTTTTACGTAGTTCAGTCTAGTTTTCGTACTGTGTCATGTAACACCATGGTCCTGAAAAACGTTGTCTCATTTTTACTATGTACTGTACCAGGAGTTATGGTCGAAATGACAATAAAAGTGACTTAACTTGACAAAGAGCTCAGGTGAAGTTTATTTTTGTTTCAAGATTCACGATTTTTTAATGTTATTTCCAATACACAAGTGTAAAAGAGAACAAAATAATTATTTCTCCAGATCTGATGCAGCATAAGAGAATGCAATAAAATAAACAGCGTAATAATAAAAACACACACAATTAATATAAATACATAAAATGTCTTGTACTGATTGTATGAATGTACATAAAGTATCACTAAGCACAAGAGTGCCTGTACATAAGGTGGCTGACAGGAAATTATAAAGTGGTGGAGGGTGGAAGGGTGGGTTAGTGGGGGAGGTGTTGATCATCCTTGATGGCAGGTAGGCTGATGCTGGTGTTGTGTTTGGCAGATTTGACTAACTGTTGTAGAACCTTCCTGTCTGCAGATGTAGTTTCCGTACCATGCAGTGATGCAGCATTGTTAAGATGCTCCCCACTGTGCATCTGTAGAATGACGTGAGTAGTCCAGATCTCTTCAGCCTCCTCAGAAAGTAGTTATCGCCAGTTTAGTGTGTCTGACACATTTGCTTTTATGGGGCACATGTCACCCCATGTTATTTTCCACAATGTAACATTGTAACCAATTTAGAGACACAACACTGAAGCTCATGACTACAAATCTGCAGACTAGATTCCTTTTGAACAAATCAAGTATGCCTAGATAGCAAATTGCTAGCAGTGGACCCTTTATGGCCTTGATTAGTTCTACCATGGGGACGACACGGTTGCATAGCTGTGGCCCGGGTTCAATTCCCACCACAGTTTGTACATTCTCCCTGTGATCACATGGGTTTCCTCCAGGTGCTCTGGTTTTCTCCCATTGTCCAAAGACAATAGACAGTAGGTGCAGGAGTAGGCCATTCAGCCCTTCTAGCCAGCACCGCCATTCACTGTGATCATGGCTGATCATACACAATCAGTACCCAGTTCCTGCCCTCTCCCCATATCCCTTGACCCGCTATCTATAAGACATATGGGTTAGTAGGTTAATTGGTTACATAGTTGTAACTGGGTGGTGTGTACTCAAAGGGCTAGCAGGGCCTGCTACCATGCTGTATCTCTAAATCTAAATTGAAAATTTAATTCCATGCATAAAATATCCTGTATCATATTCATCTGCTTTTCCTAAAGTATCATCATAGGCTTCTGGAATTTAAATATCATTGTAGTGTTGTAACTTAATATTGTTTATGATTTGTTGTCTCATTCATCAGATGCCCATGAGTACAGGAGCATCTGTTCTGTTGTTAAAATGATTTGTATCATTTCATTGTTTATAACGCGAATGGTAGTACTTTATTCTGTGTTGATAATTATGGCAGGAAATTGAAAACAAGATGAAAATTTTTATTGTATCTCTTGCAAATGCTGGAGGAACTCAGCAGATCAGGCAGCATCTGTGCAGTTGATGCTTCAGGCTGACACCCTTCATCAGGACTGGAAAGGAAGGGGGAAGAGACCTGAATAAGGTAGTGGGGGGAGGGAAAGGAATTCATGCTAAAGGTGACAGGTGAAGCCACGTGAGGGGGAAGGTAGATGGATGAAGGAGGGGGGAATGTAATGAGAAGCTGGTATGTGATAGGTGGAAAAGGTAGAGGACAGAAGAAGACGGAAACTCGTAGGAGAGGGTAGTGGACCATGGAAATAAGGGAAGGAGGAATGGCACCACAGGGAGGTGATGGACAGATTAGGAAAAGAGAAAGGGGTAAGAGAAGAGACAGAATAGGGAATGGAAAAAGAAATATGGCGGAATCAATGTTCATGCTGTTAGGTTGAAGACTATCCAGACAAGAATAGGTGTTGCTCCTCTAACCTAGACGTGGCCTCATCATGGCAGTAGTGTGTTCATGGATCTACTTGTCAGAATGGGAATGGAGAGTAAAATTATAAAAGTTGCCCACCAGGAAATCCTCCCTGTTACTGATGGAACAAAGGTGCTCAATAAAGCTAATGTGAATGTCATTTTTAAAATTTCTTGTTGGGAATATTTTGTTTTCCTATCTAAAATGACATTCACAGGATGAAAGTCACAAACAAGAGAAATACTGCAGATGCTGGAAATCCGAGAAACACACACAAAATGCTGGAGGAACTCAGCAAGCCAGGCAGCATAAACGGAAAAGAGTACAGTCAATGTTTGGATTCGATCCAAAACGTGGATTGTACTTCTTTTCATGGGATGACGGTCCAATGTCTGCAATTATGCAAAACATAATAACTGAGCCTTCCCTCCTCTTAATCAGTGTATACAACCAAGCAGTTTCAAGCCTTGTATAGTGATGTAAAGAGAAAATACTTGCCTTGCAGATTCCTGATAACTGGTGTGGGAGAAGTTTGTCTGAGGCTGCAAGTGCTAAATGTTTGTAAGAACACCAACCACAGTGGAATCTGAATGCGTGGAGAAGCTAATATTGTCGGAGGTGTTTAACTTTAACAAAACATGAATTTCGCTCTGAGTCATTTAACTTCTCCACTCTTTAAACTAATACAATGTTTTAATGCTTTTGCTACAAGAATTGAGTTTGTCTTTTTTTTTAACAAGTATCTCCTTGTCTTTTAGAGACTATTTCCTTGTGCATTCAGCTGTCTACCAGCAATCCTAGTCTGTATACAGTGTCCTTGCAATTCTTCTCTCTTCTTCTGGTGGAAGAGGAAAAGCGGCAGCTTGGAGCAGAAGATCAGTCACTCATGTGTCCACTTACAAAGCTTCTGGATGAAGCTGAAGATGTTATATCATCAGGGAGCAAGATCTGTGAGAATATATTACAGGTAATCTGAAATAATACAACACAATACATTCATTGTACAGTTGGCCCTCCTTATCTGCAAATTCCACATGTGCGAATTCAACCAATCGCGAAAACCCTGAAGTGCTCTTCCAGCACTTGTTGTTCGAGCATGTACGGATTTTTTTCTTGTCATTATTCCCTAAACAATGCAGTATAACAACTGTTTTACATAGCATTTATATTGTATTAGGTATTATAAGTAATCTAGAGATGATTTAAAGTATATGGGAGGATGTGCGTGGGTTATAGTGGATCGGGATCAAAAAAAATCGGAAGTTCTCTTGCTAAGTAAGTCGAAACAGGTACATCCGGTGTTACTTAGCATGTTAGTCAAACGTTTGTCTTTGTATATAGTGTATATTTTACCTTTCAATGCATATAAAACACCTAAGAACATATGTTTCAGCGCCGGGCTGAAGTTCCCGAGTTCGATCTAGTGACAGATCGCTCCCGAGTGCGCTCTCCATCATGCCGGGTTGATGTGGAGGATCAAAAACCCAAAGCCCAATAATTAAACCACTATGTTGCTTCGTAATAATTGTAGCTTTCATCAGGGCATAGCCTTTCTCACTTTATCCTTTAAAATCCTTCCGATCATTCACCGACATGGCCTAACGCTTTTCCAATGACCAATGGCGTTTCACCTCTTTCCTATCGCTTTATTATTTCCACTTTATTTTCAATTGTTATTGTGATTATTTTCGTGAACAGAAACACTGCGGATTCAGATCTCTGCACTGGGTCCTAATGTCCACTGCACTGAGACAGGTTAAATAAAGTCTGGGGTTCTGCTGGGTCCTAAGATCCACCGCATTGAGACAGGTTGAATAAGGGACTTGAGCATCCATGAATTTTGGTATCTGCGAGGGGTCCCGGAACCAATCCCTTGCGGATAAGGAGAGCCGACTGTAATTATTTTGAGTATGTTAAGAATCCAAGCTATAGTATTCAATTTATATTTAAACTCAGAAGTGGATTATTGCAACATGTCATTTGTAGTCTTCTTAAACTTTAGAATACAGGCAGTCCCCGGGTTACGAACGAGTTTTGGTTCTGAGTCCGTCTTTAAGTGGGATTTGTACGTAAGTCAGAACAAGTACATCCGGTATTATTTAGCGTCAGTTAGTCAAATGTTTGTCTCAGTATATAGAATATATTTTACCTTTCTATTCATATAAAACACTTAAGAAACGTATATATTGCAATAATTAAACCACTGAGTTGCTTAGTAATAATTGTAGCTTTCATCGGGGCAGGGCCTTTCACATGCTCCATTATTCTCACTTTATCCTTTAAAATTGTTCCGATCATTGACCGACTGTAGCCTAACGCTTTTCCAATGACCGATGGTGTTTCACCACTTTCCAAACGCTTTATTATTTCCAATTTATTTTCAATCACGATTGCTTCCCATGAATGGAACAGAAACTCTGCGGGTGGCAGGTCTGGACCTGCACCAGCTTCAGAGGTCCACTGGGTCCTAAGGACCACCACACTGAGACAGGTTAAATGGGACAAGTGGGGGCTGTGCTGGATTTGGGTATTTGATCCCCTACAATATTTCGTGTGGGAATTTAAACTGGAGGTGGCAAGCTGGACACCAACCCGGCACGGATGGTACGGGAGTCACTGGATCGACATCAACTCGGCACAGGAGCGATCTGTCACTAAGTCGAACTCGAACCCGGCCCTGATCTCACTGTGCCACCAACTGACCGGAACAGGGAGGGGGGGCGGGGTCAGGGTGAATCTTACTAAGAAAAATTTAAGCCAAATACAAAGTTAAACACTCAACACAGTGTCATCGGCAACGACTTAAAATGGTGGACGGCGTCACAATCTGACTTAACATAGCAGACAGCGTTCTCCTTCCTCAGTTTGTAAGTACGAGATGTCCGTAAGTCGGACGTTCGTAACTCGGACTACCTGTACAGATATTTATACTCAGATTGAGATTTAATTATCACTTGTACATCAGAGCATATAGTGAAATTCATCGTTTGTGTTAATAACCAACACACCCAAGGATGCGCTGGGGCAGCCCACAAGTGTTACCACACTTTCCGCCACCACTCATGCTCAGCAGAACATGACAATAAGCAACTGAACAACAACAGTGAAACAAGCTGTTCCTCCCTCCCACCCATATATCCACATGCGCACACATAGTTCTCCAACACCAAGAGTTGAACTTTGATCATTATTTTTACCAGTCTTTTCATTTCAAACACTAAAGAATTGTTAGGTTTAAGAATTGCCAGGAAATTCACTCATCACCTTCAATGTTGAAAACATCATTGGTTAGATATCTGTTTTCTCTTCGTAAATCAGCATTGGAATGCAGTACAAGTGTGTCAGTTTGATGAGTTTTCAGCACATATTGAGCATATTATTAGCAATGATACATAATTTGTCCAATTATAGAGCTTAATAGGATTGCATATTACTGCAAGTTGAAGTAATAAACAGCTCTACAAATCTTTCCCACTGACAATACCTGGCAACAATTGTTGTTTGTTTTTTTTTAAAGGACAAAAGTTTCTGTCCCCTTAATTTCTTGAATCTTTACTTAGATCAAATTGACATTCAGTTTAGTGGAAACAGAATTAGTCAGTGATTTCAGAAAGGAATTTGATAAGCATTTCGGAAAGCGATTAATATGGGCGCTGAGGACTAAAGGACTCCCTTATGTGCTGTAATGATCCTGTGATAATCATCATAATTTTTAGGTATGAAAGCTAATTTGTTTTCTTCCATTTCACTTGTGCTATGAACCAAAAGCATTGATCGCTGAGAGGCATTCAATTCATATGCACTCATCAGTGAAATTTACCATTTGGGGAAAAAAAGGGACAAATGTGCTAAATTGCCCCAAAAATATTTTTCAAAATCTGCCATGGAATTGCTGCCAGATAGGAAAGAGTGACTCGTGACTGAACATAACTGGTTGAACTTCCTGAGCAGCACAATTTAACCCATTAATAAAAGCCATAATTTTGGTTCTGGAAATGAGTGATTTTTTTGACATGCAATATTGATGAAACAGTATGAACATCAGTTTCTCCCCCCTCCTCTCTTTTACCATTCCCCATTCTGGCTCACCTCTTGCCCCTTCTCTTTTCCTCACCTGCCTTTCACCTCCCTTTGGTGCCACTCCTTCCCTTTCTCCCCTGGTCCAATCCCCTTTCTTATCAGATTTGTCCTTCTTCAGCCCGATGCACCTCCCAGCTCCTCACTTCTTCCCCTTTATTTCGCGCACCTGCCTTCCCCTTCACTTTTTCATTCAGCCATTGTCCTCTGTAGATAGTTGAGTATTCATTTCTTCAAAGACCCGGTTTATTTATTATCAAAGTGTGTATTCAGTAACAACCCTGAGATACGTGTTCCCCACAGACTGCCACAAAACAAAGATGACCATTGAACTCACCCCTCCACATGCAACAACCCAAATCACACATCTCCTTGAAGTCAAAGTTGAGTACATTATCATGCACAGGGACGTGTATGTTCTGTGCAATGAAAAACTCACTTGCAGCAGCATCACAGGCAAATAGGATCAGATAGAGAGATCAGGTTTATTTATCACAAGTACATCAAAACTTGCGGTGAAATGTGTTATTTGCATCAATAACCAAGGACATGCTGGGGACAGCTCAGAAGTGTCACCATGTTTCCAGAACCAACATATCATGCCCACAACTTAATAACCCTAACCCATACATCTTTGGAATGTGTGAAGAAACTGGAGTAAACCCACTGGTCACGGGGAGAACGTATAAATTCTTTAGAGCCAGTGGAGCGAACTGAACTCTGATTGATTTTATAGCTGGCAACCCTTATTTGACTATGCCACCATCTTTGCTACCATACTGCCCTCTATGCTACCTTGCCGCACATTTACAGAACCGTATAAATTAATCATAAATAAAACAGTTTTGTCTACAAGAAGGCACAATTCAAACAAAATTAAAAGCAAAAAATCCATTTTAGTGCAAAATGGTCAAAGTTCATGAAACATGCTGCATCATTTTCTACTCTGGAAATTTATCCTGGCTCTTTCTGGAGTGACTTATCCTCAGATGCCTCATGCAAGATCAACTTCAGGTGAACACCTGGTCAACTAATACATCAGTTCATTGCTTCTATTACAGCATTAGTTGGAGTTGGTGGGCTAGTTTAGACCCTGTTGTCTCAAAAATTACCACCATTAGGTCTTCCAGAGAAAAAAAATTTTGAATGCCACATCAGATTGGGTATCTGCATGACTAGTCTCAAACTGATCCTTCAAATTTCTTCATACCCAGCAATTACTCTCCCCTCCTGCACCTCACAGTATAGTCTAGTTTCACCCCCATGTTTCCATTCTTTAATATTCTAAATCCCCATTCTCCAGACCGTAGGTTTTTAGCATATGGCATACAACAGCGTACATTTAGCCATGGAAAATCCAGTAGCAAGGAGTTGGATGTTGCTGAAGTTTGTAATTGAGGCATATAACCAATGGAATCATTAGTGCAGTGCCTCAATGCCTATGGATCGCACCCATTTGATGCAATAAAAATCCAGGAAATTACACTAGAAGTGCCTCGGACATTTTGGATGAGGTCTAGTTAAAATTTTTATTTTTGGAAATTTTTAATTTTGTCAAGCGGAGCCTCCTTTTTCCCTCTGAGTGTGTTTACCCGGCACAAGTTGACATGTACTATCTACTTATCCATCTGTCCATCAATCCATCCATCCAGAGCAGAGTAGGCCCTTCAAGCCACAATGCCCAGCAACCCCAATTAATCACGGGACCGTTTTTAATAACCAATTACATCTTTCGACCATGGGAGGACACCAGAGCACCTGGGGAAAACCCATGCACTCCATGGGGAAAGCATACTGCGACTCCTTACAGACTGGTGCCAAAATTGAATTCTGAGCTCCAGATTGCCCCATGCTGTAATAGCATCGCGCTAACTGCTAATACATTGATTTGGATGAGAGCTGAGCTATAGTATAGCCAAGTTTGCTATTGATTATAATTTTGAGAATATTTTATGTGAATGAAATACAGATAAGAAACAAATAATCAGATGCAAAAGGTTTTAAGGTGTGCAAAGAAAGAACTTGAATATGGTTCTGAGGATCAATCATGATCAAATGACTGGCAGAAGAAGCTCAGAGGTTCATGTGGGTTACTGCCTCTTCTATTTACTGTTTCCATGATGTAACTGCAGGTACCATTGTCAATGAATAACTGTGTGTAATCTCAGCTCTGGAGCAGTGATGTCCTGTAGCAGTTATATAGAGCCCCGATGGGACCACATTTAAAATGTTGTTTTCCATAACTAAAGCATTCTTTGCTGTAAATCCTGTCCTAGAGAGAGTGCAGCAACAATTTACCAAAATGATAACTGGGATGATGAGTTTGTCATATGAACAGAGACTAAATCACTAATATTAAGTTGAGAACAATGAAAGGTGATCTCATTAAAGCATTGAAAATTGCTTAGGGCATTTATGTGGTAGATGCAAAGTTGATGTTTTTCCTGGCTGGGATGTCCAGAACCAGAGATTAAAATCTAAAATTAGAGGACTGACAATTCAGATCAAAGATAAGGATGAATTTCTTCACCCCCAAAGTCTTCAGATTTCACTGCCCAAAAGAGATCTTCTGGAACATTTGTTCAGTCTAGTCAAGACAAATTGCTAGATTTATTGTTATTAAGAAAAACATGAAAAGTAATGTTGTGGTAAAAGATCAGGGCTGTTGTATGGAGCCAAATGGCTTCATCACTGTTATTTTTTTATCTCCTTAATGCATAAGACATCAGCCAGAGCTAATATCCTGGGTTAGTGATCTTTCATTTTTACTAAAAACGTCAAGGAAAGCTTTTAATTATTGCTTATTTTTTTAAGGATACAGATTAGTTTTTTTTGTCACATGGACATCAAAGCGTAGAGTTGTTTGCATCATATCAAATCAGCAAGGATTGTGCTGGGGGCAGTTTGCAAGTGTCACTATAGTTCCAGTACCAATGTAACACGCCCACAACTTACTAACCCTAACCATACCAACGTGGGAGGAAAGGAGCACCAAGGGCAAATCTGCGTGGTCATGGGGAAAATGTACAAACTCCTTATAGACAGCGATGGGAATTAAACTCCAGTTGAGGATTGCTGTAAAGCAATTGCGTTAACTGCATACAACTGTGTCTTTGCATACTTTATTATATGCTGGTGACAGTATACCCATACCCTGTCCAGATCTTTTGGTTGTGAGATCAGGGCTCAGGAAGGTGTTCATTGTTCATGGCAGTAGTGGGGTGGTGGCACTCTGAATAATGCAGTTAAGCTGTTAACAAGACCAAGGATGTTCCAGGTGGTGGTTCTCAGACTCATGTCATCCAGTTCCCTGCTGATGGCACAGGGAATAAAGGTACCCCCCGCCCAACTGCCATGCACTTGCTGCCAAATAGGAAAGCATGATTCTGTTTACCTGCTCTGTCATTGACATTAAGGACAGCAGTAAAGGTCCTCCATTTCTGGCAGTGTTCAGGGCTTCCTTCATGTCAGTAGCTTCCTCTCAGTTTTCACTCCTGTCAGTCATGTAAGTGCAGGTGGAGACTCAGGAATACCATCACATCTAGATGTAGAATAATTCCTCCTTGCTTTTTCCATGACAATTTTGTTTTATCAGTCAGAGTTATTTGCCCTGAGCTGAACCCCAAACCTGGAGAACCACTGGACCGCTCTTAATCTGTCCTCTACCCTTTGACCTGTTTGGCATGAGTGACCCTATCAAGAGCCAAAGCATAAATTCCTGACTCCAGCCAACATAGCTCTCTGAGTCATTGAAACACACAAGCCTCCAAACCATAACAAGGATGGCTATATGCTTGTTTGAATTTCCCAAGTAGTTCAATTTAACCCATTAATGAAAGCAGCCATATTTTTAACTCTAGAATTGAGTGATTTTTAGACACACAATGTTGATGAAATTATATGAACATTGATTTCTCCAATTTCCAGTAACTTCTGTCCTCCACTTCCCTCTTCTCTCTTGTTCCAGTTCCCCATTCTGGCTCCCCTTTTACCCATTCTCCTCACCTGCCTATCACCTCACTCTAGTGCCCCTCCTCCTACCCATTCTCCCATGATTCAATCTCCTCTCCTATCAAATTCCTTCTTCAACTTCTCCTATCACCTCCCAGTTTCTCATTTCATCATGCTCCCCCACCACTTTTCCCCACAGCTTCTTATTCTGGCTTCTTCCTCCTTCCTTTCTAGTCCAGATGGAGGGGCTTGACTCAAAACGTTGACTCTCCATTGTCCTCTCCACGAATGCTGCCTGACCTGTGGCATTTTGTTCCTCCAAAATTTTGTGTGTTGCTCTGGATTTCCAGCATCTGCTAAAATCTCTTCTGTTCACAATGTTAAAGAAGCATTGCCCTGTGTATGAACTTCTTGGCCGCAGTCTTTTTTTTTGTGGAATCAGATATTCAAAATCAATATTGCAGAACTTGAAACAGTATAATTTGAAAACCAAATTTGCGTAAGGTAAAGGAAAAATGTGAACATTTTATTTCAGTGTTTTGTATATAAAATTATTTTCAGTTACAGATTTTGATGTGGTATTTTCTTTTGTAGAGCTACGAGGGTAAATCATCTGAAGATATTCAGAGAAAAGTTGCTGCAGGTGCTCTCACCGCATTACTTCCTGTGAGTGCCTGTGCACAGAAACATGCCTTGCAGGGTGAGTGATACAAGTATTAGAGTGCCCTTATAAAATCAGCTCTGTCTGACATGAAGTTATCAGAAAAGTGAGCTATAGGTTCAGTGGCCACTTTATTAGGCCACCTGCACACCTGCTCATTAATGCAACCAATCACGTGGCAGCAACTCAATGCATAAAAGCATGCAGACATGTTCAAGGGATTCAGTTGCTGTTCCGACCAAACATCAAATTGGGGAATAAATGTGATCTCCATGATTTTGACCTTGGAATGATTGTTGCTGCCAGACAGAGTGGTTTGAATATCTCAGAAACTCCAGGGATTTTCATGCACAACAGTTTCCAGAGATTACAGAGAATGGTGCAAAAACAAAAAAACAAACTTCCAGTGAGCAGCAGTTCTGTTAGCAAATGCTTGTTAATGAGAGAGATCACAGGAGAATGGTCAGACTGGTTCAAGCTGACAGTAAGTCAAGTAACCACATTTACAACAGTAGTGTGTAGAAGAGCATTTCTGAACACACAAGTCAAACCTTGAAATGGATAGGCTGTAGCAACAGAAGATCATGAACATTCCCTCGTGGCTGCTTTGTTAGATATTTGAGTTATCTAATAAACTGGCCACTGAGTATTGTTAATGGGACGCCATTTTTAAATGCCAGAAGCCGGTTTTAAGGGATTTCGACAAAGCATGTAAATAATAAAAGACAACCCCCATGGAAGCCTGCCTGTTAAGTTTGAAAGCAACATAAAGATTAGTATTTGCATGAACTTTTGTAGTATACCCGTAAGCTAAGATCACAACTCTTTAGTTTTTGTTGGCTAAAGAAAAATAAGACCCAAAAATAGGTGGTTATTAAATTAGAGTCTGATGCTACAAGACTTTAGTAAGGTACAAGATGTTAAGATATTAAAGGAAGTGACAATGCAATTGGTAACCATCTAGATACTGAATTGAATGTATAACTGTATTACCCTGTAGAAAAAAAAACTTTTGTATGGTGTTAGATTCTAAAATCCTGTGAGACTCTGTATTACTTTGTTTTTTTCCGATCGTAAAAACGCGTTGAAGAAAGGGGGTGTTACACCTGTGCCCCCCCTCTCCTTTTTGAGAATCGCAAGATCACTATTAAGTCAGGGCAGGAGACCCAGGAAATGAGAGAGAGAGACGTTTGGAGTGTCCTGGCCCCAGCGATACAAAGCCACGGAACAGGTCATTGTCTCTTGGAGACGGAATTGTGTATTGAATACTGTACTTCTTGGAAGCCCTCAGGCAATGTGGGCTGGTTGGGGGATGGCATCATTCCACCCTGATTGACATCTGAGACCCTGTGAGTCAGGATAAAAGAGGGTCTGGGGAACAGCCCTTGACATGCACCAGGAGAAACGCTAGAAGTTCCGTGACGGCGTTTAATAGCGATAGCCAGTGGAGGGCCCACGTGTGTCCTTCCCCGTTGCCCCGGGATTGAGGCCCTACCACAGAAGGCGGCTTAGCTAAAGGAGAAATCAGCCCCAACGACTCTCGAAGGACCGACATCATAAAAGGAATAGGCAAGTTTTAATCCGTCTCTCTCTCCAACCAAAAACTGCAGCTTGAATGAACTAAAGTGACTTTTATATTTCCATCTGACAATACATTATCCCCTAGACAACAATAGAGCTATTTCTTATTGATTATTATTATACCCGTGCTTTTAGATTTAGTATTGACAACGTATATTATATGTATGTTTGCATTGATATTTTTGTATATTTTTATCAATATATACCGTAAAAATAGTACCATCAGACTTAAACGGACCTCTCTACCTTTGCTGGTAAGTGACCCAGTTACTGGTTACGTAACAGTGTAAATTTTATTATGTTTGAATTAAACATATTATGTTATAACAATTTTGGTGTCTTTAATGCAGTAAACTTTTCAAAGGTGCTTCAAACATGAATAATCAAACAAAATTGAATACCTTGGTATCTTAAATATTGAAATTAACAATTAAAGATTAAGTTTATGTGTCACATCAAAGCATACTGTGAAATTTATCGTTGCATCACCTGGAACACCCTGATGAAACACATGTGGTCATGGGACAAATTAACAAATACAGATATTGGCAGGAATCAAACGCCAATCTTGTAGCCAGTTCTGTAAAGGATTGCATAAACCGCGATGTTATCATGCCGCCCCAATAGCTCCCACGCCACCCCAATATATGTGGCAGAAATAGTTGAGTGAGTGCTCCCAAATTTCACAGGTGTTCAGTAGGCAAACTTCACAGAGTATTTCCTAGTAAGTGGTTGTATGTTCAATCTCCACTGCTGGGCTGCATGAGGTATACAAATCCAATGTGTAATCAGAAACTTCTTGCAAAGTTTGGTGCTTTCACATTTACATGCCCAGCTTCCCTCCAGTTATAGAGGGAAATGCTAATAGTTCCACAGGGAACTCTTGTATTTAAAAGGCTCGCTGTGGTATTCAGGTTCCTTCCTGAGCTCATTCCTCCCAGCTCTGACTATTACTGTCATCAAGCTTTCCAGGAGTTATCTCTTACTTCACCCATCTTGCATTTATTCCTTCCTTGTTCACCACACCTTCATCTATCCATGTCTGTGCTCTGTAACTTCCCCTCTTAACACATAGCTTACTTTTCCTTCTGCTTTTAATTTGTCTTTTAAAACTCTTCAACCACGTTACCATCATTACTTGCCCTCAGTATATTCAGGTTTTTCAGTGCCCATTTTCTGTCTAATCACAACTTTTAGTCAGCTTTCTCTTAAATGCAAGATGTCATTGTTTTGCATCCTTAGTCACAATTACATGAATTAGTTGTCATGTGATATCCGTAATTAGAATTTAAAAGCAACAAGCGTCTGCTGGAGCAACTCAGCTGGTGAACAGCATCAGTGGGAGGAAGGGAATGGTTGACATTTCCGACAGATTATTTGTTTCTTCAGTTTCCAGCATCTGCAGTCTCATGTATATTCATTAGAATTTATAATGTTAAAAAGAGTTCTTTGAACATAAATCTGAAAACATAGAACATTGCACAAAAGCATAGGCTATTCAGCCCATGATATTGTACTAGCCTTTTAACCTACTCTAAGATTTATCTAACCCTCCCTTCATTTTTCTATCATCCAAGTGTCTTTCTAAGAATTGCTTAAATATATTTGTCTATACCACCACCGCTGGCACACACTCCCCACACTGTTTGTGTGAAAAATAAATAAATAAAATACAACAACATCTACCTCTGACAATCCCCCTATACTGTCCTACAACCTTCTTAAAGTTATTCCCTCATGTATTAGCCATTTCTGCCTTGGAAAAAAGTCTCTGGCGATCCATTTTATCTACAGTATGTCTCTTATCATCTTGAACACCTCTCCTCCTCCTCCTCCTCTTCTCCAAATAGAAAAGCCCTATCCTCATAAGACATGCCCTCTAGTCCAAGCAACATCCTGGTAAATCACAACTGAGCACAATAGTCCAAGTAATGCACACAAAATGCTGGAGGAATACAGCAGCTTAGGCAGCATCTATGGAAAAGAGTAAACAGTCGATGATTCTGTAAGGCCATAAGATGTAGGTGCAGAATTAGGTGTTGGAGTCCATTTTGCATTTCATCATGGCTGATCCAATTTTCCTTTGCTCCCAATCTCCTCCCTTCATCCCATATTCCTACATGCCCTGATCAATCAAGAATCTGCCTTAACTATACGTAAAAACTTGGCCTCCACAGCTGCATATGGCACAGATTCACCACTCTTGGGTTAAAGAAATTCCTCCTCATCTCCATTCTAAAAGGACACCCCTCTATTCTAAGGCTGTGTCCTCTGGTCTTATACTGTCCCACCATAGAAAATATCCTCTCCACATCTACTCTATCAAGACCTTTCACCATTCAATAGGTTTCAATAAGGTCACCCCTCATTCTTCTGAATTCTAGTGAATACAGAACTAGAGCTGTCATACGCTCTTCATTTGACAAGACATTCAATCATGGAATCATTTTTGTGAATCTCCTTTGAACTCACTCCAGTTTTGGCAAATCCTTTCTAAGATAAGGGACGCAAAATTGTTCACATTACTCCAAGTGAGGCCTCACCAATGCTTTATAAAGTCTCAACATTATATCCTTTCTGTTATATTCTAGTCCTCTTGAAATGAATGCTAACATTACACTTGCCTTCCTCACCACAGACTTAACCTGTAAATTAACCTTTAAGGAATCCTCCACAAGGACTCCCAAGACACTTCGTGCTTCAGTTTTTTTGTATTTTCTCTCCATTTAGAAAATAGTCAAGCCTTTTATCTCTTCTACCAAAGTGCATAACCATTCCCTTCCTGACTCTGTATTCCAGCTGCCATTTCTTTGCCCAATCTCCTAATCTGTCTGTTCTTCTGTTGCCTCTTTACTTCCACAAAACTACCTGCCCCTCCACCTATCTTCGTATTGTCTGCAAACTCTGCAACAAAGCAATCAATTTCATCATCCAAATAATTGACATGTAATGTAAAAAGAATCGGTCTTTCATAGACTCCTGTAGAACACCACTAGTCACCGCAGTCAGCTAGAAGACACCCTTTATTCCCACTTCTTGCCTCCTGTCAGTCAGCCACTGCTTTTTCCATGCTAGAATCGTTCCTACATTATCATGAGCTCATAGCTTTTTGAGCATTTTGTAAAAGACCTTCTGAAAATCTAAGTACACATCTGTGATCTAACTAGGGTTTTATAGATTTGCAACATTGCCTTGTGGCTTTTGAAGTCCATCTTCTAAGTAATGAAAGCTAATGCACTATACACATTATTAACTTGTGTGGCAATTTTGAGGGATCTATGAACGTGGGCCCCAAGATGCCTCTGTTCCTCCACTCTGCCAAGAATCCTGCCATTATCCCTGTACTTTGCCTTCAAATTTGACTTTCTAAATTGTATCACTGCACATTTTTATGTTTCGTGAAGTCACATTTGCAGTATTATACTGTTTATGATTTCATCTTTAGTTTTCTTAACTCTGTAATAGCTCACATCTCACCAATATTAAAATGTGATTCTGTTTGATTTAATTTTATTCTTCTTGTGAATACGTTGGTTGTATTGTAAGATCATCTGACCATTTAGTCATTGTCTAGTCGGATATGTCATTTGTTCGAAATGAGGATTCTGAGAAGTTACTGCATTAACCACTCAGAGCTATTCAAACAACCGTATTTAAATTCCTTTCACTAAAAATTGTTTTCCATTTTACAGAATAATGATGTGACAGTAAACTGTTGAATTTGATGCTCCCAGTAGAGCTGTCATGTGGGCTTGGGTAAATATTTAATTGAAGTTTACTTTCAAGATTAATTCAAATCAGAGAATTGTTCTGTCTTCTCTTCCGTGGAGCATATAATTTGCATCAGGCAAATATTTTGACACTTGTTCTCTTCTTGTGATCCAAGAACTCCAGGGCAATAAGCTGATGAGCATCCCTACTATGTTAAATAAATCTGTGTTCCACCATCTTGCAGAGAATTGGCCCAGAAGCGGGTGAAGGATATGTTCCCTCAACCAGAGCACTGTTAGATATCAATCATTGCAACTCTAAGGCTGCCATATAGAACAACATTAGCACATTTACTCAGACTTGTGTAGATGCAGTTGCCAATCATGAAGTGCCTTCAGTAGAACCAGCCAGATCTATTGTTTATAGGTCTTATAATGAAACTGTGTGCCTTAATGTTGCCCAAAGAATGGTTCAGGGCTCAGAATGAAGATCAATGTTTCTTTGATGACATACACTTAGTTGCTACTTCAGGTTCCCCTGTACGTATTAAAGTGGACATTGAGTGTATGTTTGTGGTCTTCTGTTGCTGTAGCCCGTCCACCTCAAGGTTCGATGTGTTGTGCATTCAGAGATGCTCTTCTGCACACAGCTGTTGTAACACTTGGTTATTTGAGTTACTGTCACTTTGCTGTTAGCTTGAACCAGTCTGCCCATTCTCCTCTGACTTGTCACGTTAACAAAGCATTTTCACCCACAGAACTGTCGCACTATCAATTTTTAATTTTTTTTTTAAATGCACCATTCTCTGTAAACTCTTGTGTGTGAAAATGCCAGGAAATCAGTAGCTTTTGAGATATTCAAATCACCTTATGTAGGATTATCAATCATTCCACAATCAAAGTTACTTAGATCACATTTTTTCCCTATTCTGATGTTTTGTCTGAATGACTGAACCTTTTGACTATGTCTGCATGCTTTTCTGCTTTGAGTTGCTGTCACATGGTTGGCTGATAGTTGCATTAACGAGCAAGTGTACCTAATAAAGTAGTCAATCGTTGTATATTCCTCACATAACTTTAAACCACACAGGTATTCCAACTGGACCAACAAACTCAAACTGTATTAACAAGCTTCTGGTGCAGTGAATTGTTGCAGACTGATCAGAAGATTCATATTTTCATATCCATGACACGAGCTAATAAAAAGTTCAAACATTTACTTTTTGTATTTAACCAATGCACAGCAAGATCTATGCAAAATTGGGTATGGATTCATAAGCCCAACCATGGTTCTACTCAATAGAACCTCAAATGAACGCATTCTTCCTGTTAATAATTTTCATTTCAATGGCGTAGTTAAACCAACTGATGTAGAAAATTAAAAGCTACCAGATATCCTGTGGATAGAAAGGCTCATTCCTTGAGTTGGTTAAGGTGTAACATTCAAGCAGAGTGGATGGAGCTTTCACACTGATAATACTGATTCTGAATGATATTATTATGCCACATTAACACCATGAGATGCTCTACCCTTACCACCTCTAAAATGAAATATATTTGGAAATAAAGCATTCTTTCAACTTGTAAATATTTGATTTAAAGATGTGTATTTTTCCTCAAATCTGTTCTCATAATACACCAGATTCTACACATCTTTAATTGTAATTTATAAGCAATATTGGAAATATGGTTGAAATAATTTTTGCAGATTTGATGAATAATTTTGAAAACTCAGTTTCAATCTCTCATTTTACATTAAAACAAGATCTCTTTATACAGTTGAGATAAAGTGAATGTGAACAAACTGCTTCTAACCTGGATGTGATTCTGCAATCCTTCCTTGTTTAGCTGGCCTTATTGACAGCTGTATAGAACAGATGAAGCAAACGTATATACAGTTCAACTTAGAATCATTGAGACCCGGAAAAGTCATCCAAAGGAGAAAGGTAAGTGAGGAAACAAAGATTCAATCAGCAAACCCAAAATGTTGGAGAAGCAAAATATTAGATGACATCAGGATGGTCTTGGCCCGAAATGTTGATTCTTTATTACTTTTCAGAGATGCTGCCTGACCTGCTGTGTTCCTTCAGCATTTTGAGTGTGTTATTCTGGACTTCAAGTATTTGCAGAATCTCTTATAGGCATTTGTTAGTTTCATGACTCCATGGATTTGTGCCTTGGAAGGTTTCCAGGGTGCAGGCCTGGGCAGGGTTGTATGGGAGACCAGCAGTTGCCCAAGTTGCAAGCCTTCCCCTCTCCACACCACCGATGTTGTCCAAGGGAAGGGCACTAGGACCCAAGTAGCTTGACACTGGTGTCATCGCAGAGCAATGTGTTGTTAAGTGCCTTGCTCAAGGATACAAGCTACCTCAGCTTAGGCTCGAACCAGTGACCTTCAGATCACTAGACCAATGCCTTATCCACTAGGCTACGTGCTAACACAGAATCTCTTATGTTTAGTCAACAAATGAATTTTTGTTCTATTTTCTTCAAACACTAAGATATTCCATGTAACATAATTACTTTGATAATTTTTTTGAAGTACTCCTACTGATGTTTTGGCATGGTCTTATTCTTTCAGTTTGGATTTGATTCACATAATGATGATTATTATTGAGGAGATCATTTATGTGCTGAAATGTAGACACCAATATTGTTAGTACCTGGCTGACTCCACACATTTGTTCTGTTGACATCCTAACAGGCATCGTTTAATTCACTTCGATGTAGAAATAAATTTCAGTTTTGAAAATCGATGAACTACTTTTTTGAAGTCACGAGTAATGTTGTTCGCATGGTGTTTTTCTTCTCTTCCCGCACCCCCCCCCCCCCACCCCACACCTCACTGTGTTTGCAAAGCAGCAGTTTTCATGCAGCTGCCATGCATGTCCATCAACCCAGGTTCAGCCCTGATCTCTGGTGCTGTCTGTCTGTGTTGTTTGCACGTACTGTTGCCCCATAGGTTTTTCTCTGATGTTTCAGATTATCTCTCCGAACATCCCAAAGACATACAGGTTTCTACATGATTTGGCCATTGTAAATTGTTCCTAATGTGTAGAAGAGTAGTGAAATTTGTTGAGGATGACAGTACATTGATGGGACTGAAACCTCTCCCTCAATGTTGCAAAAACAAAGGAGCTGGTTGTGGATTACAGGAGGAATGGAGACGGGCTAACCCCTATTGACATCAGTGGATCTGGGGTTGAGAGAGTAGATAGCTTCAAGTTCCTCGGCATCCACATCACCAAAAACCTCACGTGGTCTGTGCACACCAGCTATGTGGTGAAAAAGGCACAACAGCGCCTCTTTCACCTCAGACAGTCGAGGAAGTTTGGTATGGGCCCCCAAATCCTAAGAACTTTCTACAGAGGCACAATTGAGAGCATCCTGACTGGCTGCATCATCGCCTGGTATAGGAACTGTACTTCCCTTAATCGCAGGACTCTGTGGGGAGTAGTGCGGACAGCCCAGCGCACCTGTAGTTGTGAACTTCCCATGATTCAGGGCATTTACAAGGACAGGTGTGTAAAAAGGGCCCATAGGACCATTGAGGACCCAAGCCACCCCAACCACAATCTATTCCAGCTGCTACCATCCAGGAAGCAGATATCGCAGCATAAAAGCCAGGACCAATAGGCTCCAGGACAGCTTCTTCCACCAGGCCATCAGACTGATTAACTCACACTGATTTGAGTGTACTCTATATTATATTAATTGTTCTATTTATTATATATTACCATGATTGCACATTTAGATGGAGACGTAATGTAAAGATTTTTACTCATGTATGTGAAGGATGTAAGAAATAAAGTCAATTCGAAAGGTTACAGAGGAAAGTTACCAGGGAATGGATTTGTGTTAAGAAACAACCTAAGCTCAGTGCATTGAAATGGATGCCCTCCATATTGTAAGAAAATATGGAAATTTGTCTGTGACTGTTAGAATTTCTCAAGAAGTATTGATATGGATTGTTGATATGTTTCTGATGCCACAGGATGACCCTCTGACCAGAGAACTGAAAGCAGTAATGCAGTTGCTGCGGAATTGTCTACATCATAATATCGAATGCAAAGTAAGTCTGCTACCAAGTCAAATTAATCTGTGGTTTTCTGAATTATTACTTGAACAATCTCACTGCAATTCCATCCATCTCTCTCCTTCTGTACCCTAACCCCACCTCTACAGGTTGCAGCATCCGATGCGCATCTTGTCAATGCTGTCTATTCACTTTGGCCCTGGCTTCTAATGGATGACGTGCTGATGTTGGAAGCTCTGAAGCTGCTCTGCGTCTATACTGCTAACCTTCCTGCATGTAAGTAGAGCCTAGACTCTGTTACCGGAGTAGCTGCAATGTGTAAAGAACTGATACTATTAATTCAGTAAAAGTTGTTTTGTATGTCAGGAAGCTAGGAAAACACCTCTACTTTTTGAGAAGGCTGAAGAGAGCGAGTCTATGCACACTAATTGTCTTGACCTTCTACAGATATGCAGTGGACAGCATCCTAACATGCTGCACCATTGTGTGGTACAGAGACTGCATTGCAGTGAATAGAGGGCTTAATGCGTTAAAGGGCTCTGCAATGCATAGTTAAAGCTGGCCAATACATCACCAGCACCAAGCTACCCACAGTCAAGGCCATATTTACAGAAAGGTGCAAGCAATATCGTGAAGGATCCCATCCACCATAATTATGGACTATTTGTCCTATTCCCACGCAGCTTCCACACCAGGACCAGTAGACTCAAAAGCAGTTACTCGCATGGATAAAGCAGTGGCTGATTGGCAAGAGACAAAGTGTGAGAATAAGGGGAGCCTTTTCTGATTGGCTGCTGATCAGTTGTGGTGTTCCACAGGGTTTGGTGTTGGGACTGCTTCTTTTTACATTGTATGTCAATGGTTTGGATTATGAAACTGACGGCTTTGTGGACAAATTTGCAGATGATATTAAGATAGGTGGAGGAGCGACAGGTAGCGTTTGGGAAGTGGGGAGGCTGCAGAATGACTTGGAGAGTTTAGGAAAATGGGCAAAGAAGTAGGAGATGGAATATAGTGTCAGGAAGTGTATGGTCATGCACTATGATAGAAGGAATAAAAAGCATAGTCTATTTTCTAAACGGGAAGAAATTTCAAAAATCTGAGATGCAAAGGGACTTGAGAGTTCATAAAGATAAGTTTATAAGTTCATAAAGATAAATTCCATAAAGATAAGCTGGTGGTGAGGAATGCAAATGAAATGTTCACACTCATTTCAAGCGAACTAGAATATAAAAACAAGGATGTTATGCTGAGGCTTTGTAAAGCACTGGTGAGGACTCGCTTGAATTTTTCTGAGCTGTTTTAGGCCGTTTATCTATGAAAGATGTGCTGACGTTGGAGAGGGTTCAAAGGGGGTTCACAAAAATTATTCCATAACTGAAAGGCTTATATGAGGATTGTTCGATGGCTCTGGACCTATACTTGCTGGAATTTAGAAGAACGATGGGGATCTTATTGAAACCTATTGAATGTTGAAAGGCTTAGATAGAGTGGATGTGGAGAGGATGTTTCTTATAGTGGAGTGGTCTAGACCTAGAGGGCGCAACCACAGAATAGAAGAGCGGTCCATTTAGAACAGATGGCTTTGGAGGCCAGGTCATTGTGTGTATTTAAGATGGAGGGTGACAGATTCTAGATGAGTCAGGGTGTGAATGGTTATGGAGTGAAGGCAGGAGAATGGGGTTGAGAGAGAAATAGATCAGCCATGATAAAATGATGGACCAGACTTGAAAGGCCGAATTGCCGAATTCTGCTCTCATGTCTTATGGTCTGTGATATTCTAGTGCAGTTAACTGTGTCTCTATCTGACAAGAACAAAATGGCCATATGTGTACTGTGCACGAGAAGTCAAGTAAGCATGGTAGAGTAGTGGTTAGCACAACCACTTTACAGCGCCTGCGATCGCTGATCAGAGTTCAATTTCCATCGCTGGCTTTAAGGAATTTGTATGTTCTCTCCGTGATTGTGCAGGATTTGTCTGCGGGCTCTGTCTGGTTTCATCACACATTCAGAAGACGTATGGTTAGGGTGAGTGAATTGTGGTCATGTTATGTTGGCGCCTGAACGGTGGCAGCACATGAGGATTGCCCAGCACCATCCTTTGATGCAAAATGAAGCATTTCACTGTATGTTTCGATGTACATATGAGAAATCAAGCTAATCACTAACCTTCAGATCCAGCCTTTCTTGTCAATCTAAACTTCATCAGCATAGCAATGAAAAAGGCCGTTAGTGTCACCATCAAATAGCATTTACCAATAACCAACTCATCAAAGCCTAATCCAGGTCTTATCAGGTTTATGTGGCTCCAGATCTTAGAACAACCACACATAGAAACTAGCTGAATTCCAGGAGTGCAGCAGAATTTGGCTGTGGAAGCCATCAAGGAATCCT
This sequence comes from Hypanus sabinus, assembly GCF_030144855.1. Classification (NCBI taxonomy): domain Eukaryota; kingdom Metazoa; phylum Chordata; class Chondrichthyes; order Myliobatiformes; family Dasyatidae; genus Hypanus; species Hypanus sabinus. Next base: position 87,876,201 of record NC_082706.1, read on the forward strand.
AATAAAAAACATTCAACTATTAATTATAAACATGTAAATTCTGCAGACGCTGAAAATCCAAATCAACACACACAAGATGCTGGAGAAACTCAGCAGGTCAGCCAGCATCTATGGAGGGAATAAACAGTCTCTGTTTCGGGCCAAGATTCTTTATCATATCACCTGCACGTGGAACAGGTCCTTGACAGTTGATCATAAAGAAAGATTTGATTAAAGATTAGCTTTGGTTGTCACATAAACTTTGATGTGTAACTTGCATCAAATTGAATCAGCGAGGAGTATGCTGGGCAAACCACAAGTGTCAGTACACATCCGGCATCAGCATAACATGCCCACAACTCGCCAATGTCAACCGAACATCTCTAGTTTGTGGGGGTAAAAAACCAAGCAGCCCCAGGAAGAATGCACAAGCTTCCCACAGACAGCAGCGTATCTCGAATTCCGATCAATTTTGCTGCTGGTGCTGAAAAGCCTGGTGCCAACCACTACGCTACTGTGCTACCCATTGGGCCAGGATTAAGGAATTAAGTTATATTACAGCTGAGATAAAATCGGCACTTACAGCTTTGAAGTTCAAGTGTTAAATAATTTCAATTAATTAACATGATGAAAGATTTGAAAAGGTTGAAGTGCAAAAGATATTTCCTATGGGAAGAGAAACCAGAATAAGTAGCCACAGTGCCGAAATTAAATCAGGAAGAGCCTTTTCCACATATAAAGTAATCCTGTACCCCAGAAGGCTCTGGATCATTTTCATTTGAAATATTAGAGGCGGTGGTCAATATGTTTTCATAAAGTTGAGGTGAAATGAATACGGAAACAACTGACAGATCTCAGTCATTTGTGGAACAAATTAGGAGCACTTCTGTTCCTGCTTGTGCTTCCCCCCCCCCCCCCCCCCCCGTTTTTCAAACTGTGTGCTGCTTTTGCAGTGAAGGTCTAATCCACTGAGGCTGACTTTCGTTTTCAGTAGCTTCCTACACTTTGTTTCTGAGTTAATTTGTTAATTGTAATAATATAAATCTGTTTTAGTGCACCTGTATGAACAGCCATTATAGATAATAGGCTTGAATGTTCAGATAAAAGAAAGTGCCAATTGCAAGCTACCAGAGTCCTCAAAAATATTCTGATAGGTGTCACTTATATTACAGAGGTATCCTACTTTCATACAAATTTGTGAACTTTCGGCATATCATCTGCCAAACTTCTGTCAATGCATGCTGGAGAGTGTACTGGCTAGTTCAATCACAGACTGGTATGGAAACACCAAGGCCCTTGAACAGAAAAGCATACAAAAAGTAGTGGATGCAGCTCAGTCTATCACAGCAAAGTCCCTCCCTCCACTGAGTACATCTATAAGGAGCACTGTTGCAAGAAAACAGCATCCATTATCAAAGAGCCACACCATCCAGGCCATGCCCTCTTCTTGCTGCCATCTGGCTCCTGAACCAGAGTGGATAATTTCACTCGCCCCAACACTGAACTGATTCCACAAACTATGAGCTCTTCAATGCATTGATATTATTGCTTATTTATTTATTTTTTGTTTTGTATTTGCACAATTTGTTGTCTTTTGCACATTGGTTATTTGTCTGTCTTTGTATTTATTGTGAATGCCCCAAAGAAAATGAATCTCAAGCTAGTATATGATGATATATGTATACATAGATAATAAATTTACTTTTAAACTTTGAAATGTAGCCAATACTCTGGATTTTGCCACCAAGATGTTATCTTTGAGATTATGCAATGATGATGAAGATGCTACACACACTATTTTGATTAATATTTCTGTGATTTAGCAATTATTTTCCTCCTTAAATTTTTTAAACAAGGTTAAAACCGAGAAAAAATAATAGCAGCATTAATAGAATATTTAATTATCTATTTTATGTTGGTTATAAAAATGCTTTGTTCATATATAACCATTTGAAATTGAAGCCTGAAACATCGGGTCTTTCTCAGTGATCCAACTTGTCATTTTTCAGCATGCGTTTCCCTGTGTTGTGGAACTGGAGGACCAGTTTCATCTCAGAAAGGACTTGGTGGGAGCAGTCTCATGCATATGATCATGAAGCAAGCCTTGCAGAAGACACACGACAATATTATCATTCAACAAATAGCATTTTCTGTACTCTCCAACTTGGCTTTCTCCCATGAATGTAAAGGCATTTTACAGAAGGTTAGTAAAAACTCCAGGATAATCACGGGACAGCTTTGTTATATAAGTTTTAGAATACCTCCAATTACTTTTAAAATATTGTTAATTCATTAAAGTCAATGATCTTGGCATATATAACTCAGAAAAGTCCACAGGGATCTTAGAATACCCAGCCAAACCTCTGAATATAGTATTTAGTCTGGGAGACTAGAAAAATTAGTTTTATTATCCCAGACATAGTATATCATGAAATTTGTTGTTTTAAGGCAGCATAAAAATTACCATGTTACAGTAAGAAATGTAAACCAATGAACTAAGCAGTGCAAAAAGGGGAGAAATAGTGAGGTAATGTTCATGGTCCATTCAGCAATCTGATGACGGAGGAGAAGAAGCTGTTCCAGAATCATTGAGTATGTGTCTTCAGGCTCTGGTACCTCCTCTCTGATGATAGTAATAAGAAGAGAGCATGTCCTGGATGCTGAGGGCCCTTGATGACGAATGCTGCTTCGAAAGCAGCATCCTTTGAAGATGTCTTCGATGGTGGGGAGGCTAATTCCCATGATGGAACTGGCTGAGTTTGCAACCTTTTGCAGCTTTTTCCAATCCTGTGCATTGGCGCTTCCATACCAGATGACAATGTAACTAGTTAGAACCCTGTCCACAGTACATTGAGAGGAGTTTGGTGATATACCAAATCTCCTTAAACTGCTAATTAAACTGAAATATAGCTGCAGGCATGCCTTCTTTGTAATGGCATCAAAATGTTAGGTCTAGTAGAGATCTTGAGAGACGTTGGCACATAGGAACATGATACTATTCATCCTTATCACTGCTGATCCCTCAGTGAGGACTAATTTTCGCTCAACTTCCCCTTCCTGAAGTCCACAATCAATTTCTTATTGAGTGCAAGGCTGTTTTTGCGACATCAGTCAACCAACCGATCTATCTCACACATCATCCATTGTTCACAGAGAAAGGTAAAACAAGTGATTGGGCATTCTATGGATCCACAATTAAAGACAGAATTAACAAACATTTGGAGTTGTCTAATTTAGTGAAGGACAGTCTGTAAGGATGACTAGGAGCTTTATCATGTCTGGCAGATTGTCTTTGTGAAGAATGGACAAGTAAAGGAAGTACAATGGAGATACTTGTGCAGATATTTGATCCAATCTCTCAGTAAATCAGAGGTCAAATTCATAGTTTAGAAGAAATCAACATTAATAAAAATTTGGTTGACTAACGTAGAATTAGTCTCCAGTTCTAGTGTTGCTCAAATTGAAGGAAGGTTGGAAAGGTTGCTGGAAGGTCAATTCCATGGGTCACCATGCAGGCTGGTTTTCTCCATTTAGAAAGGTTAGGACTTTGGTATGAAGACTAATTGTCAATCATTCTGACAACATGAAAGCAATGTTTAGAAGCAGTAAAAGTAATTTAAAAATGCGCAAGAACATGGGTGAACTGGCAGAATGTGTCAACAGTTTGTTTAATTTTAGTTGATATGAGGAAGTCAGTTTTAAAACGAACCTCAGTGGAAGGGCACTGAAGGGTATGGAGCATTAGCAACATAATGTTTTAATATCTTCTCTGAAAGTATAAATATAATCAATACACAGAAAAGGCAAACAGCATTGGCATTTATTGAATTGAGTATGGAGTGCAAAAATAGAGAGAAATGACAAAATTGTTCTAATATAGGCCTTGAAGTTCTTTCATGTCAAGAAAAGCATAATAAACACACGGTGGCTTAATGGACATTTTGTGTGAGATGAAACATAACAAAATTCTGTTATGCATAGAGCCTTCCTTCCAAGTTCAATGCTGACAGAGGCCATTATTACAGTTATTTCATCATTTTGACGAAGTCCGATAGAGCCCTGTGAAGTGTTGTGGGGCAAGGAGGTCTCTTGCAGAGATGGGTATTGTTTTCTACCAGGTGGTGGGTGATTGGCTTTGTGATTCTTGTGAACTGAGTCTGTTCAGTGGGGTCATAGCAGATGTAGAATTGGATTTACAGTTGGCTGAGAAAGCAGTCATGGTTGAGTGCAGGTTAAGGTCATGATCAGTCCAAGTATGTGATCCTTGGGAATTCCAGGTAGTGACCTCCTTCAAGGGGAAAACATTTAAAATGGGCCAACTTTCCATTGGTTTGCAACCCTGCATTCCATGGAGCTGGAACTGGTTATGTCGGCTCACTTCACATATCACCAAAGTAGACTAATCATTCATTACAGAGTTGGCTTCTGCACATCTGGGCAGGACTATTCCTGGGCCACACATTCAGATCAATATTATACAAAAATGACACACAATCACCTGTGCCAGTGATCTTAGCTGAGATCTTAAGCACTCTGTGCATATAAACTAACTAGAAGTGGTGGATACAATCCACCAGAGGCAAAGCCTTCCCACCATTGAGCATATTTACAAGGAGGACTGCCACAAGAAAGCAGCAGCCATCATCAAGGGCTCCCACTACCAAGTTCAGGAACAGTTGTTTCCCTTCAACCATCAGGCTCCTGAACCAGCGTGGATAATTTCACTTGCCTCAGTTCTGAACTGCTTACATAACCAATGGACTCATTTTCAAGGACTCCTCAACTCATGTTCTCAGTATTATTTATTTATTTACTTTATTTGCACAATTTCTCTTCTTTTAGACATTGGTGGTTCGTCAGTCTTTGTTTATATCTAGTTCTTCATAAATGAGTCCTGATGAAGGGTCTCAGTCCAAAACTTCGACTGTACTCTTTTCCATAGATGCGGCCTGGCCTGCTGAGTTCCTCCAGCATTTTGTGTGTGTTGCTTCAATAAATTCTTGATTTTCCTGTAAGCCTGCAAGAAGATGAATGCCGTGGTAGTATATGCTGATATATCCATGCTTTGATATTAAATTTACTTGGATATTTTTCTGTGAAACTCCATTTAATAGCACACAATTATGTTATATCAAAATGAAGAATTCCTAGGCTAATGAGTTCAAAGAACTTTTGCCTCAGAGCCACAAGGAGAAATCAAGAAAAAGTAATTTCCATAATTAACTGTATTTGTTCAGAATTTATTTCTGCTTTCAATGATCCAATTAAGTTCAGGAAGGACTTTATTTTGGTCCAGGACACGAATTTGATTTCCTAATTTCAGTTAAATAGTAAAACCAAAAGTAAGTATTTTCCATTTGTTAATGCAAGCTGTAAATCAGTTTGGCGAGACAGTACCTTTTCACTCATCTTCTGTTCCTTGCCATTTTGAGTAAGGATAAGACTGAACAAGGATGAGACTGGACACCTTTTGGCTCGACAATGTCATCTGAAGAATAAACAGATTAAACTGCAGCTTTTTTGTAAACTTGATTAGCTAGTCTGAATGATGCTGAAAGGAAGGGGAGAACTTGAAATAGGAATATGAATCTTCTACTGACGTGCATTTAGCATCATTCTTGGCAGAATGTGGTCAAGAGATCAGGATGTTGTGATGTTAATTGCTATGTAGAAGCAGGACTGAGAGGACAAAAGCTTTCAATCTGTTCCAGCTGCATTCTTATCTCAGATCGGGTTTAAAAATGACTGACAGATTTGGCATGCTATACAATTATATATAAAAAGGAACTAATTCTGATAATTTTCATGAAGATGCTTGCTGACTGATGCAGAAGAGCCATTAGCTGAACTCCATGGCTTTGTAACTGAAATGTCAGCTATTAGCTGGCATGGTAGCAGTAATTTAAACAAATATTTCCCTTCATATATTGAGCTGAAAAGTTACACTTTGGACTGAAAATTTCCAATCAACATTAACTGCACTGTAGATTTGCATTTTAAGTTGGAAGGTGATCCCTTTGCAGGAAGCAGGCAATACTGTATGTGGTTTGTTGATCGTGAATTATGTTACTAATTATCAATACCATAACTTTAGGTCTTTTCTAATCTGTATTACAGAGCAATTTTTTACATAACTTCGTTTCCCTGCCATTACCAAAGGCTGCAGGCAGACAAGTTAGCAATTTGACCATGCTTTGGCTGAAACTTTTACTGAATTTGTCTTTTGGAGATGAGGGACAACAGATGATTCTAAAGATGAATGGAAGTCTGGAGCTGTTGTCAACAATATCTCAGCAAAAGTGCAAAAGCAACCAACCCACTGCACTGCTTGTTCTTCACAATATTTGCTTCCATCCTGCCAACAAGGCAAAGGTTCTAGCTAATGGTAGGTTATTTTAAAAGTTGTACTGTGGGTGAATATCTGGAGAATAACTGAATTGTTTTGAACCTTATTACAAATTACATGTTCTTTAAAATTATTATTGTGGTTTTTACAGGTATGATTCAAGTTTGTTTAATGTCATTTCTAGTATACAAATGTAAAAGAGAACAAAATTATTACTCCAGATCCAATGAAGCTCAAAAAAAATGCAATAAGATAATGGACACATTCATTTTTAAAAAAGCACAATAGGTACAAATACATAAGATAGCTTCTATACAGACAACTGTAAATACGCACACAAACTTGATGGCAGGTAGACTCGATGTCAGGGATGTGTTGGCCAGTTTTAACTACCCACTGTAGAACCTTCCTCTCTGCCACAGTATAGTTTCCATACCATGCAGTGATGCAGCATGTTAGGATGCTCTCTGCAGTGCAGAATGACATGAGTACAGGTGTGCATCCTCAGAAAGCAGGGGTGTTGGTGAGCTTTCCTGATTGTGTAGGATGTGTTCTGGGACCATGAGAGGTTGTGTGAGATGTGCGCTCCCAGGAGATTGAAACTGCGCACAGTTTCCACTGCTGCGCCACTGATGCAAAGAGGGGAGTGATTGGTACGAGTTCTCCTGAAATCAATAACCATCTCCTTTCTGTTGTTGACATTGATAAAGAGGTTATTTGCCAGGAACCCAGGCCCCGTGATCTTCCACCTCCTCTCTGTAGGCCATCTCATCGTTATTGGTGATGAGCTCCACCACTATCATATCGGCAAACTTGACAATATGACTACTCGGGTGTTTGGCAGTGCAGTCATATGTGATCAACGTGTAGAAAATGAGCTCAGCGCTCAGCACTCAGCCCGGGTGGGATGGTGGGGCACCTGTGTAGAGGATGATGGGGAGGGAGGAAAGAATGAGCATCCGGACTATCTGAGATCTGTTGGTTAGAAAGACTGAACATGCAATTGCACAAAGGTGTATTTAGAAATTTCAACTATTACAGAATTTCCAACAATATTGGTCACTCTTTAAATATGGTATTCAAATATAAGCTCTAAAAATGCATATCATTGTGTGTAAAATTTGCTTAAGTAAGCACTTAGCAGTGGGCAAATTTTGCCCGTCAAACAGAAAATAAAATCTCATTTATGAACCTGAACCCAAGAGATTCTGCAGATGCTGGGCATCAGGAGTAGCAAACCCGAAATACTGGAGAAACTCAGCAGGTCAGACATCATCTATGAAGAGGAAGAAGCAGTCAACATTTCGGGCATTGAAGGGTCTCAGCCCAAAACGTCGAGTATTTATTCCTCACCATTGTTACTGCCTGACCTTTGTCTTCCTCGAGCATTTTGTGTTTGTTACTTATGAACTATTTGGACAGGTAATTTTTGTTCTCTCCCAAAGAACATGGTGACCATGAGCAAGGCATGCAAAATTTTTAGTCAATCTGCTTCAAATTTCAGTCACAGTACTGTGATCAATTGGTTTAAGCCATAAAGCCATGAGACATAGGAGCAGAATTAGGTCATCCAGCCCATTGAGTCTCCTTGCCATTTGATCATGCTAATCCATTTCACTGTCAATCCTATTTGCCTGCTTTTTCCCCATAACCTTTCACTCCCTAATTAAACAACCATCTAATGACCTAGTCTCCAAAGCCACTTTTGGCAACAAATTCCACAGATTTAATACCCTCTGGCTAAAGAAACTCCTCCTCATCTCCATTCTCAACGGCCTTCCCTCGATTCTGAGATTGTGCCCTCTGGTTCTGGACTCCCCCACTATAAGAAACATCCTCTCCACATCCAGTCTATCTTGGCCTTTCAACATTCAATACATTTCAAGTAGATACCCCCCCTCATTCTTCTAAATTCCAGTAAGTAGAGGTCCAGAGCCATCAAATTCCCCTCATATGATGAGTCTTTCATTCCCGGAATCATTTTTTTGAACTTCCTTTGAACAATCTCTGATGTCATCACATCCTTTCTTAGATAAGGGACCCAAATCTACTCACATTACTCCAAATGAATCCTCACCAGTTCCTTATAAAGTTGCAGTATTACATCCTTGATGTACTCCTTTAGAGCTCCCAATTGCAAGTTTGGTTAAATAACTAATTAACCATAGCAACTTCTATAAGTAATCAACTGAAGTCTCTCTCAAAAACACATTTTTTAATGCAATTATTCAAAGATTATGGGGAATTGGATAGAATGTGGGACAATAACAGGAAAGAGTAGTGAGGTGGAACTGTTAAACATAAACTTAAAAATTTGGGCAGATAACGCTGGTCAGCATGAAGCATAATTGTCAAACTTTCTGACAACATATGAGCAAGATCTTGAATGAGTAAAAAGTATTTAGTAACATAGAAAATAGGTGCAGGAGTAGGCCATTTGGCCCTTCGAGCCTGCACCGCCATTCAGTATGATCATGGCTGATCATCCAACTCAGAACCTTGTACCTGCTTTCTCTCCATACCCCCAATCCCTTTAGCCACAAGAGCCATATCTAACTTCCTCTTAAATATAGCCAGTGAATGGGCCTCAACTGTTTCCTGTGGCAGAGAATTCCACAGATTCACCACGCTCTGTGTGAAGAGGTTTTTCCTCATCTCGGTCCTAAAAGGCTTCCCCTTTATCCTTAAACTGTGACCTCTCGTTCTGGACTTCCCCAACATTGGAAACAATCTTCCTGCATCTAGCCTGTCCAATCCCTTTAGAATTTTATACATTTCAATAAGATCCCCCCTTAATCTTCTAAATTCCAGTGAGTATAAGCCTAGTCGATCCAGTCTTTCTTCATATGAAAGTCCTGCCATCCCAGGAATCGATCTGGTGAACCTTCTTTGTACTCCCTCCATGGCAAGAATGTCTTTCCTCAGATTAGGGGACCAAAACTGCACACAGTACTCTAGGTGTGGTCTCACCAAGGCCTTGTACAACTGCAGTAGAACATCCCTGCTCCCGTACTCAAATCGTTTTGCTATGAATGCCCACATACCATTTGCCTTTTTCACTGCCTGCTGTACCTGCATGCCCACCTTCAATGACTGGTGTACAATGACACCCAGGTCTCGTTGCACCTCCCCTTTTCCTAATCGGCCACCGTTCAGATGATAATCTATTTTCCAGTTCTTGCAACCAAAGTGGATAACCTCACATTTGTTCACATTAAATTGCATCTGCCATGATTTTGCCCACACACCTAACCTATCCAAGTCACCCTGCATCCTCCCAGCATCCTCCTCACAGCTAACACCGCCGCCCAGCTTCGTGTCATCCGCAAACTTGGAGATGCTGCATTTAATTCCCTTGTCTAAATCATTAATATATATTGTAAACAACTGGGGTCCCAGCACTGAGCCTTGCGGTACCCCACTAGTTACTGCCTGCCATTCTGAAAAGATCCCGTTTACTCCCACTCTTTGCTTCCTGTCTGCCAACCAATTCTCTCTCCACATCAATATCATACCCCCAATACCGTGTGCTTTAAGTTTGCACACTAATCTCCTTTGTGAGACCTTGTCAAAAGCCTTTTGAAAATCTAAATATACCACATCCACTGGCTCTCCCCTATCCACTCTACTAGTTACAACTTCAAAAAATTCTATAAGATTCTTCAGACATGATTTTCCTTTCACAAATCCATGCTGACTTTGTTCGATGATTTCACCGCTTTCCAAATGGGCTGTTATCACATCTTTGATAACTGACTCTTGCATTTTCCCCACATGTCAGACTAACCGGTCTATAATTCCCCAGTTTTTCTCTCCCTCCTTTTTTAAAAAGTGGGGTTACATTAGCCACCCTCTAATCCTCAGGAACTAATCCAGAATCTAAGGAGTTTTGAAAAATTGGCACTGATGTATCCACTATTTCTTGGGCTACTTCCTTAAGCACTCTGGAATGCATACCATCTGGCCCTGGGAATTTATCTGCCTTTAATCCCTTCAATTTACCTAACACCACTTCCCTACTAACATGCATTTCCCTCAGTTCCTCCATCTCACTAGACCCTCGGTCCCCTACTATTTCCGGAAGATTATTTATGTCCTCCTTAGTGAAGACAGAACCAAAGTAGTTATTCAATTGGTCTGCCATGTCCTTGTTCCCTATGATCAATTCACTTGTTTCTGACTGTAAGGGACCTACATTTGTCTTGACCAATCTTTTTCTTTTCACAGATCTATAAAAGCTTTTACAGTCAGTTTTTATGTTCCCTGCCAGCTTTCTCTCATAATCTTTTTTCCCTTTCCTAATTAAGCCCTTTGTCCCCTCTGCTGGACTCTGAATTTCTCCCAGTCCTCAGGTGTGCTGCTTTTTCTGGCTAATTTATATGTTTCTACTTTGGACTTGACACTATCCCTAACTTCCCTTGTCAGCCACGGGTTTACTACCTTCCCTGGTTTATTCTTTTGCCAAACTGGGATGAGCAATTGTTGTAGTTCATCCATGTGATCTTTAAATGCTTGCCATTGCATATCCACCGTCAACCCTTTAAGTATCATTTGCCAGTCTATCTTAGCTAATTCACGTCTCATACCTTCAAAGACCTGAATGACATGAGTTCATTGGTAGAATGTGCAAACATGTTGTTTAATTTTAGCAGATCTGAAGAAATCCATTTCTAAACAAACCTCAGTGGAAGAGCACTGAAGGATATGGAACATTAGAGAAATAATATTTAAACAACTAATCTGAAAATATAAATATACCAATTTGAAAGGCCTAGCTAGAGTGTACAAGGAGAGGATATTTCTTATATAGTCAGGGAGTCTGGGACCAGAGGGTAAAGCCTCAAATAGAGGGGTGTCCCTTTAGAACAGAGATGAGGAATTTCTTTAGTCAGATGGTTGTGAATCTGTGGAATTCATTGCCAGGATGGCTTTGGAGGCCAAGTCATTGAGTATATTTAAAGCGGAAGTTGACAGATTCTTGTTTCTGTCAAAGGTTACAGGGAAAAGGCAGGAGAATGGGGCTGAGAGGGGTAATAAATCAGCCATGATAAAATGGCCTGAATGGCATATTTTCTCCTATGCCTTATGATCATTTATAGTGCTTCAGAAAGGCATCCAAATAATATTGACAAAACTATTTTATTGGCTTGAAACTCCTATGATAGTTTAATGAAAGTGAAAAATTGCATTTTCTGTTTTCGCTCTAGGCTTCTAGATTTATATTTTGTGGTGTCATTTTCTGAGATTGTACTCAAGTTTTTTTGAGTGTATCTGTGCTGAGATAGCAGAATGCTAAGAAAAAAATCTATTGTAGATTAAATTGCAAATTATTTTATCTAGTATGCTGCTAAGCTTAGTCTAATCTATTTATTAGATCTTGAAGCTCACTCCAAGATCTTTTGATTGCAAGAGGCCTTGATTAATTCACTTCAGTTTTAGCCCTTTAAAATTAAAATTGATCGTGATTGTGAAACAAGAGCTTTTTTGAGTATTTTTTTTCCTAAATGCTTTACACTTGTCGTTCACTTGCTGAATTTGGACATTGAAGAATGTGATTGTTTACCTCTGGATTTGAAAGGTAATAATGATGTAAAACAAAATTAGAGGAAGACCCAAAAAGTGATTAACATATTTCAAATGTGTGGATGATGTACAATTTTGGCTGGAAGATACTGAATTCTGAAAGTGATTCACTGTGTAAAGTGTTTCAAGCCATTACAATGTGATAAAGTGCTTCCTAAATGCCATTATCATTGCAATGTCCAGTTTCCTCAATCATGTGCCCATTTATCTTAATCCTCTTGAGAAATGTGTATTTTAGAAGCTTGTTTATAGAGCCAAGAATAGCCGATTGTCCAAACAACGAAGTGACTATTTAGCCAAATAATGCTTTTAGCTGTAAGCAATGATTGGCAGCAACATGTTTTACTTTTATTTCAGAGCACTTAGTTAAAATAATTGCTTGCAACTAAATCCACCTGAAGTACTCATTCTGGCTTCTATTAGTCTCCAAACATGGGAGCAAAAATTGGAGAGAAGGAGCTCTGAGTAGAGGAATAATCACTGTGCTCTTTTTTTTGCCTTTTGTCCCCAGATAAAACTGTGTCAATATTTGCTTCTTGTCTAGAAAATGACAATCCTATGGTTCAGACTATAGGAGCCTCAGCTCTCTGGGCTTTGCTCCATAACTATCAAAAGGTGAGTATGCCCTTGAATACCTGTATTGCAATGTCAGTGTTTTGAGTTGTGTCTTGCTGGAAAAGTAACTCTCAACTGAAAGGTGCACCTCATAACTGGTTTCATCATTGCCAATAAGTATAGACTGTTAATGTTGAAGGTAGGAACTGTATTATGAAATGCACTCAGTGACCACTTTATTAGGTATGCTCCTTTACCTAATAAAGTGGCCATAGGAGTGAAACCCGGTGTGGTCTTCTACTGCTGTGGCCCATCCACTTCGAGGTTTGTCATGTGCATTCAGAGTTGTTTTTCTGCACACCACTGTTGTAACACATGGCTTTTTGAATTACTGTCACTTTTCTGTCAGCTTGAACCAGTCTGGCCATTCTCCGCTGACCTCTCTCATCAACAAGGCATTTTTACCCACAGAACTTCTGCTCACTGGAATTTTTTCACACTATTCCCTGTAAAATTTAGAGGTGGTTGTGCATGAAAATCTCAGGAGATAAGCAGTTTCTAAGGTATTCAAACTACCCCAACAATCGTTACACAGTCAAAGTCACTTGGGTCACATTTCTTTCCCATTCTGATGTTTGGCCTGAGCAACAACTGAACCTCTTGACCATGTCTGCACGCTCTTGTGCATTGAGTTGCTGCCACATGATTGGCTGCATTAATGAGCAGGTGTACAGATGTCCCTAATAAAGTGGCCACAGAGTTAACATTGAATACAAACTGCCATTCACTTCTTATTGAGTTGGATGAAACCAACCACTAAATAAATTCTAAGAAAATGCCAAAACAGTTGTTTGGAGATGTGGTAACTTTTTTATCAGCTACACTAAAATTGCATTCATGTGCTGCAGAATTGTTTAGCTATCACCTTGACGCAATCTTTTACCATCTCTCCCATCTTTGTGTGAGGGTTAAGATTAAATATCTGCATTCATGTATGTTCGAAAAATCACCTTAATTGCACTTTGTCAGTTTACACTTAGTTGTAAACACTTTTTTGTGGAGTTAATATCCTGCAGCATGTGATTAAAGATTTTGTGCATTTCATTAGTGGTTACTTTATTAAGTATATCTGTCCTGCTTGTTAAAACAAGTATCTAATCAGGCAATCACATTGCAGAAGTTCAGTGTATAACTACTTTTAGGCATTATCAAAGTGCTTCAGTTGTTGTTCAGACCAAATGGCAGAATGAGGAAGAAATTTGATCTAAGTGACTCTAATCATGGAATGATTGTTGGTGGTTTGAGCGTCTCAAAAACTTCTGAATTCCTGGACTTTTCACACACAACAATGTCTAGTGTTTACAGAGAATTATGAAAAAAAATACAGTTAGCAGCAGTTCTGTGGGCAAAAAAAATCCTTGTTAATGAAAGAGGTCAGAGAAAAATGGCAAGACTGCTTCAAACTGACAGGAAGATGGCTGTAACTCAAGTACCCACATGTTGCAACAGTAGTATGTAGCAGAGCATCTCTAAACACACAGCACATCGAACCTTGAAGTGAATGGGCTACAGCAGCAGAAGACCACAAAGATATAGTTTACTCAGTGCCCATTTTATTCAGTACGGGAGGTTCCTGATAAAGTGGCCACAGTGTATATATGGTCATGAGGTTTAAGGGAGCATAACATTACATGGATTCATTTTAATCAGTTTGCAAACTTCACAAGATCACAAGTCAAAGGAGCAGATGTAGGCCATTCGGCCCATCAAGTCTGCTCCGCCACTCCACCATGAGCTAAACTATTCCCCCATCTAGTTCCAATTTCCAGCTTTTTTCCCATATCCCTTGATACTGTTACGAACCCCGTAACTGGGTCACTTACCAGCAAAGATAGGGAGGCCCGTTGAAGTCTGATGATACTATTTTTAACAGTATTTATTAGTAAAAATACACAAAAATAATATCAAGGCAAATATACAGATAATATGTGTCGTCAATACTAAATCTAAAAGTGCGGGTATAATAATAATCAATAAGAAATAAGCTCTATCGTTGTCTAGGGGATAATGTATTGTCCGATATAAATATAAAAGTCACTCAGTTCATGCAGGCTGCAGCCATGGGGACCACTGTGTGGCAATGGTTGGAGAGAGAGAGAGAGATTTAGAGAAAAACTTGCCGACTTTTCCTTTTATGATTTCGATCCGTCAGGAGTCTCGTTGTCGTGGCCTCTCCTTTAGCTAAACCGTTCTTCCTTGATGAGCCCGCCACCCTGGCAAGGGAAGACGCACACAAGCCCTCACCGGCTTTTGCTATAAAACACTGTCACTGGATTTCCAGCGTTTCTCCTGGTGCGTCTAAAAGGACTGTTCCCCAGACCCTCTTTTATCCTTACTTACAGGGTCTCAAATGTCAGTCAGGTTGGGATGATGCAATCCCTTAACCAGACCACCCTGGTTGTCCCCTGAGGGGTTTCAATGAATAGTACAGTACTCAATACACAATTCCTTCTCCAAGAGACAATAGCCGTTGTCAGTGGTTCCGTTTCACTGAGGTCAGGACACATTCCAAACCTTGTGTATTCTGGATGTTTCTCTCTCATTTCCTGGGTCTCTGACCCGAATTAATAGCGATCTTGCGATTCTCAGAAAGGAGGGGGCGACTTTGTACCCTTCGGCCCCTCAGAATTGCGTCACATTCGTAACAATACCCTGACTAGTCAGATACCTGTCAATCTCCTCCTTAAAAACCTTCAATGTGGCAACGAATTCCATAAATCCATGACCCTCTGGCTAAAAAAATTTCTCCTCATCTCTGTTTTAAATGGGTACCCTCTAATTCTAAGACTGTGACCTCTTGTCCTGGACTCACCCACCAAGGGAAACAGCGTTTTTTGAAACAACTTGTCCGAACAAAGTTAACAACTTCAAGATAATTATAATAGAAGAACATTTGGAGATCAATTACTTAACAAATCTGGGATTTTGCTGAGGTAGAGACAGGCATTGTGTTGTACGTTGACCATGAAAAGTTCCTTGTGTGAGATGTAGTGGTCCAAGAAGAATGGCATTTCAACAAAACCATGAAAACTTTCTGTTACTGTTTCCATTTGGTCCTCATCATCCATCTGCCAACCATCTCCTTCTCCTTGAATTTCTCAAGCCATCTCCCCTCAAATTAAACTTCCTGTCCAAGGTCCAGCATCTTCTCCTCCATCATTATCTGTACAGTGTACTACAAGCCAAATCCCAGACCACAGTCGCACCTCTAATATTCACATAATCACTCACTCCACTCCCAAAGCCATGACCTGGTCTCCAGAGTTGTCAATGCCACTTCCACCACCTCACAATGCAATTTCATTTCCAAATGCTCATCCTATTCCTCTCAACCTTGATTTTACATGCCACTTCCTCCTTACTGTGCTCTGTAGTGAAAAAGGAAAACACAAAGATATGTGCATCTTTGTTTGCCGTTGTAGACTCCTCACTGAAAAGGTCAATGGTGCACAATGTCTCTTCAGTTTTCAGCCCACTGTCAGTAATTTCTATTCATCTGTATCATGTAACAATGCTGCAGTTCAGAGTGTCAGAGTCTCAGATGCTTAAGCTTCATAACTGTCAAAATTAATATTTGGGGATTATTTTTGTGCACTATTTTCTATGGTACCATCAATAGTAGGTTAAATAACTGAGTATAGTTATCTTCCAAACAGTTCTGGAGAGGCCATGTTCTTTTTCTACTATAATAAATTAAAAATTGTTGAGGTTACCTTCACTTTAGCATGGTTGCCCTCATTTGTCTCTTCGCAAAACAAACATCACCATCATCATATTCATTTTCACAATTTAAAATTGAAGTGAATGTTACTTACAGGCAAAGGTGACACTGAAAAATCCATCAATCAAGAGGAGAGTGGATGAAGCTTATTTAGCAGTTAAAAAGTGTAAGTATTAGAAAGAATGGGAAATTTGTCTGAAATATATTATTTAGTATGTATATTTAATTGTCAACACCTGACAAAAGAGTTTGTTGCAAGAGTTTATTCTTCCATTGAAGATAACATTTAGGGGTGCCACAAAAAATTCTAAAATTCAAAATTTTCTATAATTGTTCCATCAACAGATGGAACTTGTTGGAAGTCAGACTGGGAGCCCATGAAAAGATGAGATTAACTTAATGAAGGTGCTTTAATCAGCTCAATCTATCAGTTTGACTATAGAAGTGAATCCATTATTTCTTTTCTTAAATTTGAGATACATGAACAGCATCATTTGTGAAGAAAAAGACATTCTGAGATTTTAGGAGGCATCTTTTTAGGAAATTCAGTCAGAATCAATATGGCTTTGGATTCATGCAGTTTATTGGCGTATTCTTCATGTCAATAAGAGCAAGTGCACCTCAATGTCCATATTGCTCAGACCACACAGCATGCTGACAACATCTAGCCCACGTTATCTCTCTCTCCAGCCCAACCTGGAGTCAGGTACCTTCTTGACAACAAGGACATGCGGCGTATGTGGGAGGGTATTCAAACCATAACAGATTACAGGACCACCCTGTGATTCAATAATAGTGATGCCTTCCTTCCTGATAGACTGAATGCCTTCTATGTACAATTTGATGCATTGAATGATGTGACATTGAGGAAAGCCCCCTCTTCTCCTGAGGGACAGACACCTTCTCTGGACACAGCTGAGGTGAGGAGGATCCTAGCCAAAGTAATCCAAACAAAGGTGTGGGGCTGTGCAACATATCTGGTTGTGTGCTGAGTCGCTACAAATCAGCTAACAGAGGAATTAATGAACATCCTCAACATCTCTTTGCAACAGCCCACTGTCCTTGCAGGCTTCAGGGCAGCCACCAGTGGCCAAGAGATTACTGCACAGTAGCACTGACTTCAACAATCATGAAGTGCTTTGAGTAGCTAATAATAGATCATATAAAATGCCACCTTCCTGCTACATTGAACCCTTTCCTGTTCACCTACCACTCCAACCGGTGCACTGATGATGCCATAGCCTTGGCTCTCCACTCTGTCTTGTCCCATCTAGAAAATGATGTCTCATACACCAAAATGTTGTTCAACTTCAGCTCGGTGTTTAACACAATCATCCCTCAGAGGCTGGCGGGCACTGTCCTCATTTGGGCTCAGTGCCCTTCTCTGCAACTGGATCTTGGACTTCTTAATGGAACGGCCGCAGTTAGTGTGAGGTAGCAGTAACATCTCTCTGAGCACTGGTACCCCCAAGGCTGTTTGCTCAGCCCGCGGCTGTTCACATGCCTACTCACGACTGCAGTGCCAGATTCAGCTCAAATGGCATCATCAAGCTTGCTGATGAGTGGTTGGCCTCATCAGCAACCATGATGAGCTGGCATACAGAAAGGAGGCTGAGAGGCTTGTCAAACAGTGCAGGAACAACCCGGGTCTCAACGTGGACAAGACAAAAGAGATGATTACGGACTTCAGGAGGCATAGGTCAACCACTCTCCATTGCACACCAATGTCTCTGCTGTGGAGAGGGTGAAGAGCACGAAGTTCCTTGATGTGCACATAACAGGCAGTCTAACCTGGATCCACAACACTTTCTCATCAGTCAAGAAGGCACAGCAGCATCTACATTTTCTGTGGACTCTGAGGAGTACACATCATCCAGCCCCCATTCTAACAGCTTTCTACAGGAGCAACATTGAGAGCGTCCTGTCTGGCTGCATCATCTTATGATACGGAGGCTGCAAGGCATCAGACTACAAGACCCTTCAGAGGACAGTTAAAACTGCCGTGAGGATCACTGGGGTCTTCCTTCCCCCTATTCTTGACATTTACTGGAGCATTGCAGACGAAGGGCCCAAAACATTTTGAGGATCGTTACCACCCATCCCACAATCTCTTTGACCCACTACCAGGAGGAAGGAGCTACAGGAGCATCAGGACAAGGACTAGGTAACAGCTTCTACCCTCAAGCTGACACCACTGAGATCTCATTAGGTTAATTACTATATACTGTACTGTTTACCTGTGCTGTATGAATTTTGAATTATAGTTTAACTTATTTATGGTAATATTTTGGTTTATGTGCTGTGTGTGTGTTATATGTTTTAAGGATGCACTATGGTTCACGGTATGTATATGCAGTCTGATAACAATAAACTTGAACATGACATCTCAAATTGTGCTTCTCAGCTTGGCTTACTTCCATCCGGCCATCTCATCTTTAACTCTGCAACTACCTGAAATGCAGCTTTTATTTTATGAAGGTTGATCGTGCCTTCATCAAGCACATTCAGCAATTAACTAAACACGTCAAAAGAGCTTCTTGCAATCATTACATCATCAGTGCAGATACTGCATTTAGACCATTCCACAAAATAGATCCTTGCAAATTTTAATAATTTGATGATTCTGTCATGTCCAGATCTCATTTATCATTCCAAGTAATAATCTGGTCAGTGGCTCCATTTGCTTTGCACAGTAAAGATTGAATCATAGTACAGTTAGTCAGCATAATCCTTTGGAGTGTCACTGATGAAAATTAGGAGCGAATCTAAGGACCATTTCCCAAGCGTGAGAGATATTTGAAGGATATTCAAGCATTAGGGGCATTGGTTGGAGCCTTTATTTCTCTTGGAAACAAGTTTGTAAATTGATAGCAAGCAAGAGAAAATCTGCGGATGCTGGAAATCCGAACAACACACACAAAATGCTGAGTTCCTCCAGCATTTTGTGTGTATGTTGTTTGTAAATTGATGGGCAACCTTAAGAGAACATGTGTGTGAATACAGAGGCTTCTGTGGCAGGATGTTGGTGGGGCAGCCTGTCGGGCAAACAAAAAATGCAAGCTCCAACCCAGCAAAAGAGAGATCTTTGGGTCAGAATTGAGTGACTAAGTAAGTGGGGGGAAAAGAAAAAATTAACTTCAAATACAGAGTAGATGGAAGTGAGAAGACTCTCTAATTAATTAAAGTTTATTTATAAAGCAATAAAAAGTTTAAAATCAATGATAGGGATATTATTTCAACACAGATCCAGATTGCTATTGTAATTCCAGCACTGATAACTGTGATAATTGAAATAATTCTTATCCTTTATGTTATCAAACTATTTACATTATCTGACGCACATTCCATTTTAAAAATTTAAGTTCTGTACATTTTAAATAAGGAAATCATTATTGACTTGCTGTTCTTCTGGTAGCAATCTGAATCAGAAATAATACACGCAAAATGCTGAGGAAACCCAGCAGGTGAGGCGGCATCAGAAGAATAAGCAGTCGACGTTTATTCCTTTGCAGGTGCTGCCAGACTTGCTGAGTTCCTCCAGCTTTTTATGTGTTACTCTGGATTTCCAGCATCTGCAGAATCTCTTGTGTTTATGAATTTGAATCTGAAATTCAATTACTGGTAAATTCTAGCATTTATGGTTTGCTGAAAAAAAATCGATCATATTTATTCAAACAGAACAGGTTTATGTGAATGTACCTCTGGTGGTGATTTGAGTTGTAATTCTGGTCTTCATATAAAAAAAATTGGCAGTGTCTATAAATTGTAAAACAGATTTATTAGAGGGCAACAGACATGCAATAGCAAAATCATGCACCATTTTATTCTATTTCTGAGAAATATTGAACTTGCATTCCTGCCTGAAATCCAAAAGAGACCAGCTTAGAAATTCAATTACAAATCTTGAACTTTGTGCGGAAGCTCTTATACAGAAATTATTTTGGCCAGGAGGTCACAACGTGCCTCCTCCTATGTGTAACACCACAATTCTTCTTAAGCCCATCAGCCCTCTGGGGCTGAAGTTTTTGGAGCTTCTGTAACATTGGGTTTTTACGCAGCTGGGCTTGGGACCATCCATGGTGGAGTAACAGCAGAATGCTACAAATGTAAACTGACAGGGAGAGCCCCAAAACATGGCCTTCTTGACATGTTATTCTATCAGTCTGCAGCTAAATTATGTAGCCTTCTCTCATCTGAATAAACAAGTCTATAATGCTGAAGAAAAAACGATCAACTGTCTTCGCATAGATCAACATTCATAGTAAGATTTATTTATTTAGAGATACATCACAGAATAGGCCTGCCCAACAAACTGCAGCACCTAGCAACTCACATACTTAACCCTAGCCTAATTACAGGACAATTTGCAATCGCCAGTTAAGCTAACCAGAATATCCTAGGACTGTACAAGGAAACCAGAGCACCCGGAGGAAATACTGCGGTAACAGGGAGAACGTACAAACTTCTTATCGATGGCACCAGAATTGAACCCCAAACTCCAACACACCCAGCTATATTAGCATTGCACCAACTGCTGCACTACTGTAGCACCTATTTAGATTCAAATCCTCCAAGTCTTTCTCTAGCAAACCAAGGTGCTGAACTATGTCATGGAAATTGAATGATTTCCACATTATTTGTAGTCCATTTGCCTTTCTAATGTAGTTCTTAATGGCCTTGGGGTCTGTGAGTTGTAGTTGAATCCACTACTCACAATTGCTCCCCCATCAACAAAAAGATTTTTATAAACTTTGAAATGTGAATTATAATTATCTCTTATTCATCGCAGTTGTATTGTGTGATTCTAAACTTTAGAAAGAGGCGGATGTTAGTGGTTATTACTGCCATGGAAATGTGAAGTTTTTTTTTCCGTTAAGTTGAGGCATGTACCAAAAACTGTGAGATTCTTGATAATTATTTAATTGAATAAATACATGTACAGCTAATGTATATTTGTATTTGAATCAATTTTTAATATATATGCAAATTACTTTTCAGGTGTACCTGAAGGTCCCCTAAATGTTTATCTTTTGAGGTGTCTGGAAAATCTTGCAGTCTTGCTGACCAGTTAATAATTTACCTAAATGTGTGAGCATTTTATTGTGAAGTGAAGTGCAATCTTGCTGTAAATCATCTGTATGTTTCATTGAAATTCTAATTTATTTTGGTAATAAAATTTTTTTGGTTTGTATTCATCAGTGTTGCTTTGACTTTTCTGGTGCCTTATGAGCCATCGTTGAAATGCAAGGATATCATGGATGCAGTATTGAACCAACAAAAGTCAACATTTAATCAATTGAGCCAGTTTACAAAATTGGCCTCTGTTGGAGGTGGAGGAAAAAGTCAGGCTTTTTTTGACATAAACATTATTGGGACTGACTCATGTTACAGTTGGATCAGGTGCCCTTTGAATAAGAATCTGCTCAAGGTCTTTTGAAAGGCCACTATTAGGTACACCTGCTATACACCTCGTTAATGCAAATAACTAATCAGCCAATCATATGGCAGCAACTCAGTGCATAAAGGCATGCAGACATGGTCAAGAGATTCACTTAATGTTCCGACCAAACTTGAGAATGCGGAAGAAGTGTTATCTAAGTGTCATTGACCATGGATGATTGTTGGTGCTAAATGGGGTGCTTTGAGTATCTCAGAAACTGCTGATATCCTAGGATTTTCACGCACAACAGAGAATGATATGGTAAACAAGCAACAGCCAGTGAGTGGCAGTACTGTGGGGAAAACACACCTTGTTAATGAGAGAGGTCAGAGGAAAATGGCCAGACTGGTTCAAGCTGACAGGAAGGTGACAGTAACTTGCATACAACATGTACAATAGTGGTGTTCAGAAGAGCATTTCTGAACACGCATGTCAAACCTTGAAGTGAATGCACTACAGCAGCAGAAGACAGTGGCCACTTTATTGAGTACAATAGGTTATCTGTGAATACTTCGAGCAAGTAAATGGCATTGACACAGGCCCTTTGGCTCATTGTATCTGTTGCAACTGTGATCTGACTCACTGAAGGCCTGGAAACTAATAGATACAAAGGTTTTTATCCGTCATGACAGACTCCCTCTCAATAGTCTTTGAACTCAAAAGTACATCTTTTTTATACACTTAAGAACAAAATGTAACAGCAGATGAGCCAATACAATGTCAATATCTACTCACTTTGAATCTGACAAATGCAATGATTGAATTACATATTGAAAATGTAAGGGCGCTGTATCTGACAAGATACTCCTAAATGTTTAAACAACTTTGCTGAGACAAAGTAATTCATGTGGATGTGGATGGTCTGAAAGCTTCTGAGGACAGATTTCAGAAACTCAAACTTATTGCTGTGAAGGCTGACTCTTTGGGTACGCAAACATCCCAGTTATTGATATACAGCATACGTGCTTATGACCATGGTTGATGTGCTAAGTGTGACAACGTCAATGTGGCCCAGAAGCTTCCTTGATCTCTATATAATGATGCAAAGTAACCTAGCTGCTGTCTGATGCCTAGTTTGATATGGGAGAATTAACATAGCCCCAGTTTCTTACATTTCACTGATGCATATGAGTGCATCTTGTCACGCAGTTTCCACGAAATATCTCATGATCAGCCTCCTGCTGAGGTCAGTAGCCTGTGCTTTGTGGATAATACTAGTGAGCTTATAATTGTAAACTGATTGCTGCCGGCAATTTACTTAAAAACTGGTTTCCTGAAGACTACTTCTCATTTGAATTAGCACCTGCCATATCCACATAATTCCATAAATCATGAATCCCTAATAATATTCAGGTTGGCCATAAAGCTCCTGTACACATAATCAGAATCAGGTTCGTTATCATTGATGTATATTATGAAATGCATTGCCTTGTGGCAGCAGTACAGTGCAAGACATAAAAATTCCTATAAGTTACAAAAAAGTGTAAAAAAAAAAGAATAGCAAGATACTGTTCATGAACCATTCGGAAATCTGATGGCAGAGGCAACGAAGCTGTTCCTAAATTACTGAGTGTGTGTCGTCAGGCTCCTGTACCTCCTCCCCAGTGGTGTTAATGATAAGAGGGTATGTCCCAGATGGTTAGGGTTCTTAATGATGGATGCTACCTTCTTGCGACACTGCCTTTTGAAGATGTCCACGATATGGAAGGTTGTGCCTGTGATGGAGCTGGCTGAACTAACAACCCTCCACAGCTTCTTTTGATCCTGCGTATTGGAGACTGCTTATCAGGCAGTGATGTAGTCAGTCAGAAAGGTCTCCGCCTGATATCTATAGGAACCTGCTAGATTTTTTGGTGACCATACAAAATCTGCTCAAACCCTTGACTGAAGTAGAGCTAACACGAGGAAATCTGCAGCTGCTGGAAATTCAAACAACGCACACAAAATGTTGGTGGAACACAGCAGGCCAGGCAGCATCTATAGGGAGAAGTGCTGTTGACGTTTCGGGAGGGTCTCGGCCCGAAACGTCGACTGCGCTTCTCCCTATAAATGCTGCCTGGCCTGCTGTGTTCCACCAGCATTTTGTGACTGAAGTAGAGCTACTGGCATTCTCTCTTCATAATTGCATCAAATTGTTAGGCCCAAGATGGATTCTCTAGGATGTTGGCACCCAGGAACTTTAAGGTGTTCACCCTTTCTAAAGTTAACCCCTCAAAATAGACTAGTGTGTGTTCTCTCAACCTCCCCTTCCTGAAGTCCACTATCAATTCCTTGCTTTTACTGATGATGAGTGCAAGGTAGTTGTTGTGACACCATTCAAGCACTTCTGTACACCACCTCATCACCATCCGAGATCCTGCTAACAACAGTGGTGCCAACTGAATGTGCAGACAGCATTTCAGCTGTACCTCACCCCACAGAGTGTGGAGCGAGCTGAGCAAGCATCCTTGAGGTACGCTGGCGCTGACTGCTAGTGCGAAGGAAATGTGATTTCTTGGTGAGGAAGGCAAGGACCTAGTTGCAGAAGGAGGTACAGAGGCCTGTTTTTCAAAGCTTGTAGTGATGGAGTGAAGGTGTTGAACACTCAGCTGTAATTGATAAACAGCAGCCTGACATAAATATTGCTGTGTCCAGGTCCTCTAATTCAAGTGAAGAGCCACCATGGGCCTGTTGTGGCAGTAAGCAAATTGCAGTAGGTCTGGGTCTTTCCTCAAGCAGGAGTTAATTCTTGCCAAGACCAACCTCTCAAAGCACTTTATCACAGTAGTGTGACTGCTGCTGGGTGATGGTCATTGAGGCAGCTCACCCTTCTCTTCAAAAAGGCACCAGTATGGTTGATGCCTTGTGAGGCTGGCGAGGATCTCCAACTGCAGCAGTGAGAGGTTGAAGATGTCCCTGTATGCTCCAGCCAGTTGGTTGGCACAGCTTTCCAGCACCCAGTCAGATACACTCTCAGGGCCTGACTCCTTGAGGCTGTTTTGGCCTAGGTTTCTGAGTCAGATAACACAGGATTACAAATGCTGTAGGGAGTCGCACAGGCATAGCACCTTTCAAAGCATGCATAAAGATATTGAGATCATTGGGATGTGAAGCATTACTGCAATTTGTGCTGATTAGTTTTGCCTAGTAGGAAGTAGTAATACTGTAAACCCTGCCACAATTGTTGTGCATCTCATTGTATTTCTAACTTCACATGGAATTGCCTCACCGTGGGCTTTTGTAGATCTTACTGGACTTCCTATAGGGTTCTGGATTGTCAGTCTTGAACTCTACGGATCTAGCCCTTGGCAGAGAGCAAATCTCCTGTTTCAGCAGAGCTTTTGATTTATATATGTTAGATATGTCTGCTTTATATATGTTAGTAACACAAACAAATTGCTAGAGAAACTCTGCAGGCCAGACAGCATCTATGGAAAAGAGTACAGTCAACATTTTGGCTGAAACATCGACTGTACTTTTTTTCCGTTGATGCTGCCTGACCTGCTGAGTTCCTCCAGCATTTTGTGTGTGTAGCTCGGATTTCCAGCATCTGCAGATTTTCTCTTGTTTGATGTTAGATACATCCTTGAATTCATACAGCTCTTGAGGAAGTCGGTGCCGTCAGTAATATATACATTCAGATCCAAAGATGAATACCTGAATATGGTCCAGACCGGTAAACCCTCCCGAGTTTCCTTTGAACATAAATTCACAGCCCTCATCACTGGTGCTACAGTCCTCAGTCTTTACCTATATACCAAGAGTAGAAGGGTGTACTTGATAGCATGGCAAGCATTCTTGATGGAGGTGTAACACAGATCAAGTGTGTTGGCTCCTCTGGTTCCACAGGTAACATGTTGGGCATAGTTTGTCAGAGACTCCTTCAAGCTGGCCCCATCGAAGTCCCCCGCAATGTTTGGGAAGGGATTAGGGCGATGCTGTATTGTGACTGTTAATCAGAGTGCTCAGCTCCTCCAGTTACAGTTGATGTTTGCCAGTGGTGGAATGTACACTAACCTAACTAGGAAGATGGCAGAGAACTTTATCAGCCAATTGAGTCTGCTCTGCCATTTCATCATGGTTAATCCCATATCCCATTCAGCCCCATGTTGTCCATTCTATTGGCTGATAAAGCTCACTTCCATCATCCTAGTTAGTGTACGCTCCACCATATCCCTTGATGCACCAACCAATGTAAGCATTTATCCTGGGTAACTGAAACTGTGAACAAACCATTCTATGAGCTGCACCACTGTGCACCCTCCTGCTGCCTCATTTCTGGACTTGAGGCACCATGAAACAGCACTTCTGGGAGCAGAATTGAGAAGACTGCTGAGATTAGTGCAGTAAATTGCATTTATATATTTGCACTTACAGTACATTTAAATATGTTTCCCTTTTTGAGTTTCTCTTTCAGCAATCAGGAAAACGAAGTTTGAAGAAAAATGTGAAGGTAATCTCTAATCCTAGGGAACTGCTACAATCAGTAAGGCCCTCTTGCAGCAAGTGAAACTTGACAGCTTACTTGCTGCTACTATTACAGGTGCTGAAGCAGTTTTATTTTAATCCATTTCTCGATGTAGGATTAACAAAGCCAAACATATAACCAATACAACCACAAAGTAAATCTATAAGCTGCTGACCAACATAACACATCAGAGTAGAATTAGACCATTTGGCCCATCGAGTCTGCTCCACCATTTAATCATGGCTGATCCTTTTTTCCCCCTCCTCAGTCCCACTCCCCAGCCTTTTCCCTATAACCTTTGATGCCATGTCCAATCAAGAACCTATCAATCTCTGCCTTAAATACACCCAATGACCTGGCCTCCACAGCTGCATGTGGTAATAAATTCCACAAATTCACCACTCTCTGGCTAAAGAAATTTCTCCGCATCTCTGTTTTAAATGGGCACCCATCTATACTGAGGCTGTGCCCTCTTGTCCTAGACTTCCCTACCATGGGAAGCATCCTTTCCACATCTGTCAAGCCTTTCAATATTCGAAAGGATCCCCCCCCCCATCCTTATAAATTCCAGCGAGTACAGATCCAAGGCTATCAAACGTTCCTCATCTGATGACCCTTTGATTCCCAGAATCATCCTTGTGAACCTCTGAACCCTCTCCAATGCCAGCACATCTTTTCTTAGATGAGGAGCTGAGAACAGTTCACAGTACTCATGGTGAGGCCTCTCCAGTGGCTGATAAAGCCTCAGCCTCATAATTCATTGAAAGTGGTGGCACAGGTTGATATAGGTCGAAAAGAAATCTTAACGGATTATTAGCCTTCATAAATCAAAGTATTAAGTACAGGAGATGGATTGTTAAGTTGAAAGTTGTATACAACATTGGTGAGGCCTAATTTGGAGTATTGTGTGCAGTTTTGGGCACTTACCTACAGGAAAGATGTAAATAAGGTTGAAAAAATACAGAGAACATTTATGAGGATATTGCCGGGACTGGAGGATCTGAATTATAATGAAAGATTGAATAGGTTTTGACTTTATTCCTTGGAATGTAGAAGATTCCTAGAGGTGTGCAAAATTATGAGGAGTATAGATAGGATAAATGTAAGCAGGCTTTTTTCCACTGAAGTTGGGTGGGTTAGGGGTGAAAGGTGAATTGCTTAAGAGGAGCATGAGGGGAACCTTCTTCACTCAGAGTCATGAGGCTATGGAACAATCTGCCAGTGCAAGTGGGATATGTTCTTGATGTTTAAGAGGAGCTTGGATGGGTACATGTTTGGGAGGGTGATGGAGGACGATGGTCTGTGTGCAGGTGGATGGGACTAGTTAGTTTAACTGGATGGGCCAAAGGGCCTGTTTCTGTGCTGTACCTTTTTATGAGTCTGTGACTCTATTCAAGATTGTTTAATGTAATTTCCAGTACACAAGTATAATGGGGAACAAAATAATTGTTACTCTGGACCCGTTGCAGTCCCAAAAAACACACCAATATAAATAACGTAATAAAAACATGAAATATAAATACATAAGATAGTTTATATACAGATATTTAGAATATGTACTTAAAGTGACACGATGTACAAGACTGTGTGCATGAGATGAGTCTGAAAGTAAACGATAAATTAGTGGTGGTGGAGGGTGTGCTATGAGGTGCATTAGTGGGTGGAGGTGTTGATGAACCTTACTGCTTGGGGAGAGACTGTCTTAACAGAAAGTAACTGCCTGTCATCCTAATACAGGGGTTCCCAACCATTTTTATGCCATGGACCCCATTAACCGAGAGGTCCATGGACCTCAGATTGGGATCCCCTGGTCTACGATGTAGACAAGAAGTCATCTAATTTCAAAGTACATTTATTATCAATGGGTATAAATGTCACCATATGCTACCCTAAGATTCATTTTTCTCATTGGCATTCACAGTAAAATACAAAGAAACACAATAGAATGAATGAAAAACAACACACAAAGACGAAAAACCAGTGTGCAAATGACAACAATTGTGAAAGTTCAAAACAGTAAAACACAAAACAATAATAATAAAATAAATAATATTGAGAATATGACTTGTTGATTCCTTGAAAGTGAGTCCCTGTGTGCAGTGTTAGGGTGAGTGAAATTATCCACTCTGGTTCAGGAGCGAGATGGTTGGGGGGGTAATAACTTTTTCTGAACCTGGTGGTGTGGGGCTCAAGCCTCCCTATGCCACCTCCCTGGTGCAGCAATGAGAGAAAGCATGACTGAGTTGATGGGGGTCCTTGATGATGAACACTGCTTTCTTGCGACAGCATTACCCACAGATGTGCTCCACAGTGGGGAGGCCTATACCCGTGATGGACTGGGCTCTATCCACTACTTTTTGTAGGCTTGTCCATTCAAAGGCATTGGTGTTTCCATACCAGGCCATGATGTAACAAGTCAGTATACTCTCCACCATACATCTATAGAAGTTTGTCAAAACTTTGGATGACTTGCTGAATCTTCGCAAACTGCTAAGAAAGCAGAGGTGCTGCAGTGCCTCCTTAGTTGTGGCACTAATGAGCTGGACCCAGGACAGATCTGCTGAAATGACAACACCGAGGAACTTAAAGCTACAAACCTTCTCTATCTCTGATCTCCTGAAGAGGGATGACTCAAGAATCAACAGTTTCCTCTTCCTGTAGTTAATAATCAGCTGTTTGGTTTTGCTGATGTGTGAGTAACCAGTTCAATAGAACCTACTTGGTATAACTTCACAGGTAACCTGTTATTCTCCATTTAAAAGGTGCAGGTAACAATTACAGCTGAGATTTTCTTGGAACCACCAGATGCAGAATGTAAAATATTGAGATGTAGAATACACCTTCTTGGACACGTCTTCAGTGATGAACCCGGGGTTGTAGAATGTCTCGGGTCTTTAATCATCAGACACCCTCGCCCTGGCGACCCACTGACTTATATCCAAGTGGCGCACTATTCCACGGATCCCCCCTCTGGATCCACAGCCACCTCCAGAATGTTCTTGCTGGCTCTTCTGCACTGCAGTCCTTTTACTCCAAGGAGTTTAAGAGTCCGCTGAAATGAATGGCCAGCAGAACCCTGGCACCCAAATTAGACTGGCTCACAGCGAGCTCTCCAGTCATTGCTCCAGCATTGTGCAATAAGATCTGTGTATTTAGCCCTCTTGTGCTCGTTGGCCTCTTCAATCCGGGCTTCCCAGGGGACAGTTCCGGCAGGACCACTTGCTTTGTAGGCTCCGATATTAATACCATGTCCGGGTGGAGCGGAGTGGCTGAAATGTTCTCTGGGAACTTGAGCAGCCCCACTAGGTCGACTTGGAGCTGCCAGTCTCGTGCAGTGGCACGAAGCCCTCCCGAGGAGCTAGGCCGACGTTGAGCCTTCTCCCCCACTCTAATAAAGGTGATGGACTGTTTGCGAGCGTGCTGATTTTTGCTGCCTTGAACCGCCATGCTGATTGCATCCGCCATAGACCTTGGGACTCGGTTGTGGTGCCAGTGGTATCGCCCTTCCCCCCAATGCCTTCAGGCAGCAACTGAGGATGTGCTCCAAAGTGCCCCTCTTCTGACACAGTTGGCACGCTGGAGTGTTTGCCATGCCCCACCTGCGCAGGTTGGCCGGGCTTGGGAGAACGTCATAGACTGATTGGATGAGAAACTTGTTGTACGATGGTTCTGCTCTCCAGAGCTCTGTCCAGTTGAACTTACGAGGTTCCGCATGCTCCCACCTATTCCAGGCGCCCTGTTTGTATATGCCGACTGTCTTGCTGCATCGTTCTTCCTCCACTTCAGCTCGGTTCTCGTCCTGAACCAGTTGACGCTTCTCCTTCCCGCAGGTTTTGCCGAGGCGTGGTTTGGGAAAACAGCCCAGTCCAGCCTGCCCCACCGCCACAGTGCCCACCAAAATGTTGTACCATAGCTGAGCTTCCACTCTGTCGCCAACTTTCTGTTTCTGCCACTTCCTTCCGGTCTTTACACGTATTCCCGCCGAAGCGATTTTAACATCAGACGAGTCTTGGTACATCATAACCTCCCTGGCTCGAGTGACTCTGATAGGCCACTGAGGGGGAGCTGCTGCTTGGTGGAATGCCCATACAGGGCAGTGCTGCTTAAGGTCCGGGGGAGCCCCAACCACCTCTGGAGAAACTGACTGATGATCTTCTCTAAAGCCTCCACTGTTGACATTGGCACCTCGTAGACTAGAAGGGGCCAGAGTAGCCTTGGCAAGACTCTGTGTTGGTACATCCAGGCTTTGAATCTCCTGGAAGCCCCGATTTGTCAATCGCGGTGAGCCAGGTTACCAAGTCGCTACTGGTTTGGTGAAGTGAGGCTGTGTCCTTCAGGGAACTGTCAAAGAGCCTAGGCTCCTGGCGGGTTTTTCTGTCACCGTTGGAATCTGGATTCCTCCAGGGTAAAGTGGAACTGGCCGGCCACTCTTCCCTTCTTCAG
Organism: Hypanus sabinus; assembly: GCF_030144855.1. Classification (NCBI taxonomy): domain Eukaryota; kingdom Metazoa; phylum Chordata; class Chondrichthyes; order Myliobatiformes; family Dasyatidae; genus Hypanus; species Hypanus sabinus. The sequence goes on from NC_082706.1 coordinate 87,906,775, forward strand.
GATCAGAGACCTGGACTCGGCTGGTTTAAAGCTCATCCTTGCCCATGAGATGAGCTGTTCCAGCCCTTGAAGGAGCCATCTGCACCCAGGAACGGATGTTGCCATCACCGTCAGGTCATCCATGAATGCTCTTATCGGGTGCCGCCAAGTGCCAGATCTAGACATGGGGCCTCTACATTCCACCTCCGCTGACTTGACAATCATGTTCATGGTTAATGAGAAGAGTGACATCGAGATTGTGCAGCCAGCGAGACTCTCAACCTGAAGTTGCTGTAATAGTCTGGAATGAGTTTTCGGATCATCCCTGGAACATGGTATCTTGTCAGCGCTGTTGAAAATAGGTTATTTCATCAAAAGAATCTTTTTCCTGTTGATCATGCTTTTATTTTCCTTCTTTAAGGTACAAAGAAACTGGGTCACCTTTTGTTAGTTTTAAGGATGCTGTGTGCCAATTTTGCTCACAGAAAGGTTGTGATCCTGTCAAACTCAGGGAGTAGGTAATTGAACAAGCTGTGCAATACAAGATGATTTCAAAAGTATACATATTGGACTCCAATTGAGGAAGCAGTTTCCAAAGAAATTCTGTCATTGGCAGATTGAGATCAATAACTACTTCATTCCTAGAAATAGTTATACCTGTGAACCTGGGATTTTAAAATGAGAAAATAAATTACAATTTTTCTATTTCTCTTCATAATGTCAAACCTGACTTTCATTATTAGAGTCAGGCATTAGCACTGCCCCCTGCTAATTGTATGAACTCCCTGTCTTGCAAAGGATCTAAATTCATACCCAAACTCATTTTACATTAAAAATATCAAAGAATGGATGGCATTTATTTCTTTTTCTGAAATTATTAGTCTTGTTTGAGAATATCAGTTGCTCTATAGAGTGAAAACAAGCCCTTCCACAATTTTATATCCCCAAGAAAGTGAAGAAAGGTAACTGGTGACTTAAAATTGCTTTTTTCAGAAAGCTAGCTAATAGTTTTTCTTTGGTAACAAGAGAAATTGCTGGAAGTACTTAAGTGAGTTAACATCCATGGAGAGAGCAGACAAGTTAATAAAACATACAGCTCTTCTGAACGCGTTTCAAACAAGTAGGCCGAGTTTGATTTATTGTTTGCCTTTTTCTATTCTTCCCTATTGTCTTCTATTTTCATTGTTATGAATATCTTCTGAGATGTGCCTTTTAGTCCATTGATTCCCCACAAGTGCCCTCATTCTAAAAGGGCACACTTATAAGCTGCAGTTTTCAAAACCAAACCTTGACATGCTGACAATTGAAATTGACTCCATACAGCAAATATTTGGACTGGCTTACATTTATCTGTAGCCAGCACGTGCTTAGGTCTTGTTTGTGTAAGAGAGCCTGATTCTATTCATTGAATATGTTCTCTAACCCCGTCGGAATAGATGGTTGGTTTTACTTTATGTTAAAGCTTATAATTACTTGTTTTTATTGCAAAATCAGAATCAGAATTATGTTTAATAACACTGGCATATGTCCATGAAATTTGTTGTTTTATGGCAGCAGTATATTGCAATACATAATAATAAAAACAACAAATTACAATAAATAAATAAATTATATATAGGGAACCTTGATACGCTTCCTTTACTTTTACCACCTACCACCGCCCAGCTTCTCGCTTCAACCTTTCTCCATCACCCACCCATCTTCCCCCTCACTTGGTGTCACCTTATCACCTGCCAGCTTGTACATCTCCTCCCCACACCTTATTCTAGCTTCATCCCCCATCCTTTCCAGTCCTGATGAAGGGTCTCAGCCTCGTACGTTGGCTGGAGTCAGGGCTTTATGACTAAGAGAGGTCCACTGATCCTCCAGGTTCAGGAGCTCAGCTCAGGGCTAAGAGCCCTGACACGTAAAACAAAACTGTTATGGAAACAGCAGTGAAGAATCCTTCTACATCTGTGTGCAATGGTATTCCTGTGTCTCCAATCAGGACTTGCACGATTGCCAGTAGTGAAGATCAAGAGGAAGCTCCTGACATGCTGAATGAAGCCTTGAACACCATCAGAGATGGCGGACCTTCATTGCTGCCGTAAATGCCAGCGGTGTAATGGGCAGTAAATAATAAGCATAGATGCTGCCAGTTCTGCTGAGTTCCATCAGCATTTTGTGTGTGTTCGCTTATTTCCATGTACTTTGCTGCATTCTCAATCACATTACAGACTCCCAGTGAATTGTTTTTATACTGTAGCATCAATGAACCAGATAATTTTAGAAAAGAACATTGCTTTACTACATTTCCTAAGAATGCAATGTTGATTTAATCCTTTTTTTTCCTAATCATGTTTATAATTCCTTGACAACCTCTGATGTTGGCTGTGGGAGGAGTCAATCTGAAGAAAAACATTATCCCCTAAACTAAATGGAATTAAACTACGTTTTAATAAATGTTCACATAGCAAATAATAGTTACCATTTTCATTTAGATTGTGTGAAACTAAGGCTACTCTGGTCAACTACAGCTACAGACTCTTCATTTTAAAACACCTTCGATTTTAAACCACTGTCAAGTAGAAGGAAATTATAAAATCAGAAAATTCTGGAAATACCCAGCATGTCAGGTAGCCTCTGACTGCAGAAGCAAGAGAGTGAAGATGTTGTAAACACTGCAGCCACTTAATTTGCACGCCTTCTGTACTCTGTCAAATGGTGTGCCAAACTAATTAAATGAATAATTGCCTGTCTGAACTAATCCCTTGTGCCTACACAGTGTCCTTTGTCCTCAATTCTGAGCACATTCATGTGCCTATCTGAGACCCTCTGAAATGGTTCTTGTCATATTTACCTCCAAAATTGTTAAACTTATCCAGAGTTTCTATGCTAACTTTATTTGCACAATTGTGGACTCAATTTGAGCTTTGAAGTCAAGACAGGAGTCAGGCAAGGCTCTGTGATGTCAGTGATATTGATTAACTTGGTGATTGGGTTGTGAGGCAAACAATGAAAGATCAACAGAGAGGTGTTGGGTGGACTCTATTCTCTACTTTGGAAGACCTTGACTTTACGGATGAATTCACATACTATCATATAGACACTAGCACATGCAAGAGAAAACACAGCACCTGTGTTTCTTTGTTGGACAGCTTGAACTCTCAGTCAGCCAGAGAAAGACTGAGCCCGTGATCCTCAATGTAGTCTCCTGTCAAAGCATATGGTTTCGACTTACCCAGCACTGGCAGATTCACCAACCTGGGCACCATCATTCCGCAGGGTGGTGGGACCCAGACTGGCATCCAGTGCAGGCTCAGCAAAGCTAGAAGTTCAGTGAGCAGCATATGGGGATCAACAGTGTCTAGGCCAAGGTGAAGCTATACCAGAGCTGTGTTCTGTCCACACTCTTGTATGGGTCAGAGTGCCGGCACATGACAGAGAGTGACCTTGCCATACCATGAGTCTCCGGAAGATCCTCCGAATTTTCTGGGCCAAGAAAGATCTCTAACCACACCCTACTCCTTCATTGTCACCCTGAGGACGTGGCCGCAATCATCATGAGGAAACATTGGAGGTGGATTGGGCAGATGATGAGAAGAGAGGCCAACTCCATCATGAAGAAAGCACTTCACTGGACCGCTGAAAGGCAGAGGAAACGCGGGAGACTAAAGATAACTTGGCGCCTTACCGTAGAGGCAGAAGTGAGGACCCTGAACCACACCTGAGGTGCAATAGAGAAGACGGCCAAGGACAGACAGATCGAGGAACTCCATTGCTGCCCCAAATACCAGTGGCATAACAGGCAGTAACTAACTAGCTATAATTGCCTCCGTTACTATCCCGACAGTGCCCTTCAGGCACTCACCACTCTGTGTAAAACAATTTCCTCCATCTGCTTTGAACTTACTCCCCCCCACCTTAAAAGCAGTGCTCTCCAGAGGATACAATCACTGTCTCCTCGTTAGCAGTTAACACAGAATCACAGAACATTACAGCACAGAAACAAACAGGAGGAAATCTGCAGATGCTGGAAATTCAAGCAACACACACACAATGCTGGTGGAACGCAGCAGGCCAGGCAGCATCTATAGAGAGAAGCACTGTCAATGTTTTGGGCCAAAACCCTCCGTCAGGACTAACTGAAAGGAAAGGTAGTAAGAGATTTGAAAGTAGGAGAGGGAGGAGAAAATGCAAAATGATAGGAGATGACTGGAGCGGGTGGAGTGAAGCTGAGAGCTGGAAAAGTAATTGGCAAAAGGGATACAGAGCTGGAGAAGGGAAAGGTTCATGGGACGGGAGGCCGAGGGAGAAAGAAAGGGGGAGTGGAGCACTGAAGGGAGATGGAAAACAGGCAGACTGTTGGGCAGAGAGAGAGAGAAAAAAGGGTGGGGATGGGGTAAGAAGGGGACGGGGGCATTAACAGAAGTTAGAGAAATCAATGTTGAAGGCCATCAGGTTGAAGGCTACCCAGCCGGTATATAAGGGGTTGTTCCTTCAACCTGAGTGTGGCTTCATAGAGGACAGTAGAGGAGGCCATGGATAGACATATCAGAATGGGAATGGGACGTAGAATTAAAATGTGTGGCCACTGGGGGATCCTGCTTTCTCTGGCAGACAGAGCGTAGGTGTTCAGCGAAGTGGTCTCCCAGTCTGCATCGGGTCTCACTAATATATAAAAGGCCACACCGGGAACACCAGATACAGTATATCACACCAGCCGACTCACAGGTGAAGTGTCACCTCACCTGGAAGGACTGTCTAGGCCCTGAATGGTGGTGAGGGAGGAAGTGTAAGGGCAGATGTAGCACTTGTTCTGCTTACAAGGATAATTGCCAGGAGGGAGACAGCACAGAAACAGGCCTTTTGGCCCTTCTTGGCTGTGCCGAACCATTTGTCCCACTGATCTGTACCTGGACCATATCCCTCCATACACTTCTCATCCACATACCTGTCCAAGTTTTTCTTAAATGTTAAAAGTGAGCTGGCATTTACCAATTCATCTGGCAGCTCATTCCACACTCCCACCACTGTCTGAAGAAGCCCCCCACCCCATGTTCCTTTTAAACTTTTCCCCCTTCACCCTTAACCCATGTCCTCGGGTTTTTTTCTCTCCTAGCCTCAGTGGAAAAAGCCTGCTTGCATTCACTCTATCTATACCCATCATAATTTTATATACCTCCATCAAGTCTCCCCTCATTCTTCTACGCTCCAAGGAATAAAGTCCTAACCTATTCAACCTTTCTCTGTAACTCAGTTTCTCAAGTCCCGGCAACATCCTTGTAAACCTTCTCTGCACTCTTTCAACCTTATTAATATCCTTCCTGTAATTTGGTGACCAAAACTGCACATAATACTCCAAATTCGGCCTCACCAATGCCTTTATACGACCTCACCATAACATTCCAACTCTTTTCTCAATACTTTGATTTATAAAGGCCAATGTACCAAAAGCTCTCTTTACTACCCTATCAACCTGTGACGCCACTTTTAGGGAATTTTGTATCTATATTCCCAGATCCCTCTGTCTACTGCACTCCTCAGTGCCCTACCATTTACCTTGAATGTTCTACCTTGGTTTTCCCTTCCAAAGTGCAATACCTCACACTTGTCTGTATTAAACTCCATCTGCCATTTTTCTGCCAACTTTTCCAGCTGGTCCATATCCCTCTGCAAGCTTTGAAAACCTTCCTCACTGTCCACTACACCTCCAATCTTTGTATCATCAGCAAATTTGCTGTTCCAATTTACCACATTATCATCCAGATCATTGATATAGTTGACAAATAACAATGGACCCAGCACTGATCCCTGTGGCACATCACTGGTCACAGGCCTCCACTCAGAGAAGCAATCCTTCATTACCACTCTCAGGCTTCTCCCACTGAGCCAATGTCTAATCCAATTTACTACCTCACCATGTATACCTAGCAACTGAATCTTCCTAACTAATCTCCCATGCGGGACCTTGTCAAAGGCCTTACTGAAGTCCACGTAGACAACATCCACTGCTTTCCCTTCATCCACTTTCCTTGTAACCTCCTCAAAAAACACTAATAGATTTGTTAAACATGACCTACCACACATAAAGCTGTGTTGACTCTCCCAAATAAGTCCCAGTCTACCTAAGTACTTGTAGATCCTATCCCTTAGTACTCCTTCCAATAATTTACCCACTACCGACATCAAATTTACCAGCCTATAATTTCCCAGATTACTTTTGGAGCCTTTTTTAAACAATGGAACAACATGACCTATCCTCCAATCCTCCAGCACCTCACCCGTAGATACTGACATTTAAAGTATATCTGCCAGGGCCCCTGCAATTTCAAAACTAGTCTCTTTCAAGGTCCAAGGGAATATCCTGTCAGCTCCCAGGGATTTATCTACTCTGATTTTCCTCAAGACAGCAAGCACCTCCTCCTCTTCAATCTGTATAGGTTCTATGACCTCACTACTTGTTTGCCTTATTTCCATTGACTCCATGCCAGTTTCCTTAGTAAATACAGATGCAAAAAAACCATTTAAGATCTCCCCCATTTCTTTTGGTTCCATACATAGCCGACCGCTCTGATCTTCAAGAGGACCAGTTTTATCCCTTACTATCCTTTTGCTCTTAATATACCTGTAGAAGCTCGTAGGATTATCCTTCACCTTGACTGCCAATGCTACCTCATGTCTTCTTATAGCCCTCCTAATTTCTTTCTTTAGTATTTTTTGCACTTTTTATACTCCTCAAGTACCTCATTTGCTCCCTGTTTCCTGTATATGTCATACATCTCTCTTCTTTATCAGAGTTCCAATATCCCTAGAAAACCAAGGTTCCTTATTCTTATACACTTTGCCTTTAATTCTGACAGGAACATACAAACTCTGCATTCTCAAAATTTCTCCTTTGAAGGCCTCCCACTTACCAACGACATCCTTGCCAGAGAACAACCTGTCCCAATCCACACTTTTTAGATCCTTTCTCATTTCTTCAAATTTGGACTTTTTCCAGTTTAGAACCCTAACCTGAGGACCAGATCTATATTTATCCATGATCAAGTTGAAACTAATGGTGTTGTGATTACTGGAACCAAAGTGTTCTCCTACACACACTTTAGTCACCTGTCCTAACTCGTTTCGTAATAAGAGATCTAATATTGAATCCTCTCCAGACGGTACCTCTATATATTGATTTAGAAAACTTACCTGGATGCATTTTACAAACTCTAACCTGTCTAGACCTTTAATAATATGGGAGTCCCAATCAATATGTGGAAAATTAAAATCCCCTACTATCACAACTTTATGTTTCCTGCAATTGTCTGCTATCTCTCTGCAGATTTGCTCCTCCAATTCTCTCTGACTATTGGGTGGTCTATAATACAACCCCATTAAATGAGGTTTCCTGTTTCTCAGCTCCACCCACACGGCCTCGGTAGACAAGCCCTCTAATCTGTCCTGCCTGAAGTTTGAAACATCAGAACCCTGGAACATTAAGCTGCCAGTCCTGCCCCTTCTATAGCCAAGTTTAACTAGTGGCTACAATGTCATAAGTCCACATGTCAATCCATGCCCTCAGCTTGTCAGCCTTCCCCACAATACTCCTCACATTGAAATAGACACTCCTCAGAAGATTATTACCACCACACACAACCCTTCTATTTGTGACTTCGCATGAACCTTTTACATCATTTATTTTCACTGCCACTCCACTACTTTGGCACTCTGGTTACCATCGCCCTGCAAATCTAGTTTAACCCTCCCCCCCACCAATAGCACTAACAAACCTCCCCGCAAGGATATTGGTCTCCTTGTAGTTCAGGTGTAACCCGTCTCTCTTGTACAGGTCCCACCTGCCCCAGAAGAGGTCCCAATGATCCTGAAATCTGAAACCCTGCCCCCTACACCAGTTCCTCAGCCACATGTTCATCCTCCAGAGCATCCTATTCTTACCCTCACTGGCACATGGCACAGGTAGTAATCCTGAGATTACCACCCTCGAGGTCCTGCTTTTTAACTTCCTACCAATCTCTCTGTACTCACTCTTCAGGACCTCCTCACTCATTCTTCCTACATCATTGATACTAATGTGTACCATGACATCTAGCTGCTCACCCTCCCATTTCAGAATGTTGTGCACGCGATCAGAGACATCCCTGACCCTGGCACCCGGGAGGCAACAAATCATCCGGGAGTCTCTGTCACGACCACAGAATCTCCTGTCTGTACCCCTGACTATGGAGTCCCCTATCACTACCACTCTCCTCTTCTTCCTCCCTCCCTTCTGCACTGCAGAACCAGACTCTGTGCCAGAGATCCGGCTTCTGCAGCTTGTCCCAGGTAAGTCATCCCCCCACCAATAGTATCTAAGTCAGTATACTTGTTGTTGAGGGGAATGGCCACAGGAGAACCCTGCACTACCCTTTCCGCTTCCCTCACCTGATGGTAACCCAATTACCTGTGCCCTGTTCTTTAGGTGTAACTACCTCCCGGAAGCTACCATCTATAAACTGCTCAGTCTCCCGAATGATCCGGAGGTCCTGCTCCAGTTCCCTAATGCAGTTTATTAGGAGCTGCAACTGGATTCACTTCTTACAGATATCGTTGTCAGGGACACTGGAGGTCTCCCTGACTTCCCACATCCTGCAAGAGGAGCTTTCCAACATCCTGCCTGGCATTCTGTCTACTCTAAACAAAAACAAAACTTACCGGAACCTACCCTAGCCTCTGCCTGTTCACGCCGAATCCTGATTGAGCCAAAGCCATCCCACTCTGACTCAGTCCACTCCGATGATGGCTACTACGACAATGGCTGCTGTATATGGCATCTTTTCTTTTTAAACCTTTGGCATGCTATGTCACGCGCCTGCACTGTTTCCTCTTTTCCCCAATCAATTTTTTTAAAAAACATCTTCCCTCCAAAATGCCTTTACCTCTTCACTCTCCGCCTTTTGCTTCGATTTGTTAAACAATGTGCACTTCTTACAGACAGGTTTTAATGTAAAAACCTTTTTATGCTGCTGCAGAAAGAGAGAAAGTATTAAAACACTCCTAGTAGCTTTCAATTTTAATTTCAAGATGCTATCTCATTTCCTGTACGCAATGGTAATCAGGAGGAGCCCTGGTGAAGGGTCTCGGCCTGAAATGTTGACTCTTTATTCCGTTCCATAGATGCTGCCTGATCTGCTGAGTTCCTCCAGCGTTTTGTGTTTGTTGCTCTGGACTTCCAGCAACTGCAGAATCTCTTGTGTTTATGGTAATCTAGAAGTTTGGTAGTTAAAAAGAAGTATGTACTGAAACTTCAGATCGAGTTCAATATTCCTGCCAGATGTACTGTGCTGTGCCCCTTGTTGCATTTGGCAGTATATATGAGTATGGCTGAATGAAAATGAACAAACTTGAACTTGACTCAAACTAGTAAAAGCCTAACTAAACTAATCCCTTCTACCTACACAATGCTCATTGGCCTTCATTCTCAGTACATGCATGTCCCATTCCAAGCGCCTCTTTAACGCCTCTTTTGTACTTACCCCCACCACCAGCCCAGGGCTTGCACTCCAGGCACTCAGCGCTCTCTGTGTAAAGGTAAAACAGTTTTCCCCATACATCTCTGTTCAACTTAATGCAGAGCTCTGTGGAGCCTGCAATCACTGTCTCCTCTTTGGTAGCTAGCACCGGATCAGTGAAATGAATCTGCTTTTTACCGACTGGTTTCAATGAAAAACCACTGACATTTAATCTCAGATTGAACAAAGTGTAACAGAGGTTTTAAATGGCATATTATACAGTTCATGCCAAACAGTCTTCTTAACTGTGAAAAAATAAACTGACTTTATGTGGAACTGTACCCTATTCCCTAAAGGATAAATATTATGTCAATTTTTCATGGATTTTAAAATTAATTTTTACTTTTTTTCTTGTTATCTCCTCCTGTGGTGCAGGTCGAGATGTTTCAGTGAAAGATAAGAAGGGATAAGTCCTATAAGGTCATTAAAATAAAAACTTAGCTCCGTCTTTAAAGCTCCCCCTCCCCAGGCAATTAATCTAATCAACCATTCTGATTTACCACCTCACCCTCTCTATTACCTCAGTCACTGTTCTGTACTATGAACACTTTTTAGAATGCTGCTTACATTGTAAATGTACACTGGTACTGTATTTATGCACATTTTATTCTACATTTGTATTCTAACTTTATTGTTATATAATGCTAAGTTTTTATAATTGGCAAATACCGTTGCACACTGCGCCCTGACCAACAAGCCACAACAAATTCTTAATACTTGTAAACATCTATAGCAAATGCAGGTGATCCTTGATCCTGGAAGTGGAAGTGATAGGTGGATCCAGGCGAGGAGGGATGATGTGCTTATAGAGGAGGCAACAGGGGCCGGGAGGTAATAGGTGGCGGCTACAAAGTGCTCCAGAGAATGGATTCAAGTAAGAGAGGTGGAGAAGGCAGACAGGAACAGTGCAGAAAGGGAGGACTGTGTAAGTGATGGGCAGATGGAGTGGATGGAGGAGAAGAGAGAAACAAAGTGATGAGGCACTGGCTGCAGGTGTAGGGTGATCTCGGTGGGTCAGCAGGTGAGGAATAAGAGAGATGGCTTGAACATTTTACTTGAAATTTCAGAATTCTATGTTCTTAGAATTAAGTTGAAAACTTACCCGGTGGAATACGACATGCATTTCCTCTAGTTTGCTTTTAGCTTCATCCTGGCAATGGAGGAAGCAGAGGACAGGCGGGTCAGAGTGGGAGTGGGAGAGGGGAGTGGTTAGCTTCTGGGAGATCCAGGACTCTATGGTACCTGGAGCTCAAGTGCTTGGCAAAGTGGTCAGCTTGGTCGAACCAATATGGATGAAGCCACATGGAGAGCACTGAATGCAGTATGCAGGTGTGTGGAGGAGGTGCACATGGAAAGGTTGTTTCAGCCCTGAATGGTGGTGAGGGAGGAGGTGTAGGGACAGGCACTGCATCTCTTACAGTTACGAAGAAAAGTGCCTGGAGAAGGGGAGGGACGAGCAAGCCAGGGAGCCTCAGGGAGAATGGTCCTTGTGTGAAGTGAAGTGGGGAGTGCAAGGGAAGATGTGAATGGAAGCAGGGCCATGTTGTAGTTCATGAAAGTGACAAAGAATGGGGTGGTACAGTAGCGTAATAGTTAGCACTACGCTTTACAGTACCAGTGACCTGTGTTCAGTTCCTGCCCGCTGCCTGTAAGGAGCTTGTATGCACCCCGCCCCACCCACACGGATTTCCTCCCACAGCCCAAAAGCATGCCAGTTGGAAGGGTAATTGGTCATTGTAAATTGTCCCATGATTAGGTTAGGATTAACTTGAGGTTTGGTGGGCGATGCAGCTCAGGGCCAGACAGGACTACTCCATGCTGCATCACAATGAAATAAAATCAAAATTAAAAGTGGTGTGCTGGGTCTGTTGGCTGGTGGGTGGAAGGTAAGAATCAAGGGGACTCCATCCATGCTCTGTCCTGGAGGAGGTGGACTAAGATCAGTCGAGAAGAGAGTGGGGGCTCTGTCAGCCACAATCGGGGAAAAGTCCTGTTTTTAAAAGAAGAGGGACCTCTCAGGTATCACAGATTGGAAAGCCTCATCTTGAAAATAGATGCAGTGGAGACAAGCCAAGAGAAAGAAATGGCACCCTTGCCAGAGACTGGTTGGGAGGGGGTGCAGTACAGATGACAGTGGGAGTTGGGGGGGGAGTAGATAACTTCTCTCCCAAGATGGAGACAGCAAAACTAAGAAAGGAGAAGACGGCAGTAAATAAAATGAAATTGGCAAATTCAGGAACCACCACCAATGCGGTCATCAATGTAACAGAGGAATAGCCAGGGTAGGCTTGGAACAATGACTGTTCCATGTAACCAAAGAAGTAGTTGAGCAATATGGAAAATTGCCCAGACTTGTCCATATTTTCAATATTTAAAGAGTTTTTCTAGAGTTGCAGGGTAAGAAATCAATAGTTCACCTATGTGTCATTGGGTAGTTCATTAATAAACACTGCTACCTAATAGCTTCAGGGCTAAACACAGGCTGTCTAAGATACCACAGCAGAGAATAGGAATTAATGGATCTTTCTGTGGTGGCTAGTTCTGCTTTTACTAATTATATCAATGATTTTATTGAATAAACTAAATATACTATTTCTCAGTTCACCAATAGCAGCACATGCAGCACCAGCAATTACTGATCAGACTTCTCTTTCTGTACATTCTCCCTGTGACCGTGTGAGTTTCTTCCAGGTGCTTTGGTTTCCTCCTACTTTCCAAAGACATACGGGTAAGGGTGGGTGGCGTGCATGCTATGGTGGTGCCAAAAGCATGGCAAATCTTGTGGGCTCTCCCAGCATATCTTCAGGCTTTGCTGGTTGTCGATGCCCTCTACAGTGCCTATTGTCTTGTTCATTATTTATTGTAATGCCTGCACTGTCTTGTGCACTTTATGCAGTCCTGGGTAGGTCTGTAGTCTAGTGTAGTTTCTTTTTTGTTGTGTTGTTTTCACATAGTTCAGTGTAGTTTTTGTACTGTGTCATGTAGCACCATGGTGCTGAAAAACGTCTTGTTTTTACTGTGTACTGTACCAGCAGTTTATGGTCGAAATGACAATAAAAAGTGACATGACTTGAATTGATGCAAATGTATGTTTTGATGCACATGTGACAGACACAGCTGATCTTTCAAAATTGCGTAAGATTGTGAGTTGTAAGGAGGCATTAGGCCCGGATGCTTTTGCGATCCAAAGGTTCTTCTGAAATCAAAATTGAGGCATAAAACTAATTGCTTATGATAGTTTTATTGAGTGTTACCACAGCAAAGGAGAGAAAGGAAAAAGTGTGGCAAGAGACATAGAGAAAAGGGAAAGAACAAAAAAGAGTGGAGCAGGGAAAGAGAAAGAACAAAGGTGGACTGGTCTTCTTGTAGCATACTGTACCTCTCATCCTGTGTTGCTCCAAGGAGAAAAGGCCTATTCTCATAAGGCATGCTCCCCAATCCAGGCAACATCCTTGTAAGTCTCCTCTGCACCCTTTCTATGGTTTCTACATCTTTCCAGTAGTGAGGCAACCAGAACTGAGCACAGTACTCCAACTGGGGTCTGACCAGGGTCCTATATAGCTACAACATTACCTCTCAACTCCTAAACTCAGTCCCATGATTGATGAAGGCCACTGCACTGTATGCCTTCTTAACCACAGAGTCAACCTGCGTAGCAGCTTTGAGTGTCCTATGGATGCGGACCCCAAGATCCCTCTGATCCTCCACAGTGCCAAGAGTCTTAACATTAATGCTATATTCTGTCATCATATTTGACATCCCAAAATGAACCACCTCACACTTATTATCTGGGTTGAACTCCATCTGCCATTTCTCAGCCCAGTTTTGCATCCTATCAATGTCCCGTTGTAACCTCTGACAGCCCTCCACACTATCCACAACACCTCCAACCTTTGTGTCATCAGCAAATTTACTAACCCATCCTCCACTTCCTCATCCAAGTCATTTATAAAAATCAAAAAGAGTAGGGGTCTCAGAACAGATCCCTGAGGCACACCACTGGTCACTGACCTCCATGCAGACTATGACCCGTCTACAACCACTCTTTGCCTTCTGTGGGAAAGCCAGTTCTGGATCCACGAAGCAATGTCCCTTTGGATCCCATGCCTCCTTACTTTCTCAATAAGCCTTGCATGGGGTACCTTATCAAATGCCCTTCTGAAATCCATTTACACTACATCTACGGCTCTGCCTTCATCAATGTGCTTAATCACATCCTCAAAAAATTCAATCAGGCTCGTAAGTCATGACCTGCCTCTGACAAAGCCATGTGGACTATTCCTGGTCTTATTATGCCTCTCCAAATATTCATAAATCCTGTCTCTCAGGATCTTCTCCATCAACTTACCAACTACTGAAGTAAGACTCACTGGCCTATAATTTCCTGGGCTATCCCTACTCCCTTTCATGAATAAGGGAATAACATCTGCAAACCTCCAGTCCTCCGGAACCTCTCCAGTCCCCGTAGACAACGCCTCCATGACTTCCTCCTTTTCTGCAGCCGTGACACTATCTCTGATGAACAGTGCCACGCCCCCACCTCTTTTGCCTCCCTCCCTATCCTTTCTGAAACATCTAAAGCCTGGCATTTGAAGTAACGATTCCTGCCCTTGCACCATCCAAGTCTCTGTAATGGCCACATCATCATAGCTCCAAGTGCTGATCCATGCTCTAAGCTCACCGGCTTTATTTATAAAACCCCTCGCATTAAAATAGACGCATCTCAAACCATCAGTCTGAGCGCATCCCTTCTCTATCACCTTCCTATCCTCCCTTTCACACTGTCTCCAAGCTTTCTCTATTTGTGAGCCAACATCCCTTTCCTCCATCACTTCAGTTCAGCTCCCACCCCCAGCAATTCTAGTTTAAACTCTCCCCAATAGCCTTAGCAAACCTTCCCACCAGGATATTGGTCCCCCTCGGATTCAATTCCAATTCGTCCTTTTTGTACAGGGCAAGAAGCAGATGCTAAAGAGTACCCCAGTGGCTGTCCCCCTTAACAATAAGTATTCCTGCTTGCGTACTGTTGAGGGGGGAACGGACTACCTGGGGGAAGCAACAGTGGCCGCGCCTCTGGCACAAAGTCTGGCCCTGTGGCTCAGAAGGGTGGGGAAGCCATGATCATTCTTGTATTGAATAGCCATGATCATATTGAAAAATATTGTGAGCACACAGGGTCAAATAATTTATTTGTGATCTTAATTTTCAGTTTGCAAAATGTTTCAATTAGGTTGTTTATTTCATTTTAATAGGTTTTGGTTGTTTCCGTTGAGTAACCTTGGCAGATAGGTATGCTCAGGCTGTGCCTTCAAGAAATCCAAGTGAAAGACTTTCTCTAGAACTTGGAACATAGAACACTACAAACTCTTCAGCCATTATGTTGTGTCAACCTGTTATTCTATTCTAAGATCAACCTAACCCTTCTCTTGTACATAGCCCTCTGTTTTTCTATCATCTATGTATCTATCTACGAGATTCTTAAATGTCCCGAATATATGTGCCTCTACCAGCACTACTGGCAGGGTGTTTTGCACTCTCACCACTCTCTGCATAAAGAACTTACCTCTGACATCCCCCTATACTGTCCTCAAATCACCTTCAAATTATCCCCCCTCGTATTAGCCAATTCCATACTGGGGAAAAGCCTTTTGTTTACCACTCCATCCATGCCTCTTATCATCTTCCACACCTCTATCAAGTCATCTCTCATCCTACTTTGCTCCAAAAAGAAAAGTCTTAGCTCACTCCACCTCTTTTCATAAGACATGCCCTGTGGGCCATGCAGCACCCTGAAGCTTCCACATCCTTGCGGTAAAAAGATGACCGGAAGAACTTCCATGTGCATTCCCTTTGTTTCTGACTTTCAACAGCTTCTCTACCAATCTGAACCCCCTCTGCCTTTACAACAATTCTATCAGGTTCAATCATCTGCAGAGCAGTAATTGTTTCAGAATTTAGCAACTGAAAATTTATTTTATCTAGAGTGGAAAAATATTAACAACCTTTTCTGAGTCATTTCCTTCAATTCTGGAAACTCAGTCAGGCATTTCCAGAAGTAATGTTTATTTGTTTTTTTATGTGTCAACACTGTATGGCACATTAAAGATGGATGAGATCTTTTCCTGTTTGGTATTATCATGCAACAGAGAAATTATATTTGTATAAAGCTATTTTATTTGTCAATTTAATCTACTTCATGAAATAGAGTCATAGAGTTAAAGAACACTACAGCATAGAAACATAGAACAGTACACCTAGTCCACGCTGATCTATTATTCTGCCTAATCCCATCTGCCTGCACCCAGACCATGGCTCCCCATGCCCCACCTATCCATGTACTTATTCAAATTTCTCTTACATGTTGAAATAGCCACTCTCTGAGCAAAGACGTTCCCCCTTATGTTCCACTTACACATTTCATGGAGGGGCAGAGCAAAGTCAAGATAACGCTAAATGGCAACTCCTTTACTGGCCTCTTTGGAAACAGCTCTAGTTCTATCTTTGATATCTCCTTTCTTTCCTTTTCAATATTCTTTTGAAAACCCTGACGTTGGGTTACACTCTGACTTTGCGCTCTCAGGGCCTCACAAACGGCCGCCTTTACATATCCCAAGGATGTGGCCTGGAAGCCTTCAGCATTCCAGATTTTGATGCACCCATCGTTGGTAGAATGTCAGATGGAGGTGAGAGGGCATACAGGAGTGAGATATCCCAGCCACTTGAGTGATGTCACAGCAGCAACCTGACACTCAATTTTAGTAAGACCATAAAGCTGATCATGGACTTCAGGAAGGGCAAGACGAGGGAACACAAATTCTCATAGATATTATTGAACACCAACTAGACTCTATAAAATGGGGATTGTTGATAATCATTTATGCTGGAAATGTAAAAATGAGGTGGGCACATATTTTCACATGATTTGGGAATGTTTCATGGTCCGTCCATTTTGGTGTAAAGTTCTTGATTGTTGGGGAATTGGTTGGGTCCTACACTGCCCTTGTGCCCACGGCTCTGTCTCCTGGGTGACAGAACGATGATACCTAATGTAAACAATGACAAATTTACTATTTTAAAGATGGGTCTCATCACAGCTGCAAGAATTATATTGCAAAACCGGGAAAAACCCAGATGTCCCACTGAGGGAATGGACTGGAAATAGTTAAGGTTTCATCATATGAACACATGTTGGGAAGAATTAACAGTGAGGGAAAAGTGCAAGATGTGTGGGATCAATTTTGGTTGTATGTTAATTTAAGCTTAAATTGAAAGTTTTTTTCTGCTTCTTAGTTTTATATGTTTTCCTGTCATAGGATAGTTGTGTAAATATGCTGTGCTGTATCTGCTCTATGATATGCTGTGCTGCTTTGTAAAATAAGAATAAATAATTAAAAATTTGAATTACAAAAAAAAGAAATGGAGAGAGTGAGCAATTTCAAATTCCTGGGTGTCAAGATCTCTGAGAATCTAACCTGGTCCCAACATATCAATGTGGCTATAAAGAGGGCAAGACAGTGAATATATGCCATTAAGTTTGAAGAGATTTGGTTTGTCACCTAAAACACTCAAAAACCTCTACAGATGTACTATGGAGAGCATTCCGACAGTCTGCATCACTGTCTGGAATTGGGGGGGTGAGGGAAGCACAGGATCGAAAGAAGCTACAGAAAGTTATAAGGTTAGTCAGCTCCATCTTGGATACTGACCTCTGTAATATCCAAGATATCTTCAAGGACAGTTCTTCAGAAAGGGAGCATACATCATTAAGGACCAACATCACCCAGAATGCGCTCTCTTCTCATATTTCTGCTACCTTTCTGTTACAACAACAACAGAAGCCTGAAGGTACACTCTCATGATTCAGGATCAGTTTCTTCCCTTCTGATTCCTAAATGGACAATGAATCCATGAACCCTAGCTCACTTTTTTATATTATTTTGGTTTTGTACAATTTTTGATCTAACTATTCAATATACATATACATTCTTACTGTACATTACTGAGCTTAGGAGGATGATAGCACCTAACGGTGCCTCCTTTGTTTGCATCTTCAGAAACAGCTCTACTTCTTTCTGTAATATCCCTTTTTTTTCCTTTTCAGGATTCTTTTGACTTCATGCTGTCTTCAGTTCTTTGCGGAAATGTGACCGGCTCTCGGGATCTCACAAATGGCCACTATTCGACATGCCAGGACGTAGCCTAGAAGACTAATGTGCCATCAGGGCGCCATTTCTTTGTGGCTCTGGAGGTGGACGACTCGAGGTCAGTGCCACTGCCTGGTGCAGCATGGGAGATGGAAGATCGAAAGCAGTAGGCTGGCTGCTGGCTGGGTGCCCAGAGACCCAAGTTCTTTGGGCACAGAGCTCAGACTTTTAACACCATAAATCAGTGAATTGCTTGTTACGTCTCCCCTCTCGCTGTGAAACAGATACACATCTTTTTCCCTTATTAAGGAGAGAGAGAGAGAGAGAGAGAGAGCCTGTGGTACGTCAAATTACCAGGTGAACGAATAGTCTTTGGGGTACTGCAAGTCTGTGTCTTTATTGATGCTTTGCTGCATGCTTGAGTGCCTGGTGGGGGGGGGGTGCTGATGCTTTTTTGTTGGTGGGGGAGAGGGTCATTCATTTGCTGCTGCTTATGTGTGAGGGGGGGAATTGAGGTGGTTTAGGGGTTATAGTGTTCTCGTGCAGGTGTAAGAACTCTGAACTAAACACCGAGGTAAACCATAGTCAATGAGGCAGATCGCAGTAAGATTAACCGTTTACTGTTCACTCTTCCACATTAACGTATGGTGAAAACTGTTGATAAAACAATACAAAATATATACAGTATTTGTTCCTTCTTGTCATTACATTTACAACATTAATACTTGTAAAAGTAAAACTACAACAAACTATATTACATTAAAGTACAACATACAGTCAGAATCTACCTACGCCATCAATTGGCTTTAAATACACTTCACACAAACTATCCAGCAACACTTTCAGTAGCACAAGACAATAAACTTTATTAACCGTCATTACTTTTAACAGAATCAGTGTTAACATTTTTACTTCAACGGATTGATTGTCTTATGAACTTACAGCGTTGCTTCTATGATGGTTCTTAGTGCATAGAAAGAAAACTTTTCCTGCACTGATCCTGCACACACAAGCCCCCTCCTTCCCGTTTCTCCAAACCGGTATTTTCCCACAAGACGCGGCAAAAACGGGTGTGACGTCATCGCATACCGCGATACATCACAGACAATGAATTTACTTTCAACAACCTTAACTTTAACTAGAAAATAATTACAAATGAATTACTGAAGCGAAAATGTAATAAAGCTAAACAAATGCCTTAAAGGAAACTCACTCCCCGCCTGACCTTTGTAAGGTCAGCATGAACATGATACAAAACTTCAGTCTCTAAATCAGTCTTTAGGTAGAAGTAGAACGACTTCTGCAACTGGCTTTTGGTAAGTTTTCACATCACCTTGGTCAGAAGTTGTGTACAAAGTGTTCAGTGGTACATATTGATTCTTTGAGGTAGGGGACTCCTGTTTGTATTTATATTTGCGGCTAAATTTCCGAGTCTCTTGCGGGTTTGACCAGCTCAAATGTTGCGCTCGTTTGAGTTTTCTCTGTTGGTGGCTGTCACAGGAAGGGGAGTCCGGTGAACCAGGATGTCTGCACCAGACAGGATGCAGGTAAGGATCACGATGCATGGTCTGCAGGGTTATCCTCGGTACGTACATAATGCCATTGTTCGGGCTTTGAAGACAGACGGATACATTGAACTCTATTATGAACGTACACGTAGAAACGTTTTGATTTATTATAAATATAACCAAGTACTACTTTGCTATCTGTGTAGAACTTGGTGTCATCCAGCTCTAGGTCTAGCTCGTCCTGGATAAGATCCGCCATTTCCACAGCTAGGACAGCTGCGCACAGTTCAAGCCTTGGAATTGTCGGCTCGGACCGAGGAGTGAGCTTCGCCTCACCAGTTACAAATCCTACTTCAACTTGACCATCCTTCCCGACTACTTTCAAGTAAGCCACAGCACCGATGGCCTTGGTAGACGCATCCGAAAACCGTACAATTCTGTGTGCGCTGCCTTGGTGGGTGAGGTCGCAGTGTACCTACGTCGGATATGAAGCTGTTTTAGGTATTGAAGTGAATCTCCCCAAGCCTCCCATCTGCATAGCTTGTCTTCTGGCAGGGGAGTATCCCAGTCGGAGAGCTCAGAGGTAAGTTCTCTGAGATGTAACTGGTGCCAGTGGACCCAAGGGATTGAAAACACTGTTGACAGTGGAGAGAGCTCCACAGCGGGTAAATGGCTTGATCACGGTTGGCACAGAGAACGTGAATGTGTCAGTCATAATCTCCCAAAGGAGACCCAAGCTCCTTTGTGTGGATATGGTTTCTCCATCTAAATCTAGGTCTTTGATTGCTGGAGCACAGTCATCATGTGGGAAGGCCTCTGTGACTGCCTGACAGTTTGATGCGAACTTATGCAAGCAGAGGTTTGACTCAGCGAGTGAGGCTTGT
Source organism: Hypanus sabinus (assembly GCF_030144855.1). Taxonomy (NCBI): domain Eukaryota; kingdom Metazoa; phylum Chordata; class Chondrichthyes; order Myliobatiformes; family Dasyatidae; genus Hypanus; species Hypanus sabinus. The sequence continues at coordinate 87,926,826 of NC_082706.1, forward strand.
GTACGTCGGAGCAGATCGATTGCTTCGTCTTCTTTCTGTAGTGATATCAAGCCCTCATCGACATAGAAGTGCCTTTCCACAAACTTAACTGTGTCATCGCCATGCTCCTGTGCGCCCTCTCTAATGGCCCTTCGCAGCCCATAGATGGCCACGGCAGGTGATGGACTATTGCCAAAAATGTGGACTTTCATCCGGTACTCAATGACTTCCTTGTTGATGTCATTGTCCTTGTGCCATAAGAAACGGAGGAAATTGCGATGGTCCTCCTGTACTAAGAAGCAATGGAACATCTGCTGGATGTCCGCTAAGATTGCGACCTTCTCCTTCCGGAAGTGCAGTAGGACCCGAGAAGGGTATTGTTAAGGTCGGGTCCTGTAAGGAGCATGTCATTAAGGGAGACACCAGTGCACTGAGCACTGGAGTCAAAGACCACCCTGATCTGATTGGTCTTTTGTGGGTGGTAAACCCCAAACATTGGGAAGTACCAGCACTCCTCACCTTCTTTCAGTGGCGGTGCTACTTCAGCATGTCCATTAGCGAAGACCTTCTCCATGAATGCTACGTATTGTTGCTGCATCTCAGGTTTCCTTTCCAGGGTTTGTTGCAAAGACGTGAACCGCTTGACTACCTGCTCTTTGTTGTTTGGCAAGCACTAGCGTGGTTCTCCGAAAGATAATGGGGCAACCTATTTGCTTCGTTTCTGAAGACCTTGATGTCCATTATTTTTAAGAAGATGGCATCTTGTGCTGATGGAGCAAGTTTATTATCATGCTCAGTTTGAGCGAAGACTGACTGTCCCAGCGTCTTGTCGGTTACTTCACATTTGTTAAAGCCTTGTCGTGCTTCCTTGATACACATGAAACTTGTGCAGGGTTGAAAAATTGAATGGCGGCCACTGTCTAGCACATTGGTCTTGAGTGTGTTAACAGTTGGTTTGTGTACATTGCCAAGGCACACCTCTCCTATCACCACCCAGCCCAGATCCAGGCGTTGGGCAAAGGGGGTGTCGTGTGGTCCATTGACCTGTTGCCTGACCTTGTGCACCTGGAGAATGTCTCTTCCGAGTAGCAAGAGTATTTGGATCCAGTTCTGGGATGTGCTTGGCTATATGGTGGAGATACAGCTGGTGTCGCACTGCGCTTGGCGTTGGAATTTCGGAGTGGTTATTCAAAATTTCATTGCACTCTAAGAGTGGAGGGAGACGGATGACAACTTTACCATCCAGCCACTCGAGCTGGAAGGCTTCTGCCTTCCTGTCATATGTTTCTACACTGCCTGAGCAAGTTCTAAGGTAGTACAGGAACTGATTTCTCTCTACGTTGAACAAGTCAAAGAACTCTGGACTGACTAGTGAGCGATTGCTCTGATAGTCCAGAATTACATAGGCTTTGGTGGCCTGTCTTTGGCTCCCTTAGGGTACACCTTAGTGAGGCAGATCTTTGAACAAGAACGGCTTTACTGAGCTTGACCGCAAACTTCTGTACAGTTCAAGCTGACAACAGTTGTTCTGGAGTGATCCTTTCCCTCCCCGCCATCCTCTTGTGAGGGTGAAGGAGCTTTGTCAGTTTGCGATAATGGGCCGGGATGCATGGCCCCATCGTGATTAGTGCTGTTGCATTCCGAGCACTTCCTGGGAATCGTACAATCTCTAGCGAGGTCAGAAGTAGAGGAACAGCATTTAAAACATACTTTTTTCTCCTTGAGAAAGGCCATTCTCTTGTCAAAGGGTTTTTTTCTAAACGTTCTGCATTTTTTGAGGGGGTGGGGTTTGTTGTGCAATGGACAATTCTTGCTAGGGTCATTGTTAGTTGTGAAGACTTCAGTTTTACGCACTGAGACAGGTTTATTGATGTTCAAATTATTTGAAGTGGATTTAACTGGCTTGGTGTAAATTGTACTGCTACCTTGACTCATGAAGCTAGGGTTGTTTCGCTTCTTTGCCTCCTTGCACACAAACCAAGTGAAATACTTAAAGGGAGGAAATCGACCACCGTTCTCCTCCTTGTACTCTGAACCAACAGATACCCACCTTTCCTGCAGCCCAAATGGAAGTCTATCCACGATTGGTCTAATTCCGTATGAAGTATCTGGATATGACAGGCCAGTTAAATAGCCATTTTCTTTAGCGCCTTCAATCTCCATGAGTAAATCTCCGAGTTCTCTTAGCTTAGTGTGGTCCTTGGCTGACACCCCAGGAAAATTTTCCAGCCGTCGAAATAGTGCTGTTTCAACAATTTCAGGGGCTGCATAGCACTCCCAAAGTCTCTCCCATGCTTTGTGTAAGGCTAGCTTGGGGTTGTTGATGTACACTGAACGTATGTGTCTCACCTGTTCACATGATTCTTTTCCTAGCCATTTTGTCATTAGATCCAACTCTTGGGTTGCTTCGAGCTGGAGTCTGCCTGTAGCGTTGACGAATGAGGAGTACCATGCACGGTAATTTTCAGGCTTATCGTCAAACTGGTATAGTCCTGAAGTGATGAGATCTTGTCGTGCTAAATACTGTGCCATGGGTTCAACTGCCAGTGGCAAGCTGGTTGGGGGAATATGTCGGTGGGCATATGACTGAGGGTGTACGTTCATTATGGGATTTGCTGTTCTGAATTCAGCCTTTGCCTCTTCTCTCACCAAATCTGGTAAGTTTGGTGTCGAGAAGAATTTGTCATCAGCCCTTTCATTCTTGAGTTTGTCGCAAAGCTGCAAGGGTAAATTGTCTTCCTCAGATGGATGTGATGGAATTGGGCTTCTCTTTGACTCCTCATGAAATGGGACTTTAGCAAATAAGTATGGAGAGGAAGAACGAATCTTCAGGTCCATTTGAGATCGGAGGTATTCGCTAGTGCATTCCAATCTGGTCCTTTCTGAAGCAGATTTTACTTCATCTAGAACATGCATTTCTTCAGTACTTTCTAATATTTCCGCTTCCACCCTGGCAGCATCAGCTTCTGTGCATAGCATCAGCACTTCTAACTCTGTTTCTGTCCTTACCTTTTCCCTTTGGTTTTTGGCTTCTCTGGCAGCCTTTTCCATTTTCAATTTTGCTTCCTGTTTAGCGTACAACACTCGCACCTTGGTGGTTTCTGCTTTAGCTCTTATGTGGGCAGCCTTATTTGCTGATGCCCTACTACTCCTGGTGCTGGATGGCAACGACTTGATGCTGAATTGCGTGGCCATCATACCATTTGTCAAAACACCTGATAATGCTGCCTTTTCACTGTAGTGTTCTCGTACAGGTGTAGAAACTCTGAACTAAACACCGAAGTAAACCATAGTCAATGAGGGCAGGATCACAGTAAGATTAACCATTTACAGTTCATTCTTCCACATTAATGTATGGTGAAAACTGTTGATAAAACAATACAAAATATATACAGTATTTGTTTCCTTCTTGTCATCACATTTACATCATCAATATTTGTAAAAGTAACAAACTATATTATATTAAAGTACAACATACAGTCAGAATCTACCTACGCCATCAACAGGCTTTAAATACACTTCACACAAACTCTCCAGCAATGCTTTCAATTGCACAAGAAAATAAACTTTATCAACCGTCATTACTTTTAACAGAATCAATGTTAACATTTTTACTTCAACCGATCGATTATCTTATTAACTTACGGCGTTGCTTCTGTGATGTTTCTTAGTGCATAGAAAGAAAACTTTTCTCACGCTGATCCTGCACACCACACAAGCCCCCACCTTCCCGCTTCTCCAAAGCGGTATTTTCCCACAAGATGCGGTGAAACCGGGTGTGACGTCATCGCATGCCGCGTTACATCACAGACAGTGAATTTACTTTAAACAACCTGAACTTTAACTAGAAAATAATTACAAATGAATTACTAGAGTGAAAATGTAATAAAACTAAACAAGTGCCTTAATGGCAACACAGAGGTTCTAATGTTTAACTGTCATTCATTCTTTGGGGCACTCTTCTGTTTTTCTGGATGTTTGCAAAGAAAAAGAATTTCAGAATGTATATTGTTAACATTTCTTTGACATTAAATGTACCTATTGAAACCTATTGAAATTGATTTACTTATTTATTGATTTACACCTTATATTCTGTCTGGGAAGCCTTCAACTTGATGGCATGAACATTGATTTCTCTAACTTCTATTAATGCCCCCTCTCCCCTTCTTACCCCATCCCTTATTTATTTATTTGTTTGTTTATTTATTTATTCCCCCCCTTTACTTTCCTTGTTCTCTCTTTTCTCTCTCTGTCCCTCTCACAATCACTCCTTGCCTGCTCTCCATCTCCCCTTGGTGCTTCCTTTCTCCCTAGGCCTCCTGTCTCATGATCCTCTCCCTTCTCCAGCTCTGTATCCCTTTTGCCAATGAACTTTCTAGCTCTTAGCTTCATCCCTCCCCCTCCTGTCTTCTCCTATCATTTCGGATCTCCCGCTCCCCCTCCCACTTTCAAATCTTACTATTTCTTCTTTAAGTTAGTCCTGACGAAGGGTCTCGTTCTGAAACATTGACCTGCTATAGATGCTGCCTGGCCTGCTGTGTTCCACCAGCATTTTGTGTGTGTTACTTGAATTTCCAGCATCTGCAGATTTCCTCGTGTTTGCATTACTTACTTATTCTTTTCTTTCAATGTTATCATGTATTGCATTGTACTGCTGCTACTAAGTTAACAAATTTCACGATTCATGCCAGTGACTGTGAACCTGATTCTGATTCTGATCTGAACATTAGGAGTTGGGGTCAAGAATGGGGAATGAGGTAGAAGTGTTGACACTGTGCTGGGGTGGCCAATGATGATTGTAACACAATGTTGCAACATTAAGAACCTAACTGTCCCAATAAATGTGTCTCCAAAAACAACTTGGACTAACTTCTACACAGTGCAAAGGAGCATTGTGCATGGTCACAACACAAGAGATTCTGTACATGCTGTAATCCAGATCAACACACATACACAAACTGCTGGAGGAACTCAACAAGTCTGGAATAAAGAGTTGACATTTTGGACCAAGACACTTCACCAGGATTCTTGGTCTGAAACGTTGGCCATTTATTTCTCTCCATAGATGCTGCCTGATCTTCCTTTAGTTATTTTTTATTGAGATACAGCACAGGGTTAAGATGGCACCAAGTGGCTGCCTCTTCAAGCTCATCTGCAAAAACAGCTTAAATTTCTCCCTTTAATGTCTCTTTTTTCCCTTTTCCAGGTGGTTGGAGTTCTATTGAAGTCCTGATCTGCAAGCGCTCATTGTCCGAATGTTTTCCAACATTCTCCTGGCGTGGCTTGAAAGATGGTGTCGCCTGCACGGCCCTGTGGACAGCCAATTCTAGTCCGGTGTTGCTGACTGAGGCATTGGGAGAGGAGGAACGTCAGGATTTCACTGTGGTGGATGTGGAATAGAGGGCTCTGTGGTCAAGCGGTCGCACACTGCTCTCTCTCTCTTTCTCTTGATTGGGGGACAATTTGCTAATTGTCAAGTCAGGAATCTCGGAGTAAAAAGAGGCATGGCAGACCGTAACAGCGACTGTCAGTCTCCCCTTTCGCTGTGAAAAATGGGTCACTTCTCTTTGTCTCCTGCTGGTGAGGGAGAGAGCCTGTGACATGTCAAACTGTTGAGGAAACAATATTTTTGATGACTGCAAATGATGGTCTCTCTTCAGGTGCTTTGCTGTTGCTTGATGGGGGGGTGGGTGCAGAGGCTTTTTACTGAGGGGGAGGTTGATGCTTTAGTGCTTGCAGCTGCTTGCGCGGTGGGGTTTTAGGGTTCTAGTATTTTTCTGTCATTCATTCGTTTGCAATCCTTCTGTTTTTTGTGGATGTTTTGCGAAGAAAATTATTTCAGGTTGTATACTGTATATATTCTCTGATAATAAACAGGACCATTTTAGAATAGGCCCTTCCAGCCCTTTGAGCCACACAGCTCAGTAGTCCCCTGATTTAATCTGAGCCTAATCATAGAACAATTTACAATGTTATATTAACCTGCCAACTGGTATGTCTTCGGACTGTGGGAGAAAACCAGTGCACCCGGAGGAAACCCACACAGTCACAAGGAGAATGTACGAACTTCCTAATGCCAGCAGAAATTGAGCCCAGGTTGCCTGTATTTTAAAATGTTTGGTACCACAAAATTACCTGTTGAGTTCCTCCAGCATTTTGTGGGCACCGTGCATAGAATGACATTATCTCGTGCATGAGTGATGTGTGAACTGTGTCAAGCATGTAAAGCTGAATCATTTCTGGAAATGCACGAGTGAGTTTCCAGAATGAAGAGAAGAGGCCCTTAAATGCTTGCAATTATGTCCCACTACAGGTAAAATCAATTTTCAATCACAACATGCTGACAAGAACTGCTGTGTGTGATTGAATTTCTAAGCCACGATGGTTAAAAAGATAATTCCATGGATGATTTAGTCTCAAAACATTGCTGAGGACTTACACAGAATTTAAAATGCTGAATGAAGACATTAGTATCAGCAGAGTTACTTAATGTTCAGTTACTAGATATTCAGATATTGTTCATAACTGCGTCACAGAGAACTAATTTATTTGGAGTTGAGAAATTCAAGATTCAAGATTTGATATTGAGATTCTTCAGTAAACGAATGCAAAGGAGAACAAAATTATTGTTACTCTGGATCTGATAGAGCATGAAAAAAACACAGCAGGCATGAAGAAAATTTTAAAAACAAAATGAAAGAAACCATGAACATAAGCATGAAAGCAATCTTATAAAACACAATGTACATGGCTTTGGTTGTCTGAAATCCCTGACTAGAAGCTTTGAAACACTGTCTATGAACTTAAAGCTAGCTCCATTATTGGGAGCCAGAGAAGCTGCTGAGTCTTTACATGTCACCAATTTGCATCCTTGTCATGTATTGTGTAAAATAATAAATTTACATTGGTTTGTACATAATATTACACTAATATTTGAGAAATATTCTAAATATATTGTTTAATTAAGTGTTCTTTGTTTATTTACATAATTCATGATGGGTTATATGGAAGAGGTAGGTGAATGGCTTACATGATAACACTACATGCCGTATGTGCATGCCTCTCTGAAGTATCATTAAGTAGACCCAGCTCCTGTGTCTTCCTTTCAGTTAGTTTTTGGAGTTACAAAGCATAACAGTGGCGACAAGGAAGTTTTAAAACAAACCTGAGATAACTACCTACCTTTTGAAGCATGTTCTTTTTTCTGTGTAAAGTGAGAGGGGGATGGTCAAGTTTTTTTAAAAATAGGCAAGCAACAGACAAAATTCACAGGTTCATAAACAGTGAATACCGAATGGTAATAATAAATAAATATAAAGCAGAAATGGCTGACTACATCAGAAAGATAGACATGTTCGATTGCACAATAGATAACTGAGTGATGTATACTGAATGACCAGTATTTTGAAGCAAATAAAATAACCAAGTGCCAGTTTTGCTGAGTGTAATAGATGGAAAAGCTTCAATTTTCTTAGAAGGTAGATGCTCACATAGTCAGAATAAACTTTACTGTTATCATGAAAGTAATGCAGCAACATTTAGAACAAAACCCATTGTTGATTGCAGAATGCTTTCATGAGCAGAATCAAAAAGAAGGGAATCCCATTTCAGCATATCCAGCTGAACTGAAGAAATTGTCTCAGCATTGTCAGTTCAATGATGGGCTTAACAATACACTGACTAGTTTTTTAATTTGTAGAATTTCCATCTCCAGTCAGTTCCATCTTGGGTACTAGCTTCCATAATATTCAAAACATCTTCAAGGAGTGGTGCCTCATAAAGGCAACATCCATTATTAAGGACACAAATTCCACTGCATGCTCCCGTCTCATTACTACCATCAGGAAGGAGGTACAGAAGACTGAAGGCACACATTCAGCGATTCAGGAACAGCTTCTCTTCTCTGCCATATGATTCATAAATAGACATTGAACCCATAAACACTATCTCACTTTTTTTTAGTATGTATTATTTCTAATTTTTGAACTAGTTTTAATCTATTCAATATACATCTATATACTTGCTGTAATTGATTTACTTATTTTTTCTTTCTATATTATCATGTACTGTCTTGTGTTGTCAGCTGCTGCTAAGTTAACAAATTTCATGACGTTTGCTGATAATAAACCTGATTCTGATCTTACAAGAAAACATTGAAAAATGGCTCCTAACTGAACGACAACTCACACTGAAAAGAGCAGTTGAAATCACTGCATCAATGGAAGCAGCTGCCAGACAGGCAAGTGGAATGCAGTCAGGAATGAAAGTGAGCATGAACAAAATTGCAAAGTCGAAACAGAAACCTGTCTCACTGAACAAATTGTATTAGCTCTGTGGCAGGGGATCACATAGGGGATCACCAGTGCAGATTTTAAGGTGAAACTTGCAGAAATGGCAACAAAGTAAGTCATATAGAAAGAGAACTTTGGCCAGTCAAAAGTAAATGGACTGCACATGGAAGAGAAAAAATAAAAAGTCAAGTTGCAGCTTCAAAAAGTACTAATCTGCATACTGTTGATGAAAAATCTGATATAACTGAAAGAGATATAAGGCTAGGTAGTCTTGAGATTTCCAATGTGAAAACTAACAAGAGACAAGCAGACCAGAGTCAGACACAGTCAGTCAGTCTTGACAGAGAGACCACAGTCAGTCCTGTTGGCAGGAACATCTCTGACTCCATCACACTGAGCACTGGATCCCCACAAGGCTGTGTGCTTAGCCCATTGCTGTTTACATTGCTAACACATGACTGTGCAGCCAGATTCAAGGAGAACCTGATCATTAAATTTGCTGATGATATCACAGTGGAGAGAGTGGAAAACATCAAGTTCCTTGGGGTGCAGATCTTGGACAATCTCACCTGGTCCAGGGACACCACTGGGATTGTGAAATGTGCCCAGCAGAGATTGCAATTTCTGAGGAAGCTTAAACAAGCATCACCCCCCACTAACATCTTAACTACATTCTACAGAGGCGTGGTTGAGAGTGCGCTGACCTTTTGCAACACAACCTGGTACTCCAGCTGCAGTGCTGCCGACAAAAAAGCCTTGCAGAGGGTGGTTAGGGGAGCAGGGAAGGTTATTGGGGTCTCACTACCTTCTGTCCAAGACCTCTTTCAGAGTTGATGCCTCCAGAAGACACGGTACATCATTAAAGACCCCTCACACCCTCTCCATGAACTGTTTGTTCTTCGGCCATCAGGTAAACGTTACAGGAGCATCAAAACAAAAACCGCAAGGCTACTGAACAGCTTCCTCCCACAGGCAGTCAGACTGCTAAATAGCTGCACTACCTGACTCTGTTTTGGACACTTTTAACTTGCACTGGACACTTATAACTTGTTTTTAACTGACATGTGGCTGTTGTGTTTTACTATTTATTGTTACGTTTGTTATTTATTGTTGCATTTGTTATGTTATGATTACACTGCTCCTGGGAAATGCTGTCTCATTCTGCCCTGCAGAGCTGATGTACAGTTAGAATGACAATAAAGTTTTTGAAACTTGAATCTTGAATCTTGAATCAATATGGCTTACATGAGAAGTGAATGTCAAGTTAACTAAAATGGAATTGCACACTGCCTTGGCTGTTTCAGTCACTTCATAAAATGAGTTTGAATAGCCTTTCAAAGATTCTAAACTGAAGCCTGCAGATATCCAACTATGAACTTATGCTGGAGAAAAGATAACTCCTGTGGGAATGGCAATTGGTAAAGTACAACAACCAACAAGCCACATTGAGCTTGTATGTGATAAAAACATGAGGACAAGCATTGTGGGGCTGCGATTGGCTGAGACAGCTACAACTTTTTTAGAGGTCTAGCCACTATTTGAATGTTCCATCCCCTGCAATAATCAACTGAAAGTGAATTAAGGGAGGTATGGGATGATGTCACAGCATTGTTCAAGGATAACACTGGAAAACTCAAGCGTCTTTCTACAGAGGCACAATTGAGAGCATCCTGACTGGCTGCATCACTGCCTGGTATGGGAACTATACCTCCCTTAATCACAGGACTCTGCAGAGAGTGGTGCAGACAGCCCAGCCCATCTGTAGTTGTGAACTTCCCATGATACAGGACATTTACAAAGATGGGTGTGTAAAAAGGGCTCGTAGGATCATTGGGGACCTGAGTTACCCCAACCACAATCTATTCCAGCTGCTACAACCTAGGAAATGGTACCGCAGCATAAAAGCCAGGACCAACAGGCTCCGGGACAGCTTCTTCCACAAGGCCATCAGACTGATTAACTCACACTGATTTGAGTGTATTCTATGTTACGTTGACTGTTCTATTTATTATAAATTATTATGATTGCACATTGCACATTAAGACGGAGACATAACATAAAGAGATCCACTCCTCATGTATGTGAAGGATGTAAGAAATAAAGTCAATTCAATTCGATTAGATATCAAGGGTAAAATGGTGGTATATGAAAATGCCACACCCAAGTTTTTTAAAGCCTATCCAGCTCCTGAGATAATCCATGATAAAGAAGTGTGAACTAGATCATATGGGGACTGAAGTAATTCTTTCTGAGCTTGTGTGGAGCCACAAAGAGTGGGTCTGTCAGGATCTGTGGTGATTTTAAGGTCACCATCAACACAGTGCTGAAAGTAGATTGATGCCCTCTGCCCAGGATAGAGGATATCTTTGCAAACCTTTCTGGAGGGAAGCACTTCAGCAAAGTGGACTTAGCTGAGGCCAACCTACAGATGGAGATGGAAGGGGAATCCAAAGCTCTTCTCACCATAAACACTCAAAAGGGCTTCAGCACAACAACAGGTTTATTTTTGGAGTAGCATCCGCACCTGCACCCTGGCAGAAATCTATAAGGCTGTGAGGCTACCTGGGCACTCAGTGTTACCGAGATGGCATCATTGTTTCTTATGAGGATGACAAGAAACATTTCAAAAACCACAAAACAGCGTCAAAAAGATTAAGAGATTATGTACTCTGAGCACAATGCAACAAGTGTGAATTACTTAAATCAAGCATCACTTGCTGGGGTCATGTTATGGACACACAAAGATTACGCAAGTATGCTGATAAAATTTAAGCAATGTCGGGTGCTTTAAGGCCAATGGACATGTCATATTTGTGGGCATTTCAAACCTGTCTACTGTAGTTCACCACACGAACTCATTTCTACAGAACGGAAAGAAATGGCAATGCGTAAAGCAGTGTGAGGAGTCTTCTCAAAAGGCAAAGTAAATGGTGACATCAGACATTGTACCCACCCAGTATGATTCACACTATCAAGTGAAGCTTGCTTATGATGGCTCACTTCATGGTATGGGTGCAGTCATGTCACATGGAAGTGAACACAGCCTTTGCATCATTTTCCCTTATGACAGCAGAGAAAAGTTACACACAGATTGACAGAGAGGCCTTGAGAAATGTTTGGGGTGTAAGGTTTTTCTACCGGTACCTGTAGAGAGAGTGTAACCTCATTGCTGATCAGCAAGCAGCAGTGTTGATTTTCAATCCACAGGAGGGTGTTCCATTAACAGCAGCGGCATGAATGCAGAGATGGGATCTGCCTCAATAGAGGACACAATCACAGGTTCAGATTCAAGAGGACAGCTAATGGAAATGCCGATAGATTGTCTTGTTTATCCTTGGAAAGAGAAATAACTGAGAATTTTACAAAAGAGGACCCTCCTCTTGGCATATGCAAATTAAAATCACCACAGAAGTGTTCCAAAGGAAAACCAGAGAAGACCCCAGTCAACCCAAAATTGCTGGAATGTGCAATTTCCCCCTTTTTAACAGCTCTGGAATGAACTTGCCCTTAACAGGGGGTTGCCTTTTTGTAGAGATTGAGAGTTGTCCTCCCATCCAATCTGAGAGCTAAAATGTTGCAGGAGCGACTTGCTGGCCATCTGGGCATGGTGAAGTTAAATGCAATGCTTCAAAGCTTTGTCTAGTGGCTTGGGATAGATCAGTAGAACAAGCAGCTTGCCATGCACTGTTCAGGAAGCCAACGCATCCAGAGGATGCCAAGAGCAGCGCCTGTCCATCACTAGAAATGGCCTGCATTACCCTGGCAGAGGACTCATGTGGATTTTGCCAGACCATTCATGGGCACTAATTTCTTGGTCATAGTGGATGCAGCTACATGTGGCCAGAAATGTTCCCAATAGCCTCTACTACAGCCTTGCACACTATTGCTTTCTTGAGAAGTCTCTTCTCAACGACTGGTATTCCACTACACTTAGTCAGTGACAAATGACCACAGTTTGCTACAGAACAGTTTCAGTCATTCCTGAAAATGAATAGAATATGACATATTACATCTGCACTGTACCACCTAGCCACGAGTGGTTTGGCGGAAATGTTTGTCCAGAGTCCAAAGAATGAACTGCGAGCAATGTCAGCAGAACACACTACACTGACACTGAATCAGAAGTTTGACAATCTCCTTCTTGGAGACTGCAATGCAACACGCTCCATGACCACCAACTCACCAGCTACGCCAATCCTGGGTTATCCTTGTGCTCATGCTTGGATCTGCTCAAACCCGATCTCAGAAGGAGAATGCAGGACAAGCAGCTGAGTCAAATTGAGGGCTCCTCAAACAAGGAGGTTTGATGTTTCACTCCCGGACAAGCAGTCCTGGTGAAGGTCTAGAGGTGATCAAAAGTGGGTACTTGGAAAGATTAAGGACAGAACTGGCCCACTCTCCAACACAGTGAAAATTCCATCTGATGTCAACTGGAGATGACACATTGATCATTTGAGGACAGCAGAATCAATTGTTCAGGAAGAAAGGTGCCTTGAGCTGTCAAAATTCAGTCCCAGAGGTTAAGGGTGAAAGGTAAAATGTTTAATGGGGACCTGGGAGGGAAATTCTTCACTCATAGGGTGATGTGAGTGCCTGTGGAAGTAGTGGATTCAGGATTTGATAGGGAAATGGATGGGAGCATTATGGAGGGCTATAGTCCAGGTTTTCTTTTTGATTGGACAGCGGGGGGACAGTAGTAGTGTTCTCACGCAGATCTGGAGAGAAGCTTGAAAAGGCAGCTGGTTTTCAGCAGAGGTTTTTGATTGAACTGCGGAGCAGGTGTAGTAGAAGCAGTCCCGCACAGGTCCGGAGTGGAGATTGAAACCCCAGTCTCCATAAATGAGAGGTACTGTCTAGCAGTGTGGTCATCACCGGAGTTGTCTGAGTCAGAGTGGTAAGGTTTTGGTGAGAACAGGTAGAGGCAAGGTAAGTAGGTAAGTTTATTTCTTATTTGCCTCTTGTAAGAATAAGGGGTATGTCTGCAGGGCCTGTGTTCTGTTCAGGGTGTCAGACGTGGGAATTCCAGGAGACTTTAACCCTCCCACAAGATGGCCACATCTGCACCAGGTGCATCGAGATGCAGCTTCTTAGAGACTGTGTTTGGGATTTGGGGCTGCAGCTCGGTGACCTTTGGCTTGCTAGGGAAAGCAAGGTGGTGATAGACAGGAGCTATAGGGAGGTAGTAACCTCAAGGCTACAGGAGACAGATAAATGGGTGACTGTCAGGTGAGGGAAAGGGGAACATCAGTTAGTGGAGAGCACCCCTGTGGCCGATCCCCTCAACAGTAACTACTCCATTTTGAGTACTGTTGGGGGGGGGGGGGGGACAACCTACCTGGGGGAAGCAACAGCAATTGTGCCTCTGGCACTGAGTCGGGCTCTGTAGCTCAGAAGGGTAGGGAAATGAAGTAGATGGCAGCAGTAATAGGGGACTCTCTAGTCAGGGAGACAGATATTGATTCTGTGGACACAAAACGGAAACACGGATGGCAGTTTGCCTCCCAGGTGCCAGGGTCCGAGATGTTTGTGGATGCATCCACAATATCCTGAAAAGGGAGGGTGAGCAGCCAGAGGCTGTGGTACATATTAGTACCAACAACATAGGAAGAAAAAGTGGGGAGGTCCTGTAAAAAAGAATGCAGGGAATTAGAAAGGAAGCTGAGAAGTAGCACTTCAAAGGTACTAATCTCGGGATTGTTGCCTGTGCCACACAACGGTGAGAATAGGAACAGAATGAGGTGGTGGATAAATGCGTGGCTGAAGGATTGGAGCAGGGAGCAGGGATTTAGATTTCTGGATCATTGGGACCTCTTCTGGGGCAGGTTTGACCTGTTTAAAATGAATGGGTTGCACTTGAATCCAAGGAGGACCAATATCCTTGCGGATAGGTTTGATAGAACAGTTGGGAGTGGTTTAAACTAGTGTAGTGGTGGGATGGGAACCAATGTGATAGAGCTGAGGATGAGCCAGCAGGCTTACAAGTAGATGATGGGTGTAACATGAATGTAAGGAAAGACAAGCCAATGATTGGGTACAAATACTGACAGAACAAAGAGTTAAATTGTATCATAGAGACAAAATTCAAAAGGGTGAAGAACGCAGGACTGAAGGTGCTGTACTTAAATGAAGATAGTATTCAGAATAAGGTGGATGAACATGTGGTGCAATTAGAGATTGGTTGGTAAGATGTTGTAGGCATCATTGAGTTATGGCTGAAAGAAGGTCATAGTTGGGAACTTAATATCAAAGTATATACTTAGTATTGAAAGGACAGGCAGAAAGGCATAGGCAATGGTGTGGAGATGGAATTTAATCTTTTGAAAGAGGAGACATAGGATCAGAGAATGCCAAATCTTTGTGAATGGAGTTAAGAAATTTCAGGGGTAAAAAACCACTATGGAAGTCATATATAGGCCCCCAAATAGTAGCCAAGATGTGGGGTTGAGATTGTAAAGGGAGCTGGAAAGGGCATGTAATAAGGGTAATGACGCTTTTGTAATGGGGGACTTCGATATGCAAGAGGATTGGAAAACCTGGTGGACATCAAATCGCAGGAGAGGGCACTTGTTGAATGCCCATGAGATGGCTTTTTAGAGCAGCTTGTGCTTGAGCCTACTCAGGGAAAGGCTATCTTAGTTTGGGTTTTGTGTAATAATCTCAATTTTATTAGGGAGCTGAAGGTAAAGGAATCCTTTGGAGGAAGTGATCTTAATATGATTGAATTCATGCTGCAATTTGAGAGGGAGAAGCATAAGTCAAATGTATCAGTATAAGTTTGCAGATGATAGGAAGATAGGTGGAGGGATATGTAGTGCTGAGGAAGCAATGCAATTGCAACAGGACAGACAAGTTGGAAGAATGGGCAAAAATGTGGCAGATGGAAAACAATGTTGGGAAATGTATGATAATGCATTTTGGTAAGAGGAACAGAAGTGCAGACTATTATCTAAGTGGGGAGAAAATTCAAACATCGGAGGTGCAAATGGACTTAGGAGTCCTTGTTCAAGACTCCCAGAGGGTTAATTTACAGGTTAAGTATGTGGGTAAAGAAGCCAAATGCAATGATGGCATTCGTTTCAAGTGGAATAGAATATAAAAACAAAGAGCTAATGCTAATGATTTATACAACACTAGTCAGGTCGCACTTGGAGTATTGTCAACAGTTTTGGGCCCATATCTCAAAAATGATGTGTTGTCATTGGAGAGAATCCAGAGGATGTTCACAAGGATGATTCTGGGAATGAAGAGGTTAACATATGAGGAACATTTGGCAGCTTTGGACCTGTACTTACTAGAATTTAGAAGAATGTGTGGGGATCTCATTGAAATCTACCAAATATTGGAAGGACTACATAAGGTGGATGTAGAGAGGGTGTTTCCTATGGTAGGGGTGTCTAGAACTAGAGGACACAGCCTCAAAACTGAGTGGCAACTCTTTAGAATAAAGTTAAGGGGAATTTTTTTTAGCCAGAAAGTAGTGAATCTGTGGAATACTCTGCACAGACAGCTGTGGAAGCCAAGACCTTGGGTATATTTAAAGTGAAAATTGATAGTTACCCCATTGATCAGAGCATCAAAAGTTGTGGTGAGAAGGCAGGTGTATGAGGTTGAGTAGGATCTGGAATCATCATGATGGAGTGGTGGAGCAGACTTGATGGACTGAAAGGCCCAATTCTGCACCAATGCCTTATGGTCTTAGGAGCAGGTCAATGGGACTAGGCAGAATACTAGTTCAGCATGAACTAGATGGGCCAAAGGGCCTGTTTCTGACCTGTAGAGCTCTACGACTCTATAAATCTGGATTTTGCCCAAATAGATTTCAACACACTTGCCTGAGGATGAAAGGTTTTCACTGTTAGATATTTGTGTCATCCTTAAAAGTTGTTTTACCAAGGGCTCAGGGGCATTGTGGTGGAATTAGAACACCTTTGTTTTCCTTATTTTACAAATGACATTTTACTTTGAGTAAACTTTTTAAATCCATTTATTTTTGCTACTTATGAAGTATGCCTTAACGTTTACAGGTGTAATTTGTTTTTACACACCCAGGTCTACAGTTAATGCAGTAGATTTCTTCAGCAGATGAAGAAACAACATCTATGAAGTTAGAGTCAATAAATAGCATTGGTGTTATAAATATTTCTAAACTGTTAATAACAGCTTTATGACAGAACTTCTCAGAACTGGTTTAGGCTGGTTTCATAGTAACACGTATAGATTTGCTAATGCTGTAAAATTCTGATTAAGACATAGGTTATTTTGAATGGATCATACTTTATTTAACACTGTTACTTAAGCATGTACAATAATTAATATAGGTTATCAGTGATTTGAGATTAGAAGATTGAATGTACTTATACTTCAAATATGAGATTGAGTAATCTGTTCACTGTTACAAATGAAAGAAGATGGTTGAGGAGCTGATGAGAATTACAAATGAATGTTGAATTTTCCAGAGACGACCTGTATCTACCTTGATGCAACACTCCAGCTTTGCCATCAGTCAATATTTTTCAACCTCTTTCAATGTTTATTGGCACCTAGAAGCATTGAAAATATATTAAAATCATAAAAAGAAATTTATTTTAAAAATCTTGAAACTTAATGGCAGAGACTGATCACAAACTTCTGTCAGTGAATCGATCGGCAACTCAGAACCTCTGTATTTAAGTACGTATGTACTGGTTTACCAAACATTGGCATTTACACAGGTACAGTACACGCCAAGAATATATTGCATAGCTGCCAACATAATCTGGGCAAAACATGAAGGGCCACCTGTTCTCCTAAGCCCCTTTGCAGAGAAAAGCTGTGGTGTCCTAGCCAGCCTGTGTTTAGCCCTATACCAACATAACTGAAAATACTCTATCTGTTCATATTCAGTCTGTGTTCTTTCCTGTTTCAGTAAGTGGCATTGCAAAATGTATTTGCAAACAAGTGAGTCACCATACATGTTTTAAACCATAAGAAATAGTTTTATTAGTGTTGTATCAAACATACAATACAGAAAGAAAAGCTGTCTCTCTCCCTTTCCTCTCCGCTCTCCCCGTCTTCCCCTCTCCCACTCTCCCCTCTTTCCCTTTTCCCCTTTCTCCTCTCTCTCCTCTCACTCTCTCTCTCTCTCTCTCTTACCCTCACCTTTGACTCCATCTCCAATTCTCTTCCTTTCTGTCTCCTTCACTCTTTCTCCAACCCTTAACACTAGATGCAACTCTAGAGAGAGTCTAAGAGAAGATTCCCCTGTGAACAAAGAAGTTGCCCATTTTTACACCATTCAAAACCCCTTACGCTAATACTTCCCTATGAGGAGGCCCATTTGGTACCTGCATCACCTTCCTTGACCTCACCTTCCCCGGACAAACATGTATTCATCACTATCTACTCTCGAGGCTGTAGACTTACTTCCTCAAAACATTCCAACCGCTAGGCTAATACCTTTTTGTCCTACGCTTCCATTTTACATTAACATATACCAAGCAGGAATCAAATGTAGCATTTTTTGTTATTGGAAGCTTTCTGTATGTAGTTTGACCTTCTGAGCTTTCCAAGTCTCAGCAGTAACACAAGAATATCTCAATGGCTGTCAAGCACTTCGGAACATCAGAGGATTATGGAAGTTCCACAATATACCTGTCCAATGCTGTGCAGTTCTACACTTCAAGGTGACTTTATTAGGTATCTCCTGGAACTAATAAAGTTGTCACTGAGTGTTCATGGCCTTCTGCTGTCGTAACCAGTCCACTTCAAGGTTCGACGTGTTGTGTGTTCGAAGATGCTGTTCTGCACACCACTGTTGTAATGTGGTTATTTGGTTTGCCATCAACTTGAACCAGTCTGGCCATTCTACTCTGACCTCTCTCATTAACAAGGCATTTTCACCCACAGAACTGCTGTTCAGTAGATGTGTTTTGTTTTTCATACCATTCTCTGTAAACTCTAAAGTCTCACATGAAAGTCCAAGGAGATCAACAATTTCTAAGATACTCAAACCATCCCTTCTGGTGCCAACAATCATTCCATAGTCAAAGTCACTTAGATCAGATTTCTTTCCCAACGGAACCTCTTGACTATATTGACATGTTTTTTTATGATTCTGTTGCTGCTACACAATTGGCTGATTAGGAATTTGCATTAATGAGCACCTGTACAGGTGTACCTAATAAAGTGGACACTGAGTGTATGTTTATTATAAATGCAAGCCTTTCTTTCTTTCACATATTTGTTTCAGACCTGATTAATTGTAGACGAAGAAGTAATGTTGATTAAAAGATGAAGCATCATTTGATTGCCTCAATTTGCTTCCAAGATCTATTTGTTTAACTACTCAGAAGGCAAAATTGTTGAGGCTAAGGAAGGCAGAATATAGACATCTATTATTTTAAATAAGGAATTGCCAACTGTCAATGTGCTTGGTCGCTCTCAGTAAAGTAGAATCCCTACACAAATAAATTCAAGGCTAGTATTGAAATAATACTTAGCTCCATTAAATCAGAAATAGCATTCCTCTTTACAGTAATGAATTGTCATCATTGTTCGGATGAATACTTGCAGATGGTGTCACAATCAATAATGCATTTATATAGCTGTCAGTATAGACAAAAATCACATCCAGGATCTCAGAGTAGCTGGGCAAGAAGAAAATAAAACTGGTTTTATAGATTTCTATTTGGACTTTCAACTGAACCTATCATTGGTCTTAATACATGGAGGGCTGTGAAAGGGCAATTATTTCTAAGACCAATGTTGAATCCTATCTGGAACTCACAGTATTATTAGTCTTTTCAGTAACTGCATTCTTTGACAGAATTGAAGCCCAAAAATGTTGGGAACTCTCAGCAGACCAGTCAAGCTCCTTGGCGATGGAAACAGTTGGAGAACTATGTGTGTGGTTGGATGGGAGGGAAAAATGGGGCTTGTTTTTCTCTTGTTATTTTGTTGCTAGTTGTGTTCTGTATTGTTCTGCCGAGTGTTGTGGCTGCATTATGTTGGTGCTGGAATGTGTGGCAATGCTTGCAAGCTGCTCCCAGCACTTTGTTAGTTGATTGTTAACTCAAATGATTCATTTCACTGCATGTTTCAATGTACAGTTCACGTGATAAATAAATTAATCAGAAACTGAATCTGAACTGCCCTAGGTCAGAGCTACTTTCCCTACATAGGATAAACATTACCGTCAATACTGGATAACTCAAATAACCACATGAAACAACAGTGCAGAAGAGCGTCACTGAACACACCACATGTCGAACCTTGAAGTGGATGGGTTACAGCAGAAGACTAGAAACATACACTTAGTGGCCACTTCACTAGGTGCAGGGAGGTTGTAATAAAGTGGCCACTGAATGTACAGTTGTTCTGTTTTTTCTTATAAATAAAAATAAGAAAATTGCTGATTGAAAGATTGGATGCTTTAGTTGTGATGTGGAAAACTTGTGCATTCAAGAAACATTTTGGAAATATATCTCTGAAAAAGACTTTATATTATTGCTATTACATAATGAACTTACTGAAACCTGGTAGAGAAAAAGCCGGAAGAACTACAGATAGAAGTAAGGAGCATTATGTAAGAGGTGGCAACAAGAAATATTGTAACCAAAAAGAACAGGAAAGCCAAATGCAGAGGAAGACTTTACAAGTGGCTGAGCAGCAAAGAGAAGTGAAAGTCATTGGAGATCGGAACAATGCAAAGTTCAAGAAGATAGCGAGGAAAGATAAGGAAACTTACTTAATGGAGCAATGCAAAGAAGCTGAAGAAGCCAACAGAATTGGAAAAAGAAGAAATCTATTCAAGGAGATTAGAAAAATTGAAGAAACATTTCATGCAAAAATTAGTATAGAAAGACAAAGAGGGGAAAGACACAGAAGCAGAAGACATCAAAAAGAGATGGCAGGAACGTACAGAATTGTATAGGAAAGATCCCAACAGCGAAGACAGCTGCAACGACCCCGGCATTGATCTAGAGCCGAACATTCTGGAAAATGAAGTAGAATGGGCATTAGAAAACATTGCCAAAAATAAGGTTGCAGGATGTGACAAAGATTGGGAAAGGAGTACGACAAGGCTGCATACTGTCACCCTATTTACTTAATCTATATGCTGAGCATATCACGAGGAATGCTGCTCTAGAGGACTCAAATGTTGAAATCAAAGTTGCTGGATGAATATTAACAATCTCAGATATACAGATGATACTACTCTAATGGGTGAAAGTGAGGAGGATCTGAGGAAGTTTCTAATCAAAGTGAAAGAAGAAAGTGCAAAAGCTGGCTTGTTGCCCAATATTAAGAAAACCAAGTTCATGTCATCAGCCCTATTAACTCTATGGTAATAAATTTAAAGGAAGAGGAAGCAGTGACAGATTTTGTCTTCCTCGGTTCAAAGATTTCTATAGATGGTAACTACAGCCACAAAATTGAATGGCACTTACTTCTGGGGAGAGCAGCAATGGCAAATTTAGATAAAATACTGAAGTGCTGAGACATAGCATTGTCTACAAAGATCTGTACAGTCAAGTCTATTTCTATTTGTGATGTATGGCTGTGACAGCTGGACTATTAGTAAGGCTGAATACAAAAGAATTGACACCTTTGAACTTGGATGCTGGAGGAAAGTGTTAGGAGTTCATTGGACAGCAGGAAGATCCAAAAAGTATTGACTTGTTGGATCTTCCTGCTGTCCAACGAACTCCTAACACTTTCCTCCAGCATCCAAGTCCAAAGGTGTCAATTCTTTTGTATTCAGCCTTACTAATAGTCCAGACTGCTCACTAGGAAGCTTGATTATGAGATAAAAGCTCAAATATTTTGGTCATATCATGAGAAGACAGGATTCCTTGGAGGAGACTCTCATGTTAGGTAAAACAAAAGGTAAAAGAAAGAGAGGACGACAGAGACTACAATGGATATATATCACTCAGACAATGTGCATGACCTTGGGGGATCTTTGAGAGGCAGTTTCCAACAAGAAGGCTTGGTGTGCGGGAGTCCATGAGGTCCCGAAGAGTCGGACTCAACTTAATGACTGAACAATAATAAACTGAACATAGATTTTGCACTGGCAATGGAAGTGTCGATTTGACAAACACCGGTTCATGTGCTTTAGTCCATTCCATTCCAAATATCTCTATTACCCAATAAACATTTTTGTAAAACCTTTATGTCCCTATAAACCATTATTCCAACCAACAGCTTTTCAGTAAAAAAGACGATTCTTTGTACTTGTGAAATATGTCTTGCATTTAGCAAATCTCTGACCTGGAATTCAACCTTATTTTTTGAAATAGGCAATAATTTAGCTATGAACTTGAAGATTTTCCTTCATTCAAAGTAACATTTATTATCAGAGTATGCACATGTCACCACAAAAAAATCTGAGATTCTTTTTCCTGCGGGCATACTCAGCAAATCTATAGAACAGTAACTGTGAACAGGATGAATGAACAACAAACTGTGCAAATGTAAATATAAATAAATAGCAATAAATATCCTGATGAGGACTGGATCATGGACTTCTGGTTTCCTCTGCCTGAAGTTAACAATCAGCTTTTTGGTCTTGCTGACATTGTGTGAGAGGTTGCTGTTGTGACACCACTCAACTGGATTTTTTCAATCTCCCTCCTACATGCTGATTCCTCTCACCTTAGGTTTGGCCGAAAGCAGTGGTGTTGCCAGCAAATTTAAATATTGCATTGGAACTGTGCTTAACCTCACACTCATAAATAAAAAGCTAATACAGCAGGGGGCTAAACACAAAGTCTTGTGATGCACCTATGCTGATCGAGATTGTGGAGATGTTTTTCCAATCCAAACTGACTGGGGTCTGTAAGTGAAGAAGTCAAGGATCCAGTTGCACAAGGAGATATTGAGGTATTGAGGCCCAAGTCTTGAAGCTTATTGATTAGTTTTGAGGGGACAATAGTATTGAATATTGAGCTGTAGTCAATTAAAAGTATCCTGGTGTATGTGCCTTCACTGTCTGGATGTTCCAAGGTTGAGTGAATAGCTGATGAAATGGCATCAGTTATTGACCTGTTGCTCCGGTAGGCAAACTGGAGTCACTTCTCAGGCTGGAGTTGATACGTTTCATCATATGTCTCATCACTAACCTCTCAAAGCATTTCTTCACAGTGAATGTAAATGCTACTGAACGATAGTTCAGGGTACCACGTTCTTCATATAATTACAGCCTGCTTGAAGCAGACTGGTGAAGTGATTGGTTAAAGATGGCAGTGAACACTCCAGCTAGTTCTTCAGCAAGGATCCCCATCATCCAGGCCATACTCGCTTCTCACTACTACCATGAAGCAGGAGTATCAGGTGCCATAGGTCACTGTCCTGTGGGAGTGGGCATGCCTTATTCTCATTGTCAAAAGTTGCTTTGTCGTGATTGGTTAGATTAGAAACTGGTTAACTACCTGGTGTCCAGTTTCTAATATCCTGAATAAATAGAAAGCATATGTGGGAGGTTCTGTCTCTCTCCCTTTGTTTTCAGGTAAGTGGCGTTCATGACTATTGGGAAGCTATGCTCTGCCTGTGCTTTTATCTGTGTATGTTTGTTGAATATTCAGCTTTGTAGTGTCTATAACCTGGGGAGCATGAGTGTTTAGTCGAATTTTTACTGTTTGTAAATAAATGATCAATACACCGATTCACAGAGAGAGCTTTTTGTCTCTCTTGCTGGATCCGCGAACCTAATTCAACTTTACATTTGGCACTGCAAGGAGCAGGGTCTGGCATTTTGAGTGGAAATGCATTTCCTTAAGAGGTTATTTGAAAGAAAGGATCCTCCATTTGAGAGATGTAGATTCCCAGGGTGGACAAATAATAGTGAAGGCCTTGGAAGTTTCGCAAACTTATTGATAGGTTATGGGATGCTGTGGATTGGTCAAGCCAGTGAGATTTCACTGGGGTTGAAATGGGACACCACAGGTACCGAGGAGATGCCAGGGGTAAGTTTTTTCATGCAGAGTGGTGAGTGTGTGGAATGGGCTGCCAATGGTGCTGGTGGAGGCGGAATCGATAGGGTCAGAGACTCCTGAATGGCTACATGGAGCATAGAAGAACAGAGGGCTATGGGTAAAGCCTAGGTAGTTTTAAGGTAGGGACATGTTTGGCACAGCTTTGTGGGCTGAAGGGCCTGTATTGTGCTGTAGGTTTTCTATGTTTCTATTGTTTCTATACTGAAATCGGTGGGTTTTCCCAGGAGAAAGGATAGCTGGCTTTCTGATTGTTTCGAAATGATAGTAAGACATCAGTATAACATGATAGTGAGTCTTAAAAATGAATTTGAAGATCTCAGTCAGCGGTGTATTACTCTGGGAGAGTCGCTGTTGATGGCTCAGAGTAGGGCTACAAAGCTAGACAATGAGAATATCAAGATAGCTTGTCAGCTACTGAAGCTACAGCACTTCGATGCTGTGTGCCAAGCTGGCTGACAGCATGACCCTGTTAAGGTTCAAGCCATGATGAAGCTACCGTGGGGCTGCGAGATGGGATATCTGGCTGGATGATGAAAATGAGGGAGAGAGGGTAGCATGGACCCCTCAGTTTAATCCTTGAAATGATGGCCTTTGCCTTCACATGTCCGAAACAGTACGGGGCAGGCCTGTGATCACATGTTCCCACACCCACCATGGGGGTGCGGGGAATCAATCTGGGTGCACGTAGCCAGGTACGGAAGTTAAGTAAGCAGACAGGGAGCAAGGGATCCTGAATATCCATAAAGAAACATTTTTATTGTTGCTTAAAGCTGGGGTTCTGGACAAGCAAATAAATGGGACTCTGATGCACCATCAATAACTCACACTGAGACGTAAGGCGAGATATCGGCTTTTATTGACTGGAAGAAGGAACCAGGAGTGAGTGTCCATCATACTATGACCTGGAGACTGAGGCCGAGCGTCAGGCCTCAGATCGCCTTTATACAGGGGCCTGTGGGAGGAGCTACAGGAGCAGTCAGCAGGGGGCGTGTCCAGACAGGCACATAGTTCACCACAGACTCCTAACACCACCCTTTATGCAGCATGGAGAAAGTTCTGTATGGGGAAGCTGTTGAGTGGGAAGGGTCATTCTTCTAGTCCTCTGCACATAAGGGTTCCTTTTGTCCTCTGCCTGATTCCTTGCATTCCATTCAGGGCTCCCTGCAAAGGATGTTTTGAATGATAGCTTTATCAGCATGGGAACTGATTTCGGTGACCTGTGGTTACCTACTTACCTGTACTGTTATTGGTCAAGAATGCTGCACCTGCATACCTGATGGGTTGAGTAACATCATTCACCTGGTTGATCACATCTCAGGGTCAGTTTATAAGATTAAGTGGAGGAACTAGCTCATTGGCTGTTACACTCTGGGCTGGGGCCGGTGGACTACCATAGCAGACTAGGAGGTGACTATTGAGTTGACAGTACTGGTATTGTATTTTATGTTTCGTATGTAACTTAAGGAGTTTGCAAGAGTCATGATTGGTTAGCTTAGAAACTGTAGCTGCTTTTCCCATTGGTTAGCTGCTTGCGGTCCAGTTTCAAATATCCTGGTATATAGAGAGTACATGTGGGAGGTTCTGTCTCTCTCCTTTTGTTTCCAGGCAAGTGACGCACCCTATCCATTGGGTAGGTATGCTCTGTATGCACTCTTAGCTAAGGATGTTTGTTGGATATTCAGCTTTGTAATGTCTATAACTTGGGGAACATGAACGTTTGGTTGAATGTTTACAGTTTGCTAATAAATGATTAATATTGCTGTTCACAGAAAGTGTTTTCTGTCTCACTTGCTGGATCCGCAAACCTGATTCAACACTACAGTCCCACACCAGCAGGTTCACGAACAATTATTGTCATACAACCATCAGGCTCCTGAACTGACATGGATAACTTTGCTGACCTTAACCCCTATCTGATTCCACAACCTACAGACTCACTTTCAGGGACCTTACAACTCATTTTCTCAGTATTATTTATTTATTTGTTATTATTTGCACGATTTGTCATCTTTGTACATTGGTTGTTGTTAATCTTACTTTATGTAGTTTTTCATAAGTTCTATTATATTTCTTTATTTGCTGTAAGTGGGTAGTATGTGATAACATACGTTTTCAATAGTCCGCTGGTTCAATAGTTCACTTTAATATCAGAGAACGTATACAATATGCAATCTGAAATTCTTGTTCTTCGCAGTCATCCACAGAAACAGAAGAGTACTGTGAAGAATGAATGACAATAAAATGTTAGAAACCCCAAGCCCCTTTCTCTCCCTCTCATGCACAGGCAGCAGCAAAGCATCAACCCTCCTCTCCCCCCAACTTGCTTCAGCAAGAAGTGTCAGCACCCTCCACCCACCAAGCAAGCAAAAGCAAAGCCCCCAAGAGAGACCACATCTGCAGTACAGAGAAATTCACTCTGCCAATTCGACACCACAGATTCTCTCTCTCTCTCCCTAATAAAGGGGCAGGGAAGTGTCACACGGCGAGAGGGGAGACCAACAAAACAAAACTACTTGCTGATTTACAGAGAGAGAGAGAGAGAGGGAGGGAGGGAGAGGGTCGGCTCATCTACAGGACCACAAGGCCTCAGAACTTACCTTCTAGGCTGCACCCTTGGGAGCATAGAGTTTGATCATAAATTTACTTTGACTTTGACTCAATTATAGCAGTAACTGGTTTTATTTTTAGTTCTGTTTTTTAAAATTTTAAACCAAATGCATTTAATTTGAACTGAAATGAAAAAAATTTGAAATTTCATCTCTTCATAATGAGGGCAGCCATGTGATGTGTGCACAACCCTTGATTTGTTGGACAGATGGGGGCATTGGGCTACTTCTTGACAAGTTTTCAATAATTAGCAAAACCAAACATAAACTGCACCTCATTTTTCCTATTTTCATTTACTGACATAAAATTTAACGTCAGTGCCATTAATTGCAAAGATGAAAGTGATAGACAGTGACAGGATATAAGTATGTGGGTGGAATGAGCAGACACGTGGTAGATGAATGTTAATAAATAGAAATAAAATAAACGGATCAACATTACTAACGTTATTAGGAATTTGCTGTAGTGTTTTGGTGCGAGATGCAACATAATAAAACCGGACTGGGGGACCTGAATTATAGGGAAAGCTTGGATAGATTATGACTTTATTGCCTGGAGTGTAGGAGAGTAAGGGGAGATTTAATGGGGATATACAAAGTTATGAGGGGTGCAGATAGATGAAATGCAAACAGGCTTGTTTTACTGTGGTTCGGTGACACGAGCACTTGAAGTCATGGGCTGCTAAATGTAAGCAGGCTTTATCCACTGTGGTTGGCCAACACTAGAACAGTGGGGTAAAGGTGAAATGTTTAAGAGAAACCGTGGGGGATCTTCATTACTCAGAGAATGGCGACAATGCGAAATGAGTTGCCAGCGGAAGTGGTTTTATCCTCAATTGAACTGCCCAATCTTCTTTTTTCCTTTTTTTTCCTTTTTTTTTGTTTTTTTGTTCCAGTTTAGTTAGTGGGTTTTTCATCCTCTTCAATAAAATTTCCAGTCTTTTTTTTCTTATGATTGTTAAGAGGCGCTGTAGTTTTTTTTGACTATTGTATATATAACAGCATAATATTTTACTTATTTGATTTTGATATTATATACTTTTTGTTTTTACTATTGCTGTCTATGTCTTTTATATTGTCTGCTTGTTATACTCCTCTTCTGATATGTATATTCTATATTTGGAAATCAATAAAAAGTTTGAAAAATGAAAATGAGAAGTGATGGATGTGAGTTTGAATTCAACATCTAAGTTTGGATATGGGAGGGGTAGGGAGAGCTATGGTCCAGGTGCAGGGACCAGCGAGAATGGTAGTTCAGTATGGATTAGGTGCGTCAAGGGGCATCTTTCTGTGGAATGGTGTTTTATGACTGATACTAAAATCAATGACATTCAACAATTATGAAGAATAAAGGATGATATAAAAATAAAGTAAGGATATGGAATAAAATGAACATAAATACATGAATGCCAGAATAAAATGTGCATAAATACATAAATGCAGAGACCTATGAGGTGGTGGACATACAGTAGGGAGAGATGATATAAAATAATACACTTTTTGTCCCACTTCCCTCTGGGAGAAGGTTCAGGGGCATGAAGATTACTTTCATGAATGATGTTTCCAAACATAAGAGCGTACGGCCACATTTGGGAACAGCTTCTTTCCAACTGTGATAAGACTGCTGAACAGATCCTGACCCGGATCTGGGCCGTACCTTCCAAATATCTGGACCTGACTTGCACTACCTTACTTCCCCTTTTCTATTTTCTAATTATGACTTATAATTTAATTTTTTATGATATTTACTTCGATTTGTACTTCAGGGAGCACGAAGCGCAGAAACAAATATCACCGTGATGATTGTATGCTCTAGTATCAATTGTTCAGTGTCAATAAAGTTAAGTAAGTAATAGATGCTGTTCTGAAAGAGGTGTGAGATTGTGTGGACAGTCAGAGGCTTTTCCCCAGGGCTGAAATGGCTAACACGAGAGGGCACAGTTTTAAGGTGCTTGGAAGTAGGTGCAGAGGAGATGTCAAGGGTAAGATTTTTATGCAGAGAGTGGTGGGTGTGTCGGCAACGGTGGTGGAGGCAAATATGATAGGGTCTTTTAAGAGACTCCTGGATAGGTACATGGAGCTCAGAAAAATAGAGGGCTATGGGTAACACTAGGTAATTTCTAAGGTAAGGACATGTTTGTCACAGCCTTGTGGGCCAAAGGGCCTGTATTGTGCTGTAGGTTTTCTATGTTTCTAAGATCACTGGGAACAGTGGGTGTTACTGCATGAGTGACAGGGCAGATTGAGAAAGCATGGAAATTGAAAAACCATGGACATTTCTGGACTTTATCAATGGAGGCGCTGGTTATAACTTAGGAGAGTCATGCTGCACCTTTGCAAAACATTGGTATTGTTTTTACTGCTGGTAAACACTTGGAACTAGAATGTAGAGAAAGTGGAGAGGGTCAAGAAAACACTTGTGGCAATAGTTCCTGAGATGAAGGACTATAATCAAAGAGGTATAAACACAAGCGTTTCTACAGATGCTGGAAATCCAGAACAACACACACAAAATAATGGAGGAACACAGTAGGTCAGATATGGAAAAATAAACAGTCAATGTTCTGGGCTTAGACACTTCCTCTGCACTGGAAAGGACGGGTGAAGATGACAGAATAAGAAGGCGAGAAGAGGGGAGGAGTACAAGCTGGCAGGTGATAGGTGAGACCAGGTGGGGGGAAGGTAGGGAGGAGTGGGTGGAAGGATGAAGTTAGAAGCTGGCTGTAGATAGGTGAATGAGCTGAAGAACAAGGAATCTGACAGGAAAAGACAGTGGACCATGGCAGAAAAGGAAGGATTATGAGTTGGACTGATTGAAGATTTGATAGAAGTATATAAAATGATAGGAGTTGAGACAGAATTGTTGATGGATACTCCTTGGTGGAGTGGGTTGAGTTAAGTAAGATAATTAAGGGTGACGTGAGCAAAGCTTCTTTTGCTGTGTGTATTACTGGATTTGGAACCAATGAGTAGTTCTAGGGAAAAAACAATGTGGTCTTTGTTGCTATCTCAGCTGACAACTGTGAGATAGAGCATGTGATATTTAACAACTTACTAACCTGTCATCACAAATGTAGAACACACACAAAGTGCCGGAGGAACTCAGCAGGTCAGGTAGAAGCTGTGGAGAGGAAAAAACATTCAACATTTCGGGCCGAGACCCTTCATCAGGACAGGAATCTGATTGCAGAGGACAGCAGTGTGGTATGATCACAAATGTGGGCTGCCTGAAGCTAGCAGAAAAACAACAGACTGATTTTAATCTTTAGAATGTGCTATAGCCGCTCTCTGAGAGATTTTGGATTTGTTTCTGGTAACTGAATATCATTAACAAGGAATCCTTCTAGATTATTTGCCATCAAAGGCAAAGCAAAAGTAAATTTATGATTGAAGTCTGTGCACCAAATACTACCTTGACATTTAATTTTCTTGCAGGCATTTACAAGAAAATAAAGAAGTGCAAAAAAACAATTAAAAACACAGGATAAGATGTTAATATTCCTCGTGCCAATGTGTCATGAGCACTTGCTTGAGACTACCTTGATGTTGGGAGTGGCACAGGATTGATGTGCAGGAGTTTTCAAATGGTTACCCTCCTTCCTCGATGTTTCATCGATTAACCCATTACATCCGCAGAGGGCTTGACAATGACTTCCGGCGTCCAAGAGTCACCCCTCGTTTTGTGTCTTCCCAGTCTCCTGATGCCATCTTGGAGCCCAAGAGAGGTCTGCTTCTCTCCGCTCCACCGTCTCTGATGGTTTGCCATAGAGTCCGGCCATGGATCCCTAGCTCCTCCAGCAATCTGACGGTGGATGTGCCTTTAAATCCTCTACAACCCACTTCCACAGGACAAGCAACACACACAAAACGCTGGTGGAACACAGCAGGCCAGGCAGCATCTATAGGGAGGAAACACTGTCGATGTTTCGGGCTGAGACCCTTCGTCAGGAAACCAAGTCTGGCCTGAAGATGGTGGTAGCAATTTCCGGTGGAAAGCTGAGTTGTTTATTGGCATCCACCAGCATTTTCCAGTCACGGGCCATGTTCATCTGTCCCATTTCTGGCTCAAAAGGGTGATTAGTTGATCTTTTCCCACCCTTCTGGATGAATGCTGCTGGTGTCGGAGCATTAGTTGTTCTGGGGGCAAGGGATCGGTTGCTATCCTCTTGGTCTCCAGCACTCTTCAAGACCTGGTTGTGTTGACGCAGGTATCTGCCTGTGTGAAGCTGCTTTTGGAGCCTACTGGGATATACTTGAGGGCTTCTGAAATCGGGCACAGGGGACAAGTGGGGTCCTCAGCGAACCACTGGTGGAGGTTTATTTAGTGTGGGAAGCACATCATATGTAGCTCTGAGGAGAAAGCTGAGTCTGTTTGCTTCCACCTGTCATATGTCCAGCTGATTTTCCTCCTCTCCATGCTTTCCCACCGCTCCCATTGCCCCGCTTAGCCAGGGAGACAGTCACACTTCTGTCTGACTCTTCTTGTCACTGTACTTCCATGACAACCACCTTCCTTCGCTCTGAATTGTGACCTTATGCCACGTGGGTCCACTTCCTGTCAGATCAAAGCCTCCTTTGCCCTGTTGAACTTGCCCCACAATTACTCTATGCCTAAAGGCAGCTGGTGCTTGCTGCACCACATCAGATGGAGTCCAATTCCACCCAGTTGATAAGGTCCATGCAGCATTACTGATGGTCTTGTCACAAGAGTCTTTGAGTGCCATCTGTAGGCACACTTTAGAACACCTGAATTCCTCTGTAAGACTCCTTTACCATCGAGGCTGATGTTACTGATACACCTTTGGATACTGAACCACTTCTTTATGAATGATGAGGTGGTTCACTCAAGCTTCTTCACGGTTGTTAGTTGGATCTCATAGACAGTGAGTGACCACATCACTAGGGGTAGGAATCCAAACTGTAAGCACCAGAGCTTCAGTTTTCCAGGTAGCATGGTCCTGTCAATGTTATCCAGGCCATTGGTGTTGCTGCCCCTGCTCTTTATCTGTGAGGCTGGCATTGTACCATCTACCCGGGCATTTGACAGGCTATTCAGACACTGTTGGAATTGGGTCATCACTGATGAAGAACTTTGTCTTTCAGCATTCCCTTGACTATTGAGATACTTCATGACTTTCTGGTTTTGATTTTCATTCTGGCCACTTGATGTTTTCCTGCAGTTTTCCAAGTATTTGCTTGGTACATTCTGCAATAGTGGTCAGTGCTGTTATATTGTCCATGTACGCCCTAATAGGGGGAAGGTGAAGTCCAGCACTTGTTCTTTCACCACCTACCACCCATCTAGAAGCCCTGACAATGATCTCCATGGCCATTGTGAATGCCAGGGGTGATATAGTGGAACCTGCCATAATGCCAGCTTCCAGTCTCTGCCATGTTGTGGTAAAATCTGCTATTGTGAAGCACAATTGCAGGTCTCGAAAGTGCAACTTCCCCAGTGTTGTGATGGGCTCTGCTATCTGCAATAAGTCAAATGCTTCCCGGAGGAGTGCATGGAAAATTGAGCCAATTATATTGGCAAGGTCCAGGAAGATCACAGATATTTCTTTTGTCCTTCCTAGCTGCTTGGATCTGATGCCATATCATGCTTGTATGTTCCAAACACCTGGAGAACCTTTCTGTACAGATGTATCAATGAGCTTGTTTCCCTTCAGGTAGCTGGCCAGCCTCTGTGCTACTACAGTGAAAAAGGTTTTCTCCTCGACATTCGGAAGGCAGGTTGGTTGAACCTAACTGACATTTCTGTATCTTTTTCTTCTGGAATCTGGACACTGCCAGCCCTTCGCCACGCTTTGGGTGTTATTCACCTCTGCCACACTACCCTCCAGAGAAACCGCCAGATGTCTGGTGCATTTCAATAAAGCATGTATGGTACTCTATTAGACCTGGGAGCAGATGCCGATCTCGCCTGCTGGACTGTCTTCTCCACTTTGATCCATTCTGGAGGGTCAAAATTCAGGTGGTAGGTGGGGGGCTGAATTGGCACGATATCAGATGGAATGATTATATGTTCTTGCCTTTTCACGTCAGTTGTGAATCTTGAAATCATGAAAAACTATACATAAACTACAGACTGACAAACATCCATTGTGAAAATCGCTAGTACATGCAGACTGTTCAAAAGTATGTTACTAAAGGGAAACTGCAGGCTGCAGATTGCAGCGATAATAGTTCAGAAGATGTATATCTAGTACCTTCGTGAGCTGCCCACAAAACGCAAGACATTGGTTTATGTCGCTTGGACAAAAGATCATGAAATATTGTAATTTAACCTGGAGTGAATTTCAATGTTGATTTAAAACAAAGTCTTCTGTCAGAAGCTTATGTTGCAGGAGAGAAGATTCTGACAGAAGTTTCTTATTATCTGACAAGAAGATCACAGGTATTTCAAAGATCATGAGGTTAAAAAATGTCCTTTATTCCCAAAAATAACATGGACAATACTGTGGATAACTAGCAGCTGAAGAATTGATAGAAGAAGAAAGACTAGCTGTATCAGTCATACGTAAATTGAAACACACAGTGAAACTCATCATTTACGAAAAATCAAATCAGAGAAGATTGTGCAGAGCAACGTGCAAGTGCTGGCACAGTTCTGGTGCCAATGTAGCATACCCACAACTGACTAACCCTTACTCGTACATTTCTGGAATGTGGGAGGAAACCTATGAGATCACGTGAAGAACGTGCAAACTCTTTACAGACAGCAGTGGGAATTGAGCCCTGATCTTACAGCAGGCATGGCAAAGCATTACCTTACCTGCTATGATTCCCAGCCACCTAAAGGAAGAGCAGAGTTTGGGGGCTAAACCACAAAACCAACTGCTGCGGATAACTGTGGTGGTGTGCAGCTTGTAACCCCCTCAGCTCATGAGTGCATGAAGACGCAATTTTTATCCGTTGCTGCTCAGCTGCTCTGCTACTAATTCGAAACTTGATTGTTGACAACAGTTTCTGTAATTGAAGCCACTGTGTACTTGTGCTAAAGAATGACAATATCCCTCATCTGTCAAAAAATGCTGTCGGATATAGATCAGCAGGAAACCATTTGCTGCTTAAACAAAGAAGCTAAGCATAGATCTATTCATTCTGAATGGACTTTTAAAAGTTTCCCTTAAATGCTTAGTCTTTTTGAAACCAAAGAGATCAACTAATCAATGGGAAAAGACAGGTATCTACAGCAAACAATCGCAATAATACTCCGATGGACTCCAAACAAAGGATATCTGCAGTTCAGGCCTCTACTCTGCTCTCAAGCGCCAGTGACCTGGAGATCCTGTGAGCAAGAGTCACGAGGAGGCACAAGGGCTGGTCAGTCAGTGCAGTTGGAGCTTGAGCCTGGAGTCAGGGAACCTGTCATCAGCTAGTGCGGGGATCGATACACTCATCTGAAAGTCGAAGGTGATGTCCGACAGCTGGAGACTGGAGGTTAGAAGCTTGCCCTGGAGTTAGAGAACTATCCAGGCATGTGGGTGGGCGGAAGCAAGGAAAAGGGATTGTTTTGCTGCTGCTGTTGTTGCTTGTTCTTTTCTGTTTTGTCATGTTCTGTGTGGTTCTGCTGAGCATTGTGGGCATGCTATGTTGGCGCCAGTGTGTGGCTACATCTGGGGGTTCTCCCAACAAATCCCTAAGTCGTGTTGCATGTTAATGCAAATGACACCTTTCACAGTAGGTTTTGATGTACATGTGATAAGTAAATCTGAATCTATTTTTGTTACCTGTTATAGAAGGCAGCAGATTAGCACAATCTGCTATAAAATAAGGTAAATAAATATTATCTGTTTTTAAATTGTTGTAATCTCCTTTCCAATCTTCCTAGTATTATTTATGATTCAATGGCTGTCACACTGAGTCAGAAAATGAGTGCTCAAGTCCTACTCTTGAGCACAGCAGATCCGAACTGATTTGCAAAGAACATAAAGAAAGATGCAAAAAAGTAGGCAGGCAAATTCATTGCAGACACTACCCATCCAGCAATGCCTTTTCCAAAAGCTCCATCCTAGAAAAAGTTACCTTGCTATCAAAATAAAAGCTTCATGCCATCTTAAAAATTTCTTCCCCCAGACAATTAATCTGATCAACTGTTCTAGATCTCTCACTACACCCTCATCCAGTAAATGCACTGTAAACACATTAAATCACATTTTATAATAATGCTTACATTGTAAGTACATGCTGGTATTTGTGTATTGTTGCACATTTTATTCCATATCTGTACTTCCAATTTTATATTTATATAATTCTTTATTCTTTATAATTGATGCATGTTTTTGTTGCATGTTGCACCCTGACCAACACACCACAGAAAGTTCTTAATACATATAAATGTACACTCACTTTATTAGGTCAACAGGTACCTAAATATACCTGCTCATTAATGCAAATATCTAATTAGCCTATCATGTGGCAGCAACTCGATGCATAAAAAGCATGTAGACATGGTCAACAGATTCAGTTGTTATTCAGACCAAACATCAGAATTGGAAAGAAATCTGATCTAAGTGATTTTGACTAGAATAATTATTTGTGCCAGATGGGGTGGTTTGAGTATCTCAGAAACTGCTGATCTCCTAGGATTTTCATACACAACAGTCTCTAAAGTTTCCAGAGAATGATGTAGGAAAAAAAATCATCCAGAAAGTCATAATTCTGTGTGTGAAGATGCTTTGTTAATGACAGAGGTCAGAGGAGAATGGCTCAAGCTAAAAGAGAACAAAATTAACTCAAGTAACCATGTGTTACAACACAAGTGTGTAGCAGAACATCTCTGAATGCACAACATATTGGACCTTGAAGTGGATAGGCTACAGCAGCAGAAGACCAGGAACATACACTCAGTGGCAACTTTATTGGGTACAGGAGGTCCCTCATAATGTGGCCACTGAGTGTATATGATGAATGAAATTGATCCTTGATATTCCACAGGAAGGTTGAACCACTGGAAGTCCTTATTTTATGGATGAAATTTTAAACTGAGATTCCCTCTGATCTGTCAATTGGATACAAAAGAACATTTGCCCCAATGGTAGAGTTATCCCTAGCTCCCACTCTTTTCCTGAATTATCCAAATGATGACCAGCTGCCACAGGAATTTGCTGTGTGTCGATTGGCTGCTGTGATTCCTCCTGTACACGAATGAGTACTGTTTAAATCACTTCAACTTGCATCTAAAAAGACTTGAAAGTGGAATTTTGTTTTCCTTGATCAAATTGATGTTATGGTCTGGTATGGAGCCCGCATTCTGGGTCTTGATCCGGTCCGTGGACTCCGGACTCCAGGTCTTGTAGCCGTCCCTCTTTTCGCCCTTGAGCTGAATTAGTCACACCTGTGGATCATCGTGGCTTGTTTGGACTCAAGGAGACGCACCTGATGCCCATTGGCTGGCGGTGTATATAGGGGGCTCTGGGACTGAGTGGAGTTGAGTTGAGGGTTCTTCTGTTCCTCTGGCTTAGAGTGCGCCTTATTAAAGATGAGTTCTTTGAGTGAGTCTGGCAGTCACCCTGGACCTAGTTCCCTTCCTATCCCATGCCTCTGTTGGGCAAGCCTGGCTGGACTGCTGTTGCCTGGTGGGGGACTCTGACCCTTTCCATCCCTTGCTGCTGATGGGTTGTGCCCTGCAACCTACCCAGGTGCCCTGTGACCTGCCCAGGCCCCCATGTTCCTGCCTGGGAGGTCCGGGCCCTGCCCAGGAGTTATGTAGCCTGCCCAGTGAACTCCTAGATCCTACCTGGACTCCAGGATCCTGCCTTGCCTGAGCTCTAAGACTCTCCCTGAACCCCAGAATCACCTTGAACATCACGTCCCTCACACACACCACGGTCACCACATCTTGTCTATCGTTTAGTTGTTTCCGTCCTGCCCCTAGTACTTCAGTGCCTGCATCCTGCACTTGGGTCCAGCCTCCTGTCCCCATATGACAATTGAGTAACAAAGACATTTTAAACTGGAGCCTTGAGCTATGAACATTTTGACTGTTGCTTCAGTACCAGTTTATAAATTGGTAAATTTAATTTCTTTTACTCACTCTTCAAAACAGTGTGAGAGCAAGCATTTTCTTTCTATCCTCTGTAAAATGAAGAACTTTACTATGATAATATTAAAGGTATTGGCATACAAGAAATATTCAGTGAGCTTTCTCTTTGGAGTGAAGGAGGATGAGAGGTGAATTGAAGAGGTGTACAAGATGATCAGAGGCATAGATCATAGATCGAGTGGACAGCCAGAGACTCCTTTTTCCTAGGGCAGAAATGGCTAATACAAGGGGGCATAATTTTAAGGTAATCGGTGGAAAGTAAATGGGGGGGGGGATGTCAGAGGTAAGATTTTTACATGAAGTACATGGAATGCCCTGAAAGGGGTGGTGGTAGAAGCATGTACATTAGGGGCATTTAGGAAACTCTTAGGCACATGGATGATTGTAAAATGGAGGGCTATGTAGGAGAGAAGGGTTAGATCAGGGGTGGGCAAACTTTTTGACTTGTGGGCCACAAAGGGTTCTAAAATTTGACAGGGGGGCCGGACCAGGAGCAGATGGTAATACACCTCATAAGAGAAAATAAAATATCATGGGATATGTAGAAAGCATGTGCTTTAATTTCAATTGAAAATGAACAAATGCATTACAACAAAATATCTGTCTTTGAAGTCCCATGGTATTTAGCTATTTATTGAAATGACTTTTAAAACACTGAAAATTAAATGAGTAAAATACAGATTTTTTTAATAATAACAGTTATTATTTTAAAGCACTGAAAATTATGTTATCCTTCAAGATATTATCATCATCACTCTCCTGACTGTCTTTATTTCAAAAACGGTAGGAGATGCAGGTCTACTTGTCCTGCTCCTTCTTATTCAATTGTCCCCTGTGCCAAAACTCATCAACGACCAGCACAAAGACAGAACAATGACAGCGCGCCAGTATGCGGAGCGCGTTATTTGATCTGGAGCGCATTTTTTATTTTGAGAACATACATGCACCTACGCACTACTCATGTCCATCATTTAACAGAAATGACATGTAACATGTAAGGCTTATTGAAAAAAATATTTTCAAATGCATTTTTTACATAACACAATGAAGAAACTTATTTTTAATTTCAGTGGGAACAGTGTTGTTGGTCTCCCTTTTTAGCCAGCGCATCAAAGTCTGGATTTAGTTTTGTTGTGGCGATTCTCAGGATGGATCTGAGGTGTTGGTCAGTTAACTTGGATCTGTGGCTGGCTTTGTTGATGTTCATGACGCTGAACGCCTGTTCACACAAATAGGTCGAGCCGAACAAAGAGTAAAGCGCAAATGTGGAGTAATACGCTGCACCTCAACAAAGGTCAATGTATATAGAGTGCGTCATCTATTGGGAAAACGCCAGAATTGCAGTGAAAAAACGTTAACAAGGTTTATTAATATAATTTCATCAAGTTCTGCGGGCCGGATTAAAAAGCTTAACGGGCCGCATATGGCCCGCGGGCCGTAGTTTGCCCATGCCTGTGCAGGTGTAGTTTTGTTCTTACTTCAAGCGAGATGCACACATATCACATGGTAGGGTTAGATGCTAGAGTAAGTTAAACAGTTGACACAACATTGTGAGCAGAAGGGCCTATACTGTGCTCTATTACTGCGTTCTCGTGTTCCATATTGCTAAAGACGTTGACATTTAAAGATATTTTCTGATGCTGTTTGCAATTACCAACTAGCTGCAAATTCAAGGAGCTGTTTCACATCAGATATGAGCCTGATGAGAGAACAACAAGCTGTGACTGTTGCAGCCAACAGGCTCTCTATGCCTTAATATACATTTACTGCACTGTTTTCTGTGACCAAAACATCTCTAATGTTCCCCACTCTTTATAATACTAATTTGCATGTTCACAATAATGGCAGTAACAAATTCTTTTCATCAATCGGTAATCATGAATTTATGTTTTTTTTTAAAGACTGGCTTTATTTGTTACATATACATCAAAATATACAGTAAATTGGGTTGTTTGCTTCAAACTGAATCAACGAGGATTGTGCTGGGCAGCCTGCAAGTGTCACCTTGCATCCAGTACCAGTGTAGCATGCCCACAACTCACGAACCGTAAACATACATATTTCTGTACTGTGGCAGGAAACTGGAGCACACAAAGGAAGCTGGTACGTTTTGAAACTTCAAAACAATAAACTAATTCAAAGGAACACATGGGAGTCCAGAAATGCAGGTGTAATTTTGTTTTTACTTCAAGCGAGATGCACACGTATCACATGGTAGCGTTATGATGTATACATTTAATGTATTTCACATATAATCTGTAATGAGTTATTTAAATGAACAAGGATGCTTAATCAAACAATATATATATATATCCAAGATTACTCAAATATTGTTGAAATATTAAATACAAAAAAGAAACCTACGAGGTCACGGGGAGAATATACAAACCCCTTACTGGCAGGAATTGAACCCCAATCTTAAGCAGCATTATGCTAACTGCTATACAACAGTCCCAAAAATGAGAGATTTGCATTCATATAAAGCTGCTCACAAACTAAACACATCCCTAAATACCTCAGTGCCAATTAATGGCCTGTAATTTTTATGTGGTTAGATCCAGCAAACAGGAATGAAAGAAATTGTTCACATCTGTGCTTAGAAAACAGTTGATAAGAATACAAAATGAAAATGGAAGTAGCATATCAGACAGGGAGTTAAAGTGTTTCAGGTGAATGTCCTAACAGATCTGAAAGTATTTTGAGCTGTAACTGATAACTAGTACTGAGACAAGTGAGAGGGGAGGGGAGGGGAGAATGAAGGGGATGCTTGTGGAAGGATGGAAGTCAAGAAGGATTCATTGACAGAGGAGATGACCGTTCCACTAATGGGATAAGTGAAGACACAAAAATCAGGTCTTTAGTAGTATTCCTGATAAAGA
This sequence comes from Hypanus sabinus, assembly GCF_030144855.1. NCBI lineage: Eukaryota > Metazoa > Chordata > Chondrichthyes > Myliobatiformes > Dasyatidae > Hypanus > Hypanus sabinus. The sequence continues at coordinate 87,965,610 of NC_082706.1, forward strand.
ATCACTAACAACATCAGCAAGCCAAAGAGAAAGCAGGTAGTGTTCATGGCAGGTAGTGTTGAGGAAGCAGGGAGCCTGCAGAAGGACGGACAGATTAGGAGAATGGCCTAAGAGGAGGCAGATGGAACACGGTGTTGGGAAGTGTATGGCCACACACTTTGGAAGAAGGAACAAAAGCTTAGACTATTTTCTAAGTGGGCAGAAAATTCAAAAATCTGAGGTGCAATGGAAATTGGGAGCTGGTGTGCAGACTCCCTGAAGGTTAACTTGCAGATTGAGTCAGTGGTGAGGAAAGCTAGAGCAATGTTAGCATTCAATTGAGAGGTAGTACAAAGACATACTGGTTGCTAGGTAAGTGGTCCCATGATTGAGCTAGGATTGAATCTAGGGATTGCTGGGTGGAATGGCTCAATAGGCCTGATGGGCCTCCATGCTGTATCTCAGTAAATAAATAAAAATAAATAAATTCGGTATCGACCATCAGACTGGCTGATGCTTGTGGAATCACATCCCACCTTTCAGTTAGGCATTTACAGCCTTCTACACACAGTGCTACATTCAATAAGACTATAACAGATAAGAACAGAATTAGACCATTTGGCCTGTCAAGTCTCCTCTGCAACTTCCATCATTTCTCTCTCAACCCCATTCTCCTGCCTTCTGCTTGTAAACTTCCATCCCCAGACTAATCAGGAACCTAACAGCCTCTTCCTTAAGTACATGCAGTGACTAGCCTCCAGAGCCACCTGTGGCAATGAATTCCACAGATTTACAATCCTCTGGCTCAAGAATTGCCTTCTCATCTCCATACTAAATGGACGTCTCCCTATTCTGATTCTGTGCTCTTTGGACATAGACCACTCCACTATAAGAAACATCCTCTCCACATCCACTCTTACCCAGGCCTTTTGACATTTGATAGGTTACAATGAAATCCCCCCTCATTCTTCTAAATTCCAATGAGCATAGGCCCATAGCCATGAAATTTTCCTCATACAATAAACCTTTCATTCCAGGAATTGTTCTTGTGATCCTCCTCTAAACCTTCTCCAATGTCAGCATATCCTTGCTTAGTTAAGGGGCTCAAAAGTGCTCATAATACTTTAAACGAGGCCTCACCTTATGAAGCTTCAACATTACATCCTTGCTTTTATTTCTAGTCCTCTCAAAATGAATGCTGACATTGCATTTGCATTCCTCACCACTGACTCAATCTGCAAATTAACCTTTATGGAAATCAGCATGAGGGCTCCCAAGTCCCTTTGCACCTCGGATTTTTGAATTTTTTTCCCCCCATTTAGAGAATAATCTATGCTTCTGTTCTTTCTATCGAAGTGCAGTACTGGCTTCCCATTTTTGAGACGTTATGGGTAAGTGGTGAACCAAAGGTAGATATTTTTCTTTCAAAGAAAGTCTGAAGGGTGAGCTATGGAGGATTTCTTGGTGAAATAAACTAGGGGCAAATATCTGCTTTCTCGGTTAAGGAGTGGTGGTGATATGAGAAATCTCAAAGGGAAGAAAACAAGGGAGAAAGAGTTAAATACAATACATTTTAATTATACTTATGGCTTGAAGCAGTGATAGAGGACATTGAATAAAAAAAACTTTAGCTAATGATACGTGCATCAGATAATCAAAGTAAATTTATTATTAAAGTAAATTTGTCACAATACGTCTCTCTGAGATTCATTTTCTTGCAGACATTAATAATAGAACAAAGAAGTACAATAGCATCAATGAAAAACTGCACACAAAGATAATAAATCAATGTGCAAAAGAAGACAAACTGTGCAGATGTGAAATACAACTAATAGTAATAAATAAATAAATAATACTGAGGAAATCATTTGTGGAGTTCTTGAAATCGAGTCCATGAAGTTGAGCTGAGTGAAGTTATCCATGCTGTTTCAGGAGTCTTATGGTTGAAGGGTAATAACTGTCCCTAGTGGTGTTGGACCTAAGGCTCCTATACCTTCATTCCGACAGCAACAGTGAGATGAGAGCATGCCCTTGATGATGGATATTGGTTGCTTGTCAAAGTGCTCCTTGTAAATGTGCTCAATGGTGGGTACAGCTTTTCATGGAATAGTCTGGACTGTATCCACTACTTCATAATAAAGATAAAGATACAGTTAGCTCTATTTGTTATATGTACAAGGAAACACAGAGTAAAATGCATCGCTTTGCATCCAATGACTGTACTGAGTCACCATGCTTTTGGCACCAAGGCAACATGACCATGATTTACTAACTCTGACTGTACATCTTTGGAATGTGGGATAAAATCGAAACACCCAGAGGAAACCCACATTGTCATGGGGAGAATTTATAAACGTGTTACAGTCAGCAGAAGGAATCGAACCCCAATCAGTAATCACTGACACTGCAAAGCAATCGGGCTAACCGCTACACTATCTTGACTGCTTAGATGGGTATGCTATACTGCAGAGTTTCTCACTTTAATTGTGTGCGAGATTTTTCACTACAATCTATTGCTAAAGCTATTGCTTCAGTAATAACTTTTAGATGATGCCATATTTCTGAGGAATATTTCAGGACATTGGATAATTTTGCCCAGAGGCATTGATTGTGTGGATAGTCAGAGGCTTTTCCCCAGGGCTGAAATGGCTAACTTGAGAGGGCACAGATTGGAGTGATTGGAAGTAGGTACAAAGGAGATGTCAGGGGTAAGTTTTTTATGCAGAGAGTGGTGAATGCATAGAATGGGCTGCCAGTGATGGTGATGGAGGCGGATACGACAGGGTCTTTTAAGAGACTCCTCGAAAGGTACATGAAGCTCAGAAAAATATAAGGCTATAGGTAACCCTAAGCAATTTCTAAGGTAAGAACATGTTCGGCTTTGTGGGCTGAAGGGCCTGTATTGTGCTGTAATTTTTCTATGTTCTATGTTTCTAACATGATCATTTTTGTCAGTTGCATACACGACAGCCAAAAATGCAAGCAAACACTAACTTCAAAGAAGAATGGCTATCAAACTATCAAGCAGATAGAGCTGTAGACCTTTCAGTGTAATTATTAGGTTTTGCATGTGAAAACCATGTCAAGCCTCTGATAGCTGTCTATACCACCATCACCCCCCCCCCCCCCACCTCTAATACTGGCAAGGCACTGTGTGTAACCTTTTTAGTAACCTTCAAACCAAACACGATTTTAACCACAATTTTAACAATTTTAACCATACAAATCTAAAGACAGTCTAAATTCCACCAACATGTTAACTTTGCTACAAGAGGTGAAAATACACTAGACCTGGTTTACATTAACGTAACAGGTGTCTATAAAGCAGCCCCTCAACCCCACATTTGACTGTCAGATCACTTAATTCCAGGATTCAAACCAGTGATCAAATGGGTCAAATCAATTCAAAAGGTGGTGAGAACCTGGCCTGAGGGTGCAATCTCTGCACTGCAGGCCTGCTTTGATAACACGAACTGGAGAATGTTCAGGGAGGCTGCTACCTATGGCAACCATGTTAACATCAAAGATTCTATGTCCAGCTACATGGAGAAGTATACGGAGGATACTACCATCACCAAACACATCCGGGTGAGGGCAAATCAGAAGCCATGTCTTACTGCAGAGGTCCATGCCAGACTGAGGGATCGTGTTGCTTCAGATCAGGTGATGCAATAGCTCTCAGGGAAGCAAGAACTGTGCCTTCCCGCTCCATCAGGAAGGCAAAATGGGAGCATTCTCGGAGAATATACAACCATTTCTGTGGTACCAGAGACAGGAGCTCATGTGCCAGGGAATTCAAAGGATTGCAGACTACAAGTCTACCCGGCATGAGAGTGACCAGGATGCCTCACTCCCTGACAGGCTGAATGTCTTTTACTTCCGGTTTAATGCACAGAACAAAGCGCTGGTGAGGAAGGTACCCCTCCCTCCAGGGGAGCAGACACTCCAGAGCAAGACCCTGGCCAGAGTCAGCCCACACAAAGCTGCAAGGTCTAATTATATACCAGGCTGGGTTCAGAAAGACTGCACAGCCAAGCTGATGTAGGAGTTGACAGATACACTATATTCAACATCTCTCTGAAACAATCCATTGTCTCTTTAGTTTTCAAGGAGGCAACCATCATTCTAATGCCAAAAGCAGGGGACAGTAACCCCCTTAAATGATTATGTTCCACTAGCATTAACATCAACAATTATGAAAGGTTTTGAGTAGCTGGTCATGGAGCACATTAAAGACTTTCTCCCGGTTACAATGGACCCTTTCCGGTTTGCTTATCACTTAAATCAATCCTCTGATGATGCAATAACCTCTGCCCTTAACTCTATCCTGTCCCACTTGGAAAATGCAGTCCCGTATGCTAGACTGCTGCTTAAGAACTTTGGTTGGGCGTTCAACACCATCACACCTCAGAAACTGGTGAGGAAACTGTCCTTGCTGGGTTTTAACAGCTCCCTCTGCAATTAGTTACTGGACATCTTAGCAGTAAGGCCACTGGCAGTCCACATGGGCAGCAATGTCTCTCGTCCCATTGCGCTGAACAGTGGTGCTCCCTAAGGCTGTGTAGTCAGCCCATTGCTGATGCACGACTGTGTCACAGGATCCAGCTCAAACTGTGTATTCAAGTTTACAGATGACACAGCAGTGGTTGGCCTTATCGAGAACAATGATGAGACAGAGTATAGAGAGGAAGTGGAGCAGCTGGTGGATTAGTGTGAGAAGAACAACCTAAGCCTGAATGTCCAGATGACTAAAGAAATCATTGTGGACTTCAGGAAGGTGCAGACAAACCATTTTCCTCTGTGAATAACAACACAAACAAAATGCTGGTGGAACACAGCAGGCCAGGCAGCATCTATAGGGAGAAGCGCTGTCAACGTTTCGGGCCGAGACCCTTCGTCAGGACTGTGAATTCCCTCTGTGAATACTTGGCTCCTCCGTAGAGACGGTTAAGTGCATCAAGTTTCTGGGAGTTCATATCACGGATGACCTTACCTGGTCCCCTAAAATCACCTCCCTGAACAAGAAGGCACAGCAGCGCTTACACTTCCCAAGAAGACTGAGGCACCATTGAGAACATCCTGACAAGTTGTATCTCCATTGGTTATGAGAGCAGTCAAGCAGCAGAGCAGGAGTCCCTCCAAAGGACTGTGCGAACAGCTTAGAATAGTATGCAACCCTCCTGTTAAATGTCCCCAAAGGATGGTAGGGAGGCCCCTATGATCTTCTCAGCTGTTCTCACAGTCCTTTGGAGGGACTCCTGCTCCTTAATACTATTAAGGATCGCACCCAACCATCCAGCATCGTCTTTGGCTTTGCATCAGGCAGGAGACTACGATGCATAAAAACATGAACAATTAGGATGGGAAACAGTTTCTTCCCCCCAGGCCATTAGGCTTCTGAACCCCTGACCGCATCGTATTTGAAGTGTCACTGGTTAATCTGTTGCATGTCTTACAATATTTAATATTAATGCACTTTGTTATTTGTGTGTGATTCATCTATAGATGTTATCCTTACCTTGATGTTATTGTGAGTTATGTACTTTACACCCTGGTTCAAAGGAACACCATCTCATTTCTACATGCATTATATGGTTATATACATAATATACATGATTGTAGTTAAATGACAATAAACTTTATTTGACTTGACATACATAAATTATTAATTAGATTGAGAATGCTGTGGTTTGAGGGACCGCTGCGTAACTTAAATTAGGAGATATCAAGCTCCTGGTTAGACTTCATCTAACACAGAAAAAACATAATTGTACAAGTTCCTGAAGGTCTACATGAATATTCAAGCTTTAAGGTTTAATGGGGTGGAAATTTGTCCTCGCAAGGCTGAACTTATAATATTGGCTCCACTGGTTCTTCACTTTTTTGAAATCCATGTGTAAAATATATATATATATTTTAAGCAATCATGCAAGACAATCCAGCTCAGTTTTATTGACACAAGAGATTCTGCAGATGCTGGTATTCCAGAGGAACCCACACAAGTCTTTCATCAGGACTCAGGGAAGAATTAACAGTCAATATTACAAGCCAAGACCCTTCATCATGACTGCCTGAAGGGTCTTAGCCTGAAGTACAGACTGTTTATACCTCTCTATAGATGCTGCCTGACCTGCTGAGTTCCTCCAGCATTATGTGTGTGTGTTGCTCAGTTTTATTGATGCATGTTTATAAGTAGAAAACAATTTTCTTTATATTTTAAAGCATTTTTTCAAGATGGCACCAAGGTTTGGGGTCCATTAATATTGTGCTTCAGACTCAGTTGTACAGTATTTTAAATTTGTAGGGATTTTTTTTGGGAGAGTGAGGGGTATGTTACATACCTCTTAATGGGTTGAAAGGACCAGCAGAAATAGAACACACCTGGAGTCTCGTTTTGCTATAAGCAAAACACTATTTATTAGCATCTACCAATAATAGTAAACTTAGAACCAGATAAACCAAGGATTAACAGTGTTGGGCATATATAAGCATGTATAGGTTTCCCAAGCTTAGGTGTTAAATGATAGTCTTATGATGGTACGTGAAAAAGTTCAGTTTAATGCATGAGGTTGTTGATGTTGGTAAGAGAGAGGGATTTGTATTCCAAAGGGGTATGTTGTGAGAAGGCAATTACGTTGATATTCCACAGATTCCACGACAGCAATACAAAATAACAACAGCAATAGGTTTTATCTCTGCAGTTCTCCATTCCACACATGAAGTATCACTGACTGTGATCTTCAATGAATATCCTTTCAGCACAAGTGGTACCACATCCAAATTCAGCTACGGGACATCTCAAAGAGGAGGCCATAGGATACTCAAACAGAATTCACGAATGGATTATCACCAAACAGTAGCTTATCACAAAGGGGACCGTCTTCAAGGGAACTACCATCCAGGCAAGGGACGACACACCGGTAGATTCCACAAAGTTAACCCAATCATACACAACGTGATAGCCACTTATCCAGTTCCACGACATACGAAATAACTCCAACAGTAATTTGCCACAGGGGTGCCTTTCTTCAGTGAATTACCACAAAGGGTAAACACATATGGTATTCACAAAGCTTTTCCCCTCACTAGAGAACACACTCCTGTGGATTAACTAAGTAACAATCACACTTCTGTAACCGAATGGAAACAAACTCACCCTTACGGGCTACTTAAAGAGAGAGTCCAAACAGTGATCTCTTTGTCACTAGGTTTCTTCTGTTCCAAACCTTCCTCTCCTCTATTCTCTTCCTGCAAACTTGTTCTAGTTGCAGAAAACTTGTGAGAGTCTTTATCAAGACTATGGATCGATCTCAACTCACCCCTTTGGGCTCCTGAAAGTTTAAACCAGCGACTGACTCACTGGTGTCTTCCATTGACCGAAACCATCTTGACTCTAACTGTGTGTGTAAGAGGATCATCTGACCTTGCTTATTCAAAACAAGCCACCAGAAACCATAAACACAAGCTGCTCACCATAGAAACCCAGCAACTCTGCAGTCAGTAGAAATCCAAAAAAAAACAAAAGTCAGTCTCAATCCTTTCAGCATTTTAAAGTGACAGGCCACAGAAAAATTGAACCCTAGGGGTACATAACAGGTATCAGAGGTCAGACTAAGGTTTAGGGAGAGTGGTGCGGAGGAATTAGAGGTTAGGCCTTTGCCTCTCACTCTGCATTCCACTTTCAAAGTTCAGCACAGTAGACAGGTGACGAAAGACATCCATAGTTTAGGACTCTGCTCTATGTTGTAATTTGTGAGATATGGACAGATGACAAAGTACTTCCATAGTCCACAACTTTGCTCTGTCTTTGAAGCGCTGTTCCATGGACAGTTGAAGGACATCGATAGTACAGACTTACATTCCATGCTCGAAAGCCAATGACCAGGTGTCCATGTGAGCAGGAGGAATGAGGGCCAGTTGGTCTAGAGTTCAGGGACGTATAATTGGCTAGTCTTTGGGTTGATATCTGAAAATCGGAGGCAAAAGGCCAATTAAAAGTCAGGAAGTCAAAGCCTGAAGGCTGAAGCTTGGTGATTGACCTGGGATGGAGAATATGATTTTTCTTTTTGCTGTTGTTGTTTTGTTGTTTGCTGTGTCCTGTGTGGTTCTGTTGAGGATTGTGTGCATGCTAGGATGGAGAAAACATGTGGCGATACTTGCAGATTGGCCTCAGTTTATCCCTAAGTTGTGTTGCTTGTTAACATAAACAATGCATTTCACTATATGTTTCCATAAGACCATAAAACCATAAAAAGTAGAAGTAGTTAATTTGACTCATCGAGTCTGCTCTGTCATTCAATCATGGCTGATCCTTTTTTCCCTCTCCTCAGCCCCACTCCCTGGTCTTCTCCCCGTAACCTTTAATGCCATATCCAATCAAGAACCTATCATGCTCTGCCTTAAATGCACCCAATGACCTGACCTCTACAGCTGCCTCTAGTAACAAATTCCCCACTCTCTGGCTAAAGAAATGTTTCTGCATCTGGTTTAAATGGATACCCCTCTGTCCTGAGGCTGTGCCCTCTTGTCCTAGACTTCTCCACCATAGGAAACATCCTTTCCACATCCACTCTGTTTAGGCCTTTCAACATTTGAAAGGTTTCAATGAGGTTCCCCCACATCCTTCTAAATTCCAGCGAGTACAGACCCAGTGCTATTTAACGTTCCTCGTATGATGACCTTTTCATTCAATGTACATGTGATAAATAGATCTGAAACTGAATGTGAATCATTCCCTACAAAGGCAGACCACGAATTTCACAGGCAAACCACGAATTTAAAGTGGCCTGAATTCAGTTAAAAAGGATCATGATATATGATTGGCCTTTGCCTATTCAGGGAAACCATCCAGTGAGCAATGACGGGCTAGCTCACCAGAATCCAATGAGTAGTGACTGCTATATTTTGTAACTCCAGAAACTAATCAAATGAAAATTGATGCACTCTTATTGAGGAGTGCATTTATAATGTGATGACGTAATGCCGCATGCCATTCACATACTTTTACATATAACTCGTAATAAATTATATAAACAACAAAGAATGCCTAATTAAATGATCCATTTACAATATGACTCAAATACTATTGAAATATTAAATATACAGCACTCCTCTCTGCTTAGCGATAAACTGTGTTACGTATGTGCCACAACTCTGAGGGGCCGAAGGGTACAAAGTCGCCCCCTCCTTTTTGAGAATCGCAAGATCGCTATTAATTCGGGTCTGGGACCCAGGAAATGAGAGAGAGACACGTAGAATCCACAACGTTTTGGAATGTGTCCTGGCCTCAGCGAAAACATAACCACTGATAACGGCCATTGTCTCTTGGAGACGGAATTGTGTATTGAGTACTGTACTATTCATTGAAGCCCTCAGGGGACGACCAGAGTGGGCTGGTTGAGGGATTGCATCATCCCAACCTGATTGACATCTGAGACCCCGTGAGTAAGGATAAAAGAGGGTCTGGGGAACAACCCCTTCAGACACACCAGGAGAAACGTATGAGACCGGTGGAGGCTTGTGTGTGTGTCCATTCTTGCCTGGATGACAAGTCTTCCATGGAACGGCCTCGCTAAAGGACGAATACGGATCAAGGGCGGATAACAGAAAGCCGGCAAGTTTCTGTTCTCAAAATCTCTCTCTCTCTCCAACAATTGAAAATCCAGCAGTCCCCAAAGGCTGAAGCCTGTATGAACTGAACGAACTTTATATTTCAATCGGACAATTCATTATCCCCTAGACAACGACAGAGCTTATTTCTTATTGATTATTACTATACCCGCACTTTTAGATTTAGTATTGACGATGTGTAATATCTGTATGTTTGCATTGATATTATTTTTGTGTATTTTTACTAATAAATACTGTTAAAATAGTATCATCAGACTTCAACGGACCTCCCTATCTTTGCTGGTAAGTGACCCAGTTACGGGGTTTGTAACAACTGTAACTCAATATGGAATGCATCTCAACTCAAATATGTAATGCATTGCTTTCTAGTCATTTTTATAAACTGTAAATATAATGTAATAGAACTATTGTATAGTAAATTTTAAATTGTCCCATACAGGCCTGAAGATTTAATCACTCTGAGAGATTTCCTACTCTTCTGGAATAACATCTTTCCTGAAAAGGGGGTTTATTCTGCTTAGCAGGTGAGACTTGTGGCTGTGAAACAATCTCATGGTCTGTGCCTCCTCCATGTTTGTTTTAGGAGTTGATTCTGGGACAGCAGGAGGAGATTCTGACAGCTCTGGTCAGTTTCCTTCTCCATCATTTGACTCTGCTCTTCTCAAATGATCAATCTGTCATCTCCGGATGGCATCAGATGCAATCTATACTGCATAGGAGAACAGTCCACTTCTGCACTTAACCCTTCCAAGTGGCCACTTTTGATCACCTCTGTAGTCCCTCACAAGGAGTGCTTGTCCCGGAGTGAAACAGCGAACCTTCTTGCTTGAGGAGCCCTCAATTTGCCTCAGCTCTTTGTCCTGCGCCGTCCTTCTGAGATTGGGTTCAAGAAGATCTAAGCGTGAATGCAAGGGATGACCAAGGAACACCATAGCTCTTGATTGATTGGGTGTGGAGTGTGCTCCATTATGATTTGCTAGGAGGAAATTGGCGAGCTTCTTGTTCAGTGTTAGAGTAGTGTGTTCTGTTGACATCTCTCACAGTGAGTTCTTTAGACTCTGGTCATATCTTTCCACCAAGCCATTTGTAGCTGGATGGTATGGAGCAGATGGAATACGTCTTCATTCCATTCATTTTCAGGAACAACTGAAACTGTTCTGAAACCAACTGCGGTCCATTGTCACTGAATAAGTGCTGTGGACCACCAGACCTTGAAAAGAGGCTTCTCAATACATCAGCAGCATATGAAGCTGTAATGGAGGCTATTGGGGACACTTCTGGCCGCATTGTGGCTGTATCAACTACTACCAAGAAATTTGTGCCCATGAATGCTCTGGCAAAATCCACATAACTCCTCAGCTAGGGCAATGCAGGCCATTCCCAGGGATGGAAGAGGCATTGCTGTTGGTAGCCTCTGGATGTGTTAGCATCCCGAACAACACATTCGAGTTGCTCGAGCTGCTGATCTTCCCCAAACTATCAGACTAAGCTTCAAGCCAATGCTTGCATTTTGACGATGCCTAGATGATTGCCATGTAGATCTTCCAACAGTCTAGCTTTCAGCTTGGTTGATAACATAAGCCAACCCACATCAAGGGCAAGTTCATTCTGGCACAGGTAAAAGTGGGGGAGCTGGAATTCCTGCTGTATATCCCAGCCATTTTGGGTTGCCATGTAGACCTGAGAAAGTGTGGGGTCTTTTCTGCTTTTTCTGTGGAACATTTGTGCCATAATATGGAGACTTCCAATTTGCACTTGGGAGAATACATCAGGAGGAATGCTCATTTTAATACATTTTTCAGGTATTACCTTCTCCAAAAGTAAACGGTATAATCCATCAGCATTTCTATAATTTGTCATGCTTTTGAATTCAATCTTGTAATTGTGTCCTGCAAGGAACAGAGCCCATCTCTGTATTTGCGTTGCTGCTGTGAGTGGAACTCCCGTCTGTGGATAGAAAATGGACACTCGGGGTTGATGATCTTTAATGAAGGTAAAATCTCTCCCAAGCAGGTATTGGTTGAAATGTTTTACACATCAAAACAGACTCTAGTCCTCTCTGTCGATCTGTGCCTAATTTTTCTCTGCTGTGGAAAGGGAATGTGATGCAAAGCAATCATTTCCATCACTCATAACATGTGGCATGACTGTACCCATACCAGAATGTGAGGTGTCACAGGCAAGCTTCACTGGACGATGCGCATCATAATGTGTCATTAAAGTGTCTGATGTCAGTATTTCTGTTGCCTTTTGGAAAGCCCCCACACACTGCTGTGTCCATTGCCGTTTCTTCCTGATCTATCAAAATGAGTTGAAGGCATGGCGTACAGTAGCCAGGTTTGTCGGGAATCTGTTATAATATTTGGCAAATCCTAAAAGGACTGCACTGTTGGTGTTGAGGCATCCACCACAATTTGAGTTTTCTTAGCACACTTGTGCATCAATACTGTGACCACAGTAAGTGATGCTTGGTTTAAAGAATTCACACTTGCTTAATCATGTTCTGAACACACAATCTTATCATCCTTTTAACACTGTCTTGAGATTTTGGAGATGTTTCTTGTCATCCTCACCAGTAAGAATTGTAACATACGTGTAACGCTGAGCGCCTGAGCAGTTCTGCAGCACCTGACCCATAGCTTTCAGCCCACTTTGCTGAAGTGCTTTCTCTCCAGAAAGGTTTGCAAGGATATCCTCTATCATGGGCAAGGGGTATTGATCTACTTTCACTACTGGGTTGATAGTGATCTTAAAATCACCACAGATCCTGTTAGACCCATTCTTCCTGGCTACTGGGACCACTAGAACTGCCCATTCAGCCTTGGAAAGAATTTCACTAGCCTCCATGTGATCAAGATCACTAGCAACTTTATCATGGATGGTATAAGGAACTGGACAAGCTTTGTAGAACTTTGGTGCTGCATTTTCACCTAACGCTATTTTACCCTTGATATGTTTGAGCTTTCCAATGCCTTCCTTGGCATCATCCAGTACCTTTCTAAATTCACTTCCAGTTGACACTATTGCAGGGTATGTGACATGAAAATGGTGCGTGGATCTCCAAACAAGTTGTAGCTTTCTCAGCCAATCACAGCCCCACAACACTGGCCCTCCTGTTTTTACCACATATAAACCCATTGTGGCTTGCTGTGTTGTTGCATTTCACTGTTGCAAACATCATTCCCACGGGAGTTATCTTTTCTCCAGTATAAGTATAAGTTGGATATCTGCAGGCTTCAGTTCAGTGTCTTTGAAACGCCATTCAAATTCATTTTGTGGAATGTCTGAAACAGCCCAGGGAGTGTCTAATTCTATTTTAATTAATTTGCCTTTTATTTCTGGTTTAAGCCATATTGCTTGTCTCCCGGTAGTTTTCAAAAATAAAAATCTCAAGCCTACCCAGTCCTGTGTCACCAAAGTTCAACGTTGAAAGTACATTTATTATCAAAATATGTGTACTATGTACAACCTTAAGCTTCATCTCCTTACAGGCAGCCATGAAACAAAAAAACCCAAGAGAATCCATAAAAAAGACCGTCAAGAACCCGATGTGCAAAAAAATGTACAAACTGTGCAAACGGTAAATCGTAAGCAAATAACATTTAGAACCAAAGTTCGCAAAAGTGAGTCCACAGTCCCAAAGCCATTTCACTACTGAGCTGGTCCAGAAGCCCATTAGCTGCAGGCCGCAGCCTCATTTCAGCACAGAGATGACTAAATGCCGTTTCAATTCCACCTACACTTGACCTTTCAAATCTGGCCCAGTGCTTAAATTGGTCAAAGATCGGCTTGTCCTCGCTCTGGGTTCCAGGCCTTGTCTCCTTGACTCTGCCTCGCTACAGTTCACCCCACCTCAGATCTGTTCCACAATGGCCAAACATTGGCTCCTTCCTCGCTCTCGTGTCCAGGCCCCATCACCTCGGTTCAGCCTGTACATGCCACACCACAACTGTCTGCCTTGGAAACTTCAGTTCACATTGCCAAAATGTCAGGTCGTACAGGCAGTTCAAAAGCTCAACTCTGAAAGGGAAGTGTGCTTAATAGAGTAGTTAGTGGTTTTGTTTGCTGCCAGGAAGGCATCACCATGTTTCACCAGCACCATTTTAAATTCTCATCATTATCAGATTTTTCACCAACAATGTACAGATTAATGTTCTTTTTGAATCTACAACTTGACTTATTATTTCTTTCTTCCCAGTGCAGTCCATTTATTGATGTCTTTGTGACATACTCTTTGTATGTGTCCCACTTCGGTGCATTTTCTGAAAGTTTTGCCTTTCTGTGTTAGATTTAATAAAACTTCATATCTTCCAGTTTAGATTATGGAACTGTTTTCCACCACCAGCATTCTCAATCTAGAACATAGAAACATTGAAATCTACAGCACATTACAGGCCCTTTGGCCCACTAAGTTGTGCCGTCCATATAACATACTGCTGTATGTTACCTAGCTGCCTAGAATTTCCCTACTGCATAGCCCTCCATTTTTCTAAGCTCCATGTACCTATCTAAGAGTCTCTTAAAAGACCCTATATCTAATTAATAGTTTAGGCATCTCACAGGCTTCGCTTGGTTTTTACATGCAAAACCTAATAATTACACTGAAAGATTTAATGCTCTATATGTTTGATTTTTTGATAACTATCCTTCTTTTGAACAGCGTTTGCTTACATTCTCCTCAAAAAAAAATCAGACCTGGGAAAATGTGAAGAATGACATAAAATAGGAGAGACTGGGATTCTGAACTTTTAGGAAATTGTGCTGAAAGTAAATTGAACTGAAGCAGGCAAGGGCCATAGGTCCCACAGCATCTGCTTCAGGTGCAAATATTCCCCTTCAACCATCAAGCTCCTGAACAAGAGTGGATAACTTCACTCACTATAACAGTGAACTGATTACTGAACACAACCTATGGACTCACTTTCAAGGGCCTTACAACTCACGTTTTCTGTATTATGTATTTACTTATTATTATTATTATTATTATTATTATTATTATTATTATTATTATTATTATTATTATTATTATTATTATTATTATTATTATTATTATTATTATTATTATTATTATTATTCATTTTTTGTATTGGCACAGTTTGTCTTCTTTTGCATATTGGCTTTTGTCAGTCTTTGTGTGTAGTTTTTCAATGATTCTATTGTATCTTTTTTGTTCAACTGTGAATGCCTGCAGGAAAATGAATCTCAGGGTAGTATTTGGTGACATATACATACTTCGATATAAGGTTACTTTGAACTTTGAGCTTAAATGAGGTTACAAAGAGGAGGGAAAATTTGCAGGGTGTCTGGTGGTCTCCAAAATCAAGATCAGTAGGATAACTAAGGGTGGATAACTGTAATGACGGGAATCAAGCCTCTAGGATCTGGATACAATCAAGGGTCATTGAAGCATACAGCACAGAAACAGGTCCACCATCCCGATCCATCTATGTAAATCTAATTACAGACATTTGGTCCTTAGCCTTGGTGATTCAGGTGCTCACCTAGAAATTTATTGGTAAGTGAGGGTCTTTGCCTCCACTAAGGTTGCTCCAAATTCCAACTTCAGGACAGAAAAAAGCAATTCTTACATCATCTCAAAACCTCTTACTCCATCCATGCTTTTACTGCAGTACAACTCAGGACTTTCTGCCCACAATGTTGTACTGACCTTTCAACCTACTCTACATTCAATCTACCCCTTCACTCCTACATAACCCTCCATTTTCCAACTGTCCATATGAAAACCTATGAGTTTTTTAAATGTCCCGAATGTATCTGCCTCCACCACCACCCCTGACAGGGTGTCTGTGCATTCACCACCCTCTGTGTGCAATAGTGACCTCTGGTATTCCCCCCCAACCCCCATACTTTCCACCAATCACCTTAAAATTATGCCCCCTCATATTAGTCATTTCCAGCTTGAGAAGAAGTCTCTGTCTGTCCTCTCTATCTATGCCGCTTATCATCTTATACACGTCTATAATGTCACCTTTCCTCCTCCTTCACTTCAAAGAGAAAAGCTCAGGCTTACTCAAAAATATCTTTACCTCAAACCCTGTGATTATAGACACTTCTACTATGGGGAGAAGTTCTAATATATCCCCTATCTGTACCGTTCATAGTTTTGACACCTCCATCTTGTTGGCCTTCAGCCTTTGCTAGTCTAAGGAAAACAAACCCAGCCTATCCCATCTGAAACCCAGAGCAACAGCTTGGTAAAACACCTTTGCACTGCCTCTAAAGCTTTCACATACCTTTGACACCAAGGCGACCAAAGCCGCTATGTTTTATAACTTGTACTATAAAATCCCTGCTCTTCTATCCTGTGCTGATGAATGCTTGCTTTTCGAGTGCCTCTTAACCACTTGTAGGAACCTTTGGACTTGCACACCAAGGTCACTCTCATCTTTAACACTCCTTGGGGCTCTAATTTCATTGTAAACATCCTACCATTATTTGAAGTCCCAAAATGTAGCACTTTGCACTTAACAGAATGCGTATTTGTAGATGTAAAAGTGGATGAAATTGCCACAAGTCAGATCCAGTGTTGTCCCAATTAACCTACTTTAAGGAAAAGACCAGTAACAGTGAGTTATAGAGTCATGGAGCATTACAACACTGAAACAGGCCCTTCAAAAATCCAAAGTTCAAATTTCCATGTACATCTATTATCTAAGTATGCAAACTGTATACAACCTTGTGATTCGGCTTTTTGGAGGCAGCCCCAAAACAAAGAACCCATTTTAAAATGCCACACAACAAAGAATATCAAACACCCAACGTGTGGAAAAAAGAACAAATTGCACAAACAGTGTAAACATAAAGGAACAACATAGAGAACATAAATTGCAGTGTCCCTGGAAGTGAGACCTCAGTGCCGAGGTGACTGACATCTGTCCAGGAGCCCAGTGACTGCAGGCCTGGGTCTTGGAACCAGTTCAGTGTTGTGCCGATAGTTACAGGCCACTGCTGCAGAGTCTGTTCAGTGCTGAAGCTCCTTGATCAAACCACGCAAATAATCAAAAGCACATGGAACATGAACTGCAGTCCCTGTTAGGGTAAGTGAAGCCTGGCTGAATCTGGCGGCGTGGGACCCGGGAACCTTGCATCTCCCACCTGACAGCAGCAGTGCAAAGAGAGGGAGACTGGTCAAATGCAGTTAGATGGCACAGAACACCTGTTCATTTTCTTCTCTTGTCCTTGGTGACTTAAATCTTGCTTGGCGTGGAGTGATGGAGCTGCCCTTAGGTTTGTGTTCTGCCATCAGGAAGCCTCCCCCAACATTTGCCGCCCCACCACACTGGCTCTCTCTGCTCTCATCCTTGCCAAAACCCCCAGGAAATTGCAGAAGCGCTGAGTCATTGAGTTGGGTTAAAAATACATCCTTAAAAAGGAAATTACAGGCTGCAGTCTGAAGAAGTATATTGAGAAATATCTAGTAACATAGAGTCATGAAACACTAAAGTACAGAAACAGGCCCTTCAGCCCATCTGATTCATGCCATACTATTATTCTGCCTAAACAATCGTAGCCCTCTATAACTCTCCTATCCATGTACCTATCTAAATTTCTCTTAAATGTTGAAATCGAACCTGCATCTAACACTTGTTGAATGTTTGAAGCCGATCTATTAGAAAGCATTGTGACAGTCGAATAGAAAACATTAGTTGTAGAAATAAGCAGATGAAAAATGAAGTGGGGCTTCACTTTAAATCCTCTAGTTTGTGCATTTTGATATCATTTAAGATTTTGAATTCTGTAGATTCCAGTTAATCAGGATAGCAGTTTATCTGAGACAACTCTTAAAGAACAAAAACTAATTGGGAAAATTGTCGAGGTTCCTTTGTTTATTTGGGACACTATGCCGCTTAATTGGGTCAGGACACTGTAGTTGAACAGTTTCTAATTAGTGTCAGTTGCGTGCATTTGCATGGCTGTTAGGCACTAGGTTAGAGCAAACAGTTTTTATATAGCACCAGTTCCATGTGCTTATGTTCAAAAAACAGTGATTTTTGTCACTGATAATTCTAAGACAATTCCAAACTGTTTTGCTTATTGCTTGTTCAAGCATTCAGGCTTGGAGAAACCAGAAACAGCCTGGAGTGAAAAAGAAATGATTTCACTATTTCAGAAAGTTAAGAACTATGAGAATTTGAAGGTATCAACAGTCATCTTAAATGTTACAATGAAAATGAAGATCTGGAGGGCAGCATTACATGAAAACAGTCTACACAAGGTTTCTGTGCTGATTTTGTTCACTTAGAGTCAATCAAAAAAACACAGCAGCATACACCAGATTAATTAGGAACTAATAGTTTTATAGCTTTATATGAGGGGTGATTGATTAGTCTGTGGCCTACAGTAGAAGGAGATGAGTCATACAGCTCTTCTTACATGTATGTACAGGTCAACTCTTTGAGTGATTATGCAGAAAGTTTGAAGTTAATAACTCATCGGGGTGATTGATAAATTTGTGGCCTGAGATGAGCACATGTAACGAGAGCTGTATAACTCATCCACGAACTTATCAATTGCCCATCTGTGGACACTTCCTGGACGTCCAAGATCTGTACATTCCACGACCACTGGACTAAGTGTGTAAATGTAGGAGGGGACTATGTTGAGAAATAAATGTGCTTGGTTTTCTAAAATTCACTCCTTCTATCATAGGCCACAACAAACTTATCAATCACCCCTCGTATGACTGTGGTAGCATTCTAATTTGTTCTGTTTTCTTTTAAGTACACAATTTGTTACTTAGTTAAACAGTAGTTTGTATTTTTTATACATTTTTAACTATTGCTGATTAGGGCAGCCAAAATGTTCTTGTCACAGTGTATCCCAATTAACCGAAATGCACTATATTTCCTTTCCTCTCCCACATTACCACATTCAACCCTCAACTAAAAATAAAAAAAATATATAATTTTAAATGTTGAAACTCTGAAATAAAACAGAAAATGCTGGAACCAATAAGTGAGTCAGAAGAGAGAAACTTTTAACTCAAGGTGTTAGTTCCGAATCTCTTTGATGCTCCTTGATATTTCCTTTTTTGTTTCAACCTGGAATTTTTCTCTTGCTTCTCCTTCCACAAGACCAATTCTATAATCTTACACCCCATTCCCATTCCAGCTGGGAGTCTTCCTGCACTTCTATCCCAATGCCATATACCATCCTTCACCTGTTTCTTTCTATTTCCTTCCATATGATCTTAGAATAGGTTAAAAGGTCAGCAGAATATCGTGGGCCAAAGGGCCTGTACTGTGCTCTAAAGTTATATGTTCTATGAAATAAAATAGAATAAAACAAATATTGAAATTCTCAACAAGTCAGGTAGTATCTGTGAAGAGAGAAACATACTTAATAATTCAACTCAATGACTTCTCATCTACTGACAGTGCATTAACTGCCAAGTACTTTAACATTTTTAATTTTAGTTTTTCAGCATCTAGTTGGTTTCCACCCAATTCAAGTAACTTCTCTTCATTCTGCTCTTATCATTCTTGCTTCATTTCCCCCCTCCCTTCCCTCCCTTTCTTTAACCTCTGCTTCTGGTTTATTCATTGAATCACTTCTTGTTTCTCCAAACCACCTATTACTTACATCGTCTTCCTCCCCCGCCGAGACAACTTACTTCCTCTGTCTGACTGTGGACCATGGCACCATGTTTGCTTAGAAATGGTTTAAATTACTCAGAAAGCTTTACCTGTAAAGTCACGAGGTTGAGTGATGTTGCATGCATTTGCCCTACGGCATGAATTAAATGAACACCAAATATTTCCCTCTGCCAACAATCAGTAAGAGACTGCAGTGCTTGTCAAAGGATTTCTTTTAAGTATATTGTGCAACCAATCAGATTACAGAAGTGTCCAAGCAAAAAGTGATATAAGCGACCAGAAGCTGATCTGAACATCTAATAAACCTACAAGTCTGCTTGGAGCTAGTATTTGTCCTTTTTCACACTGATACCAATGTCACGATTAGCACATTATCTCCTTCTCTCTACTGGCTTGTTTCAGCTACAGAAGGGTAAGTACAAACCATATCTAAATGTGTGTCTTTTTGTCATTCTCATTTACTGCATCCTGCACACGCTACAGGACTTGCGGTGCGTGCGAATAAGCCATGCTGGATGTCTGTCTTGTGAACAACTACTGTATTATTTTGTGATTCTATTTTTCACTGAGTAAAATTAGCCTGATTGAGAAGTTCTTACTACACTCCTCACCCACATCTATTGTGGTGGAAAAGTTAAAAAGTATATTTTCCAGCAGCTTTTCATTGTTAACAAAATTTAGAATGCTATACCAATTTTAAAATGTAAACGTCACTCATCATGTTTAGGTATAAAATTATTTGTTATATAACAATCATATTTTTTAAATTTAATTTGATATAAATTTAAAGGATGATTGATCATAATTAAAAGTTAAATTTAACCTTAACATCAGCAGTTTCACAAAGGACTCATTAATCTGGTTTGAAAATTATTCAATAAAAATTGATTAACTTATCAAATATAGATTTGTATTTACCAGTGTTAATGAAGGCCAACTATAAATTTGCACAGCTTGACTCTGGAAATGATCAATTTATAGTTCCTACAACAAAAAATTCCTGGTTTTATTGTGAAGCTATACTTGATTCCATGATAGAGAAGTTTACTCTGAACAGAAATGGATCATGGCATCCCTCAATATTTATCATCTCTGGCAAGAAAATCTCTCTGATTGTTGTATTTAATTGACCTTGTTTCATATTAAACATTGTAGGAAACACATGAGGTGAGATCAGTTTAAATTATTGAATGTATCATTACCCAGTTATGCTTAAAATGGATGTTTATGTCATTACAGTATAAAAATGATGTAGGCTGGTAAATAGCTGCTCAAAGTCTTTGGAAAAAGTACCGCTGAAGTCATTAATGTTCCATTACTCACATTGACTTCTCTTTATTCCACAGAGGAAACAATGTACATATCACTTTTAACCACTGGATTCTTATGTAAACTCTTTTTTTTGGTTTTAAGTACAGTTACAACACTGAATGAGACTCTTCTGCAGTGCTTGAATCTCTGATCACTGACAGTGCTGAGTTCCACACCAAGGAGCTGAATTGTAGCATTGTGTGAGCATAAATACTAACCACAGTGTATGTCAAGAAATTCCAACTGCACACTGAAGCACTTTTAAATCACGATGAGATCCCTGTGCTGTGAGATTATTTATTGGTGGTTGTATCTCTTGATTTAACGTACTCAGGGCTGTGTTGAAACTAACATGCCTAGATCCATACCAATGCACACTCAAAATCATTTCACATTGGTCCATAAAATTTAATATAAAGGCAGCTGGAGTAGATATAATGTCTAGATACAATTTAAAATGCTTCTTAAGGTAATTGTGTATTGGCTGTATTAACAGTGAAAAGCTTACTTGCTGAAGCATCAGAGGCACACAGCAGTCGCAGGAAAAAAACATAATTTATACATGATTTTTACAAGAAAAAGCAAGATTTTCTTGTTATTGAAGAACTAACAGAAACAAATTCAGTTTTAGTGTCAAGTGCTCATGGTGTTTCTCAGCTGCAGTGATGAGGGTTTTTTTTTCCAGCTAGTTCAAGAACTAAATGGTTGAGGGAAAATGGCTGTTCTTGACTCTGGTGGTGTGGGACTTCAGGCTTCTGCAGCTCTTGCTCGATTGTACCTGAAAAAAAAAATGGAACAGCCCAGTTGGTTAGGATCTTTGATGAAAGGCATTGCCTTCTTGAGGAAGAGCCTCTTGAACTTACTACCATTGCGGTGAGGAATGTGTCCATGATGTATTGGACAGAGTACACTACTTTCTACAGTTCTTAAATTCTTGTGCATTGGAATTCAAACTAAGTGCTCCTGATGAAGAGATGATAAGACCATAAGACCGTTAATAAGACCGTTAAGATACAGAAGCAGAATTAGGCCATCTGGCTCATCGAGTCTGCTCTACCATTTCATCATGGCCGATCCATTTTCTCCTCAGTCCCAATCTCCTGCCTTCTCCCCATATCCCTTGATGCCCCAACTAATTAAAAATCTATCAACCTCTGCCTTAAATATACCCACTGACTTGGCCTCCACAGATGCCTGTGGCAATAAACTCCACAGATTCATCACTCTCTGGCAAAAGAAATTTATCCTTATCTCTGTTCTAAAAGGACACCCCTCTATCCTGAGGCTGTCCTCTGGATTTAAGACTCCCCCACCTCTACATCCACGCTATCGAGGCCTTTCAACATTTGATAGGTTTGAATGAAGTCACCCCACATTCTTCTGAATTCCAGTGAGTAGAGGCCCAGAGCTATCAAGTGCTCCTCATATGATGTCTTTGAATCCCAGGATCATTTTTGTAAACCTTCTTTGAACCCTCTCCAATTTTGCTGATACAATCTTAGATAAGAGGCCTAAAACTGCTCACAATACTCCAAGTGAGGCCTTACCAATAATTAGTAAAGCCTCAACATTATATCCTTGCTTTTATATTCTAGTCCTCTTGAATTAAATGTTAACCTTACATTTGCCTTCCTCACCACAGACTAAATCTATAAGTTAACCTCTGGAAATCCTGCAAAAGGACTCCCAAGTCACCTTGCATCTCAGATTTTTGAATTTTTTAACCATTTAGGAAACAGTCTATTCTCTTAATTTTGTCTACAACAATGCATGACTATTCACCTTGGCAATTGTGGGGGTAATTTATAGTGGACTGAAATGGATGTACTGGAGCTTTGAAAAGTATTAAGTTATACAAGTCGCCACGACCTGATGAGACATACCCCAGGCTACTGTGGAAAGTGAGTGAGGAGAATGCTGAACCTCTGGTGATGATCTTTGCGTCATCAATAGAGATGGGAGAAGTTCTGGAGAATTGGGAAGTTGCACATGTTGTTCAAGAAAGGGAATGGAGATAACTTAGAAAATTATAGACCAGTGAGTCTTACTTTAGTGGTGGGCATGTTGCTGGAGCAGATCCTGAGAGGCAGGATTTATGAACATTTGCAGAGGTATAATATGATTAGGAATGGTCAGCATGGCTTTGCCAAAGGCAGGTTGTGCCTTACGAGCCTGAATGAATTTTTTGAGGGTGTGACTAAACACATTGATGAAGGTAGAGTGGTAGATGTAGCGTATATACATTTCAGCAAAGCAATTGACAAAGTACCCCATGCAAGGCTTATTGAGAAATTAAGGAGGCATGGGATCCAAGGGGACATTGCTTTCTGGATCCAGAACTGGCTTGCCCATAGAAGACAAAGTGTAGTTGTAGATAGGTCATATTCTGCATGGAAGATGGTGACCAGTGGTGTGCCTCAGGGATCTGTTCTGGGACCCCTACTCTTTGTGATTTTTATAAATGATCTGGATGAGGAAGTGCAGGGTTGGGTTAGTAAATTTGCTGATGACACTAAGGTTGGAGGTGTTGGGATAGTGTGAAGGGCTGTCAGAGTTTACAGTGGGACATTGATAGGATGCAAAACTGGGCTGAGAAGTGGCAGGTGGAGTTCAACCCAGCTAAGTGTGAGGTGGTTCATTTTGGTAGGTCAAGTACAATGGCAGAATTTAGCATTAATGGCAAGATTCTTGGCAATGTGGAAGATCAGAGGGATCTTGGAGTCCGAGTCCATAGGACACTCAAAGCTGCTACGCAGGTTGACTCTGTGGTTAAGAAGGCATACAGTGCACTGGCCTTCATCAATCATGGGACTGAGTTTAGGAGCTGAGAAGTAATGTTGTAGCTATATAGGACTGGTCAGACCCCACTTGGAGTACTGTGCTCAGTTCTGGTTCCCTCACTACAAGAAGGATGTGGAGACCATAGAAAGGGTACAGAGGAGACTTACAAGGATGTTGCCTGGATTGGGGAGCATGCCTTATGAGAATAGGCCTTTGCTCCTTGGAGCAACAGAGGATAAGAGGTGACCTGATAGAGGTATATAAAATGATGCGAGGCCCTGGCTTTTTCCCAGGGCTGAAGTGGCTAGCATGAGAGGGCACATTTTTAAGGTGCCTGGAAGTAGGTACGGAGGAGATGTCAGGGGTAAGTTTTTTACACAGAGGGTGGTGAGTGTGTGGAATGGGCTGCTGGTGGCGGTGATGGAGGCGGAAACGATAGGGTCTTTTAAGAGACTCCTGGACAGGTACATGGAGCTCAGAAATATAGAGGGCTATGGGTAACCCTAGGTAATTTCTAAGGTAAGGACATGTTCGGCACAGCTTTGTGGGCCGAAAGGCCTGTATTGTGCTGTAGATTTTTGAGCCACCCTGAGGTGTACACCATCTGGTCCAGGTGTCTTATCTACGTTCAGATATTTCAGTTTCCCGAGAACTTTCTCCCTCGTAATGGCACCTTCTCTCACTTCTGCCCCCTGACAATCCTGAACTTCCAGCAAACTGCTTGTGTATTCCATAGAGAATTCACTTATTCAGCTTGTCCACCATTTCATTGTCCCCCATTACTACCTTCCCAGCATCATTTTCCAGTGGTCCGATAATTCCTCTTGCCGCTCTTCTCCACTTTCATATTACTGGCTAGCTTACTTGTGAAGTCCATCTTTTCCTTCTCTATGACTTTTCAGTTGCCTTCTGTTAGTTTATAGAAGTTCTCCAGTAGTCTAATATCCCACTTATTTTTGCTCTATTATTCATTCTTTGGAGCACTTCTCTGTTTTCATGGATGTTTGCAAAAAATAAGCGTGTCAGGATGTATATTGTATACATATCACTGACATTAAATTTGACCTTTGAACCTTCGATTTTCCCAATGACTGTAGTGTTGACAGCAATCTTGAATATGGCACACAAGCTGTGCTTAGCCACACAGTCAAAATTGTAAAGTGAGTAGAGCGGGGTCTAAGCATATGGCCTTATAGTGCACATGTGCTTATGGAGACTATGGAGGAGATGTTTTTGCCTATCTGAACTGACTAGGGTCTGCAGGTGAGGAAATCAAGGATCCAATTGCACAAGGGAGTATTGAGGCCAAGATCTTGATTAGTTTTGAAGGGATAATTTTATTGAATGCTGAGCTGTAGATGATAAGTAACATCCTGATGGCATCTTTGCTGTCTAGATATTCCAGGGTTGAGTGAAGAGCCAGTAAAATGGCATCTGCTGTTTACCTGTTGCTCTAGTAGGCAAATTGGAGTGGATCCAAGCTGATTCTCAGGCAGGAGTTGATATGTTTCATCACCAGCCTCCCAAAACACTTCATCACTATGGATGTAAGTGGCTCTGGACAATATTCATTGAGGCGGGTTATTCAAGGACAGCCAAGTGATCTGATTTCTGAAATGCAGTCTGATCATGAAACAGTAAGCATCCCTTATCCTAGTCTAATAGCGGTCTCGTGCATTGTGACCTCTGGTGTTAATGCTAACTGGGCAGGCTTTTCTTCAAGCAAGCCTGGTTGAAGTCCCCGAGTATGATTTGAAATGTGTCAGGATGAACTCCTTATTTGGAGATGGCATCATGCAGTATCTCAAGCGCTTAAGCACCAATCAGCTGCTGCTGTATGTAAACTGCGGTCAGGATTATAAAGGAGAACTCCTTGGTAAATTGAACAGATGCATTTGACCAGTAGGTGTTCAGGTTCTGGGTAACATGATTTCAGTAAGACCACCACATTGGAGCACAACCAAGAGTTTATCATGAAACACGCACCTCCCAATTTTGCCTTTTCCAAATCAGCCGTTTGACCTATTTTCTAAACAAAGAAACCTTCTTATCTGATTACTGTATCTGGTGTGCTGGGAGAATGCCATGTCTCACTCAGACATAGAACACAATATTCCCTCATTTCCCTCAGAGACAACAATCTTGTTCTCTCGTCCTCAATTTTGTTCTCCAGTGACTGCACATTTGATAATCAGGTAGAGGGAGCCTCATCCCTCTGCGTTTCAGCCTGGCTTGGAGAGCCTCCTCCTGTATCCTGCCAAGGTGCTGAACTTTCATCCGCTTAAACGTGCTGTACCTGCTGAGTTCTTCAGGCGATTGTGAAATCTGTACACTATCAAGTTGATTTAAAAGTACACTGCTTAGAGGAGAATTACATGCCGCAGATTGCAGTGAGAGTAATTCAAGAGGTATATTTAAAAGTATTGCACGTAGCCTTCAGAACGTTGCCATGGCTCACCGGTGCGATCTTAAATGAAGGTTGAGGTTTGAGGAAGTGCTGTTAGAATTAGCCCAAGTAAATAAATGCTCTTAAGATCCAACCTAATATAATTAGAGCCTTGATGGTGCAATATTGTACGCAGCACATTTTGTGGATAAGTTGTTGGTGGTGGCGGGAATGAGTGTTTGTGCTGACGGATGTGGTGTGTGTTTTGTTCTGAATGTCATAAAACAAGACAGAGCAGATGTTGAACATCCGAATTAAAAATAATGGTCACACTCAGCAGGTCAGACAGCAAATATGAAGAAAGAATCAGGGTTAATGCTTTGGGTTGATAACTGTTTGCCAGATCAAAGAAAAACAGGAAAAGTTTCCATCCGTTGGAGGAAATGTCATCAACTTAGTGCATTAATTAATCTCTCTCCAAAGATTTGTGGTGGGTTGGGGCAAGATTTGAGGAGATACAAGGTGAATAACTTGCTATAGGATACCCAGGCTTCCAATGCTTTTATTTGACCTTGCTGATTGGCACCCCAAGAAGATTGTTGGTGAAGGAGTTAGTAATGGTAGTGCCATGTAAAATTTGCAACCCTGGAAGTGGTCAATCATAAATAAAACATAAAGAAGAGATAATCTGCAGATGCTGCAAATCTGAACAACACACACAAAATGCTGGAGGAACTCAGCAGGCCAGGCAGCATCTATGGAACATTTCAAATCTACTCCTCAGCTTTTTTATCCAGTCCTGCCGAAGGTTTCCGGCCCGAAATGTTGACTGTACTTTTTTCCATTGATGCTGCCTGGCCTGCTGAGTTCCTTCAGCATTTTGTGCATGAATAAAACATATCTATGAGGATATTTCATTCCTGACTGCTTTCATTAAAAGATCACCATCTTGGTTAATCTTGGACCAAGTCTGATTTCCTTTACTTGAGAAAGAAGAGTGAAAAATAATAAATCTTTCTGGTTCAAAGGTTTCAAACATAATTAAGGTGACAGGATCAGATTCAGTCCATTTGTTTTTCATATTTATTTTGCCAATTCAAGTTTCATAACAGATTCCTTTTCAGCAAGTGAGTTTGATTTATCATGACTTTTTTTGTCAAATAAGCAAATATGAAAAAGTGTGCAGCCAAAAATCTTATTTTTAACAACAACAAAAAAAAATTAATCGACAGGTTTCACTGGTGCTTTGCTGAGAAAAGGTGCTTGGTTGATGTTATTTACTTTGGATTTTCAAAATCAGTCAAATGTACCATGTGCACATCCAAAGTGCAAGCTAATGAAGCAAAAAGTTGGGCACAGAATTTTCCAACTGGGAAAGCTGATAGTCAAGCTTTATTTGGCCGTCAGGGCAACAGATTGAAGGATTTCAAGTGCAAATCAATCCAAGGGAAAAACATGTTTCTGCTCTCTCTTGTACTTATTTACAGAATATCGTGCCATGGGTCCTTTCTGACCTATAATCTGACTCTGCCCAGGTTCATTTAACTCTTAAAAAATAGCTGAATTTTGCTAGGAGCAATGGCGTTAAAATGCATCATTTGCAAGTTCACCTTGCTTTACTTTACCAAGTAAGCTAAATGTTATATATTCATAAACTAGTAGATGATTCTGATACAACATGAATGTTCTTTTTGGCTATTTGTACTCGAATTGTTCTATTTATTTGTAGCAGTATTATTAATTTCCTTATTCACTTATTATTATATTCTATATCTCTTTCTTTATAAATCTTTTTATTAATTTTAAACAAACATAAATGAAACATGAATACAAAGAGCTTGAGAGTACATAATTAATATGCTAAAGTATAAATACAAATAGATGATAATCCATATATAATAACCTCCCAAACTATAGTAATTATGAAAAATGGAGTAAATAAGAAAAAAACCCAAAAAAAAGAAACAAAATCCTAATCAACATGGGCCATTGCATTATGTCAAATATACACAGTAGCATCAATAACTCTGCACCTCCATCCAGATAATTAAGGATAATAAAAGTAAGGTTTAGGAAAATTCAGTTTTAGCTCATATGAAAATGTTGAATAAATGGTCTCTAAGTTTCTTCAAATTTAACTGAAGGGTCAAAGACAACACTTCTAATTTTTTCTAAACTCAAACAAGAAATAGTTTGAGAAAACCACTGAAATATAGTTGGAGGATTAATTTCTTTCCCGTTCAATAGGATAGATCTTCTAGCCATTAATGTAACAAATGCAATCATCCGCCGGGCTGAGGGATAAACAACTATTATCCACCATTGGAAAGCCGAAAATTGCAGTAATAGGATGCAGTTGCAATTTGATACTCAGAACTTTTGAAATAATACCGAAAATATCTTTCCAATAATTTTGCAAACAGGGGCAAGACCAAAACATGTTGGTCAATGAGACAACTTCAGAATGACAACTGTCACAGGTTGGATTAACATAAGAATAAAATCGAGCAAGTTTATCCTTGGACATGTGAGCCCTATGTACAACTTTAAATTGTATTAGGGCACGTTTAGCACAAATAGAAGAAGAATTGACTAATTGTAAAATTTTCTCCCACTGCTCAGTGGGTATAAGACAGTGAAGTTCTTTTTCCCATTCCTTCTTAATTTAAAATATAAAATTCTTAAATATAAAAATTTGGGTAATACTATCATCTTAATAGCATTAATTTGACCAATATTGTATATTTTTGCAGATTGTGTTCTCGCACATTGGTTCATTGTCAGGCCTTGTGTCTAGTTTTTTCACTGATTTTGTTTTATTTCTTTGTTCTACTGTGAATGCCTGCAAGAAAATGAATCTTAGGGTTGTATATGGTGATATAAATGGACATCAATAACTTTGAATTTTGAATTATTCATAGATGGTTGACTGGAGAGGCTGCACTAAAACATAGAAACATAGAAAACCTACAGCGCAATACAGGCCCTTCAGTCCACAAAGCTGTGCTGAACATGTCCCTACCTTAGAAATTACCTAGGGTTACCCATAGCCCTCTATTTTTCTGAGCTCCAAGTACCTGTCCAGGAGTCTCTTAAAAGACATTATTGAA
This sequence comes from Hypanus sabinus, assembly GCF_030144855.1. NCBI lineage: Eukaryota > Metazoa > Chordata > Chondrichthyes > Myliobatiformes > Dasyatidae > Hypanus > Hypanus sabinus. The sequence continues at coordinate 87,994,424 of NC_082706.1, forward strand.
TCCACCTTCACCACCGTTGCCGGCAGCCCATTCCACACACTCACCCCTCTCTGCATAAAAAAACTTACTCCTGACATCTCCTCCGTACCAACTCCCAAGCACCTTAAACCTGTGCCCTCTTGTGGCAGCCATTTCAGCCCTGGGGAAAAGCCTCTGACTATCCACACGATCAATGCCTCTCATCTGCAACATTACCTCTTGGCTCCTAAACTCAATCCCACGATTGATGAAGGCCAATGCTTTTTGAACCACAGAGTCAACCTGCACGTTCCTGCATAAGAATGGCTCAAAAACAATTTGAAATATTTTTAATGCTGATTTTTTCAAAAGAAAACAGATTGTTTGCAATGGTAACTAGGTGGTTTGGTACACATGTTCACTTCAAATTCATGTGTAATTTGCATCTTTTTTTAGATTAAAAAAAACAGGATGTTTGCTGAGATCCTCCAAAGTAGAAACTCTCACATTCAATATTCTTTGTGTACCATAACAATCAACACAACATGCAGACCATGAAACGATGACAGAGATTTGTGTGGAGAATTAAAATTCCAAAATCAGTGTGTGGTAAAGATATAAGCTAACCCTTTAAATGGTTATCGAATAAAATTTGATGCTCACACCAAAGTTGTGATTTTGTACTTGTGTTTAATGTAACTTTGGCAGGAAGTGTGTGGATATAGATTTATGTGAGTGTGAACATCACAGACTGGATAGAAAGCAAGTAGCATTGGGTAGAAGAGAGAGGGATAGCATAAATGCTCGCTGCTTTAAATAAAGTAGGATAGTCTTTAAAAACTCATTGTCACGTCAGTCATGTGCCTTTGAGAATAGAAACAAAACATACACTCTATTATGGTGCTCTTGTACCTAATAAAATGGCCACTGACGGCATGCTTGTAGTCTTCTCTAGCTGCAGCCCATTCACTTCAAGTTTTGGCTTGTTGTGCGTTCAGATATCCTTGTCTGCACACCGTTGTTTTAATGCGTGGTCATTTGAGCTTCTGTCACCTTCCTGTCAGGTTGAACCAGTCCGGCCATTCTCCTCTCACCTCTCTCATCAACAATCTGTCATCCACACTCAGTAGTTTCTCTATAAATTCTAGGTGGTCAAAAGATGTATGGTTAGGGCTAATGAGTTGTGGGCATGATACATTGGTGTTGGAAGTGTGGCGAGACTTTTGGTCTGCCCAGCATAATCCTCGTTGATTTGATTTGACGTAAATGGCATATTTCACCAAATGTTTGATGTGTCAATGTACAGTGCTGTGCAAAAGACAGCCTTAGACTTTTACAGAGTACTGTGTATTCATTTTGCTCTAGTTACCAAATTACACTCAATACTACTGGGCTCACACAAAGCTAAGTACTCTTACTTCTGTTTCCCAACCACCTTCCTACCTTGGCCATACATCCTAGCTATATACATGTGTCTAAGTCTTTTGCACAGTACTGTAAGACTAATCTTTCTTTCAAAATCATTGCAGAATATTCAGGCTATACCTCCAAATGCTCATAAATCCCATCTTTAAGAAGCCTCTCTAATTCTTCGTCCAGCACAGACGTGAGACTCACTTGTCTGTACTTCCCAGGAATATCCCGATTACGTTTTTTGACCAAGAAGAAGAAGCGGTGTTCTTTCCTGGCGAGACAAGATCAAGTTCGAACATCTTCAGTGTTTCTCTGTTTCAGGATGCATATTGTATACATTTCTCTGATATTAAATGCAACTATGGAATTATTATTTTCCTATGAACCTTCCTTTTAGAACTGAGTAGACAATCAAAACCCTGAACCTAGCTTAAGAATAGGAATGCTCAGTAATTGCATTATGACACATGCATTACACTAAACATTGTAGTTTCCTTGTAGTAACGTTCAAAATTCTTAATATTTCAGGTGTGAATTGCAAGGAGGAGCTAAACACTGACTCTGTAATTAAACGGCAGGACGTAGTCAAGCTGAAATGTGCGCATCCTCAGACAAGCAATTTGATCCAGTTGTCCTGGCACAAGACTGTAAATGGCAAGAAGCAGAAAATTGCTACCTATCATCCTGACCATGGAGAGTACATCTTTCCTTCATATAACAGAACTGTTAAATTTCTGTCATCTTCCATCAATGGAGATATTACAATGAATGCATCAGCAGCAGATGAGGGCATTTATCTATGTTGCATTGACACTTTTCCTGAGGGGAAATTACAGAAGACAATTGAAGTAATAAACCCAGGTAAGATACTACAGTTAAGCCTATAAAATTGGGTTTTCTATGCAGGAGGGCAGTGCTGACTGAGTCGTGAGCTATTCGCTTATTCATGTTTTGCTAATGCAATCACAATTTAATTCCAATTCCTGTATCTTTGTATCATACGCAATTACAAAGACTTATTTCTTTTTACTGATCGGGGAAAAGAGGCTAGGCTGCACAGGCGTGTGACATCACATGCCAAAGGTTTAAAAAGGAGAGGAATTCTTCAACGACCTTTTTAAATGGAAGCAAGCGGCTGAGAGTGAAGGACTAAAGACATCTTGGAGAGAAGTCATTTTCTTTTACTGATCGGGGAAAACAGGCTGGACTGTGCAGGCGCATGATGAAGCACGCCAAAGGTTTAAAAAGAGACCGCCATATACAGCTGCCATTGTCGTAGCGGCCATCATTGGAGTGGACGGACTCAGAGTGGGATGTCTTTGGCTTATAGGCTTCAGTGTGAACAGGCAGAGGTGAGGGTAGATTCTGGTAAGCTTTGTTTTGTTTGTTTAGAGTAGAGAGAATACCAGGCAGGGTGTTGGAATGCTCTTCTTGCAGGACGTGGGAAGTCAGGGAGACCTCCGGTGTCCCTGACAACGACACCTGCAAGAAGCGCATCCAGCGGCAGCTCCTAATAAACTGCGTTAGGGAACTGGAGCAGGAGCTAGATGACCTCTGGATCATTCGGAAGAATGAGAAGTTTACAAATAGTAGTTTCAAGGAGGTAGTTACGCCAAAGGAGCAGCACATAGGTAATTGGGTTACCGTCAGGAGAGGGAAGGCGAAAGGGCAGGCAGAGCAGGGCTCCCCTGTGGCCATTCCCCTCAACAACAAGTATACCAATATGGATACTGTTGGGGGGGGATGACTTACCTGGGACAAGCTGTGGCAGCCAGGTCTCGGACACAGAGTCTGGTTCTGCAGTGCAGAAGGGAGTGAGGAAGAAGAGGAGAGCGGTAGTGATAGGGGACTCCATAGTCAGGGGTACAGACAGGAAGTTCTGTGGTCGCGACAGAGACTCCCGAAAGATTTGTTGCCTCCTGGGTGCCAGGGTCAGGGATGTCTCTGATCGCGTGCACAGCATTCTGAAAGGGGAGGGTGAGCAGCTAGATGTCATGGTACACATCGGTACCAATGATGTAGGAAGAAAGAGTGAGGAGGTCCTGAAGAGTGAGTACAGAGAGATTGGTAGGAAGTTAAAAAGCAGGACCTCGAGGGTGGTAATCTCAGGATTACTACCTGTGCCATGTGCCAGTGAGGGTAAGAATAGGATGCTCTGGAGGATGAACACGTGGCTGAGGAACTGGGGTAGGGGGCAAGGTTTCAGATTTCAGGATCATTGGGACCTCTTCTGGGGCAGGTGGGACCTGTACAAGAGAGACAGGTTACACCTGAACTACAAGGAGACCAATATCCTTGCAGGGAGGTTTGTTAGTGCTATTGGGAGGGGGGAGGGGTTTAAGCTAGATTTTCAGGGTGATGGGAACCAGAGTGCCAGAGTAGATAGTGGAGTGGGGGTGAAAATAAATGATGTTAAGGTTCATGCATAGTCACGAATAGAAGGGTTGTGTGTGGTGGTAATAATCTTCTGCGGTGTGTCTATTTCAATGCGAGGAGTATTGTGGGGAAGGCTGACGAGCTGAGGATGTGGATTGACCGCTGGTGTACCAAGGCCATACAGGTGGAGCTGAGAAAGAGGAAAGGTATGACCACATTAATGGGTTTGCACTATAGACCACCCAATAGTCAGAGGGAATTGGAGGAGCAAACCTGCAGAGAGGTAGCAGACAACTGCAGGAAACATGAAGTTATGAATGTAGGGGATTTTAATTTTCCACATATTGATTGGGATTCCCATACTGTTAAAGGTCTAGGTGGGTTAGAGTTTGTAAAATATGTGCAGAAAAGTTTTCTAAATCAATATATAGAGGCACCGACTAGAGAAGATGAAATATTAGATCTCCTATTAGTATACGAATTAGGACAGGTGATGGAAGTGTGTGTAGGGGAACACTTTGGTTCCAGAGATCATAACACCATTAGTTTTAACTTGATCATGGATAAAGATAGATCTGGTCCTCGGGTTGAGGTTCTAAACTGGAAAAAGGCCAAATTTGAAGAAATGAGGAAGGATCTAAAAAGCATGGATTGGGACAGGTTGTTCTCTGGCAAGGATGTCGTTGGTAAGTGGGAGGCCTTCAACGGAGAAATTCTGAGAGTGCAGAGTTTGTATGTTCCTGTCAGGATTAAAGGCAAAGTGAATAAGAATAAGGAACCTTGGTTCTCTAGGGATATTGGAACTCTGATAAAGAAGAAAAAAGACATGTATGACATGTATAGGAAACAGGGAGCAAATAAGGTACTTGTGGAGTATAAAAAGGAGCTTCTGCAGGTATACTAAGAGCAAAAGGATAGTAAGGGATAAAATTGGTCCTCTTGAAGATCAGAGTGGTCTGCTATGTATGGAACCAAAAGAAATGGGGGAGATTTGAAATGGGTTTTTTGCATCTGTATTTACTAAGGAAACTGTCATGGAGTCAATAGAAGTAAGGTAAACAGGTAGTGAGGTCATGGAACCTATACAGATTGAAGAGGAGGAAGTGCTTGCTATCTTGGGGCAAATCAGAGTAGATAAATCCCTCGGACCTTGAAGGAGCCGAGTTTTGAAATTGCAGGGGCCCTGGCAGATATATTTTAAATGTCGGTATCTACGGGTGAGGTGCCCGAAGATTGGAGGATAGCTCATGTTGTTCCGTTGTTTAAAAAAGGCTCTAAAAGTAATCCGGGAAATTATAGGCTGGTAAATTTGATGTTGGTAGTATTGGAAGGAATACTAAGCGATAGGATCTACAAGTATTTAGATAGACAGGGACTTATTAGGGAGAGTCAACACGGTTTTGTGCATGCTAGGTCATATTTAACAAATCTATTAGAGTTTTTTGAGGAGGTTACAAGGAAAGTGGATGAAGGGAAGGCAGTGGATGTTGTCTACATGGACTTCAGTAAGGCCTTTGACAAGGTTCCGTATGGGAAGTTAGTTACAAAAATTCATTCGCTAGGTATACATGGTGAGGTAGTAAATTGGATTAGACATTGACTCAATGGGAGAAGTCAGAGAGTAGTGATGGAGGATTGCTTCTCTGAGTGGAGGCCTGTGACTAGTGGTGTGCCACAGGGATCAGTGCTGGGTTCATTGTTATTTGTCATCTATATCAATGATCTGGATGATAATGTGGTAAATTGGAACAGCAAATTTGCTGATGATACAAAGATTAGAGGTGTAGTGGACAGTGAGGAAGGTTTTCAAAGCTTGCAGAGGGATCTGGACCAGCTGAAAAAATGGGCTGAAAAATGGCAGATGGAGTTTACTACAGACAAGTGTGAGGTATTACACTTTGGAAGGAAAAACCAAGGTATAACATGCAAGGTAAATGGTAGGGCACTGAGGAGTGCAGTAGACAGAGGGATCTAGGAATTCAGATACAAAATTCCCTAAAAGTGGCGTCACAGGTAGATAAGGTAGTAAAGAGAGCTTTTGGTACATTGGCCTTTATAAATCAAAGTATTGAGTATAAGAGTTGGAATGTTATGGTGAGGTTGTAGAAGGCATTGGTGAAACCAAATTTGGAGTATTGTGTGCAGTTTTGGTCACCAAATTACAGGAAGGATATTAATAAGGTTGAAAGAGCGCAGAGAAGGTTTACAAGGATGTTGCCGGGACTTGAAAAACTGAGTTACAGAGAAAGGTTGAATAGGTTGGGACTTTATTCCCTGGAGCGTAGAAGAATGAGGGGAGACTTGAGAGAGGTGTATAAAATTATGATGGGTATAGATAGAGTGAATGCAAGCAGGCTTTTTCCACTGAGGCTAGGGGAGAAAAAAACCAGAGGACATGGGTTAAGGTGAAGGGGGAAAGGTTTAAAGGGAACATTAGGGGGGGCTTCTCACACAGAGAGTGGTGGGAGTGTGGAATGAGCAGCCAGATGAAGTGGTAAAGGCGGGCTCACTTTTAACATTTAAAAAAAACTTGGACAGGTACGTGGATGAGAGGTGTATGGAGGGGGATGGTTGAGGTGCAGGTCAGTGGGACTAGGCAGAAAAATGATTTGGCACAGCCAAGAAGGGCCAAAAGGCCTGTTTCTGTGCTGTAATGTTCTATGGTCCTATTCTGTTCTCTTCCCCAAAAGTCTGAATGGTCACCTCTCAATCATTCATTTTGGCAAATGATTCCTGACCTTTAGAAGCTTACCATTTCAGGAATAAGATTGAAAAGCTGAGGACTATATGGAAGGAAAGTGTCAGATTTATCCTAGGGTGAATTAAAAGGTCAGCACAACATCGTGGGCTTGAGGGCCTCTACTAAGCTGTAATGTCCTTGTCCTTTTCCTATCTATTTTGTACTGATGGCCTTGTGTTACCAAATCAAAGTGAGAGGAGGTGGCCTTTCTCTCCATATTCTACAAATATAAAAATGCTTCATTAAATTTCATCTTGGCTCTCCTAGATCTAGTGGAATTGGCTCCAGACATTCCCCCCCCCATGGGTGTTACCCCCTTTTTCCACCCAGTGTACACTTCTTTAAAAATTGCTTTCTGTTTCTTTTAATAACATTTTCTCACAATATTCATTTTTAAAAAGTTAGCTTTATTTGTCACATAAACATTGAAACATCAAAGTATACGGTCAAATAGATTGTTTGCATCATTCCAAATTGGCGAGGACTGTGATGGGCAGCCCAGAAGTGTTACTACACTTCCAGCACCAACACTGCATGCCTCCAACTCACTAAACCTAACCTGTATGTCTTTGGAATGTGGGAAAGAAATGAAACACCCTGAGGAAACCCACACGGCCTCGGGGGAGAATGTAGAAACTCCTTACAAGCAGCGGTAGAGATCGAACCCTGATGGCTGATCATTGTCACCGTAATATCATTATACTAACTGCAAAACCACTGTGTCACCTGTTGTACTTAGTGTGTTACTTATAAATTAATGTCTTTTGTCTTAGTTTCATCATACATGTCATAATTTAAGTTTATTTACAATGCTACACCAGAGGAGAGCACATTAAATGACCATAGATCCCTCAAAATTGCCATGCAAGTTAAAAAGGTCTGTGGTGCATTGGCCTTCTTTAGTTGGGGGCTTGAGGTCAAGAGTTGCGAGGAAATGCTACAGCTCTGCAAAACGCTGGTTAGATCACACTTGGGATATTGTGCTCAGTTCTGATCACGTCATTATACAAAGGATGTGGAAACTTTAGTGAGGATGTAGAGGAAATTTACCCAGATGCTGCCTTGAGTAAAGCATATGTCTTATGAAGATAGGTCGAGTGAGCTAGTGCTTTTCCCTTTGGAGAGAAGGATGAAAGGATACTTGATAGAGGTGTATCTTAATGACTCTTGTGTGATTGCTATACCCTTAAGCAACTCACAGAGTTTATAAGCCAGAAAACTACCCACCATGGATCAGAACTAAAAAAAAGCCTCTCAGACAAGGGGTGAAACGGCTTCTAGACAACGCAGCAAGTCCAGTTGCCTTGATTTACTACTGCTTGATATTCAATGACCTGGATGACTGAGAACCTTCATAGATGAGATCATAAGAGGCACAGATAAAGTGGATAGCCAGAGTGGGGTGGAAAGGGCCAAAGTGGGGTGGGGGGTGGGGAGGGTGAAAATAATTTTAAGCTCACTGGAGGAAAGTATTGAGGATTGTCAGAGGTTAGTTCTTTACATAGAGAGTGGTGGGGTGATGGAGGTAGATACATTATGGACATCTATAAAACTCCTAAACAAGCACTTGGATGATGGAAAAATGGAGGGATATATAGGAGGGAAGGGCTAGATCAATGTTAGAATAGGTTAACATCGAGGGCCTAATGGCCTGTAATGTTATATGTTTTATGTCCTACATTAATATCATAACCTAGCTCACATGAAATTCCTCTCAAATGATGGGGACAGTGCAAGGGGTCATGAATTATTTGCATTTATTTTCATTCTAAGTTGTCAGTTAATGCTTGGCTATCATCTTAAGCATTCTTCACAAGGTATTGAATAGTGAACCAGTAGTCATTTCAATTGATTTTAAACAACTGAATATTTGGAAATTTGGCAATGTGTATGTTCATTGAACATAACGAAAAAACCCATCATTTTCTGAAAGCTGTCCAGACCAATTCCTGTAAACCTGTATGTTTTGGTTTCTAATTCACATGGCTCAAAGCTATTCAACTTCTTTAAAATATAAATAAATCCTTTCTGTTTGACTGCTATCAGAATATATGGTTGTATCAAGTGCATCTTTGAACGCTTTGAAAGTGACCACTTTGGTGGGTACCAGAATGCAAGCCAGTGTGGTCTTTTGCTGCTGTAGCACATCCACTTCAAGGTTCAACGTGTTGTGCATTCAGGGATGTTCTTCACACGCCTCTGTTGTTATGTGTGGTTATTTGAGTTACTGTCACCTTCCTGTCAGCTTAAGTTCTGGGACCAGAATTAGGCCATTTGACCCGTCCAGTCTGCTCCACCAATTCTTCATGGCTGATCCATTTCCCTCTCAATCCTATTCTCCTACCTTCTCCTTATAGCCTTGCAAGCCCTGACTTATCAAGAATCTATCAACTTTCGCCTCAGATATACTGAATGACCTGGCCTCCACAGCTGTCTGTGGCAAAGAATTCCATAGATTCTACACTCTCTCCGTGGCTAAAGAAATTCCTCCTCAGCAACACACACAAAATGCTGGAGGAACTTAGCAGGTCAGGAAGAATATGGAAATGAACAGATAGTCGATGTTTGAGGCTGAGACCTCTCTTCTGGACTAAAACTTCATTCTAAATGGGCATTCCTCTACTCTGAGGTTCTGCCCTCTAGTCCTAAACTCACCCTCTATAGGAAACATCTTCTCCACACAAACTCTATCTAGACCTTTCAACATTCAATAGGTTTCAATGAAATCCCCCCTTCATTCTTCTTAATTCCAGTAAGTGCAGGCCCAGAGCCTTCAAACACTCCTCATATGATAAGCCTTTCATTCCCAGAATCATTTTGTCAACTTCCTTTGAATTCTCTCCAACGTTAGCACGTTCTTTCCTAGATAAGGGACCCAAAACTGTTCATAATAGTCCAAGTGAAGCCTCACCAGTGCCTTAAAAGACTCAACGTTACATCCTTGCTTTTAGTCCTCTCAAAATGAATGCTAACACTGTATTTGCCTTTTTCACCACCGACTCAACCTGCAAGGAAACCTTTAGCGAATCTTACACAAGGAATCACATGTCCTTTTGCACATTTGACCTTTGAATTTTCTTCCCATTTACAAAATATTATGTTTTTATTCTTTCTATCAAAGTACATGACCATACATTTCCTGACACTGCATTCAATCTGCCACCTCTTTGCCCATTCTGCTACTCCCTCTGCAGCTTCCTGCTTCATCAACACAAACTGCCCCACCGCTCATCTTTGCATCATCTGCCAACTTAACCGCAAAGCCATCAACTCCATCATACGAATCATTGACATTCAATGTAAAAGGAAAAGGCCCCAACACTGACCCCAGCAGAACTCCTTTAGACATCGACAGCCAATCAGAAAACGCTCCCACACGATCAGCCAGTGCTTTATTCATGCTAATATCATTCCTATAATACCATGAGCTTTTATCTTGCTAAGCAGTTTCATCTATGGCCCTTCTTTTTTTTAAAAAGGCCTGCTGAAAATTTATTGATCCTTCTTTGTCTATCCTGCTTGTTGTTTCCTCAAAGAATTCCAACAGATTTGTCAGGCAAGATAAAGAAACCATGTGGACTTTAACCTGTTTTACCATGTCACTCCAAGTATCCCGGAACCTCATCCTTAACAATCAACTCCTACATCTTCTCAGCCACTGAGATCCAGCTAACTGGCCTATAGTTTCCTTTCTTCTGCCTTTCTCCCTTCTTGGAGTGATATTTGCAATTTTCTAGTCCTCTAGCAGCACGTCAGAATCTAGTGATTCTTGAAATGTCATTACTTGTACCTCAACAATCTCTTCAGCTACCTCTTTCAGAACCCTGGTATATGTGCTCCACCAGCATTTTGTGTGTGTTGTTGTTTGAATTTCCAGCATCTGCAGATTTCCCCGTCTTTAGTCTAATTTATCCAGGTGACTTATATACCTTCAGTTCCCAAGTTCCTTCTCCCTAGTAATAACAGCTGCATTCACTTCTGCCCACTGACACCCTTACATGATACTAGTGTCTTCCACATTGAAGAATGAAGCAAAATACTTATTTAGTTCACCCACCATTTCCTTGTCTCCCATTTTTACAATTCCACTGGTATTTTCCATTTGTCTGATATCTACTCTTATCTGTCTTTTGCTCTTTATATATCTGGAAAAAAAAAACTTTTGGTATCCTCTTTGATATTATTGGCTAGCTTTCTTACATATTTCATCTTTCCCTCCCTATGGCTTTTTAAGTGCCTTTTATTGTTTTTTAAAAGCTTTCCAATCCTCTAACTTTCCATTAATTTTTGCTCTATTATATGCCCTTTCTTTTGTTTTTATAAGACCAGGAGCAGAGTTAGGTCATTTGGCCCATAGAGTTTGCTCCGGCCCTTCATCATGGCTGATCCAATTTTCCTCTCAGCCGCAATCTCTTGTCTCCTCCCCGTATCCCTTCATGCACTGACTAATCAAAAATCTATCAACCTCTAACTTAAATATACATAAAGGCCTGGCCTCCACAGTTGCCTGTGCCAAAGAGTTCCACAGATTCACCACTCTCTGGCTAAAGAAATTTCTCCTCATTTCTGTTCTAAAAGGGCACGCCTCTATTCTAAGAATGTGTCCTCTGGTCGAAGACTATTCCACTGGAGGAAACATCCTCTCCACATCTACTCTATGTAGTAGATATTTGATAGGCTTCAATGAAGCCACTCCTTGTTCTTCCGAATTCCAGTGAATACAATCTCACACCCATCAAACACTCTTCATATGACAAGCCATTCAATCCTGGAATCATTTTCGTGAACCTCCTTTGAACCTTCTCCAGTTTTAGCATATCCTTTCTAAGATAAGGGGCGCAAAACTGCTCACAATACTCCAAATGAGGCCTCACCAGTGCTTTATAAAGTCTCAACATTACATCCTTGCTTTTATATTCTAGTCCACTTGAAATGAATGTTAACATTACATTTGTCTTCTTCACCACAGACTTAACCTACAAAATAACCTTTGGGGAATCCTGCACTAGGACTCCCAAGTCCCTTCACACCACAGTTGCTTTGCCTTTTCACTCCCTTTAGAAAATAGTCAACCCTTTCATTTCATCTACCAAAGTACATGAACTTACATTTCCAGACACTGTATTTTATCTGCCATTTCTTTGCTCATTTTCCCAATTGGTCGAAGTCCTTCTGTAGCCTTTCTACTTTCTCAAAAGTGTCTTCCCTCCAAGTCTGAAAACTTTTCAAAAAAGCCATCAATTCCATCATCAAGTAATTGACACATGACATAAAAATAATCTGTCTCAATGCAGACCACTGTGGAATACCACTAGTCACCAGCAGCCAGCCAGAAAAGACTTCCATTATTCCCACTATTTACTTCCTGCCTATCAATCACTGCTTTATCCGTGCTAGAATCTGTCCTGTAATACCATGGGCTCATAACTTGTGTGGCACCTTGTCAAAAGCATTCTGAAAATGCAAGTGCAATACATCAGCCGTTTCTACTTTGTCTGTCCTGCTTGTTATTTCTTCAAAGAATTCCTACTGATTTGTCAGGCAAGATTTTCCCTTGAAGAAACTGTGTTGACTACAGCCTATTTTACCATGTGCCTCCAAATACCCTGAGACCTCACCCTTATTAATCAACTCCAACATCTTCCCAATCACTGAGGTCAGACTAACTGGCCTATAGTTTCCTTTCTTTTGCCTCTGTCCCTTGTTGAAGGGTGGAGTGACATTTGCAATATTCCAGAATCTAGTGATTCTTAAAAGATAATGCTTTTGTGATCTCTTCATCCACCTGTTTCAGAACCCCAGGATTTACACCATCTGGTCCACGTGACTTACTTGCTTTCAGACCTTTCAGTTTCCCAAGAAACTTCTCTCTAGATAGGGTAACGTCATTCACTTCACTTAACTTAACCCCTGACTCCTGGAACTTCCACCATACAACTAGTGTCTTCCAAAGTGATGACTGATGCAAAATACTTATTTAGTTTATCTGTCATTTCATTGTCCCCCATTACTACCTCTCCAGCATCATTTTCCAGGAGTCTGATATCCAGTCTTGCCTCCCTTTTACACTTTATGTATCTGAAGAAACTTTTGATATCCTCTTTAATATTATTGGCCTGCTTACATTCATATTCCATCTTTACCTTCTTAATTGACTTTTTAGTGGCCTTCTGTTGGCTTTTAAAAGCTCCCCAATCCTCTAACTTCCCACTAACTTTTGCTCTATTATATGCCCTCTTTTTGGTTTTTATATTGGCTTTGACTTCTCTTGTTATCCACAGCTGTTTCATCTTTCCTTTATAATACTTTATCCTCTTTGGGCTGTATGTAACCCATGACTTCCAAATTCTAGCTGCTCAGCCATCATCCCTGCCAGTGTTCTTTTCCAACCAATTCTGCCCAACTCCTCTCTCATGCCTTTACTCCACTGTAATACTGATTCATCTGACTTTAGCTTCTCCTTCTAAATTTCAGGGTCAATTCAATCATATTATGATCACTTTCCCTGATCTCTCTCCAATGCTAGCACATCTTTTCTTAGATAAGAGCCCCAAACTGCTCACAATACTCCAAGTGCAGTCTGACCAATGCCTAATAAAGCCTCAGCATCACATCCTTGCTTTTGTATTCTAGTACCTATCAAAATGAATGCAGATATTGCATTTGCCTTCCTGACTACAGAGTCAACCTGCAAGTTAACCTTTAGAGAATCCTGCATAAGGTCTCCCAAGTCCCTTTTTGCACCTCTGATTTTTGAATTTTCTCCTCATTTAGAAAAGAGTCTAATCCTATATTCCTTCTACCAAAGTAAATGACCACTCACTTCCCTACACTGGTATTCCATCTGCTACTTCTTCTAATCTGTCTCAATCAGATGTTAATTAATATTAATTGGTGAGTTAATGACTTCAGAGCATTTTATTGCCTTGAGGGAATGACACTGCCAGCCTATTGGCTACTGGGAAGATATTCTTTCTAAATTTGTTAGAATATATCTGCTTTTATCAAACTCAAAGTTAAAGCCTACTATGGGGAACACTGATGCTTTAAACTAAAGGAAACTAGCTCACTTCAAACTTAATTAAAATTTGTACATGATGATATTAGGTATTAAATTGTGTTGTGCTAATTGCCTTCCTTAATTATTTTTAAAGCAAATTTTTCCAGCAGTCGAGCAGCAGATACCTACGTGACATTGGTCCCAGAGAGCAATATGACCTTATTCTGTGAATATCCAAGTGGGAGGCGTGTTCGACAGGTGATGTGGGAAAAAGTGTCCGAAGAAGAAATAAACACAATAGTAATCTTCAAACCTCCATCAGTATTCATTGGCTATGACTACAAGGAAAGAATCCAGTTTAATGAGCTTACAAACAACAGTCTGATCATACAGAATATGATGTCAATCGATATTGGAAGATACTATTGTGAAGTTATCACAGATAATGGAAAATGGACCAAAGTCTTTGATATTGGTATGGATAGAGGTTAGTGTTTATTTTTATCCAGTTTAGCCATCTTCACTTTCCCGAACACTTCTGTGGCAGGGTTAATTCCGGGACATAATTGTCATTTCATGTTCTAATTTAGAAAAATACCAATAGATCTGAACTCACTTTTATTGACAAAGGGGTGATAAAAGAGTGATACAGACTTTATTTTAAATGCTGACAGACTTGGCACGTTTAAAATTTGGACTGTGGATTCCAAACCAGAAGACAGCGAATAAAATAAAATTGGATTTTAAAAAAGGAGCTAGTGCTTTCCCGGAATTTATGACAAATAAACTCTTCGTGGGCTTCCAGCAGGTACAGGTATCAATGATAACTAACGTTTTGAAGTCAAACTCTGCCATCTTCTCAGGCATCATCCCTGAAGAAGATGGCAAAGTTGGTCATCAAAATGTTGGAAATAATTGATACCTATACCCAGCTGGAATGCTGAGAAGAGTTTATTCATAAAAATTGGATTATGTTTCCTCATTTGGATTGGGGGGTTAAAGGCTAATGGCTAAAGGCTAAATCAAGCAAAGTCTAAACAGATGCTCTACAAAATAAGAGAGTTTGTAGTGGTTTGGCCAGCCTGAGATATATAGTGGAGACATTAAACAAATGTATACTTCATCTTGTTTATGCATTTGGAGATCATTGGCAACACATTTCACTGTATGTTTCAACGTATACGTGACAAATAAACTTGCATTTTGGGATCAGAGAGGAATTTCCTCTCAGAAAGTGATACAAGTTGATGATGGTTTGGTCACGGTAAACCATCGTGATGGGGGTGTTAAGTCTCACAGAAGCAGAAACAGGGAAATATAAAAAGTTTTTGATTCATACAGTAAAATTCCAGTAAGGAGAGTGCCCCAGAGGATATAGGAGAATTTCACTCTCCTGACACAATATTTTATATTTCTTCAACACCAAAACAATTATGATTAGCTACAGTTTCAATTGCTAACTTTAACACTTGTTATACTGTCATGAGAGATAATGAGAGGCATTGATCATGTAGTTAGTCAGATGCTTTTTCCCAGGGCTGAAATGGCTAGCATGAGAGGGCATAGTTTTAAGGTGCTTGGAAGTAGGTACAGAGGGGGTGTCAGGGCTAAGTTTTTTACGCAGAGAGCAGTGAGTGCATGGAATGGGTTGGCAGCGTTGGTGGTGGAGGCGGAGACAATAGGGTCTTTTAAGAGACTCCTGGATGGAGCTTAGAAAAATAGAGGGCTATGGGTAAGCCTAGGTAGTTCTAATGTAAGGACATCTTCAGTACAGCTTTGTGGGCCGAAGGGCCTGTATTGAGCTGTAGGTTTCTATGTTACTATGTCATGTAAATGTACAAAGTAACATTTTAGTAGTAGCAGATCACAACTAGCAGAATCGCTTTGAATATTCAATACTGATGTCTGTTCCAAAAGCCTCTGACTACAACCTATGAGCGCAACCCAAAATATATCCCTTTTGTTACAGCGCTGAGGGTGGTGCCATGAATATGCAACCAACTAGAATGTTAAGTGACAAAATAGCTCTGCCCTGAATTGTGTAGTAAGTGGCAGGGATGCACCTTTCACAATATGCTAATTGCAGGAACATTCATCTATCGTCTTCCCCTGTGTAGATTCAATGGGACAAAATCCGAATAATCGGTTTCACTAGCCGCAAGGTATCAGATGGAAGTTACGCATTTCCCTGAAGACAGGTTCTCCTTTTAGTTAATCTACAATGATGCTATCTAACATTATCCACCTTCCAAATAATAATCCCTAACAGCGGATGGCTTGTACTGGAAGAATTTGTCGTTCCAAGTTTCTGGATATCTTTTTCCCCTCTTCTTCAAAGGTTGGATACACTTTCATCAATCTCATTGAAATATATGCTGAAGGTCCCAGAACAAATACTCGCCATTTTCCCTCTGTACCCACGCAGAAACCTCATAACTTATACCCACTCAAAATGCTGGTGTTGAACTCAGCAGGCCACCCAGCATCTATGGAAAAAAGTACAGTCGACATTTCGAGCCCAGACTCTTTGGAAGGACCTGAAGTGTCAACAGTACTTTCTTCTCCATAGATGCTGCCTGGCCTACTGAGTTCCTCCAGCGTTTTGTGTGTGTTGCTTGGATTTCCAACATCCGCAGATTTTCTCTTGATCGTGACTTAAACCCACTAAACGTTTCATTCATGTTTTCTTCTTAGCAGCCTAATTCATGAAAGAATACTCCAAAACTGCTTGTGAAATTTCATAAGAGTGAAGAATAAAATTGAACATCTCCAGATTCACTGCTAAAACATCACTCAATATGGTCAGCAGCAGAAGTAAACATTTTATTATTTCTTCACCTTGCCAGATGGGATGGTTTGAGAATCAGATATCTCTACAGTTTACAGAGAATGGTGGAAAATAACAAATTAAAAAACCCTGAGAGAGTGCCAATTCTGTGGGCAAAAATGCCTTGTTAATGAGAGAGGTCAGAGGAGAACAGCCAGACAGGTTCAAGCTGACAGGAAAGCAACAGTAACTCAAATAACCCGCTGTTACAACAGTTGGTGTGCAGAAGACTATTCTCTAAACTCCTAACACATTGAACCTTGAAGTGGACAGGCCATAGCAGCAGAACACCACAAACATACATGAAGAATCTAATAAAGTGGCCACTGACAATATATTCCTTTAAATACTGGAATGGGATTGTAAGCTTCCCTGAACCAGAAATGATCATGTTTCTTTGCAAACAGTTTATTTTCATATCTATCCAAGTCATCTTTTTAATAGACCTTCATGCCTATCAGTATATATTTTTTCAATAAGTATATCTTCTTACATCTTGGAAAAATCGAAAGCAGCTTAGTGATTTCAAACACAGTTCGTGGTTATCCTATGTGACAGATTGTTGCACATTGTATCAGGAGATTAAATTTAGGAATGCGTCTGGCACAAAACTGCATCCCAAATCCACCGTATTGGTCTCAGTTGTAAACTAGCTGTCCACTCATTTACATGTCAGCAAGCCGTCGGTTACTTTATTCAGCCATTTTGACCTATTTATGAAAAGGCTTTGTGGTCCTGTTCACAGAATGAAATCTTGTTTGACAGTGTAGATCAGCTGTAGGACAGAAAAGAATATAGATAGAATCAGCGGAAGTGTTAAGAGCAATTGTATCTATTTATTGTGCTTATTAAAGACTATATTTCATGGACAATGTACAATGCATAAAACATTATTCAAAGTAGGTAACAATGATTCTAATGTCTACAGCATGAACAGATCTAGAATTTTTAAAAATTGCTTCATTTTTTTCTTTAAGAACACAGAATTCAGAAAATGATCAAAAAGACATTATTAGAGAAATGCTACACTTGAGGTTGCAAAAGTATAGTAACATGAATGTAATAAATCTTCATTGTATGGGTGTACTATAAATAGTACAAATTTATGACCAGTCAAAACTACGTCTTCCTTCCTTCTCAGTCATCCTGCCCCAACAACTTGTGTATTCCCAGAGAAATGATTCTCTCAGGACCTGTGGAGCCCTTAAACATTTGTTCAGTTTCTAGAATTGTAACCATTAAACTATCTCAGACTGTTCCAAGTAACACACACAAAATGCTGGAGGAACTAAGCAGGGCAGGCAGCATCCATGGAAGGAAATAAACAGTTGACATGTTGCACTGAGGCCTTTTGTTAGGACTGAAAAAGGAAGGGGGAAGAAGCCGGAATAAAAAGGAGGGAGAAGGGATGAATTACAAGCTAATGGGTGAAATGAAGTGAGGGGGAAGGTGGGTGGGTGAGGTGAGCTGAAGTGAGAAGCTGGGAGATGATAGATGGAAAAGGTAAAGGGCTGGAGAATAAGGAACCTGATAGGAGAGGAGAATGGACCATGGGAGAAAGGGAAGGAGGAGATGATAGGCAGGCAAAATAATGGGGATCCAGAGTGGGAAATGAAAGAAAAGGGAAGGTGGAGGGGGAAATAACACCAGAAGTTAGAGAAATTGATATTCATTCCATCAGGTTGGAGGCTACTTAGACATAATGTTACTCTGGATCTCCAGCATCTGAAGATTTTCTTACGTTTTATGCTCAGTGATGACTTTATTAGGTAGCAAATATGAGGAAATCTTCAGATGCTGATAATTCAAACAACAACACACACAAAATGCTGGTGGAACACAGTAGGCTAGGCAGCATCTATAGGGAGAAGCGCTGTCGACGTTTCGGGCCGAGACCCTTCGTCAGGACATGCACATTTGTCCTGACGAAGGGTCTCGGCCCGAAACGTCGACAGCGCTTCTCCATATAGATGCTGCCTAGCCTGCTGTGTTCCACCAGCATTTTGTGTGTGTTGTTGTTTGACTTTATTAGGTACCTCCTTTCACAGATAAAATAGCCGTTCAGTGTATGTTCATGTTCTTCTGCTATTGTAGCTCATCCACTTCAAGGTTTGACAAGTTATACATTCAGAGATGCTCTTCTGCACACTGCAGTTGTAATGCATATTTATTTGAGTTAATGTTATGTTCCTGTCTGCTTGAACAAGTCTGGCCATTTACCTCTGACCTCTCTCATTAACAAGGCATTTTCACTCACAGAACTGCCTCTCATCAGATGTTCTTTTGTTTTCTGCATCAATCTCTGTAATCTCCAGAGATTGTTGTGCATGAAAATCCCAGAAGATCAGCTGTTTCTAAGATTACTCAACTACCCCATCTGACACCAACACTCATTCCACAGATAAAGTCACTTAGATCACATTTCTTCCCCCATTCTGATGCTTAGCCTGAACAACAATTGAACCTCTTGACCGTGTCTGCATGCATTTATGTATTGAGTTGCTGCCATAGGATTGGCTGATTAGATATTTGCATTAGTGAGCAGGTGCTTATTAATATGTGGGAATAGACTGTGGAAGATTTTAGAAAACACATGATTCTTCCCTTAACTGAAAACTGATTAAACCTCAGCTGATTTAAAATATTGCTATAATTACCCAGTACTCAATCTTAGGCAGACTTAAAAAAATGTTTTCAAAATATGATGTTATTCGGTTAGGAGACAACTCTGTGTGTCCTGTTCACATCATGTAAGTTTAGTCTGGGACAGTGATTTTATGGGGCGGGTGAAAAAAAAATGACTGTGTGGGTTAATGATATTCCTGTAACAAAGAAATAAGGAATATACTGTACTTCTTGGATTAACTCAAGTTTTTAAACTTCATGTTAACTCCACGGGCTTGGACCATCCTATGATTTTGGGATGTTGTGGTATTGTTATGATGTCCTTTATTCCATGGAAGTGTTTGTTTGTGAAGTGCATGCTACGCAGAAAGCTAAAGTCTGTTGGATTTATTAAAAATACTTTGTGTTTAATGAAGTAGAAGTTGTTTGCCTCAAGCCATAGCACTATTTGTATTCTTTTATTTGTCTTAATGGATGGACGTTCAGTTTTGTAAATAGTTTTGTGCAGACTATTTCATCCTTTGTCGAAGAAGTGTCTTCAATTTAAATGAGTAATTGGACCTCCATAAATTTATACTTCAGGTCTTGGGCTGTGACATGCCACAATGTTGTCATTGCATTTATAATAATAAACTATGATTAAAGGAACTGCCTGGATTTCAAAGAGAAAAGTGGCCTTAAAATATAAGAATAATGGCATTTAGTAATTATACTGTGGAAAGGTAAATGTGTTGGGGTTTGCATGAAGTTTAAGCAGCAGATAAATTTAAAGAAATGTGTCATTTTCAAAGTTCAAAGTAAATTTTATGATCAAAGTACAAATATGTCACCATATACAACCATGGGATTAATTTTCCTTGAGATTCATTGGTATCTGATAAGATGGTGCCAGCAATCATTGGCGACTTTCTGTGAGCTTCAGAAACTTTAGTGAAAGAAGCAGTGTAAACATGATTTATTTTTAATCTGCTTTTATTATTAATTACTGTGCAGGTATATTGCAATTTGCCCCTGCCTCAGTGAATCAGTTCATTTGTGATATATCTGCCTGTTGGCTTTGACTGTTGAACAATTATCCAATGGTGTGATTATCTGTTATCTTCTCAAATGCAAATGCTAAAATAGATGTTGCTTTTGAACACGGTTAATCGTTAACGTTCAGATTGTGTAAAGAAAATGTATTGCTTGTTTAGGAAAGGTAGCTTGCTTAGAGAAACTGTCATCAAGCTATCTATGAGATACAAAAACATGTTGGAAAAACCTTAAATGTCAGAATGATGTATGGTTATTTTGAGAAATGCTTTATAACCTCAGCCCTCAACCTTGCGCAAAGCAAGTCACTATCAACAGGAAATCCACACACTTGAATAGGCTTCGTTTCCACATGTTTTGTTATAGGTTCACAATAAAAATATGACCACTTGTGTTTTTAATGTGCTAAAGTTCATCATTTGCAAGCATCACAGAATATGTTTCTCCTTTAGATTCAGATTCTTATTTACTTATCACATGTAAATTGAAGCTTATAATGAAACACATTGTTTGTGGTAACAACCAACACACGTAAGGATGTTCTGTGGGGAAGCCTGCAAGTTTTGCCACACATTCTGGTGTCAATATAGAATGCTCATAATTCATATGACAAGCAACAAAATAACTGCAGTAAAACAAGCCCCCTTTCTCCCTCCCTCCAAACCACACACCCACATGGACAGTCCTCCAATTCCGGGACCGGCCTCTGGGCCTCCGGTCTTCACTCTCCAGGTTTTGGCGACCAGAATCCTAGATCAGGCACTGGGAATTTATCACCTTTATGCATTCTAAGGCCTCCAGCGTTTTGTCTCCCGTGGTCTCCTTCAAGAAGTCTCCATTATTTTCGTGAACTAACCATTTTGAAAAATCAACTTGCTATGATCAACGACATCCTGTTCTTTCTTATTTTCTTTTCTTTGTTGTATATAATCATGCCATCCCAATAGCTATTTCCACTGGCCTAGTTAAGACTCTGTGATACTTTGGAGGACGTGTCATTCAATATGTGGTTTGTGATCTGATACTGATACAAACATATTTAGAGTTAATCTTTAACAAGATAGCTTAATGAGATTAAAGAGAAAAATTGTTTAATGGACTAACTCTTGCACCTTCTGCTTAATATATGCATGTATGCACTGTACTGCAGCTGGGCTTATCATTGTCAATAGAATAGTTACCATTTTCACTGTTCTCTTATGTGCAAGGGGAGTCAGATATCCCATCACTGCGACCTCACACCACCTTCCAAGTATTTAATGAAGGAAAGAGCCACCCAACAAAGACAGGGGAGTCCGTGGCAAAGGAATAATAATTTTGTAGACTAAATAGGGTGATATTATTGGAATAGACACGTGTTAGAGAGCAGATGCAATTAATGTTGGTTTCCTCTTTGAATGTGACAGCAGATTAGGAAAGATGAATCAAAATTTGATATGTCATTTAGAGGCAGTGAGCCCAGCAATCAGTGGATAAGCAAGTTTATCTTGTTTTAAAATAATTCTGCCTCTTATAGGCCTGCTCTCCAGTAATCAAGTTCATGTTTATTGTCGTTCAACATACATATGTATAAGCTAAAAGAAACATCATGGTGGAAATCATAATGCATATAGTTATGATACAGCACAATACAGTCACTAAGTAATATTAGCACAAGTCTCTGAGTGGCGTGGCCTGAATATTGGTGATGCATAGGAGGTTGTCTTGGAGCCATGTTTCCATTAGGTAAATGCACACAACAGTTCCCCATCTCGTGCTGGGACAGTTGCAGATGAAGGTAATCCAGTTTAGTTTCCAGGAAGTGAACATCAGAGAGTAGAATTAATGGGAGAGCTGGCCTGCAGGGGTTGGCTTTATAACCTAGCATGTCCTCCAGCACGCTTACTGTGCTTCTGTTTTATCTCACCCCATTTCCAGTGTGTCCTCCGCTAGCTGAAAGTAGCAGGTGTCACTGTGGTTTAAGGGTCTGGTCCATGTATTAAGCTAATGCTCCGCAGTTCTTATGTCTTCAGTCCTGCTAATGAACTAGACTTGGAGCATTTTGTAATATTAATGTCCAAAAGGCTCTAGCAATCATAAGAAAAATGTATAAAGCAGACATTTGCACTGTTTGTCCAGCTTGCTGTGCCACTTCTGAGAATGGCGTGATACTTGAAACCAATCATAGTAATGCAGAAGTAGGCCATCTGATGTATCTGGTGCAATGTTAACATTCAACACTGGCATCCTCCCCTTCTAACTACCTCCTTCAAATCTGTCACTGCTCACCACTCGTGACTTTCTTTTCCTATGAAGTCTTGCTGCAAATGTACTGATATTATCTGATTCAGCTGTGTGGCAGCAACATTTGTTTACTTTGTGAGAAGCTGTCAAACCTTCATCCACGTTCCCTCCCTTCCTGGAGTTGCAGAGTATTTAGAGCACAGGCAGGCCAGTTGACACATCTGGTCTATTTTAGCATTTATGTCTAAACAAGCTTAGTCAAAGCTATTTCATTTGAGCTTTTCAGCATTCTCTTCCAGTCTTTTCTCCATCACCTCCTTATCATGTTGTCTGTTAAATTATTCCATGCCATCTGCCTTGGCCATAAGACATCAGAGAAGAATGAGGCCACTGAGCCCATTGAGTCTGCTCAACCATTCTATCATAGCTGATTTATTATCCTTCTCAACCCCACTCTTCTGCATTCTCCCTGTAACTGTTGACACACTTACTAAGAACCTAACAACCTCTTCTTTAAAATATATCTAATAACTTGGCCTCCACACCTGACCATGGCAATGAATTCTGCAAATTCACCACCCTCTGGCTAAAGAAATTCCTCCTAATCTCTGTGCCCTCTTGTCCAAGACTCCCCCAATATAGGTATCACCCTCTCCACATCCATTCTATCTAGGCCATTTGTGGCAATGAATTCTGCAGGTTCATTATTCTCTGGCTATCTTGATATAAACCCACAGTCCATTTTTTTTTAAGTGAGCCGACAAGTGAGCTCTAATAAAAACATTCTTCTATTTGATGCTAGAAGAATCGAAATGCGCCAGAGTGGTACCTTAGCCCTTGAAAATCAAAGATGGCACATAGCCAGTTATTAACAGTTAGCTTTCATGATACTTATTTTAAAATATCAGAATCAAAACCATACTTGATATTTCAATCATTAATGTTGATTGTAAGAATGCACAGTCTCCAATAGCACAAATTATTAGCTTGCATTTCATTACTTTTGCAAAGGCATTAACTAAGATGCAAAGTAGTTCAATTCAAACTCTGTCCGAGCAAGTATGAATTAATAGAGAATGGTTTCACTACTAATATAACCCAATTCCTGGGTAAAATGAAGTGTTCTGAGAATGTATTCCACTATTTTATAGGATACTATATTAATTAACATGATGAATCTTATTGAAGCAAATAAGATCATAAGGTATCGGAGCAGAATTGGGCCATTTGGTCCATCGAGTCTGCTCCGCCATTTCATCTTGGTCAATTTATTAGCTTTCCCAATCCCATTCTCCTGCCTTCTCCCTGTAACCTTTGACACCCTGACTAATCAACCTCTGCCCAATGATGTGGTCTGTATAGTCATCTATGGCAATGAAATCCACACATTCACCACCTTCTGCCTAAAGAAATTCCTCCTCATCTCTGATGTCCTTGTATCCTGAGGCTGTGCTCTCTGGTCCTAGAGTCCCCACTAAAGGAAACATCCCCTCTGTGTCCACTCTGTCAAGACCTTTCAGTATTTGATAGGTTTGAATGATATTTTCCCCTCAATCTTCTAAGTAGATGTAAGAAATTCTGATAGGCTGATGCATCCTTAATGCAATCTTTTACATCCTATAAGGCAATTCTCAGCTTGTAGCAGTGATAGTCTAGCAGTTGCTTACTCACAAAAAGGGAAAACTAAGCATAAGGTGGGCTGTTCCTATACATATAGTATCGAGGTTGACCCAAACTGTATATCAGTTTTACAAATCCATGTTAAGAGATGTGTCTCCTACAGCATTTAAAACACAAAATCACAGATTATGCATATTTCCTGAATTGATGCCCATTCTGTAATTTTCTAAATTTCCAAGTCACATTACTTGTTTTTGAGCCAACCATTCATTTGTGATCATTAACCATATAACAATCACAGCACGGAAACAGGCCATCTCGGCCCTCCTAGTCCGTGCCGAACTCCTAATCTCACCTAGTCCCACCTACCCGCACTCAGCCCATAACCCTCCACTCCTTTCCTGTCCATATACCTATCCAATTTTACCTTAAATGACACAACTGAACTGGCCTCTACTACTTCTACAGGAAGCTCATTCCACACAACTATCACTCTCTGAGTAAAGAAATACCCCCTCTTGTTTCCCTTAAACTTCTGCCCCCTAACTCTCAAATCATGTCCTCTCGTTTGAATCTCCCCTACTCTCAATGGAAAAAGCCTATTCACGTCAACTCTATCTATCCCTCTCAAAATTTTAAATACCTCGATCAAATCCCCCCTCAACCTTCTACGCTCCAATGAATAGAGACCTCACACTTCTCAGCATTAAACTCCATCTGCCAACATTCAGCCCATTCTTCTAACCGGCATAAATCTCCCTGCAAGCTTTGAAAACCCACCTCATTATCCACAACACCTCCTACCTTAGTATCATCGGCATACTTACTAATCCAATTTACCACCCCATCATCCAGATCATTTATGTATATTACAAACAATCATTAAAACAAATTTAAAACTATCATTAAAACTAATTTTGTTGGAACTTATAATTTTCACTATTTTTGAATGAATCTTAAAGGCATCCAAATAATTTTATATCAAAACTCAAAACAATTCCACCAGTATTTTTGCCGAACCTATTCTGTCTCATGTGCGTGAATGGCTTTGTGTTTTAACTCAAAGAATGAATATATATTCAGCTCTTCCCTCAGGCTTGGAATTCTCATTTACGTACTTCACTGTTCCTTGTTTAAAATCCAAATGATTCAGATTCAGCATTTGATCACTTGTACGTCAAAACGTACAGTGAAATATGACATTTGCGATAACAACCAAGGGATGTGCTTGGGGCAGCCCACAAGTGTCACCACACACTCTGGTGCCGACATAGCAAGCCCACAATGTTCATCAGAACAGCACAAGTAACAACAAAACAAGCCCTTTTCCCATCCCTCCCAGCCACCACCCACTCACACACCCAGACCTCCAGGGCTTCAGGGCTGGTTACCTCCTTGCCTCCAGTCCATGACCCTGGAACGACAGCCTTGCAAGGTGGGTGTTTCCTATAAAGGAGGAGCCTAGGACCAGAGTGCATATCAATTATCTCTCATCTATTTATCTTTTAAGTTGCAAGGCAGCGGCTAACTCAATTTTGAACAATGCTTGGTGTTCTGAAACCATTTCCCAAGATCCATTTAATTTTTAATGAGATTCCCCTTTACTACTAAACTCTAGTGTGTGCATACAGAGATCCATCAAACACTCCACAATGACTTGGCCTCCACAGCTGTCTGTGGCAATGAATTCCACAAATGCACCTCATACATTATTTTCATCAGCATGCACGTGAATAGACTGCTAATTGCATAGTGCCTTCCAAGTTCAGCATAATGCTTTGACATTATTGTTGCTACGTCTTAAGTCCTGCAACTCCTTATTCAATGACATTATTGAGTTGTCTACACATGCACCATTGTTCAAGAAGATGGCTTATCACCACATTCTCAAGGGCAATTTAGTTTAAACAACAGCGGCTGGTACTGTCAAGGATGTCTTCAGTCTATCAATGAATGGATCTCTTTCTCTTGAATGTATCAAAAACATCAATCAACTCTCATCTATTTTTCTTTTAAGTCGCAAGGCAGCAGAAGACTCCAGTTTGAACAATGCCCGGTGTTCTAAAACCATTTCCTAAGATCCATTTATCTTTCATGAGCTGTGGTGTTTAGAGCTGAATGATGTTGAGAAAAATAGAAAGTTCTATGTTTTGGAAACCATAGAAAGGGTGCAGAGGAGATTTACAAGGATGTTGCCTGGATTGGGGAGCATGCCTTATGAGAGTAGGTTGAGTGAACTCAGCCCTTTCTTCTTGGAGCGACAGAGGATGAGAGGTGACCTGATTGAGGTGTGTAAGATGAGGAGAGGCATTGACCGTGTGGATAGTCAGTGGCATTTTTTCCCCAGGGCTGAAATGGCTAACATGAGAGGGCACGGTTTTAAGGTACTTGGAAGTAGGTACAGAGGAAATGTCAGGGGTACGTCTTTTACACAGGCAGTGGTGAGTGTATGGAATGGGCTGCCAGTGACTGTGATAGAGACAGATACAACAGGGTCTTTTAAAAGACTCCTGGATAGGTACATGAAGCTTAGAAAAATAGAGGACTATGGGTAACCCAAGGTAATTTCTAAAGTTAGAACATGTTCAGCGCAGCATTGTGGACTGAAGAGCCTGTATTGTGCTCTGGGTTTTCTATGTTTCTAACAATGTAGGGTTTCTAACCACTTCTTTTCAAGACCACAAAATATATTGGTATTAGTTTTGAATTTTTGTGTGCTCGTCTGTGAAATTTTAATATGAAGCTCAAAGTAAATGTTTTATTACTTAAGTGTTGTCATATCCTACCCCAAGATTCATTTTTCTTCCAGGCATTCACAGTAGAAGAAAGAAATACAATAGAATCAATGATAACATACACTTAAAGACTGACAAACAACTAATGTGCAAAAGAAACCGAACTGTGCAAATACAAAATAAATAAAAAGCAGTATTCAGAAGTTCAGTTGTAGAGTCCTTGAGAGTGAGGCCATAGTTGTGAAACTAGTTTGGTGTTGAGGTGAGTGAAGTTATTCACGTTGGTTCTGGAGCCTGAATCTATTGCTTCTAACATTTTACTATGTACAAAGTAATCTCCTACATCTTTGTTTTTGGTTTGAAGTGAATGAGGTCATACTTGTTTTTAATAGCCATTTCCTAAATTTTCCCCAATCAGGACAAGGAGTGGGGGATGGGGCATGGGAGGTGTTACTAATGGGCCCCTCAAGCATTTCCCCCATTGAATAGTCTCAGGGTTCCTTCAACCCAGGCTCTGTTTGTGATGCTTTCCCTAAGCCCCTTGATTCCGTAGTAGACTATCCACTTGTGTAGCTGTGCTCTTACTTGAGTCACAGGCAAACATGGGTCATAGTGTCATAGAGTCATAGAAAATAGCAGCACAGACACAGGCCCTTTAACCCATCTAGTCTATGCCAAACTTTTTAGTCTGCCTACTCCAATCGACGTGCACTAGGACCATAGCTCTCCATTCCCCTACCCTCCATGCACCTATCCAAACTTCTCTTAAGCATTAAAATCAAGCTTGTGTGCACCACTTGTGCTGGCAGCTCATTCAATACTCTCACGACCCTCTCACTGAAGAAGGTTGCCCTCATTTTCCCCTTTAAATTTTTCACCTTTCACCCTTAACCCATGACCTCTGGATTGTAGTCCCACCCAATCTCATTGGAAAATAGCCTGATTGCATTTTCTCTATCCATAACTCTCATAATCTTGTAAGTCTCGGTCGAATCTCCTTTTTATCTTCTAGGTTCTAAGGAATAAAGTTCTAACTTATTCAATCTTTCTTTATAACTCAGGTCCTCCAGACTTGGCAACGTCCTTGTAAATGTTCTTATTTACATCTTTCCTGTAGGCGGTTGACCAAAGCTGCACACGGTACTCTAAAAATTAGGCCTCACTAATGTCTCATACAACCCCAACATAACGGCCCATCTCCTGTGCTCAATATTTATAAAGGTCAATGGCTCTATCTACCTGTGATGCACCCTCAACCAATTATGGACCTGTATTTTTTTGTTCTACCTCACTCCTCTGTGCCCTTCCATTCCCTGTGTAAGACCTACTCTGGTTGGTTATACTGAAGTGTCTTGTCTGCATTTAATTCCATCTGCTATTCTTCGGCCACTTTTCCAGCTGTTCCTAATCCTGCTGCAAGCAGTGGATAGTATCCTGACTGGTTGCATTACAGCCTGGTATGGAAACACCAATGCCCATGATTGATAAAGTTTGGAGAAAGTGGTGGATACAGCCCAGTACAGGTGGATACAGGTAAAGCCTCCCCACCAATGGGCACATTTACAAGGAGTGCTACCATCATTAAGGATCCCTGCAATCCAGGCCAAGCTCTCTGCTCACTGCTGCCATTGGGAGGGAGATACAAGATCCTTAGATCCCACACCACCAAGTTCTAGAACAATTATTATGCCTCATCCACCAGGCTCCTGAACCAATATGGATAACTTCACTCTTCTCAACACGGAACACAACAAATAGACTCAATTTCAAGGACTCTACAAACAATGTTCTCTGTGTTATTTATTTTATCTATTATTATTATTACTTTTTTGCATTTGCAGTTTTCTTCTTTTGCCCATTGCTTGTTTGTCAGTCTTTGTGTTGTTACGTACCCCGTAACTGGGTCACTTACCAGCAAAGATAGAGAGATCTGTTGAAGTCTGATGGTACTATGTTTAACAGTATTTATTGATTAAAAATACACAAAAATAATATCAATGCAAACATACAGATAATATACGTCGTCAATACTAAGTCTAAAAGCGCAGGTATAATAATAATCACTAAGAAATAGCTCTAACGTTGTCTAGGGGGATAATGTATTGTCCGATGGAAATATAAAAGTCACTCAAGTTCATGCAGGCTGCAGCCTTTGGTTGGAGTCAAGAGAGAGAGTTTTAAACTTGCCCATTCCTTTTATGATGTCAATCCTTTGAGAGCCGTTAGGGCTGATTTCTCCTTTGTTTTAGCTAAAGCCGTTCTTCCGTGGTAAGGCCCACCGATTCCGAGGCAAATGGAAAAGGACGCCCGTGGGCTTTCCACCGGCTGTCGCTATTACGCTGTTACAGGATTTCTAGCGTTTCTTTTGGTGCGTCTGAAGGGGCTGTTCCCCAGACCCTCTTTTATCCTGACTCACAGGGTCGCAGATGTCAATCAGGTCGGGATGATGCAATCCCTCAACCAACCCCCTCTGATCATCCCCTGAGGGCTTCCACGAAGTACAGTACTCAATACACAATTCCGTCTCCAAGAGGCAACGGCCATTTTCTGTGGCTTTGTATCGCTGAGGGCCAGGACATTCCAAACGTCTCTCTCTCATGAATTAATAGCAATCTTGCGATTCTCAAAAAGGAGGGGGCTACTTTGGACCCTTCGGCCCCTCAGAGTTGGGCACAGGCGTAACAGTATGTAGTTTTTCATTAATTCTATTGTATTTTCTTTTACTGTGAATGGCTGCAAGAAAATGAATCTCAGGGTAGTATAAGGAACATGTACATAATTTGATAGTAATCTTACTTTGAACTTTGGATTTATGTTTAACTTTATAAGTCCATCCGGCGCAACCTTGTGAGTTTCAGTGTGCAAAGTTGCAAACGTTTAATGCGTTAAGATCGTTTACCCTGAATTACAGACTTCAGCAATTTTCCATCTGCAGATGATGAGCAATCTGATGTATAATTCCCTGACTTCTTTAGAATTTTTAAACAGTGTTTGCAAGTTTCCTTTCTAGAGGAATCACATAAGAATACATCAGAAAATTATTGTCCTGTTCTCATTTGCCTGCTTTAAATCCCTAGGATAGAAACCATTTACTCCAGGAGATTCCCTGGTTTAATATTTGCTTTCTTGGCCTGTCTATCACACTTGGCTTTTCCTTTACTGTGAATATTAATATCACACAATTAATTAACGTCTTCAATTCCATAACTAATTAATTTGTTAGCTGCTACACCATCTGGCCTGGGATCCACAATCTGTGACAGTACATCATCCAGGACATGCCCTCTTCTCTTGCTACCATTAAGAAGGAGGTACAGGAACCCGAAGGCCCACACTCAATGATTCAGGAGCAGTTTCTTCCCATCAGCCATTAGATTTCTCAATGGACATTGAACCC
Organism: Hypanus sabinus; assembly: GCF_030144855.1. Lineage (NCBI taxonomy): Eukaryota > Metazoa > Chordata > Chondrichthyes > Myliobatiformes > Dasyatidae > Hypanus > Hypanus sabinus. Next base: position 88,024,370 of record NC_082706.1, read on the forward strand.
ATGAACACTACCTCACTACTTTTTTCTCTCCTTTTGCACTACTTATTCAATTTAACTATTTTTAATATGTATCTCCTACTGATATTTACAGTTTTTATTATTATGTATTGCAATGTACTGGTGCCACAAAAAAACAAATTTCACAAAGTATGCCAGTGATATTAAACCTAATTCTGGTATTACACCATAATATAAAGGAGCTGAATTAGGCCATTCAGTGCATCGAGCCTGCTCTGATCATGGCTGTGCTGATATGCCAACTTTTTACAGGACTGTAGATGACTGTAGATAAATCCTGAATTAAGCAGAATTATTTCATTATCTTACTGAAAATCCTCACAGTGTCCTTGTCAGTCCTGGGTGTGGCCACACACACGTGATTCCCACTGAGCTCCTGTCTCCATGTCATCCTGAAGACTATTGACGCTGCTATCTCTATACAATGTCAACCAAGGTGTTAAACACAAATAAAACCTTAAAAGTAAGGTTTAGTAGAACTTAGTCTTTACTTGTAGTCAAGTTACTTTGGTATGCCGGCATACAATTAGATCAAAGTTCAACTAAATTTTTATCAAAATACATATATGTCACCTTGAGATTCACAGGAGGACAAATAAATACAACAGAATCAATGAAAATCTACACACAAAGGCTGAAAAACAACTATGTGCAGAAGAAGGCTGACTATGCAAATACTGCTAATGTTAATAATAAATACATAATACTGCAAACAAGAGTGTAGAGTCATTGAAAATTAGTTCATAGATTGTGGAGTTAGTTCAGTGTTGAGGTGAGTGAAGTTAATTCCACATTTGAGTCACTGTTTACTCATCATGTTAAAACACAAGATTTAAAACACTTTGACTTTAATTACTGGCCAGGTTTACTCCGATCGGGTTTATAAATTTCTCTGGGTTCTAATCAGAAAAGTCTTCCTTCTGTGACGGTTGCTTCCAAGTTATCACCAACAACGTCCCTTCATCCTGCTTCTTCTGATTTTCTAGAAAATTAATTGTTGTACCCCTGCCTGGAATGTCATGATTGGAAGGCCATTGTATTCGTTTTCCCTTCTTAATTTAGTGACCTGGGAATCCTTTGAGGTTGAGTAAACTTCCACAATTGGAGATTGCTCTTCGGTTCCAACTTGTGTTTTACCAGGTTAGAGAATTCACGTTTTACATGAGTTCCAGGATAACTTCCTTTCTCAGAGTTCATGTAAAGATGACTTCTATTCCCATCATGTTCTAGAAGAGTCAGACTTCACTTTAACAAAACTGCATTTTAGTTCATAAACACAAGAGATTCCACTGCGAATCCATGGCTTTCTCTACTGATACGATGAAGCCACCCTAATGTTAGAGGAGAGATACTTCATCTGGATATCCTCCAATGTGAACGCATGAACATTATTTTCGCTAAATTCTGGTAATTTCTCACCTCCCCACCCCCTGTGCACACACTCTCTCTTTTTCAATTCCCTATTGGGCTCAACTCTGAAATCTTCTCTTTTCACCTGCCCATCACTTCACTGTGGTACCCCTCCTCTTTCCCTTTCTGGCATGATGCACTCTCCTTATTGATTACTTCTTCAGCTTTTTACCCCTTCCACTTGTCTTCTTCTTCCAGTAATGTTTAGTTGTAGTTGCAGACCAATGTAAGATGCATTATCGCCACCTACTGGTCATTACTCAAGCACGCCAAATATTTTTTCTTCCAAGTAAGTCTTCCTCCGCAATCCTTTCATATTTGTGTCACTATAACCTCACATAGTACTTTGAGTATTAAAACCCCTGACCATTAGCTGACAAACCTCTGGCATTACATAAACAAGAGAAAATCTGCAGGTGCTGGTAATCCAAGCAGCACACACAAAATGCTGGAGGAACTCAGCAGGCCAGGCAGCATCTGTGGAAAAGAGTACAGTCAATGTTCCAGATGCAATATTTTTTCTGCCCTACTTTTAGTTTGTACTGTACAATTTACCACATCTGCCATGAAAGTAACAAATATTAGTTTATCAAATATCAATAATCCTTTGTTATAAGATCATGCATTTTACACACTAACCTATCTGTCTTCCCAGTCACACTATGTCCTGGACTTTCTGAAGAGCCTCTGCATATGAAATGCCCATTTCTACCCAAACACACTGTACTTCCACACCTTTCTTGTGCACCGGACATACTGCATAATCAAAACTATGTTCGCCTCCACCTTTGCTATATTTTGGCTGAATGCCTTCTCCACAATTACCATAATCATGTTCTCAACCACATCTACAACTGTTTTTTACACCTACACACAGCTACTACATGACCAAACTTCTGGCACTGCAAATATCTCAGGAGGGACAGCATGCACATAGCTCATATATAACTCATATAGGCTAAATTAACCCTATCCGGCAACTTTTTTCCCATCAAATTTAATCAACACCAATAAGATATCTATTCTTATTCCACTTTGAAACCCTTTTAAACATTTGGCATCTACAACTTTACCCCAACGCCATCACTCCCCCCCAACTAAATTATTTTAAACTTGGTCCATGAATAAATCTAGAGGCACTCCTGTACTTACTCCCCAAAGCCACTGTTGTTCAATATAATTCTTTGGTGTTACTTTTCTTTCTCCCAAAGCTTTTAACCCTTAATCTTTCTCATGTTGCTCACCATTTTTACAAAACACCAAGAATTCCCCATCTCTTAAAGGTCTTACACCCACAGTATCTCTTAAAATTTCTTTAAAATCATTAGTTAATCTAAAAGGAATATATCAGATCCAGCTCACATTCAAAACTCAACCTTCCTTACATTATTTAAAGCCTGTCTACTGCTTTCATCACTGGATGATAAGCCATTACAGGCTTCAATTTGCCGCCTTATTTTTACATTCCCCAGAAACCTGCAATTTGCCTTCCTCCATACAACTTCTATCACTCAGTGCCATCTTCCGTTCACTCCCTCTGTCTTCTTCCTCACTTCCTGGCATCTCTACCTCACAATCCTCGATTGAAACCCTATATCTAACTCTGCACTCACGTGAATGACATCCTTCATGGAATGTCATGATCTCTTCCACCCATCGCCTCCCAGCTTCTCACTTTATCCCCCTCCTCCAGCCACACACCTTTCCTATCACCTGGCTTCACTTATCACTTGCCAGCTGATATTAATTCCCCTCCCTCATCTTCTTATTCTGGCCTCTTCCCCCTTCCTTTCCAGCCCTGTTGAAGAATTTCAGCCAGAAGTATTGACTGTTTATTCATTTCCATAGACACTGCCTGACCAACTGAGTCCCCAGCATTTTGTGTGTGTTGTTCTCTACCTGATTCTCACTTTATTAGTGATCATTTATAGGGGTGGTTGAACTTTCCCTCACATTCAAGAGATTTATGACCATAAAAATAATGCAATAATTGATTGAGTTTTGATGTAGCCACAGTCAGGTGTGTCAGAAAACTGAAAGACCTACTTCCAGTAATGGAGCATGCTGGGCACCTTAAAGTGTGGGAGCAACAAACCGGGCCTGCAGAGACAAAGACATGCACACTCAAAAGCCTATGCTCGAAAGGGAGTGCCTCCTGCAAGTAGGAGGCCCGATTGATTCACTGCACTATCGATCAGCCGCGTGTGCACTCGCCACAATCTCACAATTGATCTGATACGGTACCGGATGCAGGAATTGTAAAATAACCCAATCAGGTCTTTACAAGAATCAAAGTAGAAGGGCCAATTCTGTCTGCAGAGTGTGAGATTAGTAATATGTTATTTTGGAGCCCTCCGTAAACATCTCTCCTATTTCTCCAATCCACGATCCTGCTGCTGTTAAGAACTCACAACTCCTCCTGAAATGATTTAATTCTCTTAGGTGGTGGTGGTGGGGATGCCTGAAGATACACAAATTAATTGTTGATCATTTCAACAATAGCTATCACTTACCCCTGCTGCTGAAAGGCCCATGGATTGTTACTATTACTACCTCACTATTTGGCTCTCCTTTTGCGCTCTTTTGATCTTTTATCTATTGCCCTGTTCTGATGCCACAAAACAATGAACTTCGTGACATATATCAGTGATAATAAACCTGATTCTGATTCTGTGCTCAAGCCCAGACCATGGTTGTGCAGAGTTCATTATTGTAAGGAACGTAGGAAGTAAAACACTGCAATGTAAAGTGGCAAGATAGGTATGGACCGTGTTAGGTGTCTATTATTCTGAACAGAGGATCTTAAAAAAGCCTTTTTTACTTGCACTTGTACAATCTTGAACCATTTTCACCTCAACAGGATGGAATTCTGGATTTTGACCTCGGCTGACTTTTCTGTGATATGAGATAATGCGTACTGGCACATTAATATTTTCAAAGTGACTTCTGAACTATGATGATTTAATTGTTCTTTAGGAGCGGGAACAACAATAAAATCTCATGGTAAAAACAAAATAAATGCCCACAGCTCTAGCAAATCAAACATTGTTATACAGAGCATAAGACCATAAAACATTGGAGCAGAATTAGGTCATTTGGCCTATCAAATCTGCTCTGCTATTCCATAATGGGTGCTATATTATCCTTCTCAAACCCATTATCCTGCCTTCTCCCCATAATCTTTGATACCCTTACTAATAATCAAGAATCTATCAACCTCCGCTTTAATTATACCCAGTGTCTTGACTTTCACAGCTGTCTGTGAGAATGAATTCCACAGATTCGCCATCCTTTGTTGAAATAAATTTTTCCTCATCTCTTTTCTAAAGGGACATCCTTCTATTCTAGTCCTGTGTCCCTGGTCCTAGACACCACCCCCCCCCCCCCCCCCCCACCCATTAGAGGTAACATCCTCTCAATGCCCACCTTATCTCGGCCTTTCAATGTTCAACAGGTTTCAATGAAATTCTCTCTCATTCTTCTAAAATCTGGCAAGAACATGCCCAGAGCCATTAAATTTTCCCCAAACATTAACCCTTTCATTCCTGGGATCAATCTTGTGAACCTCCTCTAGACTCTCTCCAATGCCAGTACATCCTTTTTTAGACAAGCATTTTTGAACTGTTCACAATACTCCAAGTGTGGTCCGACCAAAGCCTTTTTAAGCATTGTTTGACAGGTAATGTCTTCCACCACTTACTTGGTATATAACATTCTTTTTATCTTTATTTACAGGCAATAAAATGCTTCCAGTTATCGGTGCGGTTGCTTTTGGGATCCTTTTCTTGGTACTGATTGTTGGCTGTGTGTGGAGGTGTGTTCTGTGGTTTTATCATAAATTATGTCTGGAAATAGATTAGTGAAAATGATTAATTGGCATAATTACTAATGTATCTTATTCTTTTCATCAGGAGAAGTAAACAGAAGAAGGCTAAAAGAGTGTTAAAAAGCAAGAGCACCGAAAGAAATCAGGCAAGACAGCATTTGTTCTTTAGCCGGAGGGTGGTGAATCTGTGGAATTCACTGCCACAGGTGGCCATGGAGGCCCATCATCGGGTTTATTTAAAGTCGAGGTTGATTGGTTCTAAATCAGGAAGGCTGCCAAGGGTTAAGGGGAGAAGGCAGGTGAATAGAGTTCCAAGCGATAATGCATCAGCCATGATGGAATAGCAGAACAGACTCAATGGACTGAGTGGCCTAATTTTGCTCTCATGTCACATGGTCTTATAATTATAATCTGCTAACATAAATTTAATGATGAGCTACATCAACTTATAATTATTATTTGTAATTTAAGAATGAGTTTCTTCATGTAAATAAATGAAAAAATGCACACTTATTGCACAAGATGCACTCTAATCCTAATCCGCATATTTATGCACCAGGTATCGTTTGAAATAGGGGAGTAGGCATAGCTACTGTACTGCTGTTTCAATGTTTAAATAGTTTGGACTACAAATCAAACTATTGTGTTTGCTATATGTTAATTTTATCAATAATAAGACTAATGGTGGAGTCTAGGACCAGAGGGCACAGTTCAGAATAAAAGGACTTCCTCTTAGAACAGAGATGAAGAGGAATTTCTTCAGCCAGAGGGTGGTGAACGTGTGCAACTTATGGCTACAGATGATTGTACAGGCCAAGTCATTGGGTATATTTAAATGGAGATCGATGTGTTGCTGATTAGTAAGGGTGTCAAAGGTTACAGGGAGAAGGCAGGAGAATGGGGTTGAGATGGATAATAAATCAGCCATGATGGAATAGCAGAGCCAACTCAATGGGCCAAATAGCTTAATTCTGCTCCTACTCTGGTGCTAGAAGGTTTGCGAACTCTTTAGAATTTGCATAAATATGACCTACAATATGATCAGATCTCCACGTAAGTCCTAAAACTAGATAAAAAGAGCCCAATTAAATAAATAACACAAAAACATTATACCTGTTCATTTATTTATTGAGAATAATGATCCAATATTACATGAATTTATTGGAAAAAGTATATGAACCTTTGCATTCAAGAACTGGTGAATTCCCCTTGTACAATAACTTCAACCAAATGTTTCCAGTAACTGTTGATCAGTCCTGTACATTGCTTGGAGGAATTTTAGACCATTCCTCCATACAAAACTGTATTGACATGCATCAATATTTCTGAGATACCCTTCATGAACAGCCCTCTTCAGATCATGCCACAGCATCTCAATCGTGTTAAGAGCTGGACTGTGACTTGGCCATTTCAAAACATTAATTTTCTTCTTTTTAAACCATTCTGATTTTGATTTATTCTTGTCTTTTGGATCATTGTCCTGTTGTATCATTCAAATTCTATTAATCTTCAGGTGATGGACTGCTACCCTGACATTCTCCTGTAAAATGTCTTGGTACAATTTTGAATTTATTGTTCCCTCAATGATTTCAAGCTGTCCAGGCCTTGAGGCAGCAAAGCAGCCCCAAACCTCGATGCTCCTTCCACCATGCTTCACAGTTGGGATGAGGTTTTGGTGTTGGTGTGCAGTGCCCTTTCTCCCCCAAACATAGCAGTGTACATCTCTGCCAAAAAGTTCAACTTCTGTCTCACCTGTAATGTCTCAGGAGCATTGGGGAACATCCAGGTGGTCTTTCCAAACTTTCGACATGCAGCAATGTTTTGTTTGGAGAGCAATGGTTTCCTCCATGGTGTCTTCCATGAACACCGTTCTTGTTAGCCAGCTGGTGGCACAGTGGCATCAGCGCCGGACTCCAGAGTGAAGGCTCCCAAGTTCGAACCCAGTCGGTCCCCCCCCCCGTGCCGGGTTGAGTGCCGAGATAGCCACCTGACTTCATAAAAAAAAATACAAGGGTCGAGGCAGGAACATTCATATCATGACCCGGTTAATCCAAAAGGAGAACAATCCTGACACCACGTGTCAGACAAGAATGGCTGACTGTCTGGTGTGACAAGCTATGAAATGACCATTCTTGTTCAGTGCTTTCCTTACAGTGGACGCATGAACAGAGACTTTAGAACATTCTAGAGATTTCTGCAGGTCTTTTTCTGTTACCCTTGAGTTCTTTTTCACTTCCCTCACATTGCTTCTTGTGCTCTTGGTGTGATCTTTGCAGGACACCCACTCCTAGGGAGAGTAGCAACAGTATTGAACTTCCTCGATTTGGAGACAATTTCTCTTGCTGTGGGCTGATGAACATTCAAAATGCTTTTGTAGTCTTTTCCAGCTTCATGCATTGCAACAAGTTCTCTAAGGTTTTCTGAAAGTTGTTTTACTCGAGGCATGGTGCACATAAAAGAGATCTTTCTTGAGAAGCACAGGTTCTGTCAATAATCTGACATTGTGTGTCTTCTTTAAATGGAAGGGCACTTCTACAACCCACACCTCCATTGTCATCTTATTGCTTGAAACGCCTGACTCCAAATAGCTTTTTTAGAAGACATTACCCCAGAGGTTCATACACTTTATTGAACCTAGACTGTAATTGTGTAAATAGCATACTCATTATTGATGAGAAGAAGCACAATCATGTGCTATTAATTGAGGCAGCTTGTGTTTGTCTATTATGGTGACTTAGATGAAGATCAGACCACATTTTATGAGTAATTAATGCAGAAAACCAGGTAATTGCAAAGGGTTCACAAGTGCTTTCTTGCAACTGTATGTCTCACGGTCTTATTTGGAAGAACCTTAATGGGGCTGCACTTAGTCCCTACCACCAAACAGTGCATTTTTATAAATCATCAAAGTGAGTATGAAGATGCTTGATAAAAGTTTCTTAGTGTTTAGAAACAATTAATCCCACAGATAGTGACCTTTAAATAAAATAAGCATAAAATAAATATTAACGTTTAGAAGAGCATGTTCCATTGGTCCCATTGTGTAAAGAGTTTTATGAAAATGGTAGACTTAGAAATGCCGAACTCTGCATTGCCCAGGATATCCCTCTTCGTGTTGTAAAGAGTCCAATGTTTTGCTCAATGTTGACAAGGTGCTGGATGGCCAAAGTAGGGGCAGCAACAAGGAACATGCTGTATCTCTCTGGAGCCAGTGGGACCTGGTTTAGCAGAAGTGAAGCATGCTGAGCTTGTGGAAGGTTTGCCCCCTTTCACAAGCACGTATGCAAATATCACAGACCAAGGGTTAATAGAACATCCATATTTTCCGACAGATCATTTCTCATGCAAGATATAATCTATTCTGTCTAATCTTCAGGATAGGATCAACCTTAGGATCAGATTCATTTGCCACATAAACTTGCATGTATTAGGAATTTGCTATGATGTGTTGATGTCATATGCAATTAAAAATTGTTCAAGAATTATATAAAATAGTTAGAAGCACAGATATGGAATAAAATATGTATAAATACATGAATATCAGTATGTAGTTACAATGTAAATAGCATTAGAAAAAGTATTTTAGAGTGTGTACAGTGCAGTGTAGTGACTGGAGTAATAGAAGTGAATGGGGGGGCTACCTAGGCCTCCCGTCCCATGATCCTTTCCCTTCTCCAGCTCTGTATGCCTTTTGCCAATCACATTTCCGGCTCTCAGCTCCACCCACCCTCCCCCCCCCCCCCCCCCACCCCCAGTCTTCTCCTATCAGTTTGCATTTTCCTCTCCCCCTCCTACTTGCAAATCTCTTACTATCTTTCCTTTCAGTTAGTCCTGACGAAGGGTCTCGGCCCGAAACGTCAACAGTGCTTCGCCCTATAGATGCTGCCTGGCCTGCTGCGTTCCACCAGCATTTTGTATGTTTTGAATGGGGGGGGGGGCTATCTAGAATGGTTGATCAGATTAAACTGGGATAATGAGGGAAGAAACTTTAAAGACGATATGAAGGTTTTGTTTTAATAACTCTATAGCACGTTTTGGAAGAGAGCTTTTGAAAAAGTCATTTTGCAGGCTGGGCAGTGTCCACCATGATTCACCCTGCCTGCTTTGTCCTGGACACAGGCAAGTTTAACAGGGATGATAGACTGCAGCCAAATACCTTTTCTGCTGTCCTGCCAGTTCTCTGTTTTGTGTATTGTGAAAGGATGCTGCACCAAATCAGACAGTGATGTCTGATGTGGAGATGCTCTCTATGTTGGCAGGGTAGGATTGCATTCTATGTTTGGGGGAAATTGGAATTTTACTAGCTGATGCAGGAAGTGCATGATCTACTGAACCTTTTTGTTACTGAAGGAGATGTGGTTCTCCAACATGAGGTCCTGGGAAATAATGATGCCCAGGAACCTGAATGTTGAAGCGATGCTAACTGCAGAGATGTTGATGATGAGTGTGTGGAGAGGAGACTCATTTCTCCTGAAGTCAATTTGCATTTTCAGTGTTATTATATTTGTTACATAATGAAGAATCTATCTTGTTCAGGATGGAAATATAACAGACTTGGGGCAAAATCACCAAGGGATGGTTACCTATTGATATTTATGGTGGGCATAAAGAAGTTGGCACATGAAGAACTTTTGAACTGAGACTTCAGCAGTCTACCCCTTGGTAAAAACCTGATGGACCACTGACAGTGCAAGTTCTGACATCAAAGGGCATCAAAGTCGATAATACTGGGCTTGATCCAGGCATGTCTCAGTGGTATTCCAAAGCTGGAATGTTTTTGGAAGTTAGCCGAACATTATTAATGAAGACCATAAGACAAGGGAGCAGAATAAGACCAATTGACCTATCGATTTTGCTCTGCTATTCCATCAAGCTGGGCTGATTTATTACCCTATTACCTACCTTCTGCCATAACCTTTGAAGCTTTTACTAGTCAAGAGCCTAACAACCTCCAGGTTTAAATAGACCCAATGATTTGGCCTCCACAGCCATCTGTGGCAATGAATTCCTCAGGTTTTGCACTCTCTGATTCCTCCTGATCTCTGTTTGAAATGGACACCTTTCTATTCTGAGGCTGTGCCCCCGGTCCTAGACTCGTCCACTGCAGGAAACATCACCTCTACATCTGCTCTAAGTAAACCCTGAGATAAGGAAAATGAAAACTGAAGACAGTGCACATCTGAAACAGGAACAGAAAAATGCTAGTCATACTGAGCAGCAGTTTGTGAAAGAACCACTGAATTAGTGATTGGGATCAATGATTATGAGAGGCATAGATAGAGTGGACAGACAATATCTTTTTCCCAGGGTTGAGATGTCTACTGCCAGAGGGCATGCATTAAAGGTGAGAGGGTGTAATTTCAAAGGAGATGTGAAGTGTTTTGCAAGGGCATGGTGCGTGTTTGGAATGTGCTGCGTGAGCTGGTGGTAGAGGTAGATACACTAGGGACTTCTAGGAGATGGTTAGATAGGAAAATGGAAAATGGAAAGATTGTGTAGGCAGAAGAGATTAGTTTAGTTATCCATTTGAATACGAATTTAATTGGTTACGCATAACATTGTAGGCCAAATAGCCTGCACACAAACAGGCTGTTTGGCCTACAATGCCATGCCTAACCGATTAAATTCAATGCTGGAAGACTGAGGTGGAGTACATTGTTTATGAGAACATAAGGGGATGGCATGGTAGCATAGTGGTTAGCTCAATTGCTTTGCAGAGCCAGCGATCACCAATCAGGGTTCAATTTCCGCAGCCGTCTGTGAAGATTCTTCTGAGAGCTCCAGTTTCCTACCACACTCCGAAGGGCTATGGTTAGGGTTGGTGAGCTGTGGACATGTACTGTTCTTGTCAGAAGCATGGTGACACTAGTGCCTGCCCTACACACAACCCTCACTCTGGGAGGGTTGACGTTGATACAAAGAAGATGCATTTCACTGTATGTTTTGATATTTCGATGTACATGTGATAAATAAAGTTAATCTAATGTAAGAGTAGGCGAGACAATCCCACCAATGTGCTTTGTCATTTATATGCTGTTGTTTCCCTTCATCCACTCAACACCTGATCCCTAAATCCTTTGACTATCCAAATCTTGTTAAAGTCAGCATCCAAGAGAACTTAGCCCATAGTGGGATCAACGGCGTTGTCCTGGGGTCCACAAAACACTCGTCAACTGCTTTATTGGACCCCTTGTTTTCTGTCTGAGACGCAATGATGTTGCCTTGAGTGTGAGCTGCAGAAGTTAATGAAAGACTAATTTAATCCAACGGCCAGATGCCACATGCTGGAAGGCAATGAATAGTTGATGCACCAACAGGCAAATGGTGAGAGCGAGCAGCTCTTATCATTTTTTCTCAACGTAATGAAGCATCGGCTGTCATGTTTGCTCCACTGCCTGAGGTCATTCATTTTCTGAACTCTGACATGCCAAATTAGTTGAGATGCCACAGCTCTTCCTAACACATTCCAAAGACATATGGTTAGGGGCAAAATCATCCTGGCTCTGAGCATTAACTGCTTTCTAGAAAACTCTGTCATTAGTACATCTGTGACAGCGTTCAGCGAGATCTCAGGAACTCAAGGAAAAGGGGGTGAGGCAGGCACCAGGACTCTTCAGCCGGCGCCAGCATTGAATATGATCATGCCAGACCTACTCCTCCTGAAATAGATCCCTATGGCCCTCAATCTCCCAAAAAGTAATTTATCTCCATCTTATTTTCTTTATTTTATTAAGAAATATAGCACTGCAACTGGCCATTCCAATGCAATGATCTATTGCCGCCCAGTTGCACCCATGTAACCCAGTTAAGCTACTGATCTTTATGTCTTTGGGACGTGCGTAAGCTGGAGTACCTGGAGGTCAGGGGCAGAATGTGCAAACACCTTACAGACAGCAGTGAGAGTTGAACCCAGCTGGCTGGTGCTGTAATAGTGTTGTGTTAACTGCAGTGCTACTGTGCCACCCAAATAACATTGAATAAAGTGCCTCCTCTTTTAACCTTTCTTATCCTGCATGAACAACAATTATACAAACAAATTACTCCATAAATTCTTAATCTTATTACATTATTTTTTTCTTAATGTTTATTACATTAATAAATAATTCTCTCAGAAAAGAATAGACTAATTGAGAGAGTACAGCTGGAATACAACCTAAACTTAACAAAGAGCTACTCACTCTTCACTTGAATTGAATCTGTCTCTGAGTTTATCAATATAGTGTGTGTTCCTATTATGAACAGTGACTATTCATAGAAATTAATTATTCACTTTATTTTAAAAAATGGTTCAGACAATGTTTGGTATTTGCTGGTGCCTGAAAAACAATTCTAACATCACTCTCGACTAACAGCAAAGAAGAGCCAACCAAAACAGCTATGCCTTTGGTACCACCTCTGACCACAGAAGTTGCAGAGCTGCAGAAAATCAAGACACTTATGTTAACCTGCCACATCGTATGCAGACAGGCAGACCAAGGACCTATCAATGATGTCATTAACAGAATGCAGACCAACCTTCATCAACCACGGGGGCTCTTTCTTTGTATTTTTACATCGTTCCGTAACAAATTGCTCACTGTGAAGAGTGAGCATTACTGTGATTTTCTACACTTCGGGTTTTGGAAATATTTAGTCTGTCTTGATTATAAATGTCTTTGACCATTATTTTTAACTGTTAAAATTTGTTATGGTTGACAGGAAATAAAAGTGTTTGTTTCTAAGAAAGTAAACCAACCTAATTCTTAAAAGAGTTCTAAGCATATTCAAGATTTGGATGTAAGGATAAGTTTTTCCACTTTGTAACATATTTTGCTGTTAAGATTACATCCGTATGTGTTTCTTTTAAATGCCCAGAGAAACCAAGGCTCATCAATTTACTTCAGAATAAAGTAGAGATTTTAACGAAATCATCATTCAAAATTCAAGATCATCATACTATTGTTTTTCATCATAAAGGTTGTTTGTCCAAAATGTGAGTTCTTAATTTTACTTCTCTGTTTAAGATGAGAGACTCAAATAAGAGCTCTTTAATGAACCAATGGGCAAAGGACAGGAAGTGGAATGAAAATGTAAACATGTGAGCTTTGTGTAAGAAATATCACGATGATATTGCAGAAGATGACAGTAGTGACTGAATAAATTGTTGCCAAAATGGCTAATGTATTGAAAAAGCAGTCATTAGGTGAAAGAAAGGCCCTTCGCCTTCTGATCTGCTGAGTGTTTTTAAGAGGTTCTGGTTGTGTTGAACACTAGAGTGTTTGTTACTGCTTTTACTGGGCTTGGGGAAGCTGAAGATACAGGAACAGAGAGGAAGGCGATCTTTCGTGGAAGTTACTCTGGATCTCATATTTAATGAAGGATAGAACTCAAAAGATGCAAAGGAGATACTGGAGTTAACTGGTAAATGCATGGATTGGGAAAGAGATAGACGAGACAGACAACTTTTAGAGGGGAAAGTAATACATGTTTCTGATGGATTGGATATGGGGAAGGAGACTAAACCTGATGTGAATTTTGAACTTAATCTGAGTTAGAAGTAGTCAGCAATGGTAGATTGATACTTAGTCGGAAGAAAAATGGATTTTTCAGATAAGGCAATCAAATGAAGAAACCAAAATAAACACAAAAGGTTCTGCAGATGCTGGAAATCCAGACTAATGCACACACAAAATGGTGGAAGAAGTCAGCAGGTAAGGCAGTTAAGGAAAAGAATAAAGAGTTGACATTTCTGGCTGAGACCATTCATCAGCTGATTGCTCAGCAGAACAGTAATGGCCAACATACTCCAAGACAAGTACAGCCCATTCTTACCATCTACCCTGCTGCCCCCCCACTCCCCATTGGGGATCATCAACCCTGTCCTTGAGACCTACCAACTGTGTGTGTTCCTTGACCTCTGGGATCACTGGTCTTCATCCTCAGTGCCTGCCAACCCAATCTCCATTCTCAGAGATCACTGGAATCCAACATCCAGACCTGTTGACATTAGGCCTCTGGACCGGCCCCACACTGACCTTTGACCCCATGACTCACTGACATCAGAGGTCATTAGCCTTCATCCTCGGGGCTTCAGGAGTATTCTGTGTATGAGAACACTTGGTGCATAAATGGAACGGTACGGACAAAAGGGATTAGTTTATTTGGCCATTTGATTTCTAATTTAATTGGTTTAGCTCAACATTGCAGGGCCAAAGGTCTTGTTCCTGTGTTGTACTATTCTATGTTCCATATAATATACCTATTTTAAATGGGCATGTCCAAAAATATGATTTTATTGCATATGTTCTTTAAGCTATCCCACATTCTATATAGTGCCTTTATATTTTTTTTAACTGGCATTTAAAATTCACAGTAGCTGAGGAGAGTGCTGCTGGCGCAGTAATATACAGATGCTTGTTTTACTTTTAAGCAGCTTTATTTGGCTTGCTTCCAAAACTTTGTTTAATTGAAATTAATTTAATTGGGTAATGTTACATAATGTCAAATACTTTCACAATAATAAGCCAGTTGCAGTTATTTGAGAAATTGAGGTCTAAAGGTGACACTTTTATATAGTGTGTTAAAGGTGATGGTTTGTACATCATCAACTGGCTTTTATGTTGCTTCTCGTATAACAGATAAATGTATTGTATATAAAATAAAGACACAAATCTGAAACCATTGTTTGATAAAGCCAATAATTTATTTCCATGAGCAATCACATAAAACCATAAATTACAACAAAAATTAACATCTACTGAAAACCATATTCAGAAGTACAAATGGAGCATGAGATAAATAGGCGACAGGAGATAATAATGACTAAGATAGAAATTTCCTTTGGATACAGATATACAGTTTGATGGATTTGGTTAGAATTCAGTATCTCATTCTCAACAGATTGCTCCTGCCAATAAGTGCTGGGATAAACAACGAAGAGAAAACTAAAAACAGAACTGGAGGTGGCTATTTTTCACTCTACCGTTTTTATACAAAACATAACTAACTGCTAGTGATTGTATCTAAGCAGTTTCAGAGTGCAGACTGACATTTTCACATCCATTATTACGAGGAAACATCGCCATATTAGGACATTCCTAGGCAGGTACTCAATCTATTAAAGCCTTGCTACAGCAAAACCCATTGATTGATGCTCTAATTAAAACAATAATGGATCATATTTGTAAAGTAGTTTTCAATGTTAACCTTGGTTTCTGTAGCGCTAGATGCAATCAGGGAGGCGGCTATGACTTTTCTGTTCACACTAAATTCAATATGCTAACCTGTTCAAATGTCTTACAAGACATGTTACAATAGTGACTGCAAGCTTTGAAGAGCAAACATATGGAGAAGACCAATACAGAGTTCACATACAAAGGACTTTTTTGAATTACAACTCATGATACAGAATTATTTTTCAAAATGCAACAACTAAGTATGAACAGAATGTAATTCAAATTCACCACAAGACTGAGTCTATCTTTGTTCAAAGAAAATGAAGCCGTGCAAGAGATTGAACAAGTTTTGTAATCTATAGGTTTTTTTTTGCTTAAATAGTGGACTGTTTCCAACTAATCTATGAGACTACAGGCTTTGGGATTTCATTCAGCTCAGTGAATTCCCAATGCCGTTCATTCACATTTGTAAAGAGAACTGGCATTCACAGGTCGAAGCTAGCAATAACACAAAGGATATGGGTGAACTCTGAAATTAATTTTAGGTCTGTGTTCTAAGCTCTTGATTTACAACATTTGAAATTCCTGTGGTGTTATTAGATAGGATTTAAAGATTAGAAGTACATCTGATTCCATTGACACTCTAAGATTATCTCAAGGGCTCTTCAGACTGACGAGAGGCAACATTTGGAGTGTATGGAGGGTGTGGGAAAGAATGCAAACGCAGCGATGAGAGTGACAAGGGAGACAATATTGAGGGAAAGAAAGCCTGAAAACAGGAGTCAAATATTATGACCATTGTGATAGAATCGGAAAAGGAATTTTTAAAGGCATTCAAAAAAGACCCATAAATATAAGTATAACCATGCTACAAACAAATGTCTAAAACAGCACACGATGGATAAATCACATAGGTAGTACCAATCTTCATTTCATTTTTTCAGTTATGTACATCACAGTGAAAAAAGCATTTGTAATCATTTAATGTTAAGTATGCGAGACCTTGTTAATCCAGTAAAATAGATTGGGAATGATTGTGTTTTATGTCTATGAAAGATTGCACAAATGTATAGTGACTGCTGGTTTTTCATTGGATTGTCACCTGTTTACCGGAACCATGTCCTCAGTTTTTTCTGCTGAATAATGAATTAAACAAAATCAGGTTGTGCTGCTATTCAGCAGCGAATGCTCCAGAGAATCTCATTATAACCTCACTTCTGGAGAGAGATGCAGGTTTATATCATTAGTTCGATAACTTCTCAGATCTCACCAACCAGATTGTGTAGCATGATCACCTGTGGAAAGGCAATGAATTGTTTCTTCACTGCTGAGATTCGGAGTACATCCAAGATATTTTTCTTTTGAAGGGAACCTGAAAGTGACATCCCTGCGGACTGCAGGAAATCAGAGGTAAGCAATGTCTATCCAATTGCATTTGACTCGCCTCCCAAAACGTTTCTTTTGTTCAAGTGAAATTAATCCCATGATTTCACTAATGTATTGGCTTACTCAATGGTTGGTGTCACTTCTGCAACACATGGCCAAGCACAAAATTATCCAATAGCCAAGGACATATAATTCAGTTCTAATGAATACCTTGATCAATGATCCTCTGCTTCTTCAAGAAAAAAATCTTATTCATTATAATTAAGAATTGAAATGATCATGAATAGGGAGCCAGTTTATTACACTACAACCATCAGGCTCCTCAGCCGGTATGGATAACTTCACTCAGTGGAGTTATCATGAATAGGGAGGTTATTTTATTACCCTACAATTATCAGCCTCCTGAACCAGCATGGATAACTTCACTCAGCTCAACTCTGAACTGATTCCACATCCTGCAGACTCACTTTCAAGGACTCCACAACTCATGTTCTCTGCATTATTTATTGATTTATTTTTAATTTACATAATTTGTCTTTTGCACATTGGTTGTTTGTCAATCTTTGTTCATATTTCTCATAAATGCTATTGTAACTCTTTATCTTCCTGTGTATGCCTGCAATAAAATTAATCTCAAGGTATTATTTGTACAAATATGTACTATACTTTGATAATAAATTTACTTTGAGTTTGGCAAGGTTGATATCTTGTTGGTCTCCCATCCAAAATGGTTCTCGCCCAGAACACCTGTGCCATCAGGTGAAGTTGAGTACTATAATCAGGAAAAGAAATCTAGCATGAAATGAATGATTGATGGCCAATGTTTGTGAGCAAACATTTTGAATGGGGAAAGGACAGTGGATTAATCTTGTGCACAACAACGAGAGCAGGGAAGACATTTCCAGAACGGAAATAATCAGCTCCAACAAGGAGCCTTTAACTCTATTTTCTTTTGTTATTTTCCATCCATTGATGAAAATGTTAGTTGCCCCTGAAATAGTAATGCTTTCACTCCTGTATAAAACATCTTTACTCCTCATGTATTGACACCTCAACCACAGTAAGCAATAGCGATCCCAATAAAGCCGGCATGTTTAGATAAATATTTACTTGACATTTTGTTTGCTTGCAATGTGTTCCTTTTTGGAAGCTTTAATTTCCAAAGATCATTTGAACTGGTAATTCCCTTTCTAGCACTGTATTTTAGGGAATGTCTTTCCAAGTTTTTTTTTAGGATGGTGTTGACCTCTTTAATTTTTTGGTGCTGATTCTATAAAAGTGGCAATATTAATTCACCTGTCTCTCCTATTTTCCCATTGAAACTGAAAATCCGGAGAGGTGTTTATTGTGGCCAAGTTGATGTTGCCAATTTTGTATCTCTGCTCAAAGTTAAAATTATCTCTACTGGATAGGAGGAAATACTACATCAAACTTTGTTCAGGACTCTCAGGCCTGGTGAGCTTTAGTCATTTTTTTTACATACTATTTTCTTATAGTTATGTTTGGCTAGTTCCACTTAATGATGAACTCATTTCAGAGTGGAATTTGGGTTTCATGAAGGATTAGTCCAAACGGGTGCTAGATGAAAGGTCTGAATCATTCAATAACTTCAGAACATCTACATCAACCACTGTCACAGGAAAGCAGCGTCCATCATCAGAGATCCCCAGCACCCAGGTCATACTCTCTTCTCGCTGCTACCATCAGATAGAAGGTACAAGAGCCCAAGGGCTCGCACCACTAAGTTAAAAATCAGTTACTACCCCTCAACATCAGTGTCTTGAATAAAAGGGGATAACTACACTCTCTTGCCCCATCATTAAAATGTTCCTACAACCAATGATCTCACTCTAAGGATTGTTTATCTTATTATCTCATGTTCTTATTAATTTTTTTGCTATTTATCTAAATTTGCATTTGCACAATTTGTTGTCTTCTGCACTCTGGTTGATCTGTCATTGCTCCCGTTATAGTTACTATTCTATTGATTTGCTCAGAATACCCACAGGGAAATTAATCTCAGGGTTGTATATGGTGACATAGATTTATTTTGATAATAAAATTTACTTTGAACTTTGAAAAGTTATTGAACTATACCAACCTTGGCACCTTTCCTGCTTTAAAAAAATCAATTCATAATTAAAACATTAGTTTCTCCACAGTCTAGTTGTCTGAAGGAAACAATACTTGGATAGATAGCAAATATAAGATACTGATTAATTTACTAGTCAGAATGAATAATTGGTTTTCAGATCAACAGAAGCAGCGATCCCACATTAAAATATTTCCATCTATGAAATATCACCCTGCCATTGTTCTTACAGTAGTTCTGTGCCCAGTTACTATTACTTGCAATGATCTGCTTCTGAACAGTGGGTTATGGACAATGCAGAGGAACAGGCAGAGAGGCCAATTTGAGTGACCATATCAGTTCCTCCAGCTCCTCAGCACTAAGCTGGCACAAGACTCATCACACTCCTCTTTAAATTTTACAGTCCATATGCTGCACTTTAGTGCAGATAAAATTATGTTGCCATGGCAATGGAAGTAACAGTGACATCAAACCCATGGATTTAAACACCATGGGAGAATGTACCTAGAAATAGAAACTCAAGCCAACTACCCCTCAAAACAAAGTCACTTCATCCCATCCTGACTGTAAGATGGATAAGCTTACGCAAAGGCAGACCGTATATTAATCTTTCAAGCCCACTTTCAAGAAGAAGCGATTAAGAAGACAAGAGTCAAACTGGTCCAAAATTCAGCAAGCACAATTTAGGGAGCATAAGCCTTCAACATTCACTCAGTGGGAACTATGTCAGATACACCTGCACACCTGCTCATTAATGCCAATATCTAATCCGCCGATCATGTGGCAGCAACTCATTGCATAAAAACATGTCGACATGTTCAAGGGGCTCATTTATTGTTCCCACCAAACATAGAGTGGGAAGAAATGTATCCAAGTGACTTTGTTACACTGCGATTAGGAAAGTCTAGCATACAGGCAGAGGCCAGAGAGCAAGGCCACAGAGATAAGGACAACAAAAAAGTGGTCACGGACGGCTAAGTGGCTGCAAGATTGCTTCGAGTTGGTAGATTGGGTTGTGTTCAAGGATTCAGAGGATCTGAATGAGTACGCCACGGTTATCACAGACTTTATTAAAGCAGTTGTAGATGAGTGTGACCCCACAAAATTGTTCAGTCTTCCCTTACTAGAAGCCCTGGATGAACCATGAGATTAATGGCACTCAGGCCTGGTGACTAAGTTAAATAGAAGAGGTCCAGGTATGATCTATGGGCAAAGTGGCAGTTCCAGACCAAACTTGAATGCTATCACCTCCTAAAAAGTGAAACCAAGCAACATAGGTGGCATCACCTGCTGATGAGCCCAATCTCTTATATGCTCACCTTCACCATCAAAACATGGAGGAAGCTTCATGAACTCCCACAGCCTCCATTGATTTCAGTCCCTGAGCCTGATGTGAGAACATCCTTCAAGAGTGTGATCCTGTGAAAAGACCCGGCCCAGACGGGTTACCTGCCCATATACTAAAGACTGTGCTGATCAACAGGTTGCAGTGTAAACTGACATTTTTAATCTCTTGCTTCAGGAATCTGAGATGCCCAATTGCTTCAGAAAGGGTTTAATTACACCGGTACCTAAGAAGAGCACGGTAACCTGCATCAATGACTATCATCCAGTAGTACTTACATCTACTGTGATGAAGTGCTTTGAGACGTAGGTGATGAAACACATCAACTCCTGCTCAAGAGGTGATTTGGGTCCAGTTTGCCTATTGGCACAACAGAATCACAGCAGATGCCATTTAATAGGATCTTCACTCAATCTGGAACATCTGGACAGAGAAGATGCATGCATCAGGATGCTCTACATTGATGACAGCTTCAATGAGCCTCAAATGCTAGGCCTCGATGCTTCCTCGTGCAGCTGGATTCTTGATTTCCTCACTTGCAGACCCCAGTCAATTTGGATCATCTTCTCCACAAACTTCCTCAACACAGACACACTACAAGGCTGTGTGCTTAGCCCTTTGTTCTACTCACTTTATAATAATAACTGTGAGGCTAAGCACATCTCCAATTCCAGATTTAAGTATGCTGACAACACCACTAATGAAAAGTTGTGATGAATCAGCATACAGGAGGGAAATTAAAAATCTGGCTGAGTGGTAGCGCAACAACAACCTCTCAATGGCAGGAAGACCAAGGGGCTGACTTCAGGAGGAGGAAACTGGAGGTACATGAGACAGTCATCTTTGGAGGATCATGGTCAGCAAATTTAAATTCCTCAGTGCTATCATTTCAGAGGATCTGTCCTGAGTCCAGCACGTAAGTGTCACTATGAAGAAAACACAGCAGCGCCTCTACTTTCTTAGACGATTACCAGCATATCATTTAAGACTTTGGCAAACTTCTATAGATATATGGTGGAGAATTTATTGACCGGTTGCATCATGGCCTGAAATGGAAACACTAATGTCCTTGTATAGAAAATCCTGCAAAAAAATAGTGGATTCGGCCCAGTCCATCACGGATAAAGCCTTCCCCAACACTGAGCACATCTACAAGGAGCACTGTTGAATGGAAACAGCATCCATTATGAAGAACACCCCCACTCCAGGCTATACTCTATTCTCACCGCTACCATCAGGAAGAAGATACAAGAGCCTCAGGACCCACACCACCAGTTTTAGGAACAGTTTTTAATCCTCAATAATCAGGTTCTTGAAGGAGAGGGGATAATGTTACTTGACTTCACTCACTACAATGCTGAACTGTTGCGACTGAACTAGACTTACTTTCAAGGACTCTTCATCTCATGTTCTCAATATTTCTTGCTTACTTATTTCTTTTTTTTTCTCTTTGCTTTTGTATTTGTAGTTTGTTGTTTTTTTCATTGGTTATCGTTCACCCTTTTGGGTATGGTCATTCATTGATTCTACTGTGAGTATTGTGATTGCCCACAAGAAAATGAACCTCAGAGTAGTACATGGTGTATGTAAATTTCATTGAACAATTATTGGTGCCAGATGGGGTGATTTGAGTATCTCAGGAATTGCCGATTTCCTGGAATTTTCACACACAACATTCTCTAGAGTTTACAGAGAATGGTGCAAAAAAAAACAAAACAAAAAAAAAATCCAGTGATTAGCAGTTCTGTGGGTGAAAATGCCTTGTTAATGAAAGAGGTCAGAGGAGAATGGCCAGACTGGTTCAAGCTGACGGGAAGGCGACAGTAACTCAAATAACCCAGTGGTGTGCAGAAGAGCACCTTGGAACGCAGAACATGTCAAACCTTGAAGTGGACGGGCTACAGCAGCAGAAGACCACAAACATACACTCACTGGCCGCTTTATTAAGTACAAGAGGTAACTGGGTGTATCCTCCTGTGTACTTTTTGGTACAGTATAATGCACCAAAATAAATTTATATATACATATAAAATTTATACATATAAAATTTGTATAAAATTCTAAAGGGATTCTAAAGGATTGGACAGGCTAGATGCAGGAAGATTGTTTCCGATGTTGGGGAAGTCCAGAACGAGGGGTCACAGTTTAACGATAATGGGGAAGCCTCTTAGGACCGAGATGAGGAAAAACTTCTTCACACAGAGAGTGGTGAATCTGTGGAATTCTCTGCCACAGGAAACAGTTGAGGCCGGTTCATTGGCTATATTTAAGAGGAAGTTAGATATGGCCATTGTGGCTAAAGGGATCGGGGGTATGGAGAGAAAGCAGGTACAGGGTTCTGAGTTGGATGATCAGCCATGATCATACCGAATGTCCGTGCAGGCTCGAAGGGCCAAATGGTCTACTCCTGCACCTATTTTCTAAGTTTCTATGTAAATCACATGAGTGATAAGCAATGAAATACTGCAATAAAAATGGGCGCAGAGACCCTTGGGTTTCCTTTAACTCCTCGGTTCCCTTGCTGCCTGATATTTACCCCACTGCAACTGCCCAGTGCAGAACCTGATGAGAAGTTCAGCACAATAATGAGGACAAATATCTCCCGATACATCAGGATCTCATCATCACCTCTCACCAGCATTTGTGACACAGAAGCCCGCTGGACCAGTAACTTGACCGGAAACCTAGGATTTAAGCTCTAGTCTAAATGACGTTTGGAAAACTAATTGGAATTCACAAGTCATGTGGTTCCCCAAGGTGGTCAGAATGATACCACTCATGTATCTGATAAATCGTGGAAGATGACATGCCTGATGCACAGGTGGAAACTAACCACTTTCATTTGTGTGACGCAGTCCGTCCAAAACAAACAGGAGAAGCTGTAAAATAGAGGAAGCAATTCACAGAAGTAATGAGGTATGATAACAGTCCACTCCATATGACCCCAGCCAAAGCTCCAGCTTGACCACTGAGCTGTAAAATTACACTCAACATTCAAACGAAAGTTATCAGGCTCCTGATGGCATGATCCCTGCAGACAAGGCAATCCAATGCCAATAGCTTGTAATTATCACTTCTAAAGAGATGGAGGGGCTCAGGAAAGAAATTAGACAGTCTGCCAATACATTTTCCTGTTTACTCGGTCTGCTGAGTAAAAACACCCTCTCCCTAATAAAGTGAACTGATTCCACAATCTATCAAGTAAATTTCAAGGCCTCTCTAGCTCCTGAAGCCCTTGACCCTGTCTGTATGCTTTTAAGCATTGTGTTGCTGTCACGTGATTGGCTCATGACTACTATCAGAGAGGAGGTATAAGAACCTGAAAACACACACTCAATATTTTAGGAACAGCTTCTTCCCTTCTGCCATCAGATTTCTAAATGGACAATGAACCCATGAACACTACTTCATTATTTTTGCTCTCTTTTTGCATTATTTATTTAATCTATTATATACTTAAATCAATTTCTTTTTCTAATTTATAGTTATTTTTATGTATTTCACTGTACTGCTGCTGCAAAACAACAAATTTCACCACATACAATATGTCAGTTATATTACAGCTGATTGTAATTCTGGTTTGGATACGACTGCATTTAATGTATGAAAGCCATCTGATCAGGAGGAGCCGTGGTGGAAATCATTCATTAATTGTGATTTTGAAAGGATCATTGCTGATCAAGTGTTGATACCCTATGCGCTCCATTTTGTAATAAATAGTAGCAAACTGCAAACCACTATCCATTGCGCCCTAGTTGAAATATCCCACAGTCAACCCTCATCAAGACAGTTAATTTGATGATTACCATGCAGGCATTGTGAGTGCTCTGTTGAGTGCCTTAGAACATCCTGAAAAAATTAACACAAAATGCTGGAAGAACTCAGCAGGTCAGGCAGCATCTATGGAGAGGAATCAACAGTCAATATTTTGGGCTAAGATCCTTCATCAGGACTGGATACGAAGCCAGAATAAGAAAGAAGGTGGGCCTTGGGAGAAGGGGTTCCTATTCTCCCAATGGTCCACTCTCTTCCCCTATCAGATACCCTTCTTCTACAGCCCTTTGCTTTTTTTCACCTATCATCCCTCAGCTTCTCACTCCAACCCTTGCCCCACCCACCTTCCCCCTCATCTGGCTTCAACTATCACCTGCCAGCTCATATTCCATCCCCTTTCTCCACCTTCTTATTCTTTTCCAGTTCTGATGAAGGGTCTCAGCCCGAAACATCGACTCTTTATTCCTCGCCATAGATGCAGCCTGAACTGCTGAGTTCCTTCAGTATTTTGTGTTTATCCCTCTGTATTTCCAGCATCTGTGCTACTTCTCCTGAGGTTGGGAATGCTGCTATATGTAAATGCATGTCTTTCTGTTTATATCTAACTGAAATACTCCAAATTATCAGTATCTATTCTCCATTGCATTTCAATGCATTGTTAGATCAAAATCTATGGTAACTAGTTGCATTGCTTAGCTTTACCAATTGTTTATGACCTGAACACTTAAATTTGAAAAAAAAGTGCTGTACAGCTTTCTATAACACTGTCTTGTCAGTGGCAGATGACCATTTGACTGAGGCACGATTCATTGTCTTCCTTTCTGTTGTAAAAATGAATCACTGTGAACTAATTTCCATTCTCACCAGGTCAAAACCATGCACATTCTATGACATGAAGTGTTAGCAATTCAGAAAATTGCAACAGTATTGCAGGAATGAGATTGCCTCCACACATCTAGAAATCAGGAATGTATTAATATACACTTAGAAAGCACTGGTTTCTTCAATGATATTAAGGAAACACAAATCATCATTAAGACTTGACCTTGTTTCAAACAGTGTGCAAATTAATAATGCTTTAACACAGATACTGAAGTTTCCCACAGCCCACGCACCAATAATTACATGCGGTCTCAAGGCCAAATTAACCTATCTGTTTTAATAAAGTTCTCTGAGAAATAATCAATATCCACAATATTGTTTTGGTTTTAACACAATTCTATCAAAGATACAGATCTGATTGGGACAATTATTCCCTGGTTTTTGAAATACTGCTGACTTAGTTACATTTTTTAAAAATATATTTTCCAACAGCCTTTGCAAGGGAAAACTACACTGATGATTTTTAATTTTTGCATTTACCTAATGGTCTCAGTGTGATACCATGAAAATTAGACTACTAGATGATTAGACAAATGGACTTACACCATAGAGGGAAGGGGCTGGATTAGTCCCCATAGGCGTTTCTCCCAAAAGAGCTTCTTTATAGATGCTACTGCATTCAATTATTATTTCCAGCATTCTCTGTTCTTTTACCCCAACACACACCATTTCCAATGTTACTACTCTGTTGGTATGTGCTCAACACATATCAACATGGGTGGAGTTTCTAATTACTGACTGCACTTTTTCAAACCTTATAAATGTCACTGGCTTCAGAATGATTCCTGTTAAATTAAGGTAAGATTTCAAAGTGCTTGACAATGGATTTAAGAAACTCAACTGGAACATTTTCCAATAAGCTTTGCAGAGGAGCTGGGAGGAAAAATTCAGTTCAACATTAATTGTTGGAGCAATGAATTCTGTCGTAGTACCAGGGATAAAAGTTGCATATCTTTATAAGAAATGTTAATCATACCATTAGTTCAATAAAGTATTCAATGCATTCCTCAGGCATCAACTATGGAAATGCAAGTGTTCAAGTCAGACATTGGCCTTTTTTTTCCTTTTGTTGGCACAATGTCAGCCATTTGATGAGCTTTAGATAAAGAAGCCTGGGTTATTCTTCATCTTTCTTCGGTTAGGTGGAAATCAGAAAGGAAGAAAGCGTGAAAGGTGATAATACTTAAGGTGAACTTGAGGCGGGGAGCTCTTCACTCAGTGGGTGATGAGACTATGAAATGAGCTGCCAGCAGAGGTGGTTGATGTGGGTTCGATTTTAACTCTTAGGAGAAGTTTGGATAGGTATGTGGGCAGAAGAGCTATGGAGCACTATGATCCACGGGACAAGGAAGAATAATAGTTCGGTACAGAGCAGATGTGCTGATGTGCTCTGTGAATTTATTTGTTTAAGCATGTTTTACCTTCATAAAAAACACTCCCGACACACAGAGCCGCATCAGGTAAGTTCCAAAGAGAGAGATCACCAGCTCATGAGACGATCAATAGAGGTAGAATTAAAATTCCTTACCCCGAAAATGATCTTTGGATAGGGTAGTGCCAAAGCTTGCCAGCTACATTATGAAAAGATTACCATTTATTTTCATCTGCAGTTACACCAAGAAGAGCCTTTCAGAATTCAATGGTTTCTGCAGTGTTTAGTTTATGGACAACCCCCAAGAAAGAACCTTGAGCATTGAGCATTACCTCTGCAGATTCTCAGCTCTCAGAATCTCTTTGGATGTTGATGAATTTATTCTTAAGTTCTGAGGCTTTGGTCACATTGTGTTCCAGACACACTAGTGTCTTTTGTATTTGCTGAAGCTGAAATAGCCATGGCTCCCCAAGAAGGAACACGAGTTACCCTCATAACACTTTTACCTCGTCCTTCCAAAGATGATTATCAACTTTCACTGGCTCATGCAAGTTAACTGATACAACTTAGGCAAATGGCAATCACTCCATTGTTTTCTGTTATGATGATAAAATCAGAGGACTGCTGGCAGATGTTTTCAACTTTGACAAAAACAGCAGGTTGCATTTTTGTACACTGGCTGATATAAAAATTATCCAAGGAGCTTAACACGTGTATTAACAAGTATATCATATTGATCCCAGATAAGCAACGTTAGGGAAAGTGAACAAAGAATTAGTTATAAAATGCATTTTAATTAAAATAGCCTTAGCAAAAAAGGAGAGTGAGGAAAGCAAACTAAGGACAGTGAGAGAAATAAACCATCCAAAGGGACGGCAGAAAAATCTATTAGACTTCTCTTGCTATCATGACAAAAAGTAATAGAGAGCTACAACATGGAAACAGGCCTTTCTGCTCACCCGGGACCATGCTGGCCATCAGATCAGCAACAATCCTACCCTAGTCCAACCCACATCTCCCAAATTCTATCACTCATCTACACATTAAGGTCAACTCGCTATGGAAAATCAACCTGCAACCTGTCCATCTTTAGGATAGGGAAAGAATCTGATGCATTGCGAGAAAAGACTCAGTGATGTGCAGTTTCTGTACCCAGTCTGGTCTGCTTTCATCTCCATTTCTGTTGTTTAGGCCACTTCCGTTCTTCTTGCTTAGTTGTTTTGATGACTTCATGATGCTGAAACTGGACTCTCAAACTTATAGACATCAGGACTCCAACAACCAGTCTCAGGCCAAGACTCATCCCCTAACTCTGGACTCACCAGCCTCTGGACTTTGACCATTGACCTTGCCTACCTCTGGGAATCAATACCATGACTTTTCAATCACACATTTAACCATTGGGCCTTTTTCATCTGACCCCTAGGATTGTCAATCTTTGAACACAGAGCACCTTGGGTTTTAGGTTCCAGACTTGTACGGACTTCCGATCCTGATGGCCCTGACTCTTTATTAGCCCTTGTCTTTGTCCCTAAATTCTAACCTGACCCCCAAATCCCCGCATTATTCCCCAAACCCTCCCACTGTACCTTAACAAAAACTCATTCTTAGCAATCCTTTTACTTTTAAGAATTTGGTGCACTTGCATTTTAATTGACATTAAACTTGACAGATGTGATAATTAAAGGTGCAAAGATCCTGTTAATGACACAAGAATTGTTTATACAGCCAATTGTCTTTGACTCTAAAGGGGACACAATGTAAACAATTTAATCTTATTTTTGCATGTAATCAATTCTTATAGGAGATATTAAAATGTCAAATATAAATCTCTTTTACTTATTTTACCCTTTCTTCTCCTTTTTTAAAAATTACATGAGTTTTTTTCCTCTCTCTTGACTTGAATTCTTCTTCCTCTCGGCTCTGCTTCTGTTTCTCTCCAGAATCCTGACATGTTAATCTGTTAGAGCTGTTGATTCACCTAGCTTACAGCTGCACTCTGTCTCCCTCATTATGTAATAATCAGCTCCCACTTCAAAAAGGTTATGATGTAAAGATTTCAGGTAAAGGATGCAGAGGAAGATCTAACTATCACCATCTAGGCCATTTTCTCTTCTTGTTACCAACATCAAGAGGTACGGAATCCTAGGTCCCACAACACGAGGTTGAGGAACAGGTATTACACTACAACCATCAGGCTCCTGAACCGGCGTGGATAACTTCACTCACCTCAACTCTGAACTGATTCCACTACCTACAGACTCACTTTCAAGGACTCTACAATTCATGTTCTTTGTATTATTATTATTATTATTAAAAAATTGCACTATTTGTCTTCTAATACACATTGATTGTCAGTCTTTACATATAGTTTTTCATAAATTTGATTGTAAGTGTCCGTAAGAAAATGAATCTCAGGGTTGTTTATGGTGACATACAGTACACAAATCTTGATAATAAATTTACTTTGACTTTGACCATTAGGCTTTTTAACCCCTGTTTCGTCGTAGTCAATCTGCCCCCTCATTGCCGCCACTGTCATGAGCCCTGTGGGCCTCTGCAGCTTGTCATAGACGTCAGGGCTTTTTTGGTTTCTTGGCATCTGTATTTACTAATACACAGAGCCGTTAAGCCCAGCTGCTTTCTGTATGGTCTTGTCTCGCTTATTGTAACTGGCACATATTTCCTGCATTCTATAGTTATTTAAAGGGGAGCTCCCATTGTGCTCTGCAGGCAGAGTCTGACTGTATGTTGCAGAATTGCGCAGTGTTGCTCAGTCACGCCTCTGATGCTCTGTTGGTATTCCTATGCCGAACCTCTCATTTCCGTCTCTTCACGGGGAGTCACTGTTCCTCCACTCTTGGGTCGAGACGTTGCCTGAGCTCAGCGAGACTGAGGGAGCCGTCCACCGCACTTGTGTTCGGTCGGCGCCAGCAGCCACTGTGACAGAGTCTGCCGTTTCTCGGGGGTGTGCGCTGTGACACACGCCTCCTTACTTTCACATTTTTACCTTGATTACGATATCACCTGCACACATTAGGTTGTGAATATTCTGTTTCTGGTCTTGTGTTTCCTTCACAACGTAGACTCAAACATCCAGCACCATAAGAATATCCAAATTGAAAGACTTCTGCTGATTCAGATATACTAAGTGTGTTAATCTGGTATTCTTGAGGAGGCTTCTCTTCATTTGAAGAAGCCTGTAGGATTTGCTTCCTCAGCACTTTAATTACTATCTTTGCCACCTTGATTACATACAGACCTGATTTGATAATAAATTTATTTCAGACTTTGAACAAGGGTAACAAATGTTAGAATTCTGCACTCTACACCCGTTCCTACAATCTTCCTTTCTGACAACCTTCTTGCATGCATCTGCATTGTCCATTATCATGTCTTCTTGCAAATGGTACAAAGATTTCTACTCATTCTCTCCCCTCACCCCCAGTGCCCTTAGCAAACGGACATATGGGATGTCTATACCAGCTTCAGTACTGGCATACAAGCCTACAGAATCTAATAGATTTTCCTCAGATAAAGAAACAGGAAATTTAGTGCCCACTCTATACCCCTCATAATTTTGTATACCTTCATCAAATAGCCCCTCAATCTTCTATGTTCCAGGGAATAAAGTTCTAACCTATTCTGTCTTTCCTTATAACACAGGTCCTCCAGACCTGGCAACATCCTTGTAAATTTTCTCTGAACTCTTTCAAACTTATTTATATCTTTCCTGTAAGTAGGTTACCAAAACTACACACAATACTCCAAATTAGGCCTCACCAATATCTTATGCAACTTCAACATAACTTTCCACCTCCTGTACTTTGAGTTAAGGCCAATGTGTCAAAAGCTTTCTTTACAACTGTATCAACCTGTGATGTCGCTTTCCCTGGGATCTGTATTCCCAGATCCTATTGCTCTACCACACTCCTCCGTGCCCTACCATTCACTGTACCAAGACCTACCCTGATGCAACACATCACACTTCTCCGCATTAAATTCCATCTGTCATTTTACAGCCCATTTTTTCATCTGGTCCAGATCCCGCTGTAAGCCGTGATAATCTTCCTCACTGTCCATTACACCCCAACCTTGGTGTCATCCACAATTCTGTTGATCCCGTTAAACACATTATCATCCAGTTGTGGATGGTGCAGACCAACGCAAGTGAGTTCTTCAGGGTAGTTTCTTGGGTCCAGTCACCTTCAGCTGCTGCTTCAAAGACCTTCGTTTTGTCACACGGTCAGAAACAGGCAACTTAATGAGAAACAGTCTGTGCTCACACACAACAAAGCCTGAATGACCATTAGACATGGGTCGATAAGGTGCGAGAGATATTTGTGCCATAAAATACTAAAAAACAGCAGCCAATGGCCATCTCCAACTAAAAGAAAGACTTAAACACAAGAGATTCTGCAGATGCCGGAAATCCAGAGTCATACATACAAAATGCTGGAGGAACTCAGCTGGTCAGTCAACATCCATGGGAAGGAAAAATGGTTGATGTTTCAGACCAAAACCCTTCTTCAAAACTGGAAAGGAAGGGGGAATAAGCCAGAATAAGAAGGTGGGGGAGGGGAAGGAGTACATGCTGGCAGGTGACAGGTGAAACTAAGGGAAAGACTTCATCACTACTTTTGACATTCAGTGACACTACCACTGTTGAGTGGCCTATTGATAATCTGGTGATTAGCATCACTCAGAAACTCAACCAGATTGTCCATGTAAAGTACTATAGTTTTCAGAATAGTTCAGAGGCTAGGAGTGCTGCTATACATAACTCAGCTCCAGACTCCCAGAGGCCTTCCCATCATCTACTTGGCATGGTGCAGTGGAGAAACTCTCCATTTGCCTGAATGAGTGGAGTATCAATGATTCATAAGAAGCTTGACACCGTGCTGGATGAAGCAGCCCTCTGGACCGGCACTTGATATAGTACTGATACACAATGGCACTCTCTTTACCCACTCCTACAGCACCTCCAAAATCTCCCAACCTTTAACACTAAGAGGGACAGGTTAGCAGGAATAAGACATGACTGTCACCTGCATTTTCCCTCCATTCTGTGTTCCATCCCCTTTTAGAAGTACTGACAGCTTTGTCCAACACTTCCATCTACCAAAAGAGGCCAAACATTTTAATCTGATTCCCTTTCCCGCTCTGACATGTTAGTCCGTGACCTCTGCTTGTGCCACGATGAGACCACCCTCAGAATGGAGGTGCAAAACCTTATATTCCATCTGGGTAGCCTCCAACCTGATCACCTTATTACTATTGATATCTCCTTCCCTCCCTCTCCCCTCTTCTATCCCCAACTCTGGCCTTTAATCTCTTCTCACCTTCCCCACTCCTCCTTCACTTTCTCCTATGGTCCACTCTCCTATCAGCTACATTCTTCTTCAGCCTTTTGCCTTTCCTACCCACCTGGTAGGAGAGGTGGAATTTCTCCTCTCCTCCCCCGCCCCCACCTTTATATTCTGGCAGCTATCTCTTTCCTTTCCCGATCTGAAGTAGGATCTCGGCCTGATATATCGACTGTTTGTCAATTACCATTGATGCTGCCTGACCTGTTGAGTTCCTCCAGCACTTTGTGTGCAGAATTTCTCATGTTTATGATGTACTGTTTGTTTGTTGCTGCTGGGTATTAATCCTGGAGTACCTTCCTGACTGGACAGCGGGAGAACCTTCACCAGATGGACAACTGTGTTCAAAAATCTGGCTCTCCAGCATCTTCTCACTAGCATTTGAGAATGGTCAATAGATACTGGAGATGTCTTGATGCCTTATGGTGAGGATAAACCGATTCATTGCTTTGGAACCTACCAGAAATGTTGCTGTTTGTATTTTCATATTTACCACATTGTGATCTTACTTCTAAACAATTTCAGAATATACTCACTCAGGTTAACACACATAAAATGCTGTAGGAACTCAGCAAGTAAGGTAGCATTGATGGAGAGAAATAAACAATTGTTATTTTGGACTGAGATTTGTCATTAGGACTGGAAAGGAAGGCACCAGAAATCGGGATAAGCCAGTGGGGGAGCGGAAGGAATGCAAGGCTGGCAGATGATACGTGAAGGAAGTGAGGAGAAAGGTTAGTGCGTGGGTGGGTGAGGGTGAATGAATTTAGAAGCTGGGAGGTGATAGGTGGAAGAGGCAAAGGACTGAAGAAGAAGGAATTTGAAGTGTACAGAGAGTAAGTCATGGGAGAAAGGGAAGGAGGAGGGACAGCAGAGGGAGGTAATAGGCAGATCAGAAGAAGAGAAAGGGTGAGAAGGAAGCCAGAATTGGGAATGGGGAAAAAAGGGGAAAGGTGAGCAAAATTACCCAGAATCAGAGAAATTGATATTCAAGCCACCAGGTTGGAGGCTACCAAAACAGAATATGAGTTATTGCTCCTCCAGTATGAAGGTGGCCTCATCACAACAATAGAGGAAGCCATGGACTGACATGTTAGATTGGGAATAGGAAGCAGAATGAAAATGGGAAATTCCAGCTTTTGTGGTAGACAGAGCAAAGGTGCTTGACAAAGCGGTCCCCAATTTATGTTGAGTCTCGCTGATGTAGAGGAGGCTGCTCCTGGAACACAGGATACAGTAGATAACCCTGCCAAGCTTGCAAGTGAAGTGTTCTCTCACCTGGATGGATTGTTTGAGGCTCTGAATTGTGGTGAGGGAGGAGGTGTAGGGGCAGGTGTAGCCCTTGTTCTGCTTGCAGGGATAAGTGCCGGGAGGGAGATCAGTGGGGAGGGATGAATAAACAAGGGAGTCACAGAGAGAGATAACTGCCTCAAATTAATATTCTTAAAAAATGTTTGCTTCACCTTTGCCAGCATGCGCATTGAGATCTGTTTCCATTTTCCCCTCTACTTAGATTGTTTACTGGCAACCAACAGGCTATGTTGTTGGTACCTGATGTCAGGTCCTGTCTGCAGACAATCCCTGCATCATGGAAAATGTGCCACTTGGCCATTTTATCCGCACTAGTCAAAATAAAAAGCTTCCAATCTAATCTCACCATCCATCACTTGAGCTGCAGCCTTAGACATCATGACCTTTCAATGACTGTTTTATAATAACCGTTTAAACACACTAAGGTTTTCTGTCTGTGCCATTCTTTCGGTCAGGAAGTTTCAGGCGACTATGTGTGAAAAATAAAATACTCAACTGTCTCTTAGTTCTACTGCCAAATACTTTATGCTCTCTCACTCTTTCTAGGTCACCTGTAACCTTATACTGACAAGAGTTTCTTGAGAATGCACACAAATTGCTGAGGGACTCAGCAGGTCAGGAAGCGTCTATGGAGCAGAATAAACAGTTGACCTTGATGAAGGGTTTCAGCCTGAAGTAGTGTCTGTTCATTCCTCTCCATTGATGCTGCCTGACCTGCTGAGTTGTAACGTGGTACTCCTCTATTGACTCTTTCACACAGGCTCAATTCCAAAGAAACAGACCCAGATTATCCTGTGACTATAACTGAACCATCCTGGAAATCTCTTCTGCACTTACTCCAGCAAATCACAAGTTCCCTATAATGCGGCTACCTGAACCTATGTAGTACTCAGTACATGGTTTCACAAGCATTTTGTACAGTTCAAGCATGATTACGTCCACAATTTTATATTCTCACAGCTAATAAAGGAAAGCAGCCAGTTTGCCTCTTCAACCTTATCAATATTTCCTGCACTTTAATTGATTTGTGTCTGTACTCTCTAAGATCCTTCTAACTAAATGTCCTCTCAGTTGTCTAATTGCAACTTGCCAATTCATTGCCTCACAAACCTTTGGATTAAATTCATTTCTCTTCTTATGTACCCACCTGAGCTGGCGATCTGTAGCGTCCTGCAATCTTCACATGGCCAACTTTTGCATCGCCCACAAAGTTAGTTTTCTTCTTACCTACACTTATCTGTAAGTGATTTTTATATATAACAAGCAGCAAAAGTTGGAGAACTGAGCCTAGTGCAACACTACCTGTAACAGTCTTCCCATTGCAAAGGGACCTGTCAACCATTTATCCTTTGCTTTCCATTGCTCAGCCAGTTTCGCATCCATTTTCCACTTATCCTTAGATCCTTTGTGCTTTTACTTTATTCGCTTGTCTGCCTTTTGGGACTTTATTAAAAGTTGTTTAAGATATTGGTGAGACCTAATTTGGAGTATTGTGTGCAGCTCTGGTTGCCTACCTACAGGAAAGTTGTAAATAAGGTTGAAAAATACAGAGAAAATATACAAGGATGCTGCTGGGACTGGAGGACCTCAGTTATAAGGAATGATTGGACTGTATTTAAGACTGTATTCTTTTGAACTTAGAAGATTGAGAGGAGATTTGTTAGAGGTATACAAAATTATGAGGGATATGGATAGGCTAACTGCAAGTAGGCTTTTTCCACTGAGGCTGGGTGGGACTACAACTGGGAGTCCTGGGTTAAGGGTGAAAGGTGAAAAGTTTAAGGGGAACATAATGGGAAACTTCTTCACTCAGAGGGTGGTGAGAGTATGGAATGGGCTGCCAGCACAAGTGGTGCATGCAAGCTCAATTTCAGCTTTGAAGAGAGGTTTGGGTAGGTACATGGATGGCAGGGATATGGTTTGGGTGCAAGTGGATGGGAGTAGTCAGCTTAAATGGTTCAGTACTGTCTAGATGGGCTGAAGGGCCTATCTCTGTGCTCTACTTTTCTATGACTCTATGACTTGGTTAAAATTCACACAGATGACATCAAGTACGTTGACCTCATTGATGCTACAACTACCTTCCGAAAAAATTTTGCGAGGTTAGTCAATTTAACCATACAGTCTCTCCCCAGAACATGTTTGTATGTTCTCATCCTGCCCCCATTTCCTCCCACCTTCCAAAGATATTTGGGTTAGGATAGTGATTTGCGGGCACGTTGGCCGCAGAAGTGTGGTGCCACTTGTGGGCTGCGGGCTGCCCCAAGCACGTCCTCAGACTGTTTTGGTCAATGATACAAAGGAGCAGTTCACTGCATACTTTGAAGTTTCGATGTACATGTGACAAGTAAAGTTTATCATTTCTTACCTAACTTATCTTAACAAGTTCATGCTTATTTTTTTCCATTGCCCAGTCTGAACTAAATCAGAACTCTTGATAGTTCCCTGTTTATAATCCCAGATATCCTCTCCTTTCGTCCTATCCTAAGGGGATAGCAGATCAATACCAATTTACACAATGGCCTGTTGTCCACTCTGATAGGATACTCACTTGAAAACTTAAGTGAAATATTGAGCCTTTTACCTAGTTTATAAATTAAAGTGATCCCGACTATACCATAAACCTTTTAACTCTCTGGCTGTGATTTGTATTACCAACAGTGACTAATTAAGATTGCTGGACAAATAGAGATCATCAGTTTAATGAATTTCAAAGCATGGTTAAATAAGTCATGGTTTTTGAAACAGGTAAAATGTTTATAGAATTGACTTGTCAGAACAAGGTCACCGAAGAGTCTAGTTCAGTCAATTAGCATGAGCTGGGAAGAGTGACTACAAAATCAATTCTCAAGTGGAAATTAGGACTTTCTCACTGGATACTCCAGTTTAGAGCCTGCTACATTGCATCTTGATGAGGGGAGGCTACAGAGAAATGAGAGCAAGACACATCCCGAGGGCAAGATTTTGAGCTGGGAAATTATTTTGTAGAATGTTTTTATATGGTTGCAGTGGAACCACATAAGGGAATTTCTTCAGGCAACATCTTGGTTCATATCAATTTCAATAGTATAATGTATACTTAAATTCTGATTGTGATCTAATATATAAAGAGAGGCATGGCCTGCATTCTTATTAATATCAAATGGGACCTGA
This sequence comes from Hypanus sabinus, assembly GCF_030144855.1. Taxonomy (NCBI): domain Eukaryota; kingdom Metazoa; phylum Chordata; class Chondrichthyes; order Myliobatiformes; family Dasyatidae; genus Hypanus; species Hypanus sabinus. Next base: position 88,060,459 of record NC_082706.1, read on the forward strand.
TCTGAGCATCCTCCAGGCCACAAACAAACTGTTGGAAGGATGGAACAGGTCAGACAGCACCTGAAGGGGAAATGGACAGACAACATTTCAAATTAAGAGTTTTTGTCAGCGTCCAGATGAAAGGCTTTGACCCAAAATGGCAGCTGGTCATTTCTCTCTCCTCCAAGAGGATCTCAACGTTGTCATGGTTTGGAGGCTTGTGTGACTCAATGACCTGGAGAGCTATGTTGGCTGGAGTCATGGCTTTATGTTTTTGCCCTTGGTAGAGTCATCAATGACAACCAGGTCAAAGGGTAGAGGCCAGACTAAGAGTGGTCCACCGGTTCTCCAGGTTTGGATACTCAGTTCAGGGCTAACAAACCTGAGTGGTAGAACAAAGTTGTTATGGAAACAGCAATGAAGAGTGCAATGGTATTCCTGAGTCTCCACCCAGGACTTTCATGACAGACAGTAGTGAAAACCAAGAGGAAACTACTGACATGATGAAGGAAGCCCTGAACACTACCAAAGATGGAGGACACTCATTGCTGCCCTAAACGCCAGCAGTGTAACAGGGACTAACACACCATTTCCCTCTACAGATGCTGCCTGACCGATTGAGTTCCCCCAGTAGATTGCTTGTGTACCTGCAGTCTCCATCTTCCAGGTCATATTATAAATTCTTAAACTTGTTTCTTTTCAACCAACATAAACGCAACAATGCACATTCCTATAAACAAGAGTTAATACGCATGCTCAGGAGGGATTGCTGACAGCCAATCCGTGCTGAGATTAGTGATGCAAGTTCAAGACTGAGCTCTGCCCACCCCTGGTCCGTGTGTCATCAGTTTCCACATCTGCACATAGCAAAATGGAATTTGCAACAATGCTGTGAGCTCATATATTTACATGAATGCCTGCAAAAAATGAATCCTGGGGTAGTATGTGGTGACATACATGTACTTTGAAAATAAATTTACTTTGAACTTTGAATGCTGTCTACTTTGCTACTGAACTCACCAGGAAGTCAAGTAAATTTTCTGGTTTGTACTGAGCTGGGAAGACAGGTGCACTTCACATCTGGCCTCTCAGCTTTATGGCAGCCAAAATGCCTGTAAAGGCAGTGATTACATTCACTTCAACAGAATTACTGACCTATAACACTGGACAACAAATTTTTTCGAAAGTGTTGCTTCCTCAGAAACTTTTTTTGGATATAATAGACCGTTTGAAGCTGAACGTAAATATAATTTCAGACTATTAGTATCACGTAGAAATTTGGAGAAACAGGAAATTATCTTTTATTGAATAAAATGTGTTTAATTACATAACGGTGCTGATGCTTTGCAACAGTTTGACTAAGCTAAAATGGTTTGTTGATGATTTTCATTTGTACTCAGTGTCTGAGGCTTCTTGCTTAAGTGTCCAACAATAATCAGCCAGCATTGATGATCCCGGTTGCCCTAATATTGTTTCTTCATGACCGCAATGTCCCAGTGAAACCTTGCACCATGCCTGTCACTGATAGTTCCAAGACTTGCAAGAAAGAAATCTGAACAGGAATGTAGAAAATGAACCTTTGGTGACATGTTGCACTTCCTGGTTTTCTACGCTTGAAGCATGTTGTCAACCAGCTGCATGTAGTTTGGAGCTCTGTAGATGCCAATAATTTTTTCGACAACCTCCTTTTATGCCTCCCATGCAATTTTCTCCAGTCCCACTTGAAATTCTTTGATTTGCCTGACATTGATGGCCTGTTTGATTTGTGGACCAACAAAAATGCCTTCCTTAATCTTGGCATCAGTACTTCTGGGAAACATCTGTCTCAAATATTGAAATCCTTCACCAGTCTTGTTCATCACATTGATAAAATTTTTCATAAGTCCCAGTTTTATATGAAGAGAAGGTAAAGATATCTTCGATGGCTCATGGGCCACACTTTTCTGCCCTGGAACCAACTGCTCATGGAGTGACCAATCCTTTTAATGTAATGAGATTCTTCAGCATGGTTGCCACATTCGCAAATGAAACAACAGTACTTTGTGCATCCAAGCTGCATTCCTAGTAGCAGCCTTTCTAAAACCTGTCCTGCCATGCTGCAACCACCCTGCCTAAGCCTGCCCAGGCAATTTCAAAAAAATTGTGCAAGATAGGGAAATTTCATAGTGATTTTCATGATTTGCAGTCCAAAATACATAAGGTACACCCAAAAGTATTCAGGAAGCAATATCTTTGTTGTCCAGTGTAATTAATTAAAAACTAAATTCAAATTAGCATTTTTTTTGCCATTTATTTCAGTACAATCTGGGACCTATGATAATAAAAACAAAATTAAATTTAAATTAAACTCTCTGTTGACATATTTTTATTTCACTTTGCCTTGTACTAACTACCTTAATGCACATTGTAATGAATTGATCTGTATGGCCAGAGGAGTCTGTATGCAAAACGAGTTTTTCATTGTACCTCGGTAATGGTACGGGGAAAAACACAGAAACATAGAAAACCTACAGCACAATACAGGCCCTTTGACCCACAAAGCTGTGCCGAACATGTCCTTACTTTAGAACTACCTAGGATTACCCATAGCCCTCTATTTTTCTAAGCTCCATGTACCTATCCAGGAATCTCTTAAAAGACCCTATCGTTTCCGCCTCCACCACCGCCAGCAGCTCATTCCACGCACTCACCACTCTCTGCGTAAAAAACTTACCCCTGACAATCTCTCTGTACCTAACTCCAAGCACCTTAAAACTGTGCCCTCTCGTGCTAGCCATTTCAGCCTAGGGAAAAAGCCTCTGACTATCCACATGATCAATGCTTCTCATTATGTTGTACATCTCTCTCAGTTCACCTCTCATCCTCCATCGCTTCAAGGAGAAAAGGCCGTGTTCACTCAACCTATTCTCATAAGGCATGCTCCTCAATCCAGGTAATATCCATGTATATCTTAGGCAGGAGAATGGGATTGAGAGAAATAGTAAATCATCCATGGTGGAATGGTAGAGCAGACTTGATGGGCCAATTAACTTAAATTTCTCCTATGTCTTATAGTCTTAACTTACTATTTTAATAATTTGCATTTAAACTAATTTACTATTGTTTAATGTAGTTGAGCTAAATTCTTTATTTTAAAAGTTAAATTGGAAAATAAACAGTCAATTTGACTTTAAGTATCTCTGGACAATAAGGGCATATAAATATAGCAAAAATGCCTTTGACAGCAGCGAGGGTGATGGTCTGGAATACGATAGGTACAAGAGGTTCAGCAGATGCTGGAAATCAAGAGCAATACACACTGGAGGAACTCAGTAGGCCAGGCAGCTTCTATGGAGGGGGAATAAACAGTTGATGTTTTGGGCTGTGTCCCTTCATCAGGACTGGAACGAGGGTAATGGACTGGAATTTGTGACACATAGATTAGTGTTGGATGGACCGTAGCTGAAAGTTGCATTGATAATGATCAAGTTCAGTATATAAGAAGTGCAAATTAATTTAGTTACTGAAAATCTGACACAGAAGCAGTGCAAGTTGAAAACACCCAGCAGCATCATGGGAGAGAAGCAGCGTGGTTGATGTTTTTAGTGCAAAAACTTCCACTTAGTGCCCACTTTATTAGATACAGGAGTGGAACCCGGTGTGGTCTTCTGCTGCTTTAGTCCATCCACTTCAAGGTTTGATGTATTGTGTGTTCAGAGAATCCCTTCTGCACACCACTGTTAGAACACATGGTTATTTGAGTTACTGTTGCCTTTCTGTTAGCTTGAACCAGTCTGGCCATTCTCCTGTGACCTCGCTCAATAACAAGGCATTCTCACAGAACTGCTGCACACTGGATGCATTTTTGTTTTTTGCAGCACTGTTTGTAAACACTGCAGACTATTGTGTGTGAAAATCCCAGAAGATCAGTAGTTTCCGAGATACTCAAACCACCCCTTCTGGCACCAACAATCATTTCTCGGACAAAGTCACTTAGCCCATATTTTTCCCCATTCTAATGTTACAACTGAACCTCTTGACCATGTCTGCATGCTTTTATCCATTGAGATGCTAGCACATGATTGGCTGATCAGATATTTGCATTAACAAGCAAGTGTACAGGTGTATCTCATAAAGCGTCCACTGACTGTAAACGAAACTGATTTACTGGCTCTGCCTGCCATTACTGATTGAACTGTTGAGTATGACAGTATTTTTCCTGTACCTCTGGCTTCAGATATTTTGATAATTCAGATCTTAATGTAACTTCAAGTTTGAATACTCAGCTAGTTAGGGTGCCAGTTCCACAAGAATGTGCATGTTGATAAATAGTCACATTTTCCAGGTTGCCATTGAATGAATTTGCATATCCTTGGTCTAATTGGATGAAAGTTGCAGTTACCTGAAAGCCCAAGTTTAAGTTAAAAAAAATCACCCTTAATAAGAACAAATTATGATCTGTGGTTACAAAGAGACTACATTTCTGATTACAGCTTCTCCAACATGCTGCCAGACACAGTGATGCATTCTGGCTATGGATCTATTTTCTTTTGATGCAAGGTCATTTATCAGTTGACTTACTTTTAACACAGGGGTTCTGGTGATGCTGGAGATCCAGGGGAACACACACAAAATGCCAGAGGAACTCATCAGGTCAGGCAGCATTTATGGAAATGAATAAACAGTCAATGTTTCTAGTCAAGACCCTTCATCAAGACTTAGGTCTTTTGTTCTTCATGTGTGCAACTATTAACTGCAATCTTTAAACCACTTCGATATCGTACATATTTGACCCTTGGCAAGTGCTCATCCGCTTCCCATTTCGCACCACCGCCCCTTCTCCAGACATAGCAAGCTCTCAGCAATATTGAACCATTGAGCCCTTATTCGTCCTGCAGGCTACACCAACTTCTCAGAGGATGGTCAACTCATCCTGCTGGAGAGGCTTGTGAGTTCCTGAGATCCCGAGAGCGATGCTACCTGGAGATAGCCATCTGGCGCTTAACTCACGGTTGGGTCACCCCTGGTGGTAAGGTCAAAGGAGTGGTTCCAGACAAAGACCGATCCAACCTCAACGGTCGGGCTGGCAGAGATGATGACACATCACAATAACAGTGAAGGGTCCACAGTCATCTTGGATTCTATGCAACTGGTCCTTGACCCTGATCTGATCCATTAAGAACCATGTGGTGGCTGCTCATGCATCAGCTTCCCCACATTAAAGTCACGCACAGCATTATCCTTTAAGGGCATTTGCCCTAACATCCTGGAATTATGTGGACCCGGACTGATGTCTACAGCCACCTGCAGACCCACCAATGGATAACCCCTTAGGGGAACATCATACACGAGTTGAATGATCACACTATCATCCATCAGAGAAAATTCACCTTAGTAAATCAAACAGATTAAGTAAAACACATCAAACAACACTGCAATCTGATGTCAAATGAAAAAAAAACCTATTGATATATGGAAATTTCTGCAGGGCAGATCTGAAAGCAATACCTGAATTAGTATTAGAAACAAAAACGAGTTTGACAGTCATCACAGACACGGACAATTTGACTCAACCACTTTTAGACCTGTCCAAACAATTGTGTTTTACACACAGAAGCTATGTTTTACAGCAGCTGAATTTTAAAAATACTCTACATTGCATTTTTATACATCAAATTCTATTTCCCAAGGAGGTATGTAGTTATCAGCAGGTGGGAGCCAATTAATATTAAAAAAGATGTACAGGTATTTTTAAGCCTATGAATATTCAGTCTATCACCTGAATGCTCCAAATACAGCAAACGCCATCCAAGACTTGTTTTGTTTCACCTGTATTTAGTCCTTGCCCTCTCACAGTTACCCAATCAGGCTTCTCTCAACATGTGGCCCGGCTCACAGTGACTCCTCCAATTGTTCGGTGCACATCACTGGGCCAACCCAGAGCTGTAGTTTGATCCGTAGCTACTAGTTGGAGATAATAAGTGTTGGTGCTCATGACTCTGTTCTGAGACGTAGCTAGGGAAGGTTTGTGCTCGAGGAACTTTTGTCAAGTTTAAATCGTTCCCTATTGGAGAGAAAAAGAAAGAAACACTTTAAAAAAAACTGTTAAGTTGCATTTATGAAAGTTTCATTCTTTCATAGTATACATGTCAACTTTAATAATAACAGAACTATCAGGTCAGCAGAAAAGGTCATTGGCTGCAGTCTACCATCTTGTATGTGTCCAGGATGACGAAGTGGGGAGGGATTCATTGTCGACACTACAAACCCAGCAAACTGACATTTCCAAAATTTCCTTTCTGGAAAGCATTGGAACAAAAACTTCATGCCATCTTAAAGATTTCTTCCCTGGGCAGTTAATCTGATCAGTGATTCTAGTTAGACAACTTCACCCCCCTCCCCACCCCACCCCATTACCTCAGTCACTGTACTACACTGTAAGCACTTTAAATCACTTATTATAATGCTGCTTCCATTGTGAATACATGCTGGTATTTAATTTCAAACATGAGAAAGTCTACAGATCCTGGAGATGCAAAGCAGCTATGGAATAGAATAAACAATCAATGTTTTGGGCTGAGACTCTTCCTCAGGACTGAGAAGGAAGGGGGAAGATGTCAGAATAAAAAGGTGTGGGGAGGGGAAGGAGGCCAGCTGGATGGTGATAGATGAAGCCATGTGGGTGCGAAAGGTAAAGGGCTGGAGAAGAAAGAATCTGGTAAGAGTGGACCATAGGAGAAAGGGAAGTAGGGGGGGACCCAGGGGTGAGTGACAGGCAGGTGAGAAGGCGAGAAAGGTCAGAATGGGAAATGGAGGAGGGGGTGTGGAATTAGTTTACTGGAAGAAGAAATGGATAATTGTTTTTGTTTCATGTTGGACCCCAAACAACACACCACAGAAAATTCCCAATGAGGTAAATGTATATGATGAGTAAGTTGATCCCTGGTCTTGATCCTACACTTCTGACTTAGGTTTTGTAAATCCTGTAAGGTTTTTTGGTGTCAGAGGATGTATAATTTGTAGCAGGGTGTCCTGCATCTACTCTGCTCTCGATCCATGTTCTGTGGATCGTCAACTTGTCATGGTGGGGGAGAGGCTTCTGAGTTCCTGATATCCCATCTGCGATGCTGTCTGGAGCCATCTGACGCTTTGCTCCTGGTGGGGACACCCATTGCAGGAAGGTCAAGGGGGTGGTTCTAGACAAAGAGCGATCTAACCAAGACCTCAGCGGTGGAGCTGGTGGAAGGTGATCACTCATGACAACAGCAGTGAAGATGGAAGAAGAGTGCAGCAATGAAGTCTTCAAATACCTTGCAATCCGTGCCAGTGGACCCTGACCCCAATCTGTCAAAGACTGTATGGTCGAGGTCCATCATCAGCATCCCATGATAAACAATGCCATGTACAGTCGTTATCCATTGAGGGAATCCACCGGAACATATTGGAATAAGGCCTGTAGCAATCAGCAAGTGATGAAAGGGGCAGGATTATGAGGTCTGGGCCATCTTATCCAGAATAGCACACCTGAAATGCTGGAGGAACTCAGCAGGTCATGCAGCATCTATGGAGTGGAATAAAGAGTCAACACTTTGGGCCAAGGCCTTTCATCTGGACACAATGGTCTGAATGTGATATCAGCATACAATGATCTGAATGGCTTCTAGTTTGAGAGCATTAGAATATTAGAGCAAGGATGTGATGCCAAGGCTTTACAAGGCATTGGCCAGATCACTCTTGAGTTATTGTGAGCAGTTTGGGCCCCTTATCAAAGAAAAGATGTGCTGGCATTAGAGAGGGTCCAGTGGAGGCTCATGAAAATGATTCTGAGAATGAAAGGATTAACATATGATGGCTCTGGGCCGGTACTCTCGTGAGTTTAGAAGAAGGGAGGGGGAAATATCTCATTGAAATCTATCAAAAATTGGAAGACAGAGTGGATGTGGAGAGGATGTTTCCTATTGTAGTTGAGTCTAGGACCAAAGGGTGCAGCCAAAGAATAGAGGGTCATCCATTTAGAACAGAGATGAGAAGGAATTTCCTTAGCCAGAGGGTGGTGAATCTGTGGAATTCATTGCCACTGATGGCTGTGGAGGCCAATTCATTCAGCATATTTAAACCAGAAATTGATAGGTTCTTGATTATTCATGGCATCAAAGGTTATGGGCAGAAGGCAGGAGAATGGGGTTGAAAGGGATAATACATCAACCATTGTGGAACAGACTTGATGGGCCAAATGTCCTAATTCTGCTCCTTTGTCTTATGGTTTTATAGTCTTAAATCAGCTTGATGGAATGGCAGTGCAGATTCAATGGGCCAAATGGCCTACTTCAGTGCCTATGTCGTTTGGTTTTATGAGCAAGAGACTGAGATTAGTTTAGCAATCTTCAATCTGAATCACCTTTATGCTAATGGTTCCAACATCAGCATCACATTGGTAGTGCTTATGCTGTGTGTTGCTCCAAAAGGTTTTAATAGAAGAGAAAAAAAAATAACTTATAAAGAGCATAGAACATTACACCCCAATACGGCCCTTCAGCCCACAATGTTGTGCCGACTATTTAACCTACTCTAAGATCAATCTAATTGTTCCTTCTCACATAGCTCTCCATTTTTCTATCATCCATGTGCCTATCTGAGAGTCTCTTGAATATCCCTAATGTATCTGCCTCGATCAGCACTCATGACATTCTATCCCACATACCCACCATTCTATGTGTAAAAAACTTACCTCTGACATCTCTCCTATCCTTTCTTCCAATCACCTTAAAATGATGCCTCCTCATATTAGTCATTTTCACCCTGGGAAGAAAAGACTCTGGCTGTCCACTTGATCTGTACACATGTATCAAGTCACCTCTCATCTTCTTTCACTCCAAAGAGAAAAGCCCTAGCTGGTTCAACTTGTCCTTATAAGCTATTATTCCTTTCTGCACCTTGGGCAGCAATATTGCTGTTTCTTTGGCATTTTGTCTGCTTTGTTTTTTATGAGGCCAAGTTGCTAGCTTGATGCTCAACCCAGAGCAGATGGAAAGTGTGCAAGGAGATGGCCTGATTTGAACCCAGGACCTCTTGCCTTGAAGTCCAGTGCTGATGCCACTACACCACCAGCCAAAGTCTTTATAATCTATGCTCTTTAACCCAGGCAGCACTCTAGTAAATTAGGTCTGCATCATCTTTAAAGCTTCCATATACTTCTTAAAATGAAGTGACTAAAACAAAATAAAATATTCCAAGTGTGGTCTAACCAAGGTTTTATAGAGTTGCAACATTTCCTTGTGGTCCTTGAAATAAATCACCTTACACCATACCTAACCACCCTATCAACTTTTGCAAGGCAACTTTGAGGGGTGAAGGATGTGGACCCCAAGATCCCTCTGTTCCTCCACACTGCTAAGAATCTTGCCTTTAACCCTGTACACTGCCTCCAAATTCAACTTCCAAAATGAATAACTTCATACTCCTTTCGGTGGAACTCCATCCACCACTCCTCAGCCTAGCTCTGTGTACTGTCGATGTCCCATTGCAATCTACGACAACCCACTACACTATCCACAACTCCACCAATCTTTGTGTCACCTGTAATTTTATGTTCTTCATTTTACTGACCATGAAAAACAACAATAGCGGTTATAAATCTCTCATTGCACAGAAACAGCTTCAAGTATTTATGTTAAATGGATTTTATTTTTATTTTGCTCTGGTCCATTCCATCTCTACCCTGAATCCATCCCATCACTTTTCTCTGCAACAACAGTATTTCAATTTAAAAGCCAATAAATTATGACTGAAAATTGAACAATATCTTCTTTTGACAGGACAAGGAAAAGCTTGTGATCTGATCATTTTTTTCTCCCATCTGCAGCTTTTCTTGGCTTTTGCACGTTATAAAGCTGTTTATTATTTGTCTGAAATTCCTCCTCTCTGCCTGTCTACCTGGGATAGAAAGGCATTGCACTGTCTTCTTCCCCTCGCCATGTTCAGACTGCTGAGTCTTTAGGAATGGCTCACAAACACAACAGGGTCAAGTTTACTTCCACGGCTCAAATCCCCGGTAAAGAGAATGCCATGGCTCCCAGGTGGGGTGGGTTGGACAAAATGTCGGTCTTCTCTAGCTTACTGGTTGTACTCTTGAGCTGCGAGAGCTGCCATTGTGAACTACACTTACCAAAGGATGCTTGCTGTTCAAAGTTCAAAATAAACTTTTTGCCAAACTACATGTATGACATCATATGTTACCATGAGATTCATTTTCTTGCAGGCATTCACATTGGAACAAAGAAATACAATAGAATCTGTGAAAAGGTACACACAGAGACTCACAAACAATATTCAAAAGAAGAAAAACTGCAAATACAAACATTTGAATAAATAAATAAAACCAAGAACAGAGTTGCAAAGTCCTTGAAAGTGAGTTTGCAGAATTAGTTCAATGTTGAGATGAGTAGTTATCCACGCTTGTTCAGGAACCTGGTGGTGTGGGACCTAAGGCTCCTGTACCTCCTTCCCAATGGCAGCAGCAAGAAGAGAGCATGGCCTGTATAGCAGGGCTCCTTGACGATGGATGCTGCTTTCTTCTGACAGTGTTCCTTTTAGATGTGCTCAATGACTAGGGCTTTTTCCTTGATGGACGAGGCTGTATCCACCACTTTTGGTAGGCTTTTCTGTTCTTGGGCTGTGGTGTTTCCAAACCAGAATGCTCTGTCATTGGAAATTCACCGTAAACAGACATACTCGCACTCCTACATACTGAATAAGTATAGAGATTTCATAAACACAACAAATTCCGTGACGACTGCTTAAAGGATTAAAATGTCACTCATTCTAAATCTCACTGGAAGAAGGCTGCAGAAGTAATGGATTACATTAATGGAACAGTGAAAGGAATTGCCTGTGTGTTTGATTGATCGTAAAGTTGCTTCAAAGGAACACACTGGATTTCAAACCCTATAAGATATCCCCAGTTATTAACCAATTTAACGCTCATTTGAAATTGTTGTTTCATGTTCTGAGGACAATGTTGTTTCTCCATTATCCAGCAGGAAGTGCCTGCCTTCCACATGGTACAGTGAGCAGCATCCACATCACTTTCATTAGTTAATCAGATAAAAATAGGTGGCACACTGCATTGTGATTACAGATGTTGTCTCACCATCTCAACAATCTGGGTTCAATCCTAATACTGTCTTCTGTGGAGTTTGCAGATTCATCACATCGTAATGAAGTGTGAATACAACAAGCTATTTAGTTATGAACTTTTGTCAGAAGTGCACCTTATTATTTGTTAACTAATTTGTGGTAATTTTACTTTATATGCTGTGAACAAATTATATGTATTATGATGTGCACCTTAGTGTGGAGGGACCTTGTTTTGTTTTGTGGTATACATGTATACGGTTGAAATGACAATAAACTTGAACTTGAACAAGATGAGTGTGTAAGGAAAAAGTTAAGTGTGATTCCTCCTTGGTGTATGCTAAAATAAAATGGAAGTTTGGAAGACAATGCTGTTAGCTTGGAGAAAGATTGTTTTGGAAAGTACAATACAACCAGTCCACAGCAATGTACTGAGAAGGTTAAGGGAATACAAGTCTACAGTCAGAACAGTGCAAGGTGTTGATACGTGTTTTTTTTGGGGGAAGGTGATCATTGTGCAGGTGCAGGTACCAAATGAATGGGTAAGTACAAGTGTGAGGGTTTTTGAACAGTATAAAAAGACACCTTCTTGGTGCAAGAAGAGACTTTTGCCTTTGGCTAGGCACAGCAAGTGGCTTTTGCTGAGATAAAAAAAACAGTACGAAGAGAGAGTCAGAGTATGCTGAATCCAAGATTGAAAGCATGAATGCAGTATACAACCCTAAAATCAGTCTTCACCACAGTCACGTAACAAAGAAGATCCACGGAACATCAACTCCCCCCAACATACCAAAAACATCAACATAAAATATGAGCAAAAATCAGATTGAGACTTAGACTTAACCTGAGAGAGAGAGAGAGAGAGAGAGAGAGAGAGAGAGAGAGAGAGAGAGAGAGAGAGAGAGAGAGAGAGAGAGAGAGAGAGAGAGAGAGAGAGAGAGAGAGAGAGAGAGAGAGAGAGAGAGAGAGAGAGAGAGAGAGAGAGAGAGAGAGGGAGAGAGAGAGAGAGTGGGAGAGAGGGGGAGAGAGAGAATGACTGAGAGTGAGAGAGGAAGTGAGAGTAAGACAGAGAGAGAAGGGGGAGATTGAGAGGGACAGGGAGAGGGAGAGGAAGAGGGAAGAGGGAGAGGGAGAGGAGGAGAGAGCAGAGTCTGTGAGTTAGCATTCTGCAGATCAGCTTATTTAGAGGATGATAAGTATTGTTCAGATTTCTGTATTCCTACGACTGTAGAGATTTATTTTCCTTTTTTATTGCACATGTGGCCTTGAACATATGTGCTCTCTCCTTTTGTTTGTGATTACACATGAAAATACCCTGAGCTGAACCAGGAAAGAACACAATGAATTTTTGAATAATTTCTGTTCCTGACTGCTCCCTTCACCTTCTCTGCACCCTTCTTGGCTTGTTCTCCATCAAATAAATTTTGCAAATGGTGTGGCTACTTGGAACTGGATGGGAAGTGTAAACTATCTGGGAAAGAATGCTTTGTTCAATCACCAACACAAAACTTAATCATACAAATTAATAATTAAAAAACATAAGAATTCAGTTCAACTTCATCAATCTGCTCAGAATCATAACTGAGTTGTGGGTTTGCAGTTTCTGGATGGGAACTCCTGGCCTTTTATTCAATGAGCACCCTAAACAATTCCCAGGAATAGTCGTTTCTACATGTGTCCTGCAAATGCATTTGAGTGCATGCAAATTCAAGAAAAGTACGAGGGATAATCGTAGGAACTACAGACCAGTGAGTCTTACTTCAGTGGTGGGCCAACAGTTGGAGAGAGTTCATAGGGACAGGATTTATGAACAGTTGGAGAAGCATTGGCTGATAAGGGCTTTGCTGTGCTTTGCAAGTTGAAATAAATTCATTGAGGAAGTGCAAAGCTACATTGGTGAAGGCAGAATAGTGAATGTGGTGCACATGGGATTTAGTAAGGTGTTTGATAAGGTTCCCCATCGTATGCTCATTCGGAAAGTCAGGAGGCACGGGATCCCTGCAAACTTGTCTTACTTACAGAAGGCAGAGGTTGGGAGTAGATGGAGAGTATTCTGCTCAGAGATCAGTGACCCTGTGTTCCATAGGAATCTGCTATTGGGCCTTGCTCTTTGTAATTCTTATAAATGCTTTGGATGAGAAAGTGGAAGGGAAGGCTAGTAGGTTTGCAGATGACTTGAATATTAGTGGTGCCGTGCATAGTGTAGAAGGTTGTTGAGGGTTAAGGTGGGACATTGATAGGATGTATTGATAGAGCTGAGAAATGGCAGATGGAGTTCAATCCAGAAAAGTGTGAAGTGATTTATTCTGGAAAGTCAAATTTGAAGGCAGAATAGAGGGTTAATGACAAGATTCTTTGCCGTGCGGAGGAACAGAGGGGTTTGGAGTCACAGTCTGTAGATCCGTCAAAGTTGACACAAGTTGATAGTGTTGCTAAGAAGTTGTATGGTGTGTTGGCCTTTATTAATCAGGGGATTGAGTTCAAGAATTGGGAGGTACCGTTTCGGCTCTCATCTGCCATCATCGGCAAGTCCTGGTTTGATACCAAAGACTGAAGCCCGAAGGTTGATCGGAAGTTCAGGTCACAGCCCGACTGGAGATTAGAAGTCTGGAAGTTAAGACTCGATAGCTATAGCCCTGAGTCTGTGAATCTTGGTGAAATGTCATTGATATAAATAAACGTGTTACAGAATTGTGTAATACTCATCAATATCCAGAAATATGTTTATAATTATGCCTGTGAATATTGTTCATTGTTAATTGATGCCACTTTCATTGATACTTCATTTAATTTTTAAAAGAATCAAGAGAACTTTTCCTTGGAAATATCAAAATCCTTTCAGTTATAAGAAAAATAAAAAATGTTCCCTTATGTGGTTTTGCTGAGAGTAATTGCTTTGAATCTGCAATTTTTAATCAAACTTTAATTATGTAAATCAAAGTTTTTGCATTGAATGATTTTCAATCGTCAGCCTGTAAGTAATAAGCGGTCCTCACTGCCTGTAGCCAAAATGCTGATACAGAGATGCCAGAACCAATTAGGGAAAGCGCAAAGTAATGTGTAACCATCCCTAGAATACTATGAATACAAATTTTAATGATATAAAAACATAAGTTCCTTTTGGTCCAACTCTGAAGCATCAGCAGAGTATTGTCGTCACATAGGCACAAGAGGATCTGCAGATGCCGGATATCTTGAGCAAAACACGCAAAATGCTGGAGGAACTTAGCAGGGCAGGCTGCATCAATGGAGTAAGTAAACAGTCGATATTTCAGCTGGAGTTCCTGATGAAAGGTCTTGGCCCAAAACGTCAACTGTTTATTTCCCTTCACACCTTTGATCCACCTGCAACGAGCAGGATTTCTAGGTGGCCAACCATTTTAATTCCGATCCCCATTCGCATTTCAACGTTAGTCCATGGCTTCCACTACTGCTGTGATGAGGCTTCTCTCAGGCTGATAAATCTCCTCTGCACTCTTTCTAAAGCTATCACATCCTTCCTATAAAGAGGTAACCAGAACTGAACTCAATAGTCCAAGTGTGGTCTAAACAGGGTTTTGCAGAGATGCATCATTAACCTCGCTGTACTTAATCCCCAGACTAACGAAGGTCAAGACACTGTACCCCTTTTTGATCCACCCTTACAACCTTTGGAGCATTTTTGAAGGATCTCAACATCCGTACTCAAACCCACTTACAACAAAGAATACCATTACATTTGCTTTCTTAAATGTCTGCTGAATCTGCACAGTGATTTGTGTATGAGGGCATTCAAGTTCTTATAGCATCTTTTGAGCTTCTCCTTTCTAAATTAAGTATTCCACCTCTCTAATAATTTTGCTAAAATGGATGACTTCACATTTTCCACATTATGTTCTTCTTGCCCACTCATTTGCCTGTTCACTCAAAGCCTCTCTAAATCCTCCCTGTCACCTATCTTGGTATTGTCAGCAAATATGGATATATTACACTTTATCTATCATCCAAACTACTGATATATTTAGGGTCCCTGCATTAATCTCCCTGACACACCAATGATTGTAGTTTCCCAAGACAAAAGTAAACTGATTTACTCCTATTTGTTCTGTCATCTCTGTTCCTATCGCCTCTTCACCCTCCAGATACGAGGTAGTAGTGGAGTGATCACTTAGTTGAGTAAGGGATTGTCCATGGGTTAGTCCTCAGGTGGCTGTAGAGGCTAATCCAGAACCCACATATAACATATAACCATATAACAATTACAGCATGGAAACAGGCCATCTCAGCCCTCCTAGCCAGTGCTTCACACTTACTCTCACCTAGTCCCAACAACCTACATTCGCCCCATAACCCTCCATTCCTTTCCTGTTCATATACCTATCCAATTTTTTTAAAATGACAATGTCGAACCTGCCTCTACCACTTCTACTGAAAGCTCGTTCCACACAGCTACCACTCTCTGAATCAGGAAGCTCCTCCTCGTGTTACCTCTATACTTTTGCCCCCTAACTCTCAACTCTCAACTCTTGTTTGAATCTCCCCTACTCTCAATGGAAAAAGCCTATCCACATTAACTCTATCTATCCCCCTCATAATTTTAAGTCCCTCTATCAAGTCCCCCCTCAGCCTTCTATGCACCAAAGAATAAAGACCTAACTTGTTCAACTTTTCTCTGTAACTTAGGTGCTGAAACCCAGGTTAACATTCTAGTAAATCTCCTCTGTACTCTTTCTATTTTGTTGACATCTTTCCTATAATTTGGTGACCAGAACTGTACACAATACTCCAAATTTGGCCTCACCAATGCCTTGTACAATTTTAACCACATGTTCTAGTGCAGTGTGGGTACGAGTAAGTGGTGACTGTGGTTAGTGGTTGGCTCTTTTGGTTTTTCCGTCTTTGTTTTCGCAGCTGCTGCTTGTTGTCTGTGGCACAGCAGAGTTCAATCTCACATATGACATCTCCCTCTTGAACAGATTTACTCCAGTTTTATTACAGACATCCCACCTTTCCGGAAGTTCCGGGAGTCTCTCGCATATTGACAGTGGCTCCCTGACAGCCACAAATTATATACTATATCCCAGAACTCAATTTTTTTGAGAGTGAGAGGGAGAGGGAGAGCAAAAGTGAAAGGGAGCATCCTGATTGGTCTCTCTTTGTGCCAAGTAGACCTATCAGTTTTCTCTGTGGGCGGGCTTTACAGTCAACCTCAAAAATAATGACAGTGTTGCTCACTGCACTGTTTGCAACAGTGACTTTTCTGTTGCCCATGTTGGGTTAAATGTAAAAGACACGTTGAGATGAGTTTAACAGGTGTCATTCATTCATTAGCATAGCTAAAGTTATTTAAACTAGCTGGCCAGCTGCTCAGGAGCTACTGTATTGATGTCCTACATGATGAGGCCAAACTCCCTGTTGACTTGCTTAAAGTTGTAATAGAATATAAAAAAAAAACTCCATGATAATATAGTATAATATAAGTACATACTTTAATGTAACATTTTCTGCACATACCCAACTTGGATTATAGATTAGACAAAATCACTAAACAAAGTATTACATACACCCTTAGAGCCTTAGAGGTTGACTGGGGGGGGGGGGGATGGGGGGGATATGGGGTTGTGGGGCGTGGGGGTGCTACCTCCCTGAAATGAGTTTTTGTAGGGTGGGATGTCTGTTATTACCTTCCCAATTTTTAGATGTAATATTAAATTTGTCTCCCTCATTAATCAGGGGCTCCCTGACCTTCCTTCAACTGTAAAGGATCTATTTGGAGAGGTGTGAGTTAGGCATCCAGACAACATGACCTATCCACTGGAGTTGACTCTCGAATGGAAGGTAGGGAACATCTGACAGTCAGGTCCCTTGGCTGCAGTGTTGAACTGACAGAGAGCTGTGACAGTGTGGTAGGGGTGATCTGGAGAGGGGATGTTGTCTGTCTTCCAAACCTGCCCAGATTCTTTCCCCCCCATGTTCACTCTTGTCCCTGTACTGGATTCTGTCCCACCCAGTAAATAATAGCAGCATGCAGGGGGAGGGTGGTGGTGGTGGTGTGTGTGTGTGTGTGTGTGTGTGTGTGTGTGTGTGTGTGTGTGTGTGTGTGTGTGTGTGTGTTGGAGACAGTCTCATGACTGCCCCTAGTACGTGCCCTTGAGGTAAGTTGTCCTGTTTCTGAAGTGCCTGATGCACAACCTCTAGGAGGTGCCTCTCTACTATGTCCTTTCTTGAGATTTATTTATTCAGTTATTCATCACGTGCACAGTATATTAAACGTGCAGGTTCATGCGCCATTTGTGTTAACAACCAGCACCATCTAATAATGGGCTGGGGGCAGGACTCAAGTGTTGTTGCACACTCCGGTGCCAACATACTATTTCAGCACAACAACACAGAACACAACGAGCAACAAAACAACAGCAGTACAAACCCCTCTCTCCCACCTCCATTTCCTGGGTGAGGGAATGGCTTTGCTCTCCAGATCTGAACACACCAAAAGAGAACACAGCAGTGAAACATTCCTACCCAGTGGAAGCAGAAATCTGATTAAAAAAGGTCTTGCTAATTCAGTGCTAATTGGTACACATACAAAGCATTTACACCTGTGAAGCATTTCAGATTTCAGATCTTTTTATTCATCACAGGGACACTCAGGCTACATCCACACTAGACTGGATAATTTTGAAAACGCTGGTTTCATGTAAAAACGATAGGCGTCCACACTATGCATTTTTAAAAATATCTCCGTCCACATTGAAACTGAGATTTTGGTGAATCTCCTCCTACTGCGCATGCACAGGACACATCTACTGAAAGCAAGCGACATGTTTGGCATCGAATCTCCCAGTGAAAGCGCGCGTTTGTGCGGTTACAGACGAGAAAAACTTAAACAACGGGCAGCTGCTGGCTCTCGCACAGGAGAACTTAAAAGTAAAAATAAAACAAATACTGGAGTGTACGGAGGCAACCGACAGGGAGTTCTCGGACAATATGACCCGGCTGACAATGAACATTGAAAACTGACTAACTCTGTTGCATTAATAAAGCACCTTGTTAAATGTGTAAAACATGTCTGCATCAGTATTATCTTGTATTTCGATACACTGTTACACATCTATTGTCAGATAAATACTTGCATAAATAGGTAAACCTCCTTCATACAGGCAAGGACAGAAAACAGGCAAAGTGAGTATACTTATTTATTCAAGCAACACACACAAAGTGCTGGTGGAACGCAGCAGGCCAGGCACCATCTATAGGGAGAAGCGCTGTCAACACTTCTCCCTATAGACGCTGCCTGGCCTGCTGCGTTCCACCAGCATTTTGTGTGTGTTGCTTGAATTTCCAGCATCTGCAGATTTCCTCATGTATACTTATTTATTCGGTAAGTTACAGGTCAAAGTATTTGGTGGGTACATTTCTAACTCTTCTGGCTTCAGTCTCGTTGCAGTCTGTTCTGAAGTTGTTAGGTTGCATTCAAGAAAACAATGAAATGGCACGCTGCCGTCTGACAGCGTTTCAGATTTCTCCAGTTACCCCGTCCATACTGATCTGCCCAAGCAGAGTTTTCAAGAATACACACTGTGGAAAGCGTTTCTGAAAAGCTCCGGTTTTGGGGGAGGAAAACGCCGTTTTAGTGTGGATGGAGGGTAAAAACGAAGAGAAAAAGCTTCGGTTACAGATTTATCCGGTGTAGTGTGGACATAGCCTCAGTGGCCACTTTATTAGGTACACCTGTTGTTTAATGCAAATATCTAATCAGCCAATCATGTGGCAGCAACTTCATACATAACAGCATACAGGCATGGTCAAGAGATTCAGACCAGAATGGGAACAAATGTGATCAAATTGACTTTAACCGTGGATTGTTTGTTGATGTCAGATGTGGTGGTTTGAGTACCTCAGGAACTGCTGATCTCCTGGGATTTTCATGTAGAGAAGACTTTAGAGTTTACAGAGAACGGTGCAAAAAACAAAACAACATCCAGTGAGTGGTTGTTCTGTGGATGAAAGCACTTGTTATTGACAGAGGTCAGAGGGGAATGGCCAGACTGGTTCAAGCTGACAGGTAGCAACAGTAACTCAAATAACCATGCATTACAACTGTGGTGTGGCATCTCTGAACACACAAGGTGTCAAACCTTGAATGGATGGGCTACAGCTCCTTCTCCTGTACCTAATAAAGAGGCTACTGTGTGCATATAGGCACATTCTCTGCCAATCCAACAATGATCCCACCAGAAATGAAGGGTAAGTATTGCAGATGACAACTTTAATGACCAATTAAGACAGTCTTGTTCATACCCCCATGAAGTGATGTCTTGCTAATTCAGTAATAATTGGTACATAAACAAACATTTATATTGTAAAGTATTTATGGAGATAAACATAACCCAGGCATGTGGTAAAATAGATTATTGGGTGTAATAACTATCATAATATTCTACAATACAGTACTGCCTTCAGAAAAAAAAATGTTATAAATGCATGAGTTGTTCCCTCATGGACCATATTGGGCACTTGCCAGAAAGGGTGATTCATCCTTAGTGACACTGTGAATACGATGCTGCCTTGTGTGATGGTACTCTTGGCTAAGCATTAGAAGACCCAGCGTGTAAGGCTCATGTTTGGATATGATAATATATTATTGGTTAATACGTAGATTAATGGATTTTTGATGGAGATTGAGCTTCCCAATGGCATTCAATCCATAGAAACCAGGAACAACTATTTCCACTGCAGGAGATGAAGACAACAATAGCATACAGCCCAAGCAGCTGCTTTGAGTGTGGCATGCTTAACCACAATGCAGTTTCCTCACTGTGCTTAATGGTGACATGTTGTGGGGGGTTTGTTTTTGAATAAAAAGAGCAAGGAGCTATCATTCTAAGTATTTGACCTTTTCCCCAAATTTTCCTATTGATAAGGAAGGCTGAGGGTGTTGAATGAGAGATAGAAAACAAAGCAATCTATTGAAAAGTTCAAAGTTCAAAAGTTCAAGTTAAATTTATTATGAAAGTACGTGTATGTCCAACCTGGAATTCATTTTCTTGCAGGCATTCACAGTAGAACAACAAAATACAACACAAAGAATATAAAATTACACGTAAACAAAGAATGGCAAACACCCAAAATGCAGAAGAAGACAATCTATGCAATACAAGAAAATGCATAATATATAAATAAACAGATAAATATATAATATATCAAGAGTATGAGTTTTGGAGTCCTTGAAAGTGAGTCCATAGGTTGTGGAATCAGATCAGTGTTGAGTGAGTGAAGTTCCCACTCCAGTTCAGGAGCCTGATGGTCAAAGGTAATATCTGTTCTTGAACCTGGTGGTGTGGGACTTAAGTCTGCTATATTTCCTTCCGAATGGTAGCAGTGAGAAGTGAGCTTGGACTATTTCTATTTACCAGGAACTGCACTAGCACCAACTGAACAGAATACTTAGATCCAGATACAGCTTTGAGAGATACTACAACAGAAAGTGCTCAGCAAGAAACCATTACTCACCAATACTGTGCTGCTACACATTCTGCTCAGTTTACCAAGCAGCCACTCGTTTGTCTTTATTTGTCACATCCCCTACTTAGTTTTACATTAACTGCCACACAATTCATCCCACATCTAATCAGAACCCTGGTAAATAAGTGCAGCATAAATATTTAATCTGAAAATAAAAAAAAATCAAGCTTCTTTGACACTGCCTGTTGTGAGACAGGAGATAAAGGTGTCCAATTGCTTTCCCAGTCATAGTCTTTTTGACATGCCCTGTCTTGAGATACAGCCTCAGCAATTACTCTCTGTCGTGCCCTTTGATGTGCTTTCAAAGATAGAACATCGACCTGCATTTCTTTTTACATATCTCCTGACTTGTGCCAGTCAGTAAAATGAGGAATACAAAAACAGGTAACAGCTCCTTTTAGTAGTTTTCCATTCCAGGCATATGTGTTGAATAAATACTAGCAATTAGTTTCTAGCTTTTTTTAACAAATGCACCAAATCAGAATTTATGACATAGACATAGATATAGAAATATGTATGTCCACACACACACACAAAATGCGCACGGCATCGTAGTGGTTAGCGCAATCACTTTACAGCGTACAGCACCAATGATCACTGGCTGTGGTTCAATTCTTGCTGCTGCCTGTAAAGAGTTTATACATTATGGCCTGTGACTGCATGGGTCTCCCGCAGTTGCTCCGGTTTCCTCCCATGTGTTAGGGTTAATGAATCGTGGGTGTGCGATGTCGGTGCTGAAGCAAGGTGACACCTTCAGGCTGCCCAGCACAGTCCTCGTTGATTTGATTAGATACAAACAATGCACCTCCCTGTATGTTTCAAAGCACATGTGTACAAATAAGCTTAATCTTTAAATCTTTATCTTTATTTTCTGATTTGTAATCATTTATATAAGTACATATACAACATCACACTAATAAATAACCGTTTATGAAGTGTAACACCCAATTACATCACAGTTTTGTGATCATGGTAAGTTACAGAGATTTAAGTGAGAAGGTGACTATTTTGTAGGGATGATCTTCAAATTTGAATTCTGATATACCTAATGCAACACCTCATACTTTGTCTGGGTAGCCTCCTACCTGATGGCACGAACATTGATTTTGTCAGGCCTGCATAAGCAGGTACCTCCCAGTCTCCACCGAGCTAACAGAAGTCACCTGCTACTTATTTCCACCTGCTACTCACCTGCAACCTATTTAAACCTAGCTTTGAGTCACAATCCTTATTCACTCACATGAATCAGCCAGCTGCTCCTAGCTGTCATTTACCCTGTGAGTTTAGTATCTGTTCTCTCTTCTTTTGTGGCCCTTCATGGCTTGTTATTTTGCAGTTGATTATTAAAACTATTGCTCACTGTTGAGTTGTCTCTGCTTTAGAGTCAAGCCTCCTTTACATTACCTGACAGATTTCTCTGACCTGGTAATTCCCCACTTCTCTTGTTTTCTATTCCCCATTCCGGCTTGCCTCTTAACCTTTTGCTTCTCTCCTCAGCTGCCTCTTACCTCTTTCTTGTTGCCTCCTTCCTTCCATTTCTGCCATGGTCCACCGTCATCTATCAGATTCTTGCAGTCCTTTACCTCTTCCACCTATCACCTCCTGGTTCCTCTCTACATGCCCTCCCCCACCCCACCCACCTACATTCCACTTACCAGGCTTCACCTATCACCTACCAGCTTGTATCTCTCCCCTCCCCACACCTTCTTATTCTCACTTCTTCACTCCTCCTCTTCCATCCAAATTAAGGATGTTTGACTGAAATATCAACCATTTATTCCTCTCCATAGATGCCACCTGACCTGCTGAGTACCTCTGGCATTTTGTGTGTTACTCTGGATTTCCAGCATCTGCAGTATCTCTTTTCATTCTGCTAAACTACAACACGGCCTTTGGTTTGGCTCAATGGCAGCAATATCTGGGCTTTGCTTTGAGCACAAGTCTCATTTTCATTGCCTTGATTTGCTGACATTGCTTTATCACTGTGGACAACATCCTGGCCTTGACTTGAGCCACTGGGGACAATGTCACTGTCTTGAGTTCAGACACTGGGAACAATGTCCTTGCCTTTGCTGGGCCACAGTGAGTGTTATCTTTACTTGGGCCACAGGAAGCAAACACTTCCTTATTTGATGCTGACAACAGCCAAAACTGTTCTTTCCTGTGCAACACTCTTCTTGCCTTGATTTTTGTTTTTTGGCCACAGTTTAGGCCTCAGGGATTGCAGGCACTTCCTCGATTGAAGCCACTGGGAAGAACAGCCTTGCTTTGCTTTGAATTCCAACTACAGCTGCTCTGCCACTGACATCAGCAGTTTGTCCCCAGAAGTCAGAACTACTACTGGAATTTTTTTTTTTAAAGTTCAAAATAAAGGGACAAAACACTTCCGAAACTCTTGTGTCAGAGTTCTTTAAAGAGAATTCCTATAGGATACTCAATGCCTTTCTCGTACTGTGTGGCTCTTTAAATCTTTCTGTTGAGCTGAAAAAGGTCATTGATTGTCTGCAATCTTTCTATGGGTCCAGGACAAAGAAGTGGACAGGAAATCATTACAGACACCACCCACCCTGCAAACTGCCTTTTCCAAAAGCTCTCTTCTGGAACACACTATAGGGCTATTAAAACAAAAAATTCACTCCATTGTAAAGTTTTCTTCTCCCAGGCAATTAATCTGATCAACTATTCTACTTAGCGCCATCGTCCCACTCCTCTCCATCAGCCGGTCACTGCACTGTGAACACTTCAAACCATTTTTAATAATGCTGTTTACATTGTAAATACATGCTGGTATTTATAGACATCTGATTCTATATATGTACTTCTTTACTTTAACACTTTATTCTTTTTAGCAACACAAAATGTTGGAGGAACTCAGCAGGTCACACAGCATATATGGAAATATTGATAATTGATATTTCCAATTCCTACCTGTCCCATCAGATTCCTTCTTGACCTTCTAGCTGGTCTCCTTTCCCTCCTCCCACCTTTTAATTTTGGCATCTTCCTCTTCTTTCTCAGTCCTGAAGAGGACTCAGCCTGAAATATTGAGTGTTTATTCATTTCCATAGATGCAGCTTGACCTCTCCTCCAACATTTTGTGTGTGTTGCTTTGGGTTTTCTGCATCTGCAAACTTTCACGTCTTTATTCTTTAAAATTCCTCAATATCTTTCTTTTTGTTGCATGTCGTGCCAACACACCACACCAAGTTTCTAATACATGTAAATGTACATGGCAATTAAAATTGATATTTTGAAGACCCATTGAGCAGCCTGGTTTAGTGCAATGGTTGGTACCCTTTGAGCATTGGATAATAAAAGCCATGTTGCCCACTATCAGCTTCCTAAATCATCACCATGGTCCAGCTTCTTGCTAATGTTCTTCAGCATTAACAACACAGAAAATGGAATGGCAGAAAATTATCCAATTGAAAGCTGTTTTCCAGTTGTCAGTATTAGCTGTCTTGGTTTAATTATTATATTTGTGCGTATTTATTAGGGTTTATGATACTATTTTGAATGAAAGTCAATGGATCAGCAATTAATGGCTGCAGTTCTGTGCTGCAAGCTTGGGCTTCGGTGCTGCTGTATTGTTCCCTGAGCTTGCCCGTGTGTTCAAGATGCCCATACATAAATGAGCAAGTGTGCAGTTAGCCAGCCAAGCTCCAATGGCCATTCTGCATGGCTAGTTCAACAGCAAAGAAGAATGCAAGTTGGCCAGCTGGGAACATGTGGGGTCCCGGAAGAGCAATCCCATTAATCCAAATCCCCCTCATCTCGTGTGCCTGCTGTCCTGCAATTTATTCCCTCACATGCCCATCAACCTTCCTTTTGTTTCCTTGCCACGTACCTGCACTAAAGGGTTAATACATTAGATTCAGATGCAGATTTATTAATCACATGTAATTCAAAACATACAGTGAAGCTCTGTTTTGTGTTAGCCAACACACCAACAATGTGCTGGGAGAATTAGATTTATGAACCGAGACCTTATCAAAGGCTATGGCCAACTACTGTATATTGACTAAGTCATGGCAAAAAGGGAAGAATGCAGTAGAGAATAGTGAATTCTTGGCTCTGTGGTGTAGTAGTAGAGAAGAGGCAGATGATCACGTAGCAGAGAGATAATGGAGACTCCAGGATTGATACCAGGAAGAGAAAGTCTGGAACAGGCTCATACCAGCCCAAGCTTTACAATAGAGGCTATAGTAACTCCATGATGGAAGTTTGCCATTGTACATATAAGGGAAAGTTCGAACTGCACACAGCTCACATGGTATATAGGCACTGAAACTCAACACTGTCAATGCTTGCTCACTCTATGTATATACAGTCCTTATTAGACAGAGATAATGGGGGAAATAGATAAGAAATTGTATAAGAGTTGTGGAAAAGTTGGATTTGGAACATACGGTTTCGAAGGAGTGACACCACTGTTGATGTCACCAGATAATAAAGAGGAAGTTTGTTGTGAAGATAAACCTGGGATTATGTGTGAATTCTTTCCCTCTACATTCACCAATTACACCTCATGAAGGTTTTGAATGCCTTTTGCAATCCAAAAATAAGGTAGGTTTCCAGTAATGTATGCCAGCTCCAATTGGGGACAATAGTGGTTTTGAATGATAGCATAAAAGCCTCAAATATAGATTTCAAATGATGCTGTTTCCATTGTAGTAAATGGTGACAAAGTTAACATCACCATTTTGCCTTATCACACAAGGTCAAAATAATTTGTATGATTTAAAAATAGCAAGTTTCCACTGTTCAGATGACCTGAATTGTGGCTGGAAACCCAATTATCCTCAAGGTTCTAGTCATATTTTGTTTTGGTTTGAGTTACACTGATCGTGAGATAGTTATAGATAATTTTCTTTGTTGCTGACACATTGAGCATCACAGTTATGATTTCAGCACGTTGGTAGTTATCTTTTGGCTTTGTCAACAGTTTGCACATGAACAAGTCTCTGTGATTCTGCAATGTATTAAAGGATTACTGGCTAGTCCGAGGTGTTGCCTTTCTAATCAGACATCAAACTGAGACCCTGTCCATCTGCTCAGATTCCTACAAGATTCTGAAGGGAGGGGAGGCTCCGGATGTTTTTCTTTTTGGAGAGATACGGCATGGTGCCAGGCTTTATTTATGATCCATATCCCTTGCACCAAAGGCCAGTATTCTGTTATCTTCCTAATTAATTTTTGTGCACATGTCTGAAGTTTCTGTGTTTCCTGTACTGGAACTGTAGATCCCTTTGTATCCCAACATTTTGTCATCATACGTAATTTAAATAATTTGATATTCAATCTTCCTTTCAAAGTGGATTATGCTTCATCTGCCAATTTCTTGCCTGTTCACTTAACCTGTCTATAATCATTGGTGGGCTGGGTGTGTCCTTCTCATTATAATTTTTAATTTTTTGTGACACAGTGTGGAATTGGCCCCTCTGGCCTATCGAGCCGCGCCACCCAGCTACCCCCGGTTTAACCCCAGCCTACTCACGGGACAATTAATCAGTATGTCTCTGGACTGTGGGAGGAAACTGGGGCGGCCTGAGGAAACCCACCCGGTCACAGGGAGAATGACAAACTCCTTACAGGCAGCAGTGGGAATTGGACCTGGGTCACTGGTACTGTAAAGCGTTGTGCTAACCAGTACACTACCGTAACCCAACAATCACCAAGTTTCGCTGTAGTATACTCCTCCCTTACATTCAGGGTTTTATTTAGAGATACAGCATGGTAACGAACGCTTCAAGGCAAATGAGCCTGCACAACCTTACTAACACATACATCTTTGGAGTGTGGGAGGAAACCAAAGAATCCAGACGAAACCCACATGGTTAAGGGGAAAACATTCAAACTCCTTACAGACAGCAGGGAAATTGACCCTGGATTGCGTGTGCTGTAATGGTGTTTCGTGAGCTACTGCGCCTCACCAGGAACATATCGAATATCATTCACTCAAGAGATGCTGCACATACTGGAAATCCAGAGCAACACACACAAAATGCTGTTCAATGGGTCAGACAGCAACTACGGAGGGAAATAAACAGATGAGGTTTTGGGCTGACTGGACAGGAAGAGGGAAGTCAGAATAAGAAGGTGAGGGGAGGGGAAGGAGTACAAGCCGGCAAGTGATAGGTGGAAAAGATAAAGGGATTTACTTTCTGCTAACTTTGGGATCTTGCTTGTGCTTTGTTTTCTGCTTACTGCATTAGATGACCAAAGATATTTGTCGCATTCTCAAGATAGGGTCACCAAGACAAAATAAAATTATAACTTACCATCAGCATGCAAGATGGCACTGGTGAAACATGGCAACGTGTTGCAGGCAGCTTAATAAAATTTCTAAAATTTTCTTCTGAATTTCTCTCACTGCAATCTGCAGCCTGTAATTTTACTTGAAGTAATGTATCTTTGAACCATCCTGATGATTAATGATTTTACGATCTTCTGAAGGACTCGGCAGACTTAACTCTCAAATGTGCCTTGACTGAATGGAGGTCCACCACCTCGACCAAAGGAGAGGGAGAAGGTGAGGATTCCAAGCCAGGCTGAAGTGTTAGGGAATGAAGCTGCCCCTACCCAGCATCTTGTTAGCAAATGTACAGTCTCTGAAGATCAAGATCAAGGATCTGAGAGCAAGATTGCTCTATCAGAGGGGAATGAGGAATTGCTGCCTTCTGTGTTTCATATAGTCATGGCTCATTCTGGAGAAGGCAAAAGGGTGGATATGTGTTTCATGATCAACTCTTTGTGGTGCTCAGACACAGAGGTTTTGTTGTACTTTTGTTCTCCCAATCATTATTGACTTCAGAAGGAGGAAACAGAAGGTTCATGAGCCAGTCCTCATTGGAGAATCAGAGGTGTAGAAGATCAGCAACTTTAATTTTCTTGGCATTATCTTTCAGAGGATTTGTCCTGGATACACCATGTAAGTGCCATTAAAAAGAAAGGATAGCAGTGCCTCTATTTTCTTAGAAGCTTGCAAACATTTGGCATGTCATTTAAAACTTTGAGCAACTTGTTGAGATGTGTGGTGAAGAGGATATTGATTGGCTGCACACAGTATGGTTTGGAAATACCAATGTCCTCGAATGGAAAAGCCTACGAGAAGAAGTAAATACAGCCTAGTGCATCGCAGGTAAAGCCCTCCCCACCATTGAGCGCATTTATACAGAGTGCTGTCACAGGAAAGCAGCAGCCATCATCAAGGACCCCCCACTATACAGACCATGCTCTCTTCTCACTGCTGCCATCATGAAGAAGGTACAGGAGCCTGAAGACCCACAGCACCAGGATGAAGAACGGTTAATGTTCCTCAGTCATCAGGCTCATGAACCAGAGAGGATAACTTCTATCAAGTTCACTGTTCCCACAATCTATGGGCTCACTTTCAAGGATTCTTCATATCATGTTCTCAATATTTATTCCTTATTTATGTATTTAATCATTTATTAATATTATGTCCTTTTTTCTCTCTTTAGGTATTGCACTGTTGTCTTTTGCACATTGGTTAATTGGATATAGTCTTACATTGTTTCTATTATGTTTCTTGTTTTTACTGTCATTGCCCACAATAAAATGAATCTCCAGGTGGTATATGGTGACATAAATGTACTTTGATTATGAATTTACTTTGAACTTTGATTTAAAATCAATGGGATATGCAGGATGACAATGTTCTAAATGCTCAATTCCATCCAAGATGTAGCAAGTATCTTAACTATCTTCATCGGTGGCTGACGCTGAACTGTGAACCTCCCTCTTGACGCAAGCACGATGCATGATCAACAAGACGATGTAGCAACTCTAAAGGCTATTCTATGAGGACTACCCTATCTTACTATTTATATCACCGGGTGGGACAACCCCTGCAGTGTTCTAAGGTCAGCATTTTCTCTAAAGGCACATATTATCCCAAAATCATTTATATTTATGGCAAATATAAGCACATTTGGCTCACTGTGTGTATACTAGCTTCATTCAAGAACAACTCACCCCTTCCAACATGCACCTTTTTCTTTGTAGCATTGCAAATTCTTTTCTCACAATATAATAATCCAATTTCCCTCCAAAGGCCAGAATAGAACCTGCCTTTACCACATCATCAGGCATTGTATTCCAGATTACAACAGAAGCGTGTGTCATAGATAAAGCTTTTCTTCATATCGCTCTTAATTCTCCTTCTTCTAACTTACATCAGTGACCTTCTGTCCACAACCTTTCCAGTGAAAGGAATAGTCTCCCAGTGTTCACTCTGCCCAATTTTCTTGATATTCTATAGACTTCTATCACAAAGAAGGCATGGCATCACATCTAGTGGAAAGTAGTGGACACAGCCCAGTCCATCACAGGCAGAGGTCACCCCACCATTGATCACATCTTCAAGGAGTACTGCCGCAAGAAAGCAGAATCCATATCAAGCACCCCACCATCCAGGCAACGCTGGCTTCTCATTGCTGCCATCAGGAAGGAGGTATAGGAGTCTTAGTTCTCAGGGAGTTATTACCATTCAAACATCAGGCTCCTGGACCAGCTTTGCCAACTTCATTTGACTCAAATTTTAATGGATTCCAAAACTTACGGACTTAGTTTCAAGGGCTGTACAACTCATGTTCTCAATATTACTTATTTTATTTTTTAAATATTTGCACAGAATGCCTTCTTTTGAATATTGGTTGTTTGTTAGTCTTTGTTGAGTGTAGTTTTTCATTGATATTGTATTTCTCTGTTCTATTGTGAATGTCTGCAAGAACATAAATCTCAAAGTTAACTTATGGTGACACATACGTACTTTAATAATAAATTTACTTTGAACACCATCTTCTCCTCTCCAACAGAAACAGACCCAGCTTCTCCAACTTATTTACATATCTGAGGCCCTCCTCCCAGCAAACATTCTTGTAAATTTCATGTGGACCCTCTCTACTGCATGCCCATCTGTCACAGGTTGAACTGGTAACCAGAGGGAGGCAGAGATAAGAAGGCCAATCCGTTCATGCCCACTTGCCTATTAGGCTAATTATTAGTTCATTGTTATCACTTGTAACTTGTTTGTAGCCCTATATAAGCTCCAAGTCCCTTGTTCTCTGTTTCTTTGCTGAGTCTTGGAGTCATCTTTTGTAAGTGAAGCTGTTTGTAGTTATTTCTAGTTTCTGAAACTCTGTTTTTTTTTTAATTTTAACTTTGCCTCCAAGTTATTTTTTGGCACCTCTGGCTAGACCTTGCCTGCTAGGCAATCCAGTAAAGCCTTGTTGGATTTTTTCCCTCTAATCTTGCATGACTTTTCCCTGCAATTGCATTCACCACTTTTCAGTTTGAGGGAAGTTAAAAATGAAGAAGTTACCTAGTTAGCAGTGACAACATCCTTCTAAAAATGAGGCATTCAGAGGTGAACACAATTCTACAGTTCAGACCGGACCACTGTTAAATATAGGTTCAACATGACTCTATTAATAAAATCCAGAATGCTTTACTAAATGCTCTCTTGATCTGCCCTGCCATTTTGAAAGTCTAGTACACAGATAACCCATGTCTCTCCCCTGCTGCACCATTTTAGAATAGTTTCCTTTACCTAACATTGCCGCCTCTCATTATTCCAACAAAAATACACCTCCGCTTCTCAATATCAAACTGCAACTTCCTTGCATCTGCTCCTTGCACCAAGCTTTTTCATTTTATCAGCATTGTCTTTGTAGTTCACAATACTCCCAAGTTTTGTCACATTTGAATGTTTAGAAGCAATCTGGAGATTGAGCATTAAGCTGATCTGCCCCAGTAAATGCATTCATTGTTGGTCATCAGCCTACCCAAATGCATTTTGCTCTGAATTCAACAGGTATGATTTAAAATAGATGCACTATCAGCTCATTTTGTATTCTGCTCATTCTGCTCTTATCTATGTCAGCACATCTCAAGAGGGGTGAAAAATCCATTAAACCTCAAAAACACACTTTCTGCAGTTAATGATGCAATAATTTGCAGATTATGCAAATTTGCAACAAGGCATATTCAGAGTAGAATGGTTAAGACTTAATTTTTATGTTAAGTTTGCATTTTATCCAACATGTGATCACAGTTGTCTCATATCATTCAATGACATTCATAGAAGGGAATATAGAGAGAGCCCATTTTAACAGACTTCCAAAGACACTACTACTCCTGTTCAGAGCTATTTATTTATTAATTATTATTATTCATTTGTATTTGCAGTTATCTTTTGTACATTGGTTGTTTGCTGGTCCTTGTTAGTGTGTAGTGTTTCTTTTAACTGATTCTATTGTATCTCTTTGTTCTACTTTGCAAGAGAATGAAATCTCAGGACAGTACAAGGTGATATATTGTACTAAGATAACAAATCTACTTTGAACAAAAGTGAAAGGTGAAGTACACAAGTTGGACATAAACTTTTGGATTTCAACATTTAACTTTGAATTTGAACTCACTTCACGTGGTACGATATCTGTCCACAAGCTCCATTAGCTTGACAATTAGTTTGGCAGCCAAATCTGTGTTTAGTATGCATGGAAGCTACAGTTTCAGCCACATGCAATCTTATAAAACTCTCAATGCTCATTATGCAGCAGGGCATCCATTGCAGCAAGCTCTTAATCTTTAAATATTTTTACTCTGACAAACCTTCCAGCCAAAATGACTATTTGATGTATCTTCATATAAACACCCCCAGTATGCAGCCAAAATGACTATTTGATGTATCTTCATATAAACACCCCCAGTATGGGCAGCACACAGATTTTCTTGTATGTTTTACCAGCAAATTTTCTACCAAGATGATAGCAATATAAGAAAGCACATTTGAAACATCAAATAATTTAGACTCATTTGCATGGTAGAGTATTGAGATCTGTGCATGCCCACAACCTCACCATCCCATAAACATATACATGTGTCATGAAATTGTTTTGCAGCAGCAAAACAATGCAATACAGAATATACTATAAATTACAATTAAAATATACATTAAATATATACACTCAGTAGCCATTTTATTAGGCATCCCCTGTACCAAATAAAATGGCCACTAAATGTATGTTCGTGGTCTTCTGATGCTGTAACCCATCCACTTCAAGGTTTGACGTGCTGTGCATTCAGAGATGCTCTTCTGCACATCATTGTTGTATCATGTGGTTATCTGAGATACTGTCACCCTTCTGTCAGCTTGAACCAGTTTGGCCATTCTACTCTAATTTATTTTTTTGTTGTTCTTTTGCATCATTTTCTGTAAATACCAGAGACTGCAGTGCATGAAAATCCCAGAAAAACAACAGTTCGAGATTCTTAAACCATCCCATCTGGCACCAACAATCATTCTTCCCCATTCTGATATTTGAACAACTACTGAATCTCTTGACCATCTCTGCATGCTTTTATGCATTGAGTTGCTGTCACATGATTGACTGATTAGATATCTGCATTAATGAGAGACTGTACACATGTATCAATTGTTGCTTCTCATACATTTTATGTATTGCACTGAACTGCAGCAAAACCGCTAATCTCATGACATGTGTCAGTGATAATCCTGAGTCTGATTCAGATTCTATTTCTGTTTAGGCATGAGTCAATTGGTAAAATAAGAGGGAGGTGAAGATAGTTACAGACTGTAAGAAAAGATAAGCTGGTTGAATGGCTAAATGGAACAATGTGGTGAAGTATAAAATAATATGTTAACAACAAAAAATATAAAGAGACAATGTAGAATAAATGGCATAGTCCTAAGGAAAAGAGTGACATGTCCACGTGTGCTGTATATTTTTCTCCTGTTAGTCAGGTACAGGGGATATGAGGATGTGGGGTTGAGAGAGCATTTAGTTGAGCTGTTCAAGATCATGACTTAATGGGTGATGCAGGATCAGAAAACTGATGCAAAAAGTAAAAGGGGAGATGTAAAGGCTTCCCCTTTGAAGTGATGATCTGGAAGAACTTGCCTGTAAGGGTGGAAGAAACCAAATCATTCACCGCCTTCAGAAAAGAAATCCATAAACACTTGAGGGAATATAATTTTTAAAGGGTAAAGAGTAGCGGAATGAGAATGAATGGGATTACTCTACAAGGAGCTGGCATTGATTTGATAACTTAATGAACCACCTCCTGTGCTGGAATGACTCCACTAGGAGCTCAATGTCCATTTTACATTTCCTGACATCCTGTCTCCTCTTACGTACAGAACGCTCTGAAACATGTTGCTTCCTGACTCAGATTCGTCAATCACACCATGCACAACACTGGGAGGTCTAGCTCACAGACTGTAGACACACCAATTCTTGATTTATTTCAATGCATCATCATTATGTGCCATGTCATATGTTGTAGGTGATCATGTGCATTGGGCATTGATTGTTCTTGGCAAATTTGCCACTGCTTTCTGGGTAGTGTCTTTACAAGATCAGTAACTCCAGCCATTATCGATGAGATCAGAGATCTTCGGGGATTGTCTGCCTGGTGGTCAGTATTTGCATAGCTAAGACTTGTGATAACCTCTAGCTGTCCATACAACCATCCTCCACCTGCTTCCTTGGCTTCACATGACCCTGATCCGGGGGTGTGGTGGAGAGGTTAAGCAGGTGCTAAACCTGGTCCAAGGACACCCTACAGACTAGCGGGGGAAGGAACGCCTTGTCCATCCTTTGGTAGAGACGTGCCTTCACCCTGTCACACATCATTTCAATTAATATGGATAACAGGAATGGTGCAGTGGCCTGTACAGAGGCACTGTTGGTTCACGTCCCAGTCCAGATATTTACAATATAGAACATTGTAGCACAGTACAGGCTCTTTGACACCAATATTGTGACGACCTTGTAACCATCTCTATGATCAATCCAACTCTTCCCTTCTATACAGCCCTCCATCTTCCGATCAACTATGTGCCTAATGTATTTGCCTCTTCCACCACCTGAGCAGAGTGCTCCATAAACCCACCACACTGTGTGTGTAAAAAAAAACAAAAAAATTTGCCCCTGCCTTTCCCCTTTTCTTTCATCCAATCACCTTAAAATAATACCCCCTTGTATTAATCATTGGTGCTGTGGAAAAACGTCTCTGGCAATGCAGTTGATCTATGCCTCATACCATCTTGACACCTCTGTCAAGTCGCCTTTCATTCTCCTTCCCTCCAGACAGAAAAAGCTTAACTTGCTAAACCAGGCAGCATCCTGGACCGTCCACTGCACCACCTCTAAAGCTTCCATATCCTGTCTATGATGAGGTGACTGGAAATGAACACAATATTCTTAGCAAGGTCTAACCAGATTTTTTTTTTCAGATGCAAATTTACAAACCCACCCATCTACTTCCTCATCTGGGTCATTTATAAGAATCATACAGAGCAGGAGTCCCAGAACACATCCCTGCAGAACACCTCTGGTAACGACTTCCAGGCAGAATACGCGCCATCTACACAAGCTACCACTCCAGCACAGACTTGAGGGAGGATGGTTTCATAGATTAGTGATAATCCGGACAGCATATTCTTCAAATGAAGTCATAAATGAGCCATGTGCCAATCTTGAAGATGACCCATGGAGCTCCTGTTAATGTAGAACCATAGAACATTACAGCACAGAAACAGGCCTTTTGGCCCTTCTTGGCTGTGCCGAACCATTTTTCTGCCTAGTCCCACTGACCTGCACCTGGCCCATATCCCTCCATACACTTCTCCTCCATGTACCTGTCCAAGTTTTTCTTAAATGTTAAAAGTGAGCCCACATTTATCACTTCATCTGGCAGCTCATTCCACACTCCCACCACTCTCTGTGTGAGAAGACCCCCACCCCCATGTTCCCTTTAAACTTTTCCTCCTTAACCCATGTCCTCTTTTTTTTCCTTCCCTAGCCTCAGTGGAAAAAGCCTGTTTGCATTCACTCTATCTATACCCATTATAATTTTATATACCTCTACCTCTTTTATATGTCCTATCAAATAGATCACAGAACATTACAACACAGTACAATCCTTCGGCCCATGATGTTGTGTCAACCTTCAAACCTGCACTATGACCAATCCATCCAATTTAAAATCAATGTTCAAACCAACATCATAATTATTATCACTTTGCACTTCGTGGGACTTTCCTATAATCAAATTGTTCCTAAGTGCAAACATACTTTTGTCAACCTGCTTTGGGACACCATTCTCTTGTTCTTTCCAACAAGCATAAAATCTCAGATCATACACTCATTATTTTCTGATGCGCACTGCTTAATGTAATCTGAAAGAGCACCAGATGTAGAATTTAATGCCAATCAATATGTTCTTACTAAGACAGGATTTTAACTTTCTCCTTTGAAAATCCTGAATGTCTCTGAACAATCCAGAGAAAATCTGAGGGTCTGGAGCATGCAGAAAACCTGTAGCATGCAGAAGTACCAGTGTGGGACTTGTTCCTTTTCTCTGTGTCTACAATTTGAAACTGGGATGGAAGCTAATGAGAAACGGACAAAGGGTAGTACCTTATGGCAGGTTACTTTGCTCATTCTAATTTAAAGGGAACTGGGTAGATGAGACCAACAGTAAGATCCAATGACTAGGAATGCTTTGTGGAGAATAAAGGGCAAGGTCATCCACTGCAACAATGAAAGACCCCAGGTGTGATGACTACTCATTTCACTGGATCTGCTCTTCCAAGGCTAAGAGAGTGGGTTTGCCCCAGTACAATGGCTTTTCCACTTTTAAAATCTCTTTTACACAGGTTTCTCTGTCATCATCTGATGTGTTCAATTATCATTGAACCCGTTGTTAGGGAACCTTCAGTGGATGATACTCAGGGTGAGAAGATGCATTCTGTGCATCTACCATATCTCAAACACCAGCCTCTTTGCCATTACCTCTGTCTTCTGGCATGGAAACCACCCTCCCTCCACCGACTCTGCTATCCTTCCCTTAGCCTTGGGAAAGTAGCCAATAATTAAAGAGCCATCTCACCCCTGTCGGTCTTTCTTCACCCTCTCCCCACCCCTTCTCATTTTGTAAAAGATACAAAAAGCTTGAATACATGATCTGCCAGGCTCAAGGACAGCTTCTATCCAGCTCTTAGAGGACTCTTGTATGATGAGAATGGACTCTAGATTTCTGAATCTTATTGTGGGCTTTGCACCTTGTTTATCTACCTGCACCGGAATTTCTCTGAAACCATAACACTACTTTCCAGATTCTGTTATTTTTTTTCTCTTTGTGCTGATGCACATCAACTTGGAATGATCTCTCTAGATGGCATACAAGTATATCTTGGTATATATGGCAATAAGAGCAGTCACTGCAATATGCCTCCCTGGTCAATAGAGCTCTTAGCAAAAATGTGCTTTGGAGAGGCATGAAAAGAGCAATAGATGAAGAGTTCACAATCTTTGCTGCCATTTCATGAGTCATTGGATTACTAAGGCAGTATTTGGTAAACAATAATTATGAATGAGGCAACAACACATAAAACACAAGGACGATCTCAATTTCAAGTGTCTCCTTTTGAAGCAAATCATGACCCCTTTTGAAGCAAATCATTACCCCTTTCATGGATCATTTGTCAAAGCATCACATTTAAGCTCTTCCCCAGAGTTGTGTGGTTATGACGATGGATACTGTCAGAATGTGATAGGCATATTACCCATTTTTGGTAGGTATAAAGTGAAGGTAATGGGGTGAAGACATATTCTGCAGGGCTCAGAGAAGAGCCTCTGTTGGATTGTGTGAGTGTGTTCATTCAGAGGAAGTTTCCTGATTGGGAAGTTGTAATAATAGCCAGCAGTGATTCAGCAGCTGCCATCTGAACTGCCTTGATTTTCTGTGTTTCAATGTGGTCAGTACCCATCGCCTTTCTCAATTGGCATTTCATATTAACCGTTCACTGTTGAGGAAATTAATGCAGAGTGCAGTGGCTCATTTGCAAAGGATGCATGGTTACTGCACAAGAAAGGGAACATACACTCTATGGCCACTTTATTAGACACCATTGGTACCTAATAAAGCGGCTACTAAGTGTATTTTCTTGGTCATCTGCTGCCGTAGCCCATCCACTTTGAGGCTCAACGTGTTAATTGTTCAGAGATGCTATACTGCATGCCACTGTTGAAATGGCGTGGTTATTTGAGTTACTGTTACCATCCTGTCAGTTTGCTTCTGTCTGTCCATTTTCCTCAGGGCTCTCTCAATAACAAAGCATTTTTTGCCCACAGAACTGCTGCTTACTGGGCATTTTTTTTGTTTTCAAGCCATTCTCTGTAAATTGTAGAGATTGTTGTGTGTGAAAATGCCAGGCGATGAGCAGTTTCTGAGATACTCAGACCACCCCATTTGGCATCAATAATCATTCAACGGTCAAATTTGTTTAGGTCACATTTCTTCCCCCATTCTGATGTTTTTGGTCATAACAATTAATAGAGTGGCCACCAAGTTTACAAACAGAAAGGTGCCAATAAAAGACCTGCAAAATCATGAAGTATTCCTCCCATCAGGGAAGGGGCTCCATTGAATCCACAGCAGTCCCACCAGATTCAACAACAGTTACTTACCCCAAGTGTCAGGCTGATCAACACTTCTACTTATTAACCCATCACTCCTCCACTATTATATCATTTCCTGTCAGAGTTACCTTCTATACAGATACTCCTGTACCTAATGTCACTTTATGTACATACAATCAGTCTAAGTATATAAGATAATATTATGTATTTATACTTATTGTGTTATTTATGCTTTTTGTGTTTTAATGCTGTATTGGATCCAGAGTAATAATCATTTCATTCTCCATTATACTTGTATACTGACAAATGACAGTAAACAACAAAGCTGAACACTCTAAATCTAATTTTGTACCTTGTGTTCCTATTCCGCCCGCTGAGGAAATATTTTATGCTGTATCTGAAAATGAGCTTTGTTTCTAATTTTGGAAAATCTTCTGCACATCTACGCCTTTTGATTTTCAGTATGTTTCAATGAGACCCCCCCCCCCACCATTTTCCTAAACTCCAGCAAGTACAGGCCCAGTGAGATCAAACCCTTGTTATATATTAACCAGTGCATTTCCACGACTGTAATGGAGGGCAGAAATAAAAACATGAATGCTAACTGAAGTGCACTCCTCATTTAATGCCAATTAACTTATCAGTTCTGTGGAACTGGGCCAATAGAAAAGGACTGTGACCTTGCATTGGTTCAAATTGTTAATGGGATTTATTTCCCAGACTCATTCAGAGCCTAGTGGTCTGCCATAAACGACATCAGCTAATCTCATAATTTCTGTGCTGTTTTTGACATCTTGTCGGTTCATCTTGACTAATCTTGAGCTTGTCTTGATGTTGCACACTGATTCATTAAGATAAGCTCTCTACGTGTGCGAGAGCAACCTCAAATGTGACATCATTCACTGTGTTCGCTGCCCTCTGAGCAGTGAGTGGTTCAGGGTGGCTCATATTAATTTTAATGCGTGCAAGCTAATAAGGTGTTTGTCCCCTTGGTTCACTTGCCTTGTAAGCTATAGAGTTCGCTGACACTGTTCTGCCTGGTAATGTGGTGCCAGTACGCACTCCGAGGAAGTGTTATCGTCATTAATGTCATCTCATCACTCGGACTGGACTGCAGCTGAAAGACAGAAACAAAGTTGCTTCAAAGTGCAGTGTCAAGTACCATTTTCAGCCAAAAGAACATCTTTATAAGAATATATGTGATGAAATCAAAAGTGTGAGGCTTAAACATTAACACAAGAGATTCTGCAGATGCTGGAAACCTTTAGATGCACGTGCACACGGAAGGAACGCATGCTGGCAGGAGGCAGGTGAATCCAGGTGAAGTGGCTGGGGGAGGGGGAATGGAGTAAGAAGCTGGCAGGTGAGGGGTGGACGAGGAAA
The DNA here is from genome assembly GCF_030144855.1 of Hypanus sabinus. Taxonomy (NCBI): domain Eukaryota; kingdom Metazoa; phylum Chordata; class Chondrichthyes; order Myliobatiformes; family Dasyatidae; genus Hypanus; species Hypanus sabinus. Next base: position 88,098,912 of record NC_082706.1, read on the forward strand.
AGGGCTGAAGGAGGAGGAAATTGATAGGAGAGGAGAGTAGAGTCTAGGAGAAGGAGGAGGAGGGGCACCAGCAGGAGGTGATGGGCAGGTGAAGAGAAGGGGTAAGAGGGCAACCAGAATGGGGAATGGAAAGAAAAAGAAAAGGGATGGTGGAGAAATTGCCAGAAGATAGAGAAATCAGATTGGAAACTACCAAGGCGGAAAATGTGACCATGAGGCTAAGCACAGCTCCAATGCCGAATTTAAATTTGCTGATGACACCACCATCATGGGCCAATTCAAAAATGGTGATGAACCATCATATAGCAGAGAGATTGGAAGTCTGGCTGAGTGGTGCCACATCAACAAACTCTCACTTAATGTCAGCAAGTCCAAGGAGCTCATTATGGACTTCAGGAAGAAGAAACTAGAGATTCATGCGCCATTGGGGATCAGAGGTGGAGAGGGTCAGCAGCTTTTAACTCCTCAATGTTAACATTTCAGAGGGTCTGTCCTCGGCCCAACAAGTAAGTGCCATTACAAAGAAGGCATGGCAGTGTCTCTACTTGCTTAGAAGTTTGCAACGATATCTAAAACTTTGACAAACTTCTATAGAAAAAAATTGCCAGGATTCCCTTAATTTATTTGGAACATTATGCCATTTAATTGGGACAGGAGACTGTTGCTGAACTAGCATCAGTTACGCACACTTATGTATGTGGCCAATAGGTACTACATTCTGCTTAGAACAAACAGCTTTTAAATAGCATCATTTGCACATGTTTGTATTCAAAAAGCAGGGATTTTTGTCACTAATAGTTGGTGAGAAATAAGCAGTGCGACAATTCAGAACTGTTTTCCTTACTGTGGTTTCAAACATTTAGGCTTGAAGATGCCAAAAACAGCTGGGAATGAAAACAAAATTTTTTCGCTACCTCAACAAGTTAGAAATTATGAAGAATTTGAAAGTATCAACAAACATATTCAAAATTAAGATTTGGAGGATTCAATTGTCCGAAGCATTGTATGAAGGCAGTTCATTATCTGCATTAGTGTCTGCACTGATATTGCTCATTTACAGACAATAAAAGGAACAAGGACGCATACAAAGGATGAATTCTACTGGTGATAATTATTAAGACCTAATGCGCTTTTGTAGTACTGGTAGTATTGGTTGTGTTCCAATCTGTACTGTATTTCATTTAAATACATAATTTGTTACTCTTTGTCTTTTTAATAACTCTTCAAGCATTTCCATGAAGTTTCAGCTAATTGGGGTAGTCGCTTAATTGGTCCAAAATGTATTGGTTTCAATGTGTCCCAAATAACTAGATCTACTGTATATATCCTGGACAAATGTAGTTGAATTCACTCACCTCTACTCTGAACTGATTCCACAACCTACAATCACACTTACAAATACTCTACAATTCATTTTCTCTTTTTGTTATTTACACAATTTGCCTTTCTTTTCCTCACTGTTTATTTGACCATCTTTGTTTATCTATAGTTTTCTCACACATACTATTGTATTTCTTTATTTATCCCGTAAATGCCTGCAAGAAAATGAATCCCAAGCTGGTACATACTAACATACAAAAAATTTACGGTGGCTTCTTTGAGTGTCATGCTGATCGTACAATCCAGGAATGTTAAATTCCCAGCTCAGAGGGGGTGGTGTGGGGTCTGATTGTTAGTAGGCAAAATGAACCAAACAGGAAGATAGTTCAGGAGACCCTTGAGGGCATCTTGTTCTCTAACCCATGTTTATTTCTGAGTACTATGGACGGCAGCCAGTCATAACTAGAGCATCACAGATGGTTTTGCTGTATAGGGAGAGAGGAAATAATTAGGAAACTAATAATTTTAGATGGTTCTATATGCTGCTGTCTTGTTTAGTCCTCAGGAGTGGTAATGGAAAGAGGTCATTTCTGTATGGCTCATGGAGGGACATGACACTGAGAGCTTAGCATTAACTCCAACTTCTCTGTAGCTGCACAGATACCAGAAGTCTGCCTTCTGCTGATGTCCTCTACATTCCACGTTTGAGTGTGTTGCATTGTGATATGGAATGAGGAGATTGGCGAGCTTCTGATTCAGAGTCAGTGTAGAGTGTTCTGCTGACGTTGCTCACAGTGCATTCTTTAGTCTCTGGACAATGTCTTATGGACAAACATTTTCCTCAAAGTCATTTGTAACTGGGTGGTACGGTGCAGATGTAATATGTCTTATTCCATTCAGTTTCAGGAATGACTGAAACTGCTCCACAACAAACTTGTGGTTGTCAATGACTAAGTGGCCTGAACACCAGTCCTTGAGAAGAGGCTTCCCAACACATCAACAGTGTGTGAAGGTGTAGTGGAGGATATTGGGGACACTTCTGGCCACATTGTGGCTGTATCGACTACCACCATGAAATTCTAGCTGAAATTCTGAATTTCACAATGCTGGCCCTCCTGTTTTCACTACATACAAGCCCAATGTGACTTATTTGTTGTTGTATTTCACTGTTACAAATGTCATTTTCAAAGGAGTTATCTTTTATCTTGTATAATTTCTTTGTTGAATATCTGCAGGCTTTAGTTCAGTTTCTTTGAAATGCCATTCAAACTTATTTTGTGGAATGACTGACACAGCTGAGCCAGTGTCCAGTTTCATTTTAATTAACTTGCCGTTCACTTCTGGTGTAAGGCATATTGCTGGTCTTTTGATAATTTTCACATTATAAACCTCAAGACTATCCAGTCCTGTGACATTCTTGTGATCATATTTTTGATCAAAAGCATACAAATTAGTGCTTTTTGAAACTGCAACTTGACTTTTTAACTTTTACTCTTCTCTGTACAGTCCATTTATCTTTGTCTGCCCAACATGCTCTTTGTATGTGTCCTACTTCATTGCATTTTCTGCAAGTTTCACCTTTAAACCTGCATTGGTTTGCTGTATGTGAGCAGGTGCCACAATCATAAGATAATTTGTTTGGCCAAGCATTTCTGTTTGGACTTTCTGATTTTGTTTACATTCATTTTCATTCCTGACTGCAATTGCATCTCTGACTGCTGTTTCCATTGACACTACAATTTCAACTGCTTTTTCAATGCGAGTTTTTCTTCAGTTATGAGCCATTTTGAATTCTTTCTTGTAAGATTCCACAATCTGAAATTTCTCTCAGTGCATCATTAAGCCCATCACTGAACTGACAATGCTTGGATAAGCTCTTCAATTCAACCACATAAACTGAAACCTACTCTCATTCCTTTTGATTCTGCAATCAACAATGGTTTCAGTTCTGAATGTTCCCCCATTATATTTACAACATCAGCAAAGCAATACTGTTCAATTTATTCAGTGTACATCTCCCAATTATCTGTTGTGCAATTGAATGCATCTAGCTTTCCAATGCAGCCAGCCATTTCTGCTTTTTTATTTATGATTATTATCACCTGGTGCTCACTGTTTATAAATTTTTTCCATTTTCCACCTCTATTTAACTTGGCCATCTATCTGCTTTTGTGAAGGAAAAGCATGCTGTTCATAAAAAAAAAATCAACCCCCCCTCCCCCTCCCTCTGAATAGAAATGTGCTGTGCTTTTTTAAAAACTCGATCATCTCACTGCATTTCAACAGGTAGGGAGCAATCTCGGTTTCCTTGTGAAACAACTACTTTGCTACTGTTATGGTTTGTAACTCCAAAACATAAAACTAATTGAAAGAAAATCACAGGAGCTGGGGATAACTTGTGTACATTTAGCTTTACTTCAGTGAGATGTGAACTTATGTGGTGGCATAATGACATATGCCATTCATGTACTTCTACAAATAACCTGCAATGAATTATGTAAACAATAAAGAATGCTTAATCAAACAATATACTTACAATATTACTGGAATATCAAATACACAACACATACCAATGTTCTGCTTCCTGAATGGTGGTGCGGAACAAGTTCTACACCTGCCCTTACACTTCCTCCCTCACCACCATTCAGGGCCCCACACAGTCCTTCCAGGTGATGCGACACTTCACCTGTGAGTCGGCTTGTGTGGTATACTGTGTCCAGTGCTCCTGATGTGGCCTTTTATATATTGGTGAGGCCCGACGCAGACTGGGAGACTGTTTCGCTGAACACCTATGCTCGGTCCACCAGAGAAAGCAGGATCTCCCAGTGGCCACACATTTTAATTCCACGTCCCATTCCCATGCTGATATGTCTATCCATGGCCTCCTCTACTGTCAAAATGAATCCAAACTCATGTTGGAGGAACAACACCTTATATACCGGCTGGGTAGCCTCCAACCTGATGGCATGAACATTGACTTCTCTAACTTCCATTAATGCCCCTCATCCCTGACATATTTAGTTGTTTGCCTGTTCTCCATTTCCCTCTGGTGCTTCCCCCCCCCCCCACTTCTTTCTCCTGAGGTCTCCCATCCCATGATCCTTTCCCTTCTCCAGCTCGGTATCAATTTCACCAATCACCTTACCAGCTCTTAGCTTCATCCCACCCCCTCCGGTCTTCTCCTATCATTTTGCATTTCCCCCTCCCCCCACTACTTTCAAATCTCTTACTATCTTTCCATTCAGTTAGTCCTGACAAAGGGTCTCGGCCTGAAATGTCGACAGTGCTTCTGCTTATAGATGCTGCCTGGCCTGCTGTGTTCCACCAGCATTTTGTGTGTGTTTTTGTTTGAATTTCCAGCATCTGCAGATTTCCTCATGTTAAGGGAATACATAATACATGTTAGAATACAGTGGATTCCAGTTGATTCTGACATTGGGACCAGTACATTTTGGCCCAATTAAGCAGCTACTCCAATTAGCCAAAATTTCATGGAATACTTAAAAAGGTGTCGAAGAAACAAACTGAGTAAGAAATTCTCACTTAGTCTGGCATCTACCCTTTGACCTGTTTGGCATGGGTGACCTTACCAAGAGCCAAAGCATAAAACCCTGACTGCAGCAAGTGTAGCTCTCTGGGTCATTGAGTCATACAAGCCTCCAAACCACGGCAAGGTTATGGCCCTTTTGAAGGCCCAATCATACTACAATACTATAAACTTGTGTATTAGTTCCTAATAGTTATCAACAGAGGAATTCATCCTGTGTAAACAATGACAGAAGTAGTGCAGACACCTAATACAAATAATGGACTGTCTTCATACAATGCTATCGATAATTGCATCCTCCAAATCTTTATTTTCATTGTAACATTCAAGGTGATTTCAATATCTTCAAATTCTTCATAGCTTCTCACTTGAAGTAGTGAAATCATTTCATTTTCATGGCCGGCCGTTTCTCTAAGCCTGAATGCTTGAAACCACAGTGAGCAAAACAGTTCTGAATTGCCTTACTGCTTATATCGCAGCAACTATCAGTGACAAAAATCACTTTTTTGAACACAAACACACACACTGATGCTATTTAAAAACTGTTCACACTAAGCAGAGTGTAGCTTGACTGACATCAGTTAGAACCAGTTTGGCGACAGTCTCCTGCTCCAGTTAAGTGGTATACTGACCCAAATAAACAAAGGGAATCCCAGCAATTTTCTCAATTAGTTTTTGTTCTCTCGAGTTGTCCGAAATAAGCAGCTGCCCCAATTAACCGCTATTGACTGTGTTGAGTAGTTGAGTGGTGTAGAGCAATGGAGGGAACTTGCAATGCACACACAAATGTAAAAACATAGATATCCTACAGCACAATACAAGCCTTCTCGTCCCACAAAACTGTGCCAAACAAGTCCTTACCTTAGAAAGTATCTAGGCTTACCCATAGCCCTCTATTTTTCTAAGCTCCATGTACCTATCCAGGAGACTCTTAAAAACCCCTATCGTATTTGCCTCCACCACCATCATTGGCAGCCCATTCCACGCACTCAACACTCTGCATAAAAAAAACAACCCTGGCATCTCCTCTGTACCTATTTCCAAGCACCTTAAAGCCATGCCCTCTCATAACAGCCACTTCAGCCCTAGGAAAAAGCCTCTGATTATCCACATGATCAATGCCTCTCATCATCTTATACATCTCTATCAGGTCACCTCTTATCCTCTGTCGCTACAAGGAGAAAAGGCCGAGTTCACTCAACCTATTCTCATAAGGCACGTTCCCCTTGTAAACAAGCAACCTCCTTGTAAATCTCCTCTGCACCATTTCTATGGTTTCCACATCTTTCCTGTAGTGAGGCGACCAGAACTGAGCACCGTACTCCAAGTGGGGTCTGACCAGGGTCCTATACAGCTGCAACATTACCTCTTGGCTCCTAAACTCAATCCCATGATTGATGAAGGTCAATGCACTGTTATGTCTTATCCACAGAGACAACATGCGCAGCAGCTTTGGGTGTTCTATGGACTCGGAACCCCAAGATCCCTCTGATCTTCCACACTGCCAAGAGTCTTACCATTAATACTATATCCTGCCATCATATTTGACCTACCAAAATGAAACACTTCACACTTAGCTGGGTTGAACTCCATCTGCCACTTCTCAGCCCAGTTTTGCATCCTATCAATGTCCCGTTGTAACCTCTGACAGCCCTCCAAACTGTCCACAACACCCCCAACCTTTGTCATCAGAAAACTTACTAATCCATCCTGCATCCAGGTCATTTATAAAAATCACAAACAGTAAGGGTCCCTGAACAGAACCCTGAGGCACACCACTGGTCACCGACCTCCATGCAGAATATGACCCGTCTACAACCATTCTTTGCCTTCTGTGGGCAAGTCAATTCTGGATCCACAAAGCAAGTCCCCTTGGATCCCATGCCCCCTTACTTTCTCAATAAGCCTTGCATGGGTACTTTATCAGATGCCTTGCTGAAATCCATATACACATATACATCTACTGCTCTACCTTCATCAATGTGTTTAATCACATCCAAAAAAAATTCAATCTGGCTCATTAAGGCACTGCCATGCTGACTATTCTGAATCATATTATACCTCTCTAAATATTCATAAATCCTGCCTCTCAGGATCTTCTCCATCAACTTACCAACCACTGAAGTAAGACTCACTGGTCTATAATTTCCTGGGCTATCCCTACTTCCTTGCTTGAATAAGGGAACAACATCCGCAACCCTCCAATCCTCCAGAACCTCTCCTGTCCTCATTGATGATGCAAAGATCACTGCCAGCAGCTCAGCAATCTCCTCACTCGCTTCCCACAGTAGTCTGGAGTATGTCTCATCTGGTCCCGGTGACTTATCCAACTTGATGCTTTTCAAAAGCTCCAGCACATCCTCTTCCTTTATATCTGAATGCTCAAGCTTTTTCATCTGCTGCAAGTCTTCCCTACCATCAGCAAGATCCTTTTCTGTAGTGAATACTGAAGCAAAGTACTCATTAAGTACCTCTGCTATCCCCTCTGGTTCCATACACACTTCCCTGCTGTCACACTTGATAGGTCCTGTTCTTTCACGTCTTATCCTCTTGCTCTTCACATATTTGTAGAATGCCTTGGGGTTTTCCTGAATCCTATCTGCCAAGGCCTTCTCATGGCCCCTTCTGGCTCTCCTAATTTCATTCTTAAGCTCCTTCCTGCTGGCCTTTTAATCTTCCAGATCTCTATCATTACCTATTTTTTTTAACCTTTTGTAAACTTTTCTTTTCTTCTTGACTAGATTTACAACAGCCTTTGTGCACCACAGTTCCTGTACCCTACCATCCTTTCCCTGTCTCATTGGAATATACCTTTGCAGAACTCCACGCAAATATCCTCTGAATATTTGCCGCATTTCTACCATACATTCCCCTGAGAACATCTGTTCCCAATTTATGCTTCCAAGTTCCTGCCTGATAGCCTCATATTTCCCCTTACTCCAATTAAATGCCTTCCTAACTTGTCTGTTCCTATCCCTCTCCGAAAGGAGATAGAATTGTGATCACTATCTCCAAAATGCTCTCCCACTGAGAGATCCGTCACCTGACTAGGTTCATTTCCCAATACCAGATCGAGTACAGCCTCTTTTCTTGTAAGCTTATCTACATATTGTGTCAAGAAACCTTCTTGTACACACCTAACAAACCCCATCCCATCTAAACCTCTTGCTCTCGGAAGATGCCAATCATTATTTGGGAAATTAAAATCTCCCAACACAACAACCCTGTTAATTCTACACCTTTCCAGAATCTGTCTCCCTATCTGCTCCTTGATGTCCCTGTTACTATCTCTGATCAACAGTGCCACAACCCCACCTCTTTTGCTTCCCTCCCTATCCTTGCTGAAACATCTAAAGCCTGGCAGTTGAGATAACCATTCCTGTCACTGAGCCCTACAGGTCTTTGTAATGGCTACAACAACATAACTCCAGGTACTGATCCATGCTTTAAGCTCATCAGCTTTGTTCATAATACTTGCATTACAATAGACACATCTCAAATCAACAGTCTGAGCGCGTCCTTTCTCTATCACCTGCCTATCCTCCCTCTCACACTGGCTCCAAGCTTTCTCTATTTGTGAGCCAACCACCTCTTCCTTCATCTCTTCAGTTTGGTTCGCACACCACCCCCACCCCCCCCCAGCAACTCTGGTTTAAACTCTCCCCAATAGCCTCAGCAAACCTCCCCGCCAGGATATTGGTCCCCCTTGGTCCCCAAGGCATTCAAGTGCAACCCGTCCTTTTTGTACAGGTCACACCTGCCCCAAAAGAGTTCCCAATGATCCAGAAATCTGAACCCCTGCCCCCTGCTCCAATCCCTCAGCCACGCATTTATCCTCCACCTCATTATACACCTATACTCACTGTCACCTGGCACAGGCATTAATCCCAAGATAACTACCTTTGTAGTCCTGCTTCACGATTTCCTTCCTAACTCCCTGTAGTCTGTTTTCAGGACCTCCTCCCTTCTCCTACTTATGTCATTGGTACTAATATGTCCCATGACCTCTGGCTGTTCTCCTTCCCACTTCAGGATTTCATGGACACGATCAGAAACATCCTGGACCCTGGCATCTAGGAGGCAAACTACCACCCGCGTTTCTTTTCTGCGTCCACAGAATCACCTCTCTGACCCCCTAACTATAGAGTCCCCTATCACTACTGCCATCATCTTCCTTTCCCTACCCTTCTGAGCCACAGGGCCAGGCTCTGTGCCAGAGCCACAGCCACTGTTGCTTCCCCCAGGTAGCCCCCCCCCCCAACAATACTCAACCAGGAGTACTTATTGTTAAGGGGGACAGCCACAGGGGTACTCTCTACCATCTGACTCCTGCCCTTCCCTCTCCTGAAGGTTACCCACTTATCTATCTCCCGAGGCCCCGGTGTGACCACCTGCCTATAGCTCCTCTCTATCACCTCCTCACTCTATCTGTCCAGATGAAGGTCATCGAGCTGCATCTCCAGTTCCCTAACCCAGTCCCTAAGGAGTTGCAGCTCGATGCACCTGGCGCAGATGTGGTTGTCTGGGAGGCTGGGGTTCTCCAGGACTTTCCACATCTGACACCGAGCACAGAACACCAGCCTCATACACATACCTCCTGTCTGTATTCTACACAGGCAACCTATCTCACCACGACCCATTATTGCCTAAGCCCCGTTGAACCAAATCCCTCCTACTCTGTCTCCCTCTACTCCGTTGCCTGCTCCTCCAATGCCTGCTCTATAAAGTTGTCTCCTTTAAAACTCTTCTCACTGTTCTAACTGGCTGACGTCCATGCTTGCACAGTCGTGCCTTGATCAAACCGCTGAAGAAATAACCCTCTCCTCTTAAACTCTTCTCGCTTAAAAGCAGCAGGTCAGGTTAGTAAGGTGGTTTAAAGCCATACATATTGCTTTCCTTTATCAGCCAAGTTAAAAAAATATGACAGTATGGAGATAATGATAGAACAGTATCTAACACTAGCTTTATAATAATGCCTTACCATTATTTATTTATTGAGTTACAGCACAGAAATGGCCCTTGAAGCCATGCCGTACACTAACTTGCCAATTTAACCCTCGCCTCATCCCCGGACAATTTACAATGACCAATTAACCTACTAAGGTACATCTTTGGACTGTGGGGTGAAACCGGAGCACCCAGATGAATCCCTCGCAATTACGAGGAGAATGTACAAACGCTTTACAGATGGCGGCAGGAATCGAACCTGGGTTGCCTGTACTGTAAAGCGTTGTGCTAACCACTACACTACTGTGCCACCCCCCCCCCCATCTTGTCACCACATTTAATCAACAGGTACAAAGAATATTTATTAAGCTGTTGGCAAAACTTGTATGTATTAGGGAAGATTGGATAAATTAGCATGGCTGTCTTTGGAACTGAGGAGACTAAAATGGATGAATAAATTCTATGAAAAGCCCACACAAGGCAAGTAGTATAAAGCTCTTTCTCTTAGTGGATGGATCAAAAACTAGGGTTACTGACTCGTGATACAGTACATGATGGAAAGATGAAAGAGGAGATGAGGAAATGAACAACCAAACAGAAATCCGGATCTCAGTGCCAGCACAGTACATGAATATCTCTTTGAAGAGCTGTGACCTGCCAGTGCTTAAAGAGTGCAGAGGGAATTTTTCAACCGGAACAGAACAATGACAGGTACTGTATATATCTGGACTGGTACGTGGATGAGAGAAGTTTGGAGGGATACAACGAATGGGTTTAGTTTAGATGGGGATCTTGGTTGGTACAGGCAAGATGGGCTGAAGGATCTGTTTCCATGTTGTGACTCTACACCCTCCTGTGTTGGGAATTTTTAGACCATAAGACATAGGAGCAGAATTAGGCCATTCAGCCCATTAAGTTAGTTCTACTATTCTATCATGGCTGATTTAACATCCTTCTCAACTCCTTTCTCCTGTATTCTCACCATAATCTTTGACATCCTTACTAATCAAGAACCTATCAAATTCCACTTTTAAATATATCCAATGAATTGGCCTCTATAGCTGTGTGCGGCAATGAATTCCACAGATTCACCACACTCTGGCTAAAGAAATTCCTCCTCATATCTGTTCTAAAAGGACGTCCTTGTATTTGTAGACTGTGCCCTTTGGCTCTTGACCACTATAGGAAACATCCTCTGCACAGCTAATCTATCTAAGCCTTTCAATATTCAATAGCTTTCATAAAGGTTCCCCCTCATTCTTTTAAATTCTATTGAGCACAGTCCCAGAGCCATCAAACTCCATAGCTAGAGACATGTTATCACCATATGTTAACCTTTTAATATCTGAGATCCTCCTCTGTACCCTTTCCTACGCCAGCATATCCTTTCTTAGATAAGGAGCACAAAACCTCTTATTTTTCAATTACTTCACTGGATAGACAAATTAACTATTAAAATAGATCCAAACCTTCTGCATTACCTTAAACCTATTGCATAGGATGCTGAATGTCACTGACGTTTGAGTATCTACTTGCTTCTTATCCCCAGTGGTTTTCTGTAATTCCCAAATGGTGAATCGAGAGCAAAGTTACCACATAGTCCAAGGACAACTTCTCAATATGCCTGCAGCATAACATCGGTTATAAATTCTACAAAAGAGTCAACTACACCTGGTACATTTTGTTGTCTAAATTATTATACGTACTAAACAATTGTGCACACCAGTTAGCTGTAGATGTTCATCATGTGAATGGCCTGTTTTTAAAGTCCAAGTTCCACGTACTGCTATTCCACAGATTATTAGGACTTTTCTTGGGATTTGAAAGGCAGTTGAAGTTGAGATCTGTAATTGTTTATGCTGCAGATTCTTGACAGGAATCTTAAATACAAGAGATTCTGCAGATCCAGAGCAGCACACACAAAATGCTGGAAGAACACAGCAGGTCAGGTAGCACCTATGGAGGGAAATGAACAGGTGGCAGTTTCAGCTGAGATGCTTCATCAGGACTGGGAAATAAAGGGGGAAGAAGGTGGGTGGAGTGCACACATACACTGGCAGCTAATAAGTGGAAGTGAGGTGGGGGATTTGAAGTGTGAAGCTGGGTGGTGATAAGTGAAAAAGGTAAAGGGCTGATAGAAGACGAAAGTGGATCATGGGAGAAAGGGAAGTAAGAGGGGCATCAGGGGGAGGTGATAGGCAGGTGAGGAACAGAGAAGTATTAAGAGGGGAGCTTGAAGTAGGAACAGAAAAGGAGAAAAGGGGAGGGGGGCGTTTAGAAATTAATGGAAGTTAGAGAAATCAATGTACATGATTTCAAGATGGAGGCTGCAGAGACAGAATATGAGTTGTTGCTCCCCAACCCAAGAGTGGCCTCATCATGGCAGTGGAGGAGACCAGCAATTTGTATGTGTTTCTTGTCAGAAATCTTCCTTGCCACTGAAAATAATTTCCACAACTCATCTATCATTTTGCTCCTTGGGTCATTAGGCTTCATTTCTTTAACTTGTATGTATCTCCTCCAAAGCAAAATACTGATTCTGACAGATAGCTTTATGTAGTACTTTCAACAGATAAGAAAATTCCCTTATTTTGGGATTTATCAGTATTCATGAAGTTCCTTCATTCCAGTTTTCTAAACAAATTTATTGGTATCTTGTCCATCAGACTTGATTAGCTCGTGGCAATTCCATTTTAAAATGGAGATCTTTCAACTTTCATTTTTTTCCAGCTGCAGCTATGCACTGAGAGAACAATTCAGGCCTGATTCTCAAGCCCACATGGTGTTATTAGCATTAGTTTTGACAGCCAAAAGATTGGCACAGTATTCTTCTATTTCTTGAAATTGTATACACCAGTAATCAGCTTATTTTTCTTTGTTCACCCTGTGATATGTTCCAATTTTCTTGATCCACGAGATCTTTCTTCAGTGTAAATGCACTTTGTCTGTTGCTTTGGCAGATGCCATTTCCATTATGATGTAGTTGCTGTTTGTCCTTATATCACAATCTTTCTTCACAGCCTGATGGTTTCCCACATAGTAATTCATATTCGATTTCACTCTTTGAGGTTAAATTTGTTATTACTAGATTGACAGCCTTTTCCTGATTTGATCCTTTTGGAAATGTTTTCTCTATAAATATTTCTGTCAATCTATACTTGAGCCTCTGTAACTTCACAAATGTTTTGTTTCTCCAAACAGGTACGTTAGTGTTTGTGTTTCACTCAGATCAGGATGATCCTATCTGATCCTTGTTCATATCACATCCTGCTCAGTCAGCACTGGAGTGCCACGGGTGTATTCTCTCCCCTCTCCTATTTTCTCCATGCACCATAGACTGTGTGTCCAATGATCCAGCAGTTCAGCTGATAAAGTTTGTGGACGACATGACTGGATTGGACTAGTCAGCAGAGGCAAAGTATCCAAGAACCACCAGGAAGTAAACAAGCTAGTGTGCTGGTGCGATCACAATAACTTGGAGCTGAATGCCCTTAAAATCAAAGAGATTGATATCAGCTTCAGGAGAAATGTGTCTCCTCTCCACCAACTCATCATCAGCGCCGCTATAGTTAGCATTGTTTCAATATTCAGGTTCCTGGGCATCTTTACTTCACAGGACCTCGTGGAGAACCATATCTCCTTTATTAACGAAACAACTCAGCAAAGGATGTACTTCTTGTGGTAGCTGATAAATTTCTATCTTTCCCAGAACATATGGTGCAATTTTTAGACTGCATCGTAGAGAGCATCTTCACATCAGCCATCACTGTCTGTGTTGGTGCAGTATCCTCTCACAATACACGAAAACTACAGTGAACTGTCAGGTCAGCAGTGAAGCTCACTGGCTGCAGTCTACCATCACTGCAAGACTTGGATGTGTTCAGGACAAAGAAGAAGGTATGAAAAATCACTGCAGATGCTAAACACACAGCAATCTGCCTGTTCGAAAATCTCCCTTCTAGAAAGTGCTATAGAGCCATTAAAACAAGAACTTCACGCCATCTTAAAAGGTTCTTCTCCTAGGCAGTTAATAGATCAATCATTCTAGTAAGACACCCCTAGCCCCCTCCATCTATTACTTCAGTCATTGCAATATACAATAAACATTTTAAACCACTTTTATAGGAGGGAGATCGAAAATCTGGCTGAGTTGTGCCATAACAACCTCTTACTCAATGTCACCAAGACCAAGGAACTGATTATTGACTTCAGGAGGAGGAAAATAGAGGTCCATGAGCCAGTCCTCATCAGAGGATCAGAGCTGGAGAGGGTCAGCAAATTTGAATTCCTTGGTCACAAACAAGAGAATAATCAGCAGATGCTGGAAGTCCAAGCAACACATACAAAATGCTGGAGGAACTCAGCAGGCCAGGCAGCAACTATAGAAAAGAGTAAACAGTCGATGTTTTGGGCTGAGACCCTTCATCAAGACTCGGTGATATATAAAACTGCATTGGAAAGCTAAATTAGGCCATTTGTTTGGAAACTTTCCTTGGGAAAAATATGCACTTAAACAAAACAGAACATGGAAGAACACTATCGTCCAAGTAGTATCTGTGGAAGCCAAAGGTTTAAGATAGATCAAAGTTCAAAGTTCAAAAGGCAAAACTGCATCAGGAATGAGAGCACAATATATTTAATTTTGTTGATATTGCTGATGTAGTCAAACACAGCATCAGTAATAGTTGAAAACTAAATAAACATTGATGTAGACAGTGGAACACACACAAAATGAAGGAATTCAGTAGGTCAGACAGCATCTATGGAGGGGAATAAACTGTCAGTCAGGATTGTCCTGATGGAGGATTTCTACCTGAAGCGTCAACTGCTTATTCACCTCATTTACGTTGCCTGACCTTTTGAGTTCCTCCAGCATTTTCAGTATATTGATCTGGATTTCCAGCACCTGCAGAATCTCTTATCTCTAATATATTTAGTAATATTTTCTAGTCCTAGAGTGTTGTTGGCTATGCATTAATAATGTAGCTGATTAATAATGTATTATATTAAATGGTGGTTATTTCCTGTAACACATGCCAAAGAAATTACTGACCTTAATATTCCATTTTTTTCAGAATTATTTCATAACACAGAGGATGAGAAGTGATTTCTAATAAGGTATTGCTCATTTCCAATCTGCAGAGGTACTCTACACAGGAGTCCAGATATGTGGTCTTGGTGTAGCACTCCTTAACCATCAGGCTGGTATCAGACTCTTGCCATGTAGAGAATACTAAGCTCAATGTATACCATCACACAACGGTATACCCATGCTCTTCACGGACAGAAAGCTTCGAGAGCAACCTTTTTTAAGCTGCAGAGGGTCAGAAACTTAGAATTTCTTGGTCACAACCAAGAGAAAATCTGCAGATGCTGGAAGTCCAAACAACACATACAAAATGCCAGAGGAACTCAGTAGGCCAGGCAGCATCTATGGAAAAGAGTAAACAGCTGACGTTTTTGGCTGAGACCCTTCATCAAGACTTGTTGATATATAATACTGCATTAAATTATGTACGTAGTGCAAAAAGAAAGATATACAGAAGGAATAGTGATGTAGTGTTCATGGGTTCAATGCCCATTCAGAAATCGGATGGTGGATGGAAGAAGCTGTTCCTGAAATGCAGAGTATGTGTCTTCAGGCATCTGTACCTCCTCTTTGATGGTAGCAATGAGAAGAGGGCATGTCCAAGGTAATGAGGGTCCTCAATGATAGATGCTGCCTTCTTCAGGCAGGCATTGTATTTTGAAGGTGCCCTTGATGCTGACGTGGCTAATGCTCATGATAGATGATGGAGCTGACTGAGTTTACAACCTTCTGCAGTTTCCAAACCTATTCAGTGGCCCCTCCATATAGGATGGTGATGCAACAGAGTAGAATGCTCTCCATAGTACATCTGTATAAACTTGCATGAGTCTTTGGTGTCATACCCAGTCTCCTCAAACTTCTAATGAAATATAGCTGCTGTCGTGCCTTCTTTGTGTCAATATGTTGGACCCAGGTTAGATCTTCAGAGATATTGACACCCAGGAACTTAAAACTGCACATCCTTTCCACAGCTGATCCATCAATGAGATCTGGTATGTTCCCTCAACTTTCCTTTCCTGAAGTCCACAAACATTTCCTTGGTCTTACTAATATTGAATGCAAGGTTGTTGTTGCAACATCACTCAACCAGCTGATCTATCTCATTTCTGTACACCTCCTCATCACCATCTGACATTTTGCCAACAATGGTTGTATCATAGGTAAATTTATAGATGGCATTTCAGGGATGGGGGAAGACAGCAAGTCAGTCAGAGTCAGGGTACGGAGTCCGGTGTGGTGATTGGTAGTAAGGAAGATGGTCAGGGACCGAACTGATGGTAATAATTGTCATTTCAAGGTTGAAATGGAAAGCATGCGGTTAGGATTATGTAAGCATTTGGTGTGTCTGAAAGAGGCAGGCTTACAAGCCATATTTGGAAATCTCTGCTCAAGAAGCTCATGGGGCAGAAAGATAAAACAATCACATGGGAAAGGGTTACCTTATTGGAAAACTACATTAGGCGCAGCACATGGAATAACACTATAGTCCAAGTAGTATCTGTGGAAGCCAAAGGTTTAATATAATTCAAAGTTTAAAGTTCAAAAGGCAAAACTGCATCAGGAATTAGAGCACAATATATTTAATTTTGTTGATATTGCTGATGTAGTCAAACACCGCATCAGGAATAGTTGAAAACTAAATAAACATTGATGTAGACAGTGGAACACACACAAAATGATGAAGGAATTCAGTAGGTCAGACAGCATCTATGGAGGGGAATAAACTGTCAGTCAGGATTGTCCTGATGGAGGATTTCTACCTGAAGCGTCAACTGCTTATTCACCTCATTTACGCTGCCTGACCTTTTGAGATCCTCCAGCATTTTCAGTATATTGATCTGGATTTCCAGCACCTGCAGAATCTCTTATCTCTAATATAGTTGGTAATATTTTCTAGTCCTGGAATGTTGTTGGCTATGTATTAATAATATGTTATATTAATGTATTATATTAAATGGTGGTTATTTCCTGTAACACATGCCAAAAAAATTACTGTCCTTAATATTCCATTTTTTTCAGAATTATTTCATAACACAGAGGATGAGAAGTGATGTCTAATAAGGTATTGCTCATTTCCAATCAGCAGAGGTTCGCTACACAGGTATGTGGTCATGCTGTAGCACTCCTTAGCCATTAGGCTGGTATCAGACACTTGCCATGCAGAGAATACTAAGCTCAATGTATATCATCACACAACGGTATACCCATGCTCTTCACGGACAGAAAGCTTCGAGAGCAACCTTTTTTAAGCTGCAGAGGGTTGTCAGCTCAGCTAGCTTCATCCTGGGCACTAGCCACCATCGAGGACACCTTCAAAAGCCAATGCCTCAAAAAGGTGGCATAAAACTTCATGACCTCCCACCACTCAGGACATGCCCTTTTCTCATTGCTACCATCAGGGAAGAAGTATAGGAACCTAAACACACACACTCAACATTTTAGAAACAACTTATTCCCCTCCACCATCAACAGTCCATGAGCCCATGAATGCTATTTCTTTTTTTTTGGCTCTCTTTTTGAATCAGAATCATGTTTAATATCACTGGCATATGTGGCAGCAGTCCAATGCAATACATAATAAAAAAAATATAAATGACAATAAGAAGTATATTGTACTTTTTACTTGGTCCTTGATGATGGATGAGAAAAGCTCAATTAACTCACCTGTTGTTTTTATTGTGATAAGCACAGAAACAGACCAGGTGCAACGGCCTGGGGAGAGAACACCAGAGTCTCATACAGGCAGTGGAGGTGATTATCACACACCCAGGCTGCACAATCACACAAGCGAATAACTGTATCACCCAAGTATAAAAGTAAATGAACTTGAACATCCCACCATAATCCCATGAATGCATTTTAAAACAAGAACAATAAATAGTGCTAGCTGTCGACCACACCTCCCACGAGTGCCATACTGCCCCCTCATGAGGGGTCAGCCATCCCCAGCAATTCCAGAGTTCACAACAAAGTCCAACAGTCCCGGTGGTGGTCAATGCTGCTGCCTGGGGCGCTGGGAGAGGGGTTTGAGGCTGATCCCCCCTCTAGGGGAGGCACTGTTTGGTGAGGCCAAGAGGCTGGGTCAGTGGTGTCCAAGGGCAGATACAGTATCAGTCAATCCCTGTGCAGGATGACTGACTTCCACCGCTTAGACTACTGTATCCGATACACGATGCCAGGGATGTGGTCAAGCACCTCTCCTGGCCCCTTCCAGTGGCTTCCCAGCTTGGGGGATAGTTATTTCTTCCAGGAGGGGCATTAGATACACACTTAGTACCCAACAGTAAAGTCTTGTCCCGGCCGCGGGCATCATAAGCCCGTTTTTGTCGGTCGCTGGCTGCACTATGGTTCTGCCGAGCCGCATCGTGAACAGCCCGCAGGCACCTCCTAAGGTGCTGCAGCTACTCCAACCTGGCCTCCCCCGGAATCTCTGGCTCGGGAGGAGGGCCAAACACCAGATCCACCGGTGTGTGCAGCTCCTGCCCGAACACAAGCACAGCTGGTGTTCTCCTGGTGCTCTCCTCGACTGCTGGGCAGTATGCCCACAATGCCAGGGGAAGGTGGCGACCCCAATTGCACTGGTAACAAGGGTGGTAAGCTGTGTAGCCAGAGTGAGGTCAAAGCGCCCCACCAGCCCGTCACTTTGCAGGTGAAGGGGGCTGGTCTGAGTTTTGGTGATTCCCAGCCACCTGCAGACCTCACCAAACACCTGCCCCTCAAAGTTTCACTCCTGGTCACTGTGGAGTTCTTCAGCGGGACTGAAATGGCACAAGAACTCCTCCACGAGTCTTTCGGCGGTGGTATCATGTACTCCTCCGACCTCTTTGTGAAGTAACCCATGGCCACGAAAACATTGTGGATCCGGGAGTCAGTGTGGAGGAAGGGGCACAGGATGTCCACTCCCACGCACTCTATTGGGGCCCCCACCAGGTACTGCTGCATTGGTGTCCTAGACTGGGGGCACAGCCGCTTCAGGGATGTGCAAGCGTCAACATCTTGCCTGCACTTAGGCCAATATAAGCGTTATTGCAGCTTGCCCAATGTCTTTGCGGCCCCAAAATAGCCGTCAGTCCCCCCCCTACACCAGCTCTCTAAACCCACTGGGTGTCGCTACTGTTGCTGCCTCGAGTGGAGCCAGGGGCAAGCGGCAGTAATCCTGGAGAGCCTCCAGCCACCATGCCAACTGCTCCTTGGGACCGCGGAAGCTCAACAGCCAGGTCAGTGATAATTGGCGAAGCAGGAACCATTGGCCAAAGAGGTGGAGGTCCTGGACCATAGGCAAGAGCTCCTGGTGGGTTCTATCCAATGTGGCTAATGGTGCAGCTGAAGTACGCCACAACGCACTCTCCTTGGTCCCCCTCCTGTGATAGGATGGTGCCGGCATCTGTGTCAACAGTGAAAGGGCATGTTGGATCAGGATAGGCAAACACCGGGTCCTGGGTGAGCACAGCTTGGAGCTGATGGAAGGCAACAACACAGGTTCAGTCTAGGCAAAGGCCCTCCCCTTCTCGGTGAGTTGGTGCGGGGAACTGGCGATGGTAGTGAAGTCCTTACTAAATGGGTGGTAGTATGATGCCAGCCCCAGGAAGCTGTGAACCTTGGCGACATCATGGAGGGTAGGCCATTCCCTGACAGCCGCGGCCTTCTCAGGGTCCATAGCCACTCCTTCTGCACTCACTAAATGCCCCAGGAGCTTCGTCTGGCAGTGCGACAGGCGGCATTTAAAAGGGCTGAGTCACAGGTTTGTCTGGCGGATGGTAGCAAAGACCTCTTCCAGTTTCTGCAGAGCAGCAACGAAAACGGACGTGTGCTCCAGGAGATCGTCCAAGTAGATGACACAGTGCCTCCGCGGACTGTGAGCCGGCATGCTCTCCATCAGTCTCTCCAACGTGGCCGGGGGATTACATAGACCAAACGGCATCATGCGGTAGTGCCACAGCCCTTGACCAACGGTGAAGGCAGTTGTAGGACGGGACTCTGGCGCCAGTTGGCCCTGTCAATAACCACTGTGCAGATCGAGAGAGCTGAACCAGGCTGAACCCGCAACGCAGTCCAGGGCGTTGTCAGCAGGTAGGAATCCTTCTGGGTCTTGGCATTGAGATGATTGCAGTCCACGCAGAACTCCCATGACCCGCCTTTTTTCCTGAGCAACATTGCTGGAGCTGTCCATGGGCTGATGGAGGGCTCAGTGATGCCAGCTGCTGCCATCTCTTTGATCCGCTGCCTGGTGTTTGGTGAGGGCCAGGCGATGGATCAGGAGACTCTGGTGTTGATGTGTTGTTTGACCAGCCCTGAGTGCCTGCCATCCTCGTCCCTGGCTGTGAAGATGTTGATTTGCTGGTCCAAGAGCTCCTTCAACAGCCGCTGCTGGCCCTGGTCCAAACCCTTGCTGCTCCACTGCCAGAGTTCTCACACCGCCAGGGCAGTCCTGCTGGAGGAAGCTGCCGACGTTGTTGCTCTGCGCCACTGCAGTTGCTGATGACGGGCTGCGCTGGAGTGACCGGTGGTGGTTGTTACTGTGCCTGTCTGGTCTGCTTCCTGGAGCTGATCTGCCAGAAAGCCACAGTTTCAGCATGGAGGTAGAGTGTTGTCCCCTACACAACCACCCCCCAGTGGAACAGCAGGTCCAGGCCAGTGAAGCAGGAGTCCCGGATATCAGCTAGCCACACTTCATGTTTATCCCCTCTGTGATGCAGAGCCACATCTTCCCTCTCATCACCGCAATGTTGCCAGCTAGACCGCCGTCATCATCCAGCCATTGAGGTGGGGACGGCCGGTTCACTTTGGGGAGGACACCAGAAAGGGTGATGTTGATGGTTGACCCTGTGTCCACCAATGCGTGGTATCTAAAGCCTTCCACCTCCCATCCATATATAAGCCTTGCTCTTCACCCAAATGGCCTACCCAGGGCGACAATGGAGGGCTTCTGCTAGGGTCTTGAGCACTGCCACCTGATGGATGTACCGGGCTGTGGCAGGGCCAACGCGGTACTAGTCGTACCTGTCTCACGGGCTCCTCCTCGCCAGTTTACTCCTCTGCCACAGTGACACAAGCCCAGGCTCGCAATGTGGAATCCAGCGATGAGGTGATGCCAGGTGAACGTGCTGCCGAAGGTGCTCCGGCGTCAGCACCTTTACAAAGGCGTAGAGGGCAAGTTCTTTCTGGGCCGCAGTTGGGAACGGTGGGGGTAGCCAGGCCGAGCACAGTGGTGCAGATCTGCTGCAAGTGACCTCGGGCTTTCCCCCACGAGGTGCCATCTGCTGCCCGTTTCTTCCCACATTGCTTCCGCCAATGGCCTCTGCTCGAAACGCCACTTCAGCGCCACCACGAGGGCCCTGCAGTCACACTGCTCTGCAGGGCATCCCCCACCAGGGCAAGGTCGGCGGGCCTGCACCCGTTGTGCCACGCAGCAAGTTTGACGTGCCAAGTGAGGCTCCTGGCGGCTGGTACCATCATATCTGGGGAGCTTCAGTGTGGACCTTGTGGTGTGAATTGCTGAGGTTCATTGGCCTCCTCTTGCGCCAGTGGCATCGGAGGTGCCTGCCATGTTGCACGTCCTCCCATGGATGCGGTACTTTGGGTTCTCCGGCGTGAGCCACAAGCGAGGTGGGTGATGTGCTCCACCATGTTCTCCGGGTTCCCTGGGTACCCGGCCCTCCCTCTGGGTTGGTGTCTTGTCTTTGGTAACCCAGTCTGGGGGTGCAAGGGAGGCACACAACTTGGATCCTTGACTTATTCCTCGGGTCTAAGGCACTCCATCCGATGTCGTAGCTGTTCAATCATCAATTTCTAATCCCACTCCTGACACCAATGTGGTGAGCATTCAGACCATGATGACAGATGAACAAAGCTCATTTAACTCAATTGCTATTTTTATTATGATTGGCGTGAAAAAAGACTGGGCACGATGACCTGGAGAGGGAACAGCTCAGCCTCATACAGATGGGGCAGGTGATTATCACACACCATGGTTACAGTCAGGGTGACCCACAAACATGAGTATAACTGTATAACACAAGCTAAAATGTAACAATAAATGATCTTGAACATTCCACTAATGCATTTTAAAACAAGAACAACAAATATCACTGGCCACCAGGAGTGCTGGGACAAGCTCTAAATCACCACTACCCCCCCTCCCACCCCTGGGGCACCACAATATATAAAAAAGAAAATTAAATTAAATACATATTTCAATGCTTCAAAAAAGTAGGAAAATATCGTGAAGTTCTCATGGTTTTATTGCCATTCGGAATTGTGATGATGGAGGGGAAGAAGCTGATCCTGGAACATTGAGTGTGCATCTTCAGGCTCCTGCACTGCCTCCTTATTGTACCACTTATGGTATTTTCAGATATATTCCCCATTGTAATTTATAGTATTGCACGAAACTTTCACCACGGACACTCAATTGCCACTTTATTAGGTATAGGAGTGCGACTGTGTGTGGTTCTCTGCTTCAAGGCTCACCATGCTGTACCTCCAACAATGCTGTTTTGCACACCACTGTAATAATGTTTGGCTATTTGAATTACTGCCGCCTTCCTGTCAGCTTGAGCCAGTCTGGCCATTCTCCTCTGACCTTTCTTATTAACAAGGCATCTTCACCCACAGAACTCTAAGAGACTGTTGTGTGTTGAAATCCCCGGAGATCTGCAGTTTCTGAAATACTCAAACCACCCGATCTGGCACCAACAAACATTCTATGATCAAAGTCATTTAGATCATATTTCTTCCCCATTCTGACATTTGGTTGAACAACAGCTGAATCTCCTGAATATATTTGCATGCTTTTGATTTGCAGCCTTATGGTTGGCTGGTTAGATATTGGCATTAACGTGCAGGTTTACAAGTGTACCTAATAAAGTGGCCACTGAGTGTCTTTCTCATTGTAATTTTTGATGGTGCAAAACAACAAATTTCAGGGCATGTCAGTGATAATCCTGATTTTGATTCCAATTCTTATTCTGATAGATGCCATAACCAAAATGGCTCACATCATATTTCCACAGTACTACTATAAAATAACATCCATATAAAGTCTCTGGTAGGTGGATATTGAAAGAATATCCATTGAGCTCCTGTGAATTATGATATTGTTTGTGTGTCTTTCAATTGAAAGGCTGAAAACACTATATTCATATATCTGACAGTGAATCAGATGTAATTGTTTGAATGGCTTTATTCTGTGTTACTTCAAATATATTGGAAATAAAAGTAAGCAAGATTTCTTTAACTAGACAATTGACGTGTTAAGGTTTCATTATCGCTCTGATAACAAGGCAATGCAATTTTAACTAAATGTCACAGAGAATGAAGACAGACATAGAAGAGATTTCAAAGTTACATTGCATTTTCTCTGCAAGTAATTATGCACCAGTTCCTGTCGCTTGCCATTCTGAGCCGTAGCTTTGAGTTATGGAATCTAGATTCCAAAGTGACGCAACACCCATTTGAAACAGAGGCAGAAAAAGACCAATTATGGAAACAGCTTGCAGGAGATTTATTGGCTCCATCAAGGCTAACACAGGCTTTTGAAATTTAAGCTTTTCTTTCATTTAAATAAAATGTATTCTAGCCAATTTAGTAGAAATAGAATGATGCAGAAACCTCAAAAACTGTGATGGGAATAAACAGTTTTGTCTTACAGTACTGTACACATATAGTGCATACTTTAGGAGAAAAAATTATAGCTCCTGCTAATGATACAAATAGCTGAAATAAGTCAAATTTATTGTTGAAAATAAACTCAAAGATCATTGTTTTTAGTTTATTGTTTCCTATAGTGGGGGAGTCTAGGACCAGAGGGCACAGCCTCAGAATAGAAGGACCTCCTCGTAGAATAGAGATGAAGAGGAATTTCTTTCACCAGGTGGTGGTGAATCTGTGGAATTAATTGCCACAGACCTCTGCAGAAGGCCAAGTCAATGGGTATATTTAAGGCGGAGGCTGATATTTTCTTGAATAGTAAGGCTGTTGTGGGAAGAGGCCACAAAATGGAGGGATAATAAATCAGCCATATTGGAAAGGCAGAGCAGGCTCAATGGGGAGAATAGTCTAATTATGTTCCTATGTTTTTTGGTCTTATGGTTTGAACAATTTTTGATTTTATTCCTTTGGTGTTACCATTCACAGAAGATTCCAAGTCATTTCAAAAGATGGAGAACCATAGAGCTGTCAGGTAATGAAGTAATATGGTAAATCACATGCTGGCAAGCTAGTATATGCTTAATTAGCCAAAACCGGTGGATATATTAAAATGTGTCCATTGAAATGGCTACCTCACCTTTTGTTGTAATTACAGGTTTATAAACTTTCGTATTTCACATTTTGCTGTAATTCGTGGGGAAACATTGGATTTACCTTTCATCTGCTATCAGAAATAGAGATACAAAGAGGATCCAAGACTCTTAACTGTGCTTACATAGTTGGTCAATCTTTAGAGAGAAAGATCAACCAAGAAAAGTGTTTCTTTTTCCACTCTAAAATACACTCAGTGGCCACTTTATTAGGTGCACCTGCACACCTGATCATTAACACAAATATCTAATCAGACAATCATGTGGCAGCAACTCAATGCATAAAAGCATTTACGCGTGGTCAAGAGGTTCAGTTGTTGTTCAGAACAAACATCAGAATGGGGAAGAAATGTGATCTAAATGCATTTGACTGTGGAATGATTGTTCCAGACAGGACTGAATATCTCAGAAACTTCGGGTCTGCTGGGATTTTTTCACACAACAATCTTTAGAGTTTACACAGAATGATGTGATAGTTCTGTAGGCTAAAACAGTGGTGTGCAAAAGAGCATCTCTGAAAGAGTAATATATCGAACCTTTAAGTGGGTGGACTACCGCAGCTGAAGACCACAGCAGGTACTACTACTCTATCTAATAAAGTGGCCACTGAGTGTAGATTATCTTTAGTATTCACGTAGAAAGACTGAAGCTATGATTGCTATGTTGTCTGACTTACCTTAATAAAATTACAGAGCTTTGTGAATGTCCAACAGGACTTCCCAACGCTGATAGATTTTCAGGCTTAACTTCTCAAGCATCGATTCTCCAACTATTATATCCTCCTACTATTATATTAGTGGGCTGCCATACATTTATCCTTAAGTAATTTTGAAAAGCTTCTGTCAAATTTCTTCCAGAAAATGTTCAAGACATAATGAATCCTTTTAAAGTCTGGCTGATACATACCCGTGTTTTTTTCTCCATCTCCAGCATCAGTTGCTCGTGTTGTTCGGCTATGGCCAGAGTTGCTGAATGTACCTTCTGATAGATGTTCTCTCCTTCCCGGGTCTGAAATGTAAACAGTCCCTCTCCCGTGTCACACATTCTGCAAATGACAAACACAATGGATGTCACGGTTTGTGTCTTTGTTCTGGCAATAAACCTAGGCACTATTGAGGCATACACAATCCCTTACCCGAAATCCTTGGGGACAGTTCCAATTCGGAATTCAGAATTTTTTGGATTTGAGAATCCCTCCTTATTGGTTCCGGGACCCCCCCCCCCCCCCCCGCCCCCATGGATACCAAAAAGCACATACGCTCAAGTCTCTTATTTAACCTGTCTCAGTGCGGGTGGACTTTAGGACCTGGCGGATCTCCAGACCTACGCACATCCTCCTGTATACTTTAAATCATCTCGAGATTACTTATAATACCTAATACAATGTAAATGCCATGTAAATAGTTGTTGCACTGTATTGTTTAGGGAATAGAGACTAAAAAAATATTTTATTTCCAACAAAAACATTCAATAAAACATAAAAATATACAGCTTCAAACAAACCGAATCAAACACATAGTAAATGACTTATTGGAATGAACATAGAACGCCACTGTCACTATAAAACTTCAGTAACTTGTCTTTGTTTCTTTAAATTATATACAGTGGTAGTTCCAACACCATATTCTTCAGTAAGATGCTGCACAGACACACCACATCAAGCTTCTGCAATAACTCCACTTTCTGGTTTACTGATAATGATAGATGCTTCCTTCTCTTTTTCTCATTGTTACCCATAAGGGTATCTGCAGCTCTTTTTGACATTTTCACAGTGAAATTAAACACAAAGTCAACAGTGAACACAAAATATCAGCGAACAACAAGTGCACGTGTAACCAGTACGAGCACTGAGCCACAACTGACTTCTGGCGGCCTCTGTTAGTGCTGTCACTTCACACCTGAGTGACGTCAGCTGCTGGCGAAAATAACTTCGGTTTTCCGAGCTTTTCGGATTTCAGAATTTCAGATAAGGGATTGTGGACCTGTATTAATTGTAACTCTAAACATTACAGAGTGGTAGTCATTTGATACTCAATTTCTCATCTCTTTTGCCCATAGCGTGGTGAATCTGTGGAGTTCATTGCCATAGACGGTTGTAGACAAATCATTGGGAATATTTAAGCAGAGGTTGATAGAATCATGGAATAATACAGTGCAGAAACAGGCCTTTCAGCCCATCTGGTATCTGCCAAACTATTAATCTGTCTTGATCCATTGACCTGCATCCAGAGTATAACCCTCCATACCTGACCATCCATGTACCTATCAAAATTTCTCTGAAATGTTGAAATTGACCCTGCATCAAGTTGCACTGGCAGCTCATTTCACCACCCTAAGTGAAGAAATTTCTCTTCACGTTCCTCTGAAACATTTGATCTTTGAACCTTAACCCATGACCTCTAGTTGTTGTCTCACACAACCTCAGTGGAAAAAAGCTTGCTTTCATTTACCCTATAAACACCTCTCATAATTTTGTATACCTCTAACAAATCTCCCCTGAGTCTTCCACATTGAAGGAAATAAAGTCCTAGCCTATTCAATCTTTCCATATAACTCAGTTCCTCAAGTCCCAGCAACATCCTGGTAAATTGTCGCTGCACTTTTTCAATCTTATTTACGTCTTTCCTGTAAGTAGGTGACCAACACCACATACAATACGTCAAATTAGGTCTCACCAATTTCAACAAAACATTTCAACTTCTGTACTCAATACATTGATTTATAAAAGCCAATGTGCCAAAAGATTCTTCATGACACTATCTAATCGTAACATAACTTTCAAGGGATTATGGATCTTTATTCCTCTGTCCCTCTGTTCTACCACACCCCTCAGTACCCTGCTGCACTCCATGTAAGACCTACCCTGGTTGGTCCTCCCAAAGTGCAACACCTCACATTTGTCTGCATTAAGTTCCATCTGCCATTTTTCAGCCCATTTTCTCTGTTGCATTTCCTCAAATCTACAGACTCTGTAGCCATCTGTCGAGTAAATACAGGTGCAAAAAATCCATTTAAGGTATTCCCCATCTCTTTTGGCTCCACACATAGAGTGCCACTCTGATCTCCCAGGGGTTCAATTTTGTCCCTTGCTGTCCTTTTGCACTTAATATAGAAGACCTTAGAATTCTCCTTCAACTTTTCTGCTGGAGCAACTTCATGTCTTCTTTAGCCTTCCTGACTTATTTAAGTGTTTTCTTGCATTTCTTATACTTTTCATTTGCTCATGCTTGCCTATATATGTTATGTACCTCCTTCTTTTTCTTGAGCAGGATCTTGATATCTCTAGAAACCAATGTTCCATAAACCCATTATCTTTGCCTTTTATCCTGACAGGAACATACAAAGGCTCTACTCTCCAAATTTCACATTTGAATGCCTTCCATTTACCAAGTACTGGGTACATTTAATAGAGCTGTTAAGGAGGGTTTAAACTAATTTGGCAGGGGGATGGGAACTGGAGTAATAGGGCTGAGGAAGGGGAAAACAAAAGTAAATCAAAGATAGCCTGCAACAGAGATGATAGAAAGGACAGGCAGGAGCTGAGGTTTAATCTAAGCCAGTGGCATGAGTTACAGGGCAATAGAGGCAATAGTGGTGCAGTTAAAACAGAAAGCAACAAATACTGGACTGAGGGTGTTATATTTGAATGCACCAGCATAAGAAATAAAATGGACAATCTTGAAATTCAGCTACAGATTGGCAAATATGATGTTACGGCCATGTCTGAAACATGGCTAAAGTATAGCTGCCATTGGGAGCTGAATGTCTAAGGATATACAGTATATCGGAAAGATTGGTTAGTAGGCAGAGGGGGTGGGGTGGCTCTGTGTATAAGAAATAATATGAGATCATTTGAAAGAGATGACATAGGATTGGAAAGTGTAGAGTCTCTATGGGTTGAATTAAGAAATGGCAAGGGTAAAAGGACTCTAATGGCAGTTGTATACAGGTCTCCAAACAACAGCCGGGATGTGGATTACAAATTACAGCTGGGGATAGAAAAGGCATATCATAAAGGCAATGTCATGATAATCACTGGGGATTTTACCATGAAAGTGGATTGGGAAAACCAGGTCAGGACTGGATCTCAAGACAGAGAATTTGTAGAATGTCTAAATGATGGCTTTTTAGATTAGCTTGTTGTTGAGCCCACTAATGGATCGGCTGTGCTGGATTGGGTGTTGTGCAATGATCCAGAGGTGATAAGAGAGCTTAAGGTTAAGGAACCCTAATGGAACGGTGATCACAATATGATTGAGCTCACATTGAAATTTGAGAGGGAAAAAATAAAATCTAATGCATCGGTATTTCAGTGGAATAAAGGAAATTACAATGGCATGAGAAGGGAACTGGCCAAAGTTGATGGGACAGGGACATTTGTAGGAAAGATAGCAGAGCAGCAATGGTTGGAGTTTCTGTGAAAAATGAGGGATGTGCAATATTCACGTCGAACCTTGAAGTGAATAGGCAACAGCAGTAAAAGACCATGAACACATACTTTGTAACCACTTTATTTGGTACAGCAAGTACCTCATAATATGGCCACTGAGTGTATGAATCAAAAATGACCTGAAGACGGGCCCTGGCCCAAAATATCAACTGCTTGTTTCTTTCCATGGAAGCTGCCTGACTCCCTGGTGAGTTCCTCCAGCATTTTGTGTGTGTTGCACTCATTCACAGTTGATCAAAGAAATATAATAGAGTCAATGAAAAACTACACTCAAAGACTGATAAGCAACTAATGTGCAAAATAAGATAAACTGCACATACAATATAAAATACTGAGAATGTGAGTTGTAGAATGTGAGAAAGTGAGTCCATAGGTTATGGGATCAGTTCAGATTTGTGGTGAATGAGCTTATTAACTTCAGAAGCCTGTTAGCTGAAGGGTAATAACTGTTCTTTAACCTGGTGTTGTGGGACCAAAGTCTCTTGGACCTCTTGCCCGATGGTAGTAGAGAAAAAAGAGCATGGCCTGGAAGATCTGGATCTTTGATAATGGATGCCACTTTCTTGTGGCAGCACTTCTTATAGATATGCTCAATGGTGAGGAGGGCTTTGCTGGTGATGGACTGGGCTGTAATTTTGTAGAAACACTTCATTGAGTTTGAAGGATTTTGTATTAATAAGGGTATCAAGGTTCAAGAGAAAGGATGGTTGAGAAGGATAATAAATCACCCACAATGGAATAGCAGATAAGACTTGATGGACCGAATGGCCTTATTCTGCTCCAATGTCTTATGGTCCAAAATTATATTGATCTAAATATACTGGCACCATTAATAGAACCTATTCATGCACGTTCCCACCAGGAAAACAGATTGACAAAATCGATAATGGATGCCACTTTCACACAATGCTCCCATTCGTAGATCTGGCACTTAACTAATTTAAAAGAAATAACTGGCACGGTTTTTAAAGGGTGAGATCTGAGCGCTAAGAGCTAAGAAAATAGATGCAATAGAAGCATTTGTTTCTTTAATTATTTTGATATGGTATGCATGAAATCTAGTTCAATTTTTTTCACTAAAAGTTCAGCAGTTCATGAAAAAGTTGCACAGCAGACTTTAGAGCAGTACATTCAAGTAACTGATAGCTGGATTATATTCAGTTACTTCTGTAAATAATATCACAGTATGAAGGCAAAATTATAACAGTTTAGGCTTAAACTGTTGAGTGCATTTCTGCTGTCTGTATTTAATATTTCAATAACATTTGAGAAATATTGTGAATATATTGTTTTATTAAGCATTCTTTGTAGCTTACATAATTCATTAAGAGTTATATGTAAGAGTATGTGAATGGCATGCATTTTTATGCCACTACATTATTGCATGCATCTTCCTAAAGTAAAGAACGAAGAAGGCACATTTATCCCTGGGCTCCCGTGTATTTCTTTTGATCAGTTTCCTGAGTTGCTGAAGCATAACAGTGACAAGTCAGTCTCAAATGAACCCGAGATGACTACCCACCTGTTGTAGTGCAGCACGTTTATTTCATCAAAAGGGAGAGAGGGAGGCGTTTAAGTTTAAAAAAAAATGTAGTGTATTTTTTATTTTGGAAGGAGGATAAAGATGGTCAAGTTTAAACAAAAGACAGAAAAAGCATGAAATTCACGGGTTCATAAAGAGCGAGCACTGGATGATAATGTTTTAAAAAAAGCAGAAATGTGTGGCTACATTGGAAATATAAAGACATTAGATTGCACAACACATAATTGAGCAGATTAAGCAATATTTTGAAAAAGTGAGATGGCCAGTGCAAAACGAGTGCTGGTTTTTCTGCGGGTTGTAGCTGGAAAAGCATACAATTTGCTTGGAAGTTTGACTGTCCCAACCCAACCAGTGCTTTGTTGATATCATGAAAGCAATGCAGGAACACTCTGAATGAAAACTATTGTTGATTGCAGAATACTTCAGGTTTCATAAGTGGCATCAAAAGTAAGAGGAGCCCATTTTAGTGTATATGGCTGAATTGTAGACATTGTCTGATCTATGTCAGCTTTGTGATGGGCTTAGTGATGCAGAGAGATTGTTTAGTTTATGGAATACAAAGAAAAATTCAAAAACAGCTGGAGAACATCGTACATTTATAAGAGCAGTTGAAATCACTGTATCAAAGGAAACAGCAGCCAGAAACACAATGGAGTTGCAGTCAAGAACTAAAATGAGCACGAACAAAATGGCAATATTAAATAAAAACCTGCCTGGTCAAACAAATTGTGTTACCATAATGGCAGGGGCTTACATACACCAGACTAATGCAGATTTAAAGGCAAAACTTGCAAAAAATGCAACAAAGTAGGACACATACAAACTGTAAAAATAAATGAACTGCACAGAGAAAGGAAAAAGATAAAATGTCAAGTTACAGTTGCAAAAGCATATCAAGTGTGAAATAGTGATTAATGAAAATGCCACATCCAAGTTTTGCAAAACTCATCTGGTTCCTTGTAGTATCCTTGATAAAGTAGCCTGAGTGGAGGCTGAAGGAATTCTTTCCAAGGTTGAGTGGAGCCATGGCAATATCAGTGCTCCCAGTAGCCTAGAAGATAGGGCCTGTCAGGATCTCTGGTGATTTTAAGGTCAGCATCAATCCAGCACTGAAACAACACACTACGAGCAATATCAGCAGAACACACTAAACTAACCCTGAACCAGAAGATTGTTACTTTTCTTGCATATTGCAAAAAGCCAACAACCAATGACTCATCAGCTACACTGTTCTTAGGTTGTCCCTTGCACTCAAGCTTGGATCTGCTCAAACCCAATATCAAAAGGAGTATGCAGGGCAAACATCAGAGACAAATTGAGGACTCCTCGAACAAGGAGGTTTGATGCTTCATTCCTGGGGAAGGGCTAGAGGTGATCAAAAGTGGGCACTTGGAAAAATTAAGGACAGAACTGGACCACCTTTCTGCGCAGTGGAGATAGTATCTGGAGATGACGCATTGATCAGTTTGAGGAGAACAGAGTCAATTGTTAGTGAAGAAAGTTGTCCAAAGTGGTCAGAACCACTTCTTGCAGTCCCAGAATCAACTCCTATAGCCGCATTGGAGGACGCCCCAGAACCCAAGTTTGTTTCACAGCCTGCTAAGTCTCATCTGCCTATCAATGTATTTAATATTTCAGTAATATTTGAGTAATCTTGTGAATATATTGCTTAATTAAGCATTCTTTGTTCTTTACATAATTCAATATGGGTTATTTGTAAAAGTCTGTGAATGGCATACGTCATTACACCATCACATTGTAAGTGCATGCTTCACCGAAATAAAAACGAAGAATAGACATGTTATCCCCAGCACTATGTTTTTCATTCAATTAGTTTTATGTTTTGGAGATACAAAACATAACACTATGCTATTATCACCAGAACTACTTTGAAATTTTTAGTGTAAAAAGATAGTTTAATATAGGATAGTAACTACAGTATGCTTGTTTATTAAATATAAATTATAGCTGCACATGAGATAATGTCTGTACATATAATTCAACATAGATGTGTAGTTTAACACGCTCAGGGTGCCTCTTAAAAATACTCATTAAAATGATTGACACCTCTAGTCTCAACCAACTATTATAGATTCGACCATTATAAGAATATTACTCAGCTAATACAACCTAAGGTGACTTTCATCCATACAGCAAAAAATAGGCCAGGCTTATAGCTGCAAGGAGCATGTGCATGTGATACCTCATGGAGAGGTACCTTATAGAAGGAGACCTTGGACATAATTAACAAAGCATAATTAATATATAGAGAGTTTCCCCAATATTTATTTTAAGGAGCATCATTACTTTTTGAGCAAAGCCCTTGGAGCTTACAAAAAATAACATGATACTAATAGGCTGGGTAGAGTGAGTAGTGTGATCACATGAGTATGATGCCCTCCTAAGGGGCTGCCTATTGGTGAGTCCTCTGTTGGCTTTAGAGGCCAATCGAGGATCCACATATTTTAACTTAGTGTGGTCAAGACCTGCCATAGGGAATCCCAGTTGTGTATAGAATAGACAGCAGGCTTTTCAACCTCTAACCAGTTCGCAGCCAAGAACAAGGTTAGTGCCACTTTTATGATGGAGCTTCAATATGCAGGTGACAACACCATCACAGTACTCTTAAGAGGACCTCCAATGTATCCTGAATATCTTTGCCAAGGCATATAGGGCCTTGGGCCTTGTCTTGAATAAGCCAGGTAAAGAGACAGTTTAAATATGATTACAAAATGGGCTCAGACACCAAACAAAAATTAATCAGAAGCCCAAATTGATTGGAAGGGAACACTAGCAGGGATGATGGCAGAGCAGCATTGGCTGGAGTTTCTGGGAGCAATTTTGAAGGAATAGGATAGATACATCACATTAAAAAAGAAGTATTCTAAAGGAAGATTGGCACAAGTGTGGCTGACAAGAGAAGTCAAAGCCAACATAAAAGGAGAGGGCATATAATAGAGCAAGAATTAGTGGGAAATTAGATTACTTTTCAAAACCAGCAGAAGACAACTAAAAAAGTCATAAAGAAGGAAAAGATGGAATACACAGATAAGCTAGCCAGTAATATGAATGAGGATTCCAAAATATTCTTCAGTGTAAAAGAAAGGTGAAGAGTAGATATTGGACTGCTGGAAAATGAAGCTGGACATATAGTAATGGGGGACAAGGAAATGGTAGATGAACTGAATAAGTATTTTGCATCAGTTATCACTGTGGAAGACACTAGCAGTATGTCCAAAGTTCAAGAGTGTCAGGGGGCAGAAGTGAATGAATTAGCCATTACTAGGTAGAAGGTGCTTGGGAAACTGAAAGATAAATCACTAAAATTAGAAGTTAGATAAATCACTTGGACCAGATGGTGTACACCCCAGGCTTCAAATAGAGGTGGATGAAGAGATTGTGGAGGCATAAGTAATGGTGGTGAATATTGGTAGCTTGTGTTGAAGTGTTTGATGTGCTCTCTGAGCTTGGCGATTAGCTTGCAGACATTTCATCACTGTCGAGGTGACATCCTCGGTATGCAGTTGTTGGTGTCTCTCTCTGGGTGTTCTTGTGTTCACATAGACCCCAATTTGCTTGCCTCAGTCCTGATTGGCTACCCTTTCAGTTGACCATCGAATTCTATTGGCTCATGTTTCTTTGGCTCTTAGAGGTTCGTAGATGGTGTCTATTTTGATATATTTGTTTCCAGAGTTATCAGAAGAGAACTACACTACTAAAAATTCTCATGCCTACTTTGAGTTTGCCTGTGTCAGAAACTCCACAGATCCCAGTTAAAGTAGTGTCCTCCTGGTCTTCATGTGCCAAGATCAGCGACAGTGGATCTTGACTCCGTATCGCCAGATCATGTTCCCATAAATGAGTTGGGAGTTTACGTTCTTGTTGCAGTTCTTGTTGCAGTCTCCACAGGTGATCCTGTGCACTGTGTTGCTTTTGTTGGCAAATGTGAAGCAGGCACAAGAATTTTTAAAAGCATGGTTTTCTTCTGATAATTCTGTAAACAAACATATCGAAATAGGTGCCATCTACGAACCCCCAAGAGCCAGAGAAAAGCAAGCCATTTGAGCTCAAAGGTCAACTGAAGGGATAGCCAATCAGGACAGGGCCAAGCAAATGAGGGTCTATATAAATGCAAGCACTTCCAGAGAGACACATCAACAACTGTACTCTGAGGATGTCACCATGACTGGTGAAGAAACATCTGCAAGCTAATTGCCAAGCTCGACGAACACCACAGGATCAAATCTATTAGTAATTATTTTTCAAGAATCAATCAATTCTGGCATGGTTCTGGAGGTGTGGAAAATTGCAAATGGCACTCTACTCTTCAAGAAAGGAGAGAGGCATAAGAAAGAAAATTATAGGCCAGTTAGTCTGACATCAGTAGCTGGGGAAATGTTGGAGTTGATAGTTAAGAATGGGGTTTCAGGGTACTTGGAGGCACATGATAAAAAAGGCTGAAGTCAGCATGGTTTCCTTAAGGGAAAATCTTTCCTGTCAAATCTGTTGGAATTCTTTGAAGAAATAGGAAGCAAGATAGACAAAGGAGAATCGATGGATGTTGTGTACTTGGATTTTCTCTCAACTTAGCTAGAGCATAAGCTGAGATTTGCATGCTCTAAACTCTAGTGGGGTGCTGAGGGAAAATATGACCTAGGTAACAGCTGAGATGTCAACATGTATCAGTGAGTTATCATCTGAGAAGGATGGCTTTGAAGAACGATGGAAGAACGTGAAAGAAATTGATTAACATATAATTAACTGGATTACTGATGGCTGGGAACAAAGCAGGGGAAGGGAACTAAAAGGGGAACAGATAGCACTGTAACATAGCAGTAAGTGCAATCACTTTTTAGGTTAAGATTAAAGAGTAGTGGGCATGCTATGTTGGTGCTGTAAGTGCATCAACACTTGCCGGCTGCCTTTAGCACACGGATGGACTATGTTGGTGGTTGGTGCAAAACAAAGAATCTCACTGTATGTTTTGATATTTTGATGTGTATGTGGCAAATACAGCTCATCTTTCTAAATGTAAATGTTCAGTTAGTAACAGATATAGTTATTCAAATTAGTCTTGGTTAAATAAGGAAACGTTTCACTGGCAATATGAGCACACAATAGGAAATATCTTTTTTTGATGCCATCAATAAGTGAGCTCAATATGTAATGATGCACTACAAGATCTGCTGAGACCATTGCTGTGGTATTGTTCCAAAGGTTGTTTGGGTTCACAGCTGAACAGTGACACCACATGATTGAGAGGTGATGATGGCACCACCAGTCAATTATATCCACCATTGGATTATATTTGTAGGGGCAGGAAATGAAGTGGTCTTCTCAGCCTCACAAAGCTGAAACGATTACAAAAAGGGTAGTTTTAAATTGAGCTTATTAATGGCTTCTTAAAGATTGCTGGCTCAGACATTTCATGTCAGGACCAGAATGTGTGCTAAATGCACTAAAGCCTCTTAGAACTTTGATTAAAGTACATGGAGAAGGCTTCAGCCTGAAACCAGTGGGGAGCACCATCTGCATTTTGTATACACTAGAGGCCCTGCAGACGCTGGAGATCCAGAGCAACACACAGATTTGCTAGAGGTCAGGCATCATCTACGGAGGGGAATAGCTGGTCGGCATTACGGGCTAAGACCCTTCATCAGGAAGCTGCATTCTGCAACCTGTTTGTAATGAGCTCATCTGGGTCTTGGGTGACTTTTAAGGGCAGACCCTTTTTTTCTGAATTACTTATTTACCTGGCACTTCATTTTCCAAGAGAAAGAAGATACTGATCACTTTATAACATGGGCAGAGAATGCCAGATGGAACTTGATCTTGGTAGGTGTAAAGCAATGCACTTTGAAGGGACCAATAACAGTAGAAATTACACAATGAATGGTACTGCCTACAGAGTATTGATGAAGAAAAAGAGAGAGGGGACTCAATGTTTCAAAAGTAAATTTATTATCAAAGTACTGTATGTCACCATATGCTATCCTGAGATTCATTTTCTTGCACGCATTCACAAGAAAATAAAAAAAATAGAATTTATGAAAAACTACATATAAACTGAAAACTACCTATAGACTGAAAAACACGCAATGTGCAAAAGAAGAAAAATCATGTAAATAATAAAAATAAATAAACAAATAATACTGAGGACATGAGTTGTAGAGTCCTTGAAAGTGAGCCCATAGGTTGTATAGAAAATTCAGCATTGAGGTGAGTGAACTTATCCACGAGCCTGACAGGTGTGGGGTAATAACTGTTCCTGAACCAGGTGAGACCTAAGACTCGTGTACCTCCTATCAAAGGGTAGTAGTGAGAAAAAAGCATGGCCTGGATAGTGAGACTCTCCGAAGGTGGACGGACGTTGCTTTTTTTGGGCAGCGTTCCTTGTAGATGTGCTCAATGGTGGGGAGGGCTTTTTCTCTGATGGACTGGGCTGTGTCCATCACTTTCTGTAGACTTTCCTGTCATTGCAATTGGTGTTTCCATACCAGGCCATGATGCAAATGGTTAGGTACTCTTTACTGTGCATCTAAAGACGTTTCAGATGAAATGCAGAATCTTCATAAACTTCTTTAAAAAGTAGGGGTACTGCTGCACCGGCTTTGTGATGATACTTATGTGTTGGTCCAAGGACAGATCCTCTGATATCATAATGCATTCTTTGTGCATGTCCAGAGAGTCCTAGGCTTGAAACTGGCAGCAGAGATGATGAAGATGACAAACAGAATTATTCATCTAATTAGCCAAGGCCAAGAATAGTAAGAGCATAGACTTTATGGTTCATCTTGTAAATCATCTGCAACTGGAACACCGTGTACAATTCTGGTTGACACACGATAGGAAGTACATGATAGAACTAGAGAGGGTGCATGCAGTGTAGAATGACTGGAACATTGTCCTGGATGGAGCCTTTCTGTTATGAGAAAATATTAGATAGGTTGGATCTGTTTTCAGTGAAGTGAGGAGGCCTAGAGACATTTCATGTGCTTGATAAAGGTACATAAAATTAGAAGAGGCATAGGTAGAATCAATGGTAAGATTTTTTCCCCTTAGCAAAGATGTGTAATGGAGGAACGATAAATGGGTGTGTGGAATGCCCTGCCAGGGGTGGTGGTAGAGGTTGATATATTAGGGACAATTTAGAAATAGGCACTTGAATGACGGAAAAGTGGAGGGAGGGGTTGGATTGATCTTAGAGTAGGTTAAAAGGTTGGTGCAATATCATGGGCCAAAGGGTTAGGCTGTATTATGCTACAAGTTCTATCTTCCATGTTCATGTTAAAACTAGAAGATATAGGCTTAAGGTAAGGGGGAAAGGTTTAGTAGAGATCAAAGGAAAAACTATTTCACCTCAGTGTTAGTTGGAGCTTGAAACACATTGGGCAATGAAGGCAAATATTATTATAGCATTTAAAAAGTGTTTAGGTATCTTCTAAACACTTAAAACAGTTTGTTGTCTTCTGCACTCTGATTGAATGCCCTAGTTGGGCGATGTATCATTGATTCTATTATAGTTACTATTTTATAGATTTGTTGAATATGCCCATAAGAAAAGGAATCTCACGGCTGTATATGGTGACATATTTGTACTCTGATAATAAAATTTACTTTGAACTTTGAACTTGGAGATGAGCAGCTGAACTGCCAACTCATAGGATATGGACCAAATGTTGGCAAATAGCATTAGTACAGATAGGCAGGTACTTGATGATCTGTGCTGACATGGTAGTCTTGTGGAATTGTTTGTGTTGTATGACCCGTAAGACCATAAAATACAGGAGCAGAAGTAGGCCATTCAGCCCATCGAGTCTGCTTCACCATTCAATCATGGGCTGATCCAATTCTGCCAGTCATCCCCACTCCCTTGCCTTCTCCCCATACCCTGTGATGCCCTGGCTAATCAAGAACCTATCTATCTCTGCCTTAAGTACACCCAATGACTTGGATCCACAGCCGCTTGTGGCAACAAGTTCCACAGATTTACCACCCTCTGACTAAAATAATTTTCCCACATCTCTGTTCTAAATGGACGTCCTTCAATCCTGAAGTCATGCCCTCTTGTCCTAGACTCTGCTACCACAGGAAATAACTTTGCCATATCTAATCTGTTCAGGCCTTTTAACATTCAGAGTATTTCTGTGAGATCTCCCCTTATTCTCCTGAACTCCAGGGAATACAGCCCAAGAGCTTCCAGACGTTCCTCATATGGTGACCCTTTCATTCCTGGGATTATTTTTGTGAATCCTCTCTGAACCCTCTCCAATGTCAGTATATCCATGAGATACCCCATAAGAAACAGTGAGTTGGCCAGATGAACATTTTCTGACATGTAACTTATCTCTTTGAAACTTCTAATCTTTAAATGTCCAACACAAACAGAAAATATCTTTTGTTGCTTTCCTATTATATTTCAGATCTACAAGCTGATCTCTATTGAGCTAATTTTTCACTCAGATTCATATTTTAGTAATTCTTCCGTGCAGTTTGGCACAGACTAATTTATAATAAAGAAAGGAACTTTACTGATTATATTAGAAATAACTTCTCTGCGTCATGTGCTTCAGTGGATTTAACAACCTGGAGCAAAGTGGAATGAATATGTCAGGTCTGATCTTGCAAAGGCAATAGATACCTTAAAATAGCATTGCTATCTACAACCCTGTACAGAGTCCAACTTCCATCATTTTTGTTGACTGTTAAAACCTTAAGAAAAATAGGAGCAGAATTAGGCAATTCAGCTCATTGAGTCTGCTCCGCTACTCCTTCATGGCTGATTTATTATCCTTCTCAACCCCTTATTCCTGCTTTCTCCCCGTAACCTTTGGTACCCTTACTAATCAAGAACTTATCAACCTGTGCTTTAAATATACCCAGTGACTTGGCCTGCACAGCTGTCTGTAGCAATGAATTCACCACCCTCTGGCTAAAGAAATCCCTCCTCACCTCTGTACTAAAGGGACACCCTTGTATTCTGAGGCTGTGCCCTCCGGACTTAAACTACTTCACAATGGGAAACGTTCTCTCCACATTCACTCCTTCAGTGAAATCTTGAGATTCTTTACAAGACTGTCCAAATTGGAATGAATCTAACAAGAGACCCATTTCTGAATAAAAAATAAATTATGTAACACCGAAAGGACTAAAAGACCATTACTAGAGGTCAATAGACCACCCATGTTCCATCCAATCAACACTGATGTGGGGTGGGGGTTAAGTCACCACATTTTGGACAAGCACCTAAGTTTTACATTCACTCCACTGTGCTTACATTCATAAGAGATTGAATAGAAACAAGGTAAACAGAACTGGCAGTTTACTTACAGTTCTGTCCACAATGGTTGGAAAAGCAGTAATTACTTCTGAGTACAATGAGTTTTTGTTTACTCTTCTGCCTAATGCATTTTCAGCTATGTTTAATCATTTGTCTCATATTAATGAAAATAATAGCTAGTGGAAGATAAACAAAAATCCTGCACGAATGTCAGAGTGTAGGTGGCAGTCCAAGAATGGATCGGTTTTTTTATTCTTTCAAGCGAATTTGATAAGAGTCACCGAGTCATAGTGCAACACAACACAGAAACAGGCCCCTCAGCCCATCTAGTCCGTGACAACCTATTATTCTGCCTGGTTGTATCAACCCCCACTTAGGCTCATCCTTCCCATCCATGCAATTATAAAAATTTCTCTTAAATGTTAAAATCAAACCAACTTCCACCACTTCCACTGGCAGCTTGTTCCACTTTCACACCACCCTATCGGCAAAAAATTTGCTCTTTAATTTCTCTTGTTTATTTCCACTTAAACTATGACCCCTAATCTTCATGTCATCTGCAAATTTTCTGATCCAGTTTACTGCATTAACATCCAGATCACTGATATAGATGGCAAGCAACAACTGACACAGCACCAATCCTGTGGGACACCACTAGTCATAGACCTCCAGTCAGCGAGGCAACCATCTACTACCGCTCTCTGGCTTCTCCCATGAAAACAATATTGAATCCAATTTACTACTTCATCTTGAAAGCCAAGCAATTGAACCTTCTTGATCAACCGCCCATGCTGGACGTTGTCAAAGGCCTTGCTAAAGTCCATGTAGACAACATTCACTGTCTTTCCTTCATTAACTTCCTTGGAACCTCCTTGAAAAATACTGTAAGTTTAGTTAGGTACACCCTGCCACGCACAAAACCATGTTGACTACATGCAGTCAGGCACTGAATATCCAGATTCTTATATATCCTGTTCCTCAGACTGTCTTCCAGTAACTTACCCACTACTGACATCAGGCTTACCAACCTATAATTAACTGGCTTGTTCTTAGAGCCTTTCTTGAACAACAGCACAACATAGTTGTCCTCCAGTCCTCTGACACCTCACTCATGGCCCACGCAGTTTCTGTACTAGCCTCCCATAAGGTCCAAGGGGACACCTTATTAGGCACTGGGGACTTATCCACTGCAGTTTGTCTCTAGACAGCAACCACCTTCTTTTCTGCAATATTGATACAGCCTGCGGTTTCACTACTAATTCTATAGACTTCATGTTGGTCTCCCAAGTAAATACAAATGCAAAAAATTCACTTTAAAACCTTTTCCACATCTTTTGGCTCCATACATTGATGACCAGGCTGATCTTCAAGTGGACTGAGTATGTGCCTTGCTATCCTTTTGCACTTAACATATCTGTAGAGGCCCTTGGGATTCGCCTTCACCTTGTCTGCAAGAGCAACCTCATGCCTTCTCATAGCCCTCTAAAAAGATCTCTTACAATTCTTGTACTCCTCAAGTACCTCATTTGTTCTTTGTTGTCTATACCTGTTATGCACCTCCGTTTTCTTTAACAGTGCCTCAATATCCTTTGAAAAACAAGGTTCCATAAACCCATTAGCCCTTTTCTTTTACTTTATAATGAATATACAAACTCTGTACTTCCAACGTTCCACCTTTGAGGGCCTCCCACTTACCAAGCATCCCTTTGCCAGAAAACAATCTATCCCAATCCACATCTGCCAGATCCTTTCTGATGCCATTAAAATTGGCCTTTCTCCAATTTAGGATCACAACCCTGGGACCTTTCTTATCCTTCTTTAAATTATTTTGAAACTAATGGAATTATGATCACTAGATCCAATATCTTTCCTTACACACTCCTACCTGATTATTTCATTCCCTAATAAGAAATCTAGTATCACACTCTCTCCATTTGGGATCTGTTTATATTAAGGAAACAATCTTGACAAAGTCCCAGTCAGTATGGGAGTCCCAGTCAATATGAGGAAAGTTAAACTCACATATTATCACAAGCTTGTTTTTCTTGCAATTGTCTGCTACCTCTGCAAATTTGTTTCTCTAAATCCCGCTGACTATTGGGAGATTTATAATACAATCCCATTAATGTGGCTATCCCTTTCTTTGTAGATGAGCCCTTCAGTCTGTCCTGTTTGAGCACTGCTGTGACATTTTCCTTGATGAGTAATGCCACCCTTCCCTCTTTAATCCCTCCTACTCTATCATGCCTAAAGCAGCGGAACCCAGAACACTCAGCTGCCAGTTCGGCCCCTCTGGTAACCAAGTTCCAATAATGGCTACAATATCATAATCCCAAGTGCTGTTCCATGCACTAGGATCATCTGCCTTACCTACAATACTCCTGTATAAAATAGACATAAGTCAGAACAGTAGTCCCACCATGACAGACTTTTCAGTTCCTGTCTTTGTATGTAGGTTTAACATCTAGTTTCCTCACAACCACACCACTATCTGATCTGGCACTCTGTTCTCATCCCCCTGTAACTCAGCTTTCAACCCTTGGAGCAGCACTAGCAAATTTTCTTTCATATATGAATTATTGAATTTTCTTTTCACTCGATTAAAATATTACATTACTGAGTAAATATATTCTCCATATTCAATCCCTTCTGTTAATTTTCTGTTACTACAATAACTAAACAATCAAATCTTCATGCCTAACTAATATAAGAAAATAGGTTACTAAACCTCTTAAGCCTGCCCAACCAATCAATGTGTCCACGGCTGATCTACAACAGGCTCATCTCCACTCATCAGTACTAGTTGCCCAGTAGCCTCAATTCCTTTATCTTTCAAAAGTTTTATCTATTTCCTCTTTAAATAACTCGAAAGATCTAGTCTCCACAACCCAATTCAAGGGAGTCACCTTCCTCTGTCAGGAAAAGTTCCTATCCACTTCAGTGTTAAATGACCACCCTCTAATCATGTAACGATGTTCCCTCATTTGAGATTCTCACACGGTAGAAACATATACCCTACCATACTCCTTTTAGGTCAGGTCTCGATAATCTCACTCCTTTATTCTTCTAAATCCAAAGAATACTGATCCAAATTCTTTAATCATCCATGATTAAATCCTCTTATGGCAGGAATTAGCTTAGTGAGCCTTTGTGGATTGCCTCCAATGTCAGTGAGACCCTTCTTTAGCAAAAGACGAAAGTTTTCAGTCTGAAATGCATTCTTTCCATTTTCACCTACGAGAAAGACACTGTGCAACTCCCTTCCACAAAAGGCACTCACCAGATGAGCTTATCAATTTAAAGTTCACACAAGTATTTATATAGTTTTATAATATATTCTACCTGCCCTTCTTTTGTCCAGTTGTTTTGCTTGTATCCACATACACTTGAAGCTATTTTACATCCTCTTCTGTATTCAGAAGCTCTGCTTGTTCAGTATCATAAGTGTACTTGGAAATATGGCATTTAGTTATTTTAACTAATACATGAATATAGGTTGAGAACAGCAGGGCCCCAAGCATAGATACCCCAAGCACCTCAAAGTCACATTCTGCGAATGGTATGTTCCCATTGTTTGTCCATGTTTCTATATTACTCCCAAATACAGGTGCACTAACTTCATTGACTAAGCTCTTGTCTAAAGCTTTATTGAAAAGCCTTACAAAAAACCAAATACATCACATCCCCTGGTTCTATTTTCCTAGATATAACCTCAAAAAGTGGAAGCAGACTAGTTGAGCATGATACTATCATTCTTTTCAGGACATTCTGCTATTCTATTCCGCTTCCCAAGAATTTATTACATTCTGTCTTTGTCTTCCTTTCTCAGCCATGGTTACCTCATCCTCCCTTTAGAATAGTTGTTCTACATTGGGACATATCTTTCCTGTGCCTTCCAAATTGCCCCTAGAAACTCCAGCTATTGTTATTCTATTGCTAGTGTCCCTTTTCAATCAATTTTGGCCAACTCATCTCTCATCAGAATCAGAATCAGGGTTATTATCACCAGCATGTGTCATGAAATTTGTTGACTTGCCTCTGTAGTTCCCTTTACTCCACTGTAATACCAATACATCTGACTTTAATTTCTTCCTCTCAAACTGCAGGGTGAGTTCCATCATATTATGATCACGGTTTCCCTTGAGTTCCTTTACCTTCAGCCCCTGATCAAATTTGGGTCATTATACAACACCCAATCCAGAACTGCGTTTCTCCTAGGTGGGTTTAACTATGAGCTGCTCTAAAAAGCCATTCTGTAGGCATTCTACAAATTCCCTCTCTTGGGATCCAGCACCAACCTAATTTTCACAATCTACCTGCATATTGAAATTTCCCTTGACTATTGTAAAATTGCGCTAATTACACGCCTTTTCTATTTCTCATTGAAAGTTATATCCCACATTCTGGCTGCTGTTCAGGAGCCTGTACATAACTCCCATCTGGATTTTTTTACCCTTGCATTTTCTTAACTCTACCCAAGAAGTTTCAACGCCTTCCAATCCTACGTCACTTTTTTCTAAGGATTTGATTTCATTTTATACCAAC
Source organism: Hypanus sabinus (assembly GCF_030144855.1). NCBI lineage: Eukaryota > Metazoa > Chordata > Chondrichthyes > Myliobatiformes > Dasyatidae > Hypanus > Hypanus sabinus. The sequence goes on from NC_082706.1 coordinate 88,142,932, forward strand.
AGCTGAAACCCACCCCCTCTGCCTATCTGTCTGTCCTTTTGATTCAATGTGTATCCTTAGATGTTGAGCTCCTTACCATGACCTTCTTTCACCCATGACTCAGTGATGCCCACATCATACCTGCCAATCTCTAACTGTGCTATAAGATTACCCACCTTATTTCATATACTGTGTGCATTCAAATGTAACACCTCCAGTCCTATATTTATCACCCTTTTTGATTTTGCCCTCATGTTATGCTTCATTTCATCCCATTGACTGTAATTTTGCCCTATCATCTGCCTGTCTTTCCTCACAGTCTCACTACATACTATATCACCCTGTATACCAACTGCCCCACCCTCAGCTCTATCACTCCGGTTCCCATCCCCCTGCCAAATTATTTAAACCCCCCGAGTCTCCAGCCTCCAGCAGACTTGGGCTTAGGCTTGCAGCTTTCCTCAATCAAACACAACCAACTCTCCTCACATATCTTTAGATCCCAGTTTCACATTGAACTGGAGTACTCTCAAACGCCTTCTAAAATTCAACATTATAATCAGTATTTTTCCCCAATGCCCCTTTAGAACAAGATTACCAATTAATACTTTCTCCTTAAAAAACCTCAATCTAAAATAGCCTTTTCACTCATTGATATCAGATTGAGATTTAGATCCAGAGCTATTTATCACACGTGCATCAGAACATACAGTGAATGCATCATAGAAACATAGAAAATAGGTGCAGGAGTAGGCCATTTGGCCCTTCAAGCCTGCACTGCCATTCAGTATGATCATGGCTGATCGTCCAACTCAGATCCCTGTACCTGTTTTCTCTCCATACCCCCTGATCCCTTTAGCCACAAGGGCCATATCTAACTTCCTCTTAAATATAGCCAATGAACCGGCCTCAACTGTTTCCTGTGGCAGAGAATTCTACAGATTCACCACTCTCTGTGTGAAGAAGTTTTTCCTCATCTTGGTCCTAAAAGGCTTCCCCTTTATCCTTAAACTGTGATCCCTCGTTCTGGTCTTCCCCAACATCGGAACCAATCTTCCTGCATCTAGCCTGTCCAATCCCTTTAGAATTTTATACGTTTCAATAAGATCCCCCCCTCAATCTTCTAAATTCCAGTGAGTATAAGCCTAGTCGATCCAGTCTTTCTTCATATGAAAGTCCTGCTATCCCAGGAATCGTTTGCATTAACAGCCAACATAACAGGTCTGACAGAGAAAATAAGTTTAAGCACAATGCTAGAACTTAGATTGTTTATCAGTCTGTGTATAGTTTTCATAAATTCCACTGTATTTCTTTATTTTCTTGTAAACATTTGCAATAAAATGAATCTCAAGTAGTATTTAGTGACATATATGTTCTTTGATGACTTTGAATTTGACAACCTAAGGATGTGCTGGGACAACAGAGTATGCTCTCTTGTGCCAACGGAGTATGCTCACAGTGTCTAGCAGAACAACGCAAACAGCAGCAACAACAATAAAACAAAACAAAGCAAAACTCAATGCATAAAAGCATGAAGATATTGTCAAGAGGTTCAACTGTTGTTCAGACCAAACATCAGAACGGGGAAGAAATGTGATCCAGGTGACTTTGACCGTGGAATGATTGCTGGAGCCAGATGGAATGGTTTGAGTATCTCAAAAATTACTGATCACCTGGGATTTTCACACGCACAGTCTCTAGAGTTTATAGAGAATGGCACAAGAAGCAAAAAGCATCCAGTGAGTGGCACTTCTGTGGGCGAAAATGACTTTTAATGAGAGGGCAGAGGAGGATGGCCAGAGTGGTTGAAGCTGACAGGGAGGCAGTCGTAACTCAGAAGACTACACATTACAACAATGATGTGCAGAAGAGCATGAACATACTCTTCGTTGTCACTTTATTAGATACAGGAGGTATCTGATAGTGTGGCCACTGAGTGTTCATGCTTACTGTGTAAGGAGGATTCATTACAAATTCAGTCACGCCTATGGTGCCAGAGAAAGCCTTGAGGGGATTCTCCCTATTAAATCTAATGATGAACATCAAATGAGAGCTACGTTTGTCACACAAAGGGTTTCAGTTGTATGAGAATACTTATAATCAATGACATGAAATCAATACCTCTAATGTTAGCATTTTTGATCTTGTGTTGAAAGCGGCAGAGAATTATCTCTGGTGTCCTGACTAATATTTCCTCCAAAATAAGCTCCACTGTTTGTGACAAATTTCCATAAGCAAATTATCCACTACATCTCCTACATTACCGGAGTAACTACTTTTCAACGCTGCTGTATTGCTGAGTCCTTGAGTTCATAAACGACAGATGATTAATATAATAATTATTATTTTTTCTTTTGTTGATCTGAGGTGTAGGAAACTGTCCCGACAAAATTTGAACACTGCTGCTAGACAGTTAACCAAAAACCAGGATGAGGGAACATATTACTCCCATACATAAGAAAGTCTGCAGATAATGGAAATCTAAAGCAACACTTCCAGCTCCATCTGTCTCAAAAAGTGGGATTTCCCAGTGGCCACCCATTTCAATTCTACTTCCCATTTCCATTCTGACACGTCAGTCCACCCTCAGGAGGAGCAACACCTTGCATTCCATCTGGGTAGCCTCCAACCTGATGCCATGAACACTGATATTTTGAACTTCTCAGTGGATTGTTACCTTGTCGTGGTAGAGAAGCTTGTGTGGTCCTGAGATCCCGAGAGCGATGCTGTCTAGAGCTATGCTCCTGGTAGGGTCACCCATGGTGGTAAGGTCGAGACTGAGGTCTCTGACAAAGAACAATCCAACCAAGACCTTAATGGTGGAACAGGACAAAGTTACTTTGATTTCAATGGCTGTGAAGGTGGATGAGCGCTGCAACAAGTCCATCAGCTCCAATTGTCGTGGTTTCCATGCCATTGGAATCAGTTGGTTGATTTGTGAAGTATCATGTGCTTCTTGGAGTGCAACATCAAGTACACATTAAACAAATACACACACAAGTGCCTTCGCTCTATGGGCTACTTCTGATCAATGGAACGAAGACCCATCATCCTCGACCTCGAGGAATAGCCATGGTATTTTAAGCTTCTGGTAATTACCCTTCACCATTCCCCATTCATGTTTCACTCTCACATATTCTCTTCTTACCTTCCCATCACCTCCCTCTGGTGCTGCTCTTCCTTCCCTTTCTTCCATGGTCTTTTTGTCCTCTCCTTTCAGATTTCCACTTTTCCAGCCCTTATCTCTTCCTCCAATCAAGTTCCCAGTTCTTTACTTTACTCCCTCCCCCTCCCAGTTTTGCCTATCACCTGTCACTTTGTACCTCTTCCTCCCCTCCCCTCACCTCCTTATTCTGACTTCTTCCTCCTTTCTTTTCAGTTCTAATGAAGAGTCTCAGTCCAAAATGTCGACTGTTTACTCTTTTCCATAGATGCTGTCTGACCTGCTGAGTTCCTCCAGCAGTTTATATACATCATTCCCATACTTGTAACTCTGCATTGGCTTCCTGTGTCTTTCAGAATTGATTTTAAAGTCCTCTTACTTGTTTTTAAAGCTCTTAGTAGTCAGGGACCAGAATACATTACAGAATAATTTCGTTTTATAATCCTGCTCGAGCTCTCAGGTCATTTCACATCAGTCTCTTAAATTTAAACAATCTCCCTGAAAAGTTAATTGGCAGGTGAGCTCTTTTTGAACTACACTCTTCAACTCTGGAATTGAATACCTAAAACTGTAAGGGATGCAGACCAAATTGACACTTGTAAATGCCAACTCAAAATCTATTTATTTCACTTTGCTTTTAACTAACATTTTTTTTGTCTTTTATTTTCCTGTTGATTTTTATTTTTGTTTTGTTTTTGTGTTTGTACATTTATCCCATTGTAAAACACCTTGAACTACATTGTCTCTAAATAAAGTTATTTGTATTATTATTATCGATTTACTGTAATATTTTACTGTAAGTACTTCATGTCAGCTCCATGCTATTATGAGAAGAACTCTGAGGGGAATTAACTATGGCATTTTTCTGTAGTTTCTAATTTATTTTGCTTCTGTATATATCTACATTTCACTACAAAGGGCAGGGATTTTAAGTGTGGGCTTTTTGAAGGATTGACAATATATTTTGAAAACTGAAAGGACAATATTTGGGGGTGTTCTGGTTTATGCAAATATTAATAAACCAGATCCAGCATCAAATGAAATATGCAGCAGCATATCTTCAAATGAAAACTTAAAAGTAGTGGTTATGTCAACATTTCTGCACAAGATCCTTTTATCTTTAGAGTGCTTTTTACTCTGTTGTGTCTGATGCACACTCTATCATTTTCAGTTATCAGCTGTACATGCAGTGGCCACTTTATTAGGTACCACATGTAATCAAGAGGCCACTGTGTGTATGATCGTAGTCTTCGGCTGCTGAAACCTGTCCACTTCAAGGTTCGACTTTTTGTGCATTCAAAGATGCCCGTCTGCACATCACTGTTCTAATGCATGGTAATTTGTCTTACTATTACTTTCCTGTCAGTTTGAACCAGTCTGACCATTCTCCTTAGACCTCTCTCATTAACAAGATGTTTTCACCCACAGGACTGCCACTCAATGGATGTTTTTTTTTGTTTGTTTTTCAAGCCATTAAACTCCACAGACTGTTGTGCATGAAAATTCCCGGAATCAGCAGTTTCTGAGATACACAAACCACCCTGTCTAGCACCAATAATCATTCCACAAACACAGTCATTCTGATGTTTGGTCTGAACAACAACTGAACCTCTTGATCAAGTGTGCATACTTTATGTATTAAGCCGCTGCTACATGACTGGCTGGTTTGATATTTGCATTAACAAGCAGGTGGACAGGCGTATCTAAAAAATTGGCCTCAGTGTATATTATAAAGACCTATGCAATTCTGCTTCCCTTACTCAGTATAATTATTACAAATAAGAAATGTGTTTTTATTATAATGGTCAACAAGTCTGCTATAAGAAGCACTTGACGAACAGGAATTTCAGTGGGGCTACATCACTTCTGTAGCCACAATTCCACAGTCACATCCATTGTCTGTGAATTGGGACTGCAGCAGTTATAAGTCAAATTTAAGGCAAGGCATTGTGATGTTTCCTTAGGAATGTTTAATGATTATGACAGACAAATTCAGTGAGCTAGAGCCTGAGGGATTATGCAGATTCTGTGATTCATTTTAAAGACCTGTTAGTCAATAATTGTGCTGGTCTGCTTTCCATTAGATTTAAGTGTGCGCTATGAAGCTGCCTTCAGTGACCTTCATTTGGGGCTGAGAGGACTAATTACAGGCTTGTCTCAAGGCTTATTCAGTCTTTTCCAACTTCATGCAATGGCAAAAGTGATGCCTGGGGGTTAAAATATTATTAACCGTATGGACATATCCAGATCACTCATTGGCTGGATCTTCTTGATAACCAAATCGCTATAAAATATCAACCTCAGTTAACAATATTTACTACTTGTTAGTGCTGTCACAAGGAAACAGCATCCATCATCATGGACCCAGATCCAGGAGATGCTCTCTTCACATTACTACCATCGGGAAGTAGCTGAAGAGGTTGTAGAGGCATTAGCTGTGACCTTTCAAAAACTACTAGATTCTGGAATGGTTCCAAAGGAAAATTGCAAATATCACTCCACTTTTTAAGAAGTTGGGGGGAGAGGGGCAAAAGAAACGAAATTATATGCCAGTTAGCCTTACTTTAGTGGTAGGGAAGATGTTGGAGTCCATTAGTAAGGATAAGTTTTTTGGGTACTAGGAAGCACATGGTTTCCTGAAGAGGAAATCTTGTCTGACATATCCACTGGAATTCTTTGAAGAAATACAGGCAGGACAGACAAAGGAGACTGAGTGGGTTGTGTTTTCTTGGATTTTTGGAAAGCCTTTGACAGGGTGCTGTGCATGAGGCTACTTAGCAAGATAAGAGCACATGGTATTACAGGAAATGTACAAGCACGGATAGAATATTAGCTGACTAGCAGGAGGCAAAGAGTGGAAATAAAAGGGGCCTTTTCTGGTTGGCTACCACTGATTGGTGGTCATCTCCAAGGGTCAGCATTGGGACTGCTTCTTTACACATTATATGTCAATGATTTGGATGATAGGATCGATAGCTTTGTGGCCAGATTTGTGGATGTGTGAAGACAGGTGGAGGGGCTGGTAATGTTGAAGAAGCAAGGAGTCTTCAAAAAGACTTAGACAGATTGGGAGAATGGGCAAAGAAGTGGCAGATAGAATATACCGTAGGGATGTATATGGTTATACTCTTTGCTAGAAGGAATAAAAGGATAAACTATTTTTCTAAATGAGGAGAAAATTAAGAAATCAAAAGGTACAAAGGGGTCTGGGAGTCTTCGTGAAGGATCCCTAAAGGATAACTTGCAGGTTCAGTCTGTGATAAGGAACGTAAATGCATTGTTAGAATTCATTTCCACAAGACAAGAATACAAAGGCAGGGATGTGATACTGATGTTTTATAAGGCACTGGAGAAGGAGCAGAGGAGGTTCACGAGAAGGATTCTGGGAATGATAGTGTTAACATATAAGGAGTGTTTGATGGCTCTAGCCTATATTCACTGGAGTTTAGAAGAAAGAGGGGAGATCTCAGTGAAACCTATCAAATATTGAAAGGCCTACATAGAGTTGATGTGAGGAGGATTTTTTTTTTGTTGTTGTGGGGAGTCGAGGACCAGAGGATGCAGTCTCCAAATAGGGAGATGTCCCTTTAGAACAGAGCTAAGGAGGAATTTCTTTAGCCAGAGTGGTGAATCAGTGGAATTCATTGGTTATAGAGACCAAGTCATTGCTTATATTTAAAGTGGAGGGATATAAGTTCTTGATCAGAGAGGGCATCAAAGATTACAGTGAGAAGGCAGAAGAATGGGGTTGAGATACATTGACATTCCACCCTTAATAATCAAGTATCTATCAACCTCTGCTTTAAGTATGCCCAATGACTTAGCCTCCATAATATTCTGTGACAATGACCTTAACTTTATTTACAGCTCAAAGCATGGAAGCACATTCTGCAATGGTAACAGATTAGAGACACCAATGCATGTTGAAACAGGCTGGATCATTGAGAGTGGGAAGTATCAATGCAAGGTCTGGTTGAATGTGGAGCTCACCAACTGAGTGAATGGCTCAAGGTAGCCATTTCGGAGGATAACAGGTGATTTGATAGAGGTGTACAAGATGATAAGGGACATAGGTTAAGTGGACAGCCAGAGGCTTTTCTCCAGGGTGGAAATGGCTAATATGAGGAGACATAATTTTAAGTTGATTCGAGGAAAGTATGGGGGGGGGGGGAGAAATTACAGAGGTAAGTTTTTTTATACAGAAAATAATGGGTGTGTGAAATCCCTACCAGGAATGGTGGTAGGGGCAGGTATATTAGGGACATTTAAGAGACTCTTAGATTGGCACATGGATGATCAAGAAATGGAGGGCTACCAAGGAGGGAAAGGTTGGATTAATCTTAGAGTATGTTAATGGATTAGCACAACATTGTGGGTCAAGGGCCTGAAACATAATCTAATTTTCTACTTTCAAGATTTCTGTACTGGGACTTGAACCAACAGTACATCATTCAGACCACTGCACCATTCCTGATATCCATACGAACTGAAATGAATCAAGGGTTGGTGTGTCTGCAGTCTGTGAGCTAGACCTCCCAGTGTTGTGCATGGTGTGATTGAAGAATCTGAGTCAGGAAGCAACATGTTTCAGAGCGTTCTGTACGTAAGGAGATAGGATGTCAGGAAATGTAAAATGGACATTGAGCTCCTCGTAGAGTCATTCGAGCACAGAAGAAGGTCCATCAGGTCATCAACAGTAGAGTAGCAGTTAGCATGGCACTATTACGAGCTGCAACTCTGAATAAATCAATCAATCAGTGCCAGCTCCTTGCAGAGTAATCCCATTAATCCCATCTCCAGTCTTTACCCTTGGCCCTGATAGGTAAGATTGGTTTTAGAGTAGGTTAAGAGTTTGGCACAGTGTTGTGGATCAAAGGGTCTGTAACGTTGTACGTTCTATGTAAATCAGGAGTTCTAGAGGAGTGAAGGCAGACAGCAGCAACTACTTACACAACCCCAGATTAGAAGAGACTAAAAGTACAAGTGGTTGTTACTGAAAATACTGGCTTGTGGGAACAGATACTTTTCTCCCCACTTCAACTCCTACCACTTCCCAAAGCCTGCAGAATGCAAACTGAGTAACGGTACAAAGACAAGGTGATAGTGAGGCAGGGAAGCGCCAGGAGAAAACATCAGATTGCACAATTCAAAGTTCAAAGTAATTTATTATCAGAGTCCAATTATGTCACCATATACAACTCTGAGACTCATTTTCTTGTGGGCATTCATTGTAAATACAAGAAACACAATAGCATCAATGAAAGACCACAGCCAACAGGGCAGACAAACAACAATGTGCAAAAGACAACTAACTGTGCAAATATAAAAAAAGAACAATAATAATAACAATAATAAAGTACACAATATTTACTGAGTACATGAAATGAAGAGTCCTTGAAAGTGAGTCCATAGGTTGTGGGAACAGTTCCGTGATGGGGTAGTGAAGTTGTTCCCTCTGGTTTGAGAGCCTGATGGGTGACGGGTAATAACCATTCCTCAGGTGTTGTTCCTGGGGCTCCTGTACCTCAGCAGTGAGAAGAGAGTATGGGTAGGGTGATGGGAGCCCTAGATGATGGACGCTGCTTTCCTGCAACAGTGCTTGATTTAAATCTGCTCAGCGGAGGGGAGTGTGTCACCCATGGGGAGTGTTTTACCTGTGATGGAGTGTGCTGCATTCACTATTTTGTGTAGGCTTCTCCATTCAAGGGCATAGTTGTTTCCACACCAGGCCGTGATGCAGCCAGTCATATACTTCCCAACATGCATCTATAGAAGTTTGTCAAAGTTTTAGAAGTCATGCCGAATATTTGCAAACTTAAGCAACATAAACGCGTGAAATCTTGTTGTTACCTATGTTGCTTGGTTTCACTTTGTAGGAGGAGGTAGCATTCAAGCCCTGACCCAAGTGTTGAGCAACCTTCAGTGATTCAAGAGTGTTCTGGAATTGCCACTTTGCAGCAACGTAGCGGAGTTTGGAACCAGAAATCAGAAGTGGGCTGAGGAGTTAAGAAGCTTGAAGCAAACAAAGGCTAGATGAAGCCTCTAATAGAACAGTATACAAGGAAACAAACTCCTCAGCCTGGATGGGGGATCAAGGACCATACCAACTACAACCTGAATGCAGTAGATTCTGGCTTCTTAGGGAAAGGACAACAGGGCTGCAAAGTTTGGTTTTATAGAATTTGTTCTCCATACTTGCTTGGTCCATAAAGATGGTGTGATTAAAAGTCCTATTTAACATAAAATTTGTATTATTGTATTATACTCCCACCAATCTTACAGGCACAAAACTAGAAGTAGGGATAGGTTCATGGACTCTTGAATGTGCCATTCAATATCACCACTAAGTTTCTTCCAAATTCACTTGTTTGCTCACTCTCAATGTGCTCAGAAAGCTGCAGAGCATTGTGTACTCAACCAGTTCCATCAGGGCACTAGCCTCCCCATTACTGATGACACCTTCAAAAGGCAATGCTTCTAAAAGGGGGCATCCATCATTAAGGACCTCCACCACCTAGAACATGCCCTCTTCTCATTATTACCATCGGAGGGGAGGTACAAGAGACTGAAGACACACAGTCAACTGTTTTTAGAACAGCTTCTTCTCCTTCCCTCTGCCAACATATTTCTAAATGCCTGATGAACAAGACCTCCCTATTTTCAATCTCTTTTTACATTAATCTGTGTGTGTGTGTGTGTGTATTTCTCTACATCTATCTATATATATATATATATAAATTTATTATTGTAATTTATGTATTGCACTGTACTGTTGCACCAAAACAACAAATTTCACAACATACTTATGTCAGTGATCATAAACCTGAGTCTGATTCTGAATCTATTAATTTAGCCTTTAAGCTTCAACATATAGAATATCAACAGCATTCAGAAAATCAGAATTGAAAATGATTTACTTTAAGAAAATATTTTTTCATCATCTTGCCAAAAATAGACAACACCTGATCTTTGACCCCAAATTCTACACTCCCCAGGAGGGTAACTTGAGGTATCAGTTTCGTGGCGGATTTCCGAATCACTGCAATTTCACTTGCAGATTTATGGATCAGCATGAATTGTGATGGAAAGTCCTTGTTTTTAAATGTTAACACCATTTCCTCTCACAATGTGCCCTAATGTGCTTAGTGTTTCCAGCATTTGTTGTTCTTGTGTCAGACGTCCAGCAGTATTTTCTCAATGGAATCCTATCACTGGACATATCTTTTCTTCCCCATCCCCTCACTCTCTGCTTTCTGCAGGGATCGCTGTCTATGTGATTCCCTTGTCCACTTGCCCCTCCCCACCAATATCCCGTCTGACACTTATCCTTGTAAACAGGACAAGTGCCACACCTCTTTTCTCACCACCATTCAGAGCACCAAACTGTCCTTCTAAGTGAGGCAACCCTTCACTTGCAAGTCTGTCAGGGCCATCTACTGTATCTGGTGTTCCTGGTGTGGTTTCCAGAATGTTGGGGAGAACCAATGTAGATTAGGCGAAGGCTTCATCAATTACCTTTGCTCTGCCTGCCACAAAAGACAGTATTTTCTGGTGGCCACATATTTCAATTCAGCTTCTCAGTTCCATTCTGACATGCCAATCCATGCCAACCTCTATAGTCATGATGACGTCAGAAGAGAAACATCTTATATTCTGTCTGGGTAGTCTCCAAACTCTTGGCATGAATGTTGATTTCTCTAACTTCTGGAAATTTCTTCCCCTCTTGTCTTTCATTCTCTTTTCATTCCCCATTCTGGCTCTGTTCTTAGTCCTCTTCTCCTCACCTGCCTTCCACCTCCCTTTGGTACTCCTCCTCCTGCTCTTTCTTCCATGGTCCACTCTCCTCTCCTATCACATTCCTTTCTCGTCTCTACCTCTTCCACCTACCACCAGCCACCCGCCAGATTGTACTGCTTTCCCCTCCTCCACCTTCTTATTCTGGCTTCTTCCCCTTCCAGTGCTGATGAAGAGTCTCGGCCCAAAATATCGACTCTTTATTCAAGTCAATTCAAGTCAAGTCAACTTTTATTGTCATTTCGACCATAACTGCTGGTACAGTGCATAGTAAAAATGAGACAATGTTTTTCAGGAACATGGTTTACATGACACAGTACAAAAAACTAGACTGAACTACGTAATTAAAAAAACAGAGAAAGCTACACTGAACTGCATAAAGTGCACAAAAACAGTGCAGACATTACAATAAATAATAAACAGGACAGTAGGGCAAGGTGTCAGTCCAGGCTTCGGGTATTGAGGAGTCTGATAGCTTGGGGGAAGAAACTGTTACATAGTCTGGTTGTGAGAGCCCGAATGCTTCGAAGCCTTTTCCCAGATGGCAGGAGGGAGAAGAGATTGTATGAGGGGTGCATGGGGTCCTTCATAATGCTGTTTCCTTTGTGGATGCAGTGTGTAGTGTAAATATCCGTGATGCTGGGAAGAGAGACCCCGATGATCTTCTCAGCTGACCTCACTATCCGCTGCAGGGTCTTGCGATCTGAGATGGTGCAATTTCCAAACCAGTCAGTGATGCAGTTGCTCAGGACGCTCTCAATACAAACCCTGTGGAATGTGATGAGGATGAGGGGTGGGAGATGGACTTTCCTCAGCCTTCGCAAAAAGTAGAGATGCTGCTGGGCTTTCTTTGCTACGGAGCTGGTGTTGAGGGACCAGGTGAGATTCTCCGTCAGGTGAACACCAAGAAATTTGGTGCTCTTTACGATCTCTACTGAGGAGCTGTCGATGTTCAGTGGAGAGTGGTCGCTCCATGCCCTCCTGTAGTCAACAACCATCTCTTTTGTTTTGTTCACATTAAGAGACAGGTTCCTTTCCATAGACGCTGCCTAACCTGCTGAAATCATCCTGTCTGGATTCCCAGCATCTCCAGAACCTCTTGTGTTTAGTATTTAGTCTTTCTCATTCATCTTCAAGGTTACATTGTACAAGATCAGTCAGGATTTTGAATTCTTCCTTCTTTTAAAAAGTCAACTTGTTTGTCAATAACTGTTCTGAAGTTATTTGTCATCTTGTCAGGCTGCACTTGGAGTAGTGCCAACGGTTTTGGGTCCCTTATCTCAGAAAGGATGTATTGTCATTGGAGAGAGTCTAGAGGAGCTTCACAAGGACGATTCCAGGAATGAAGCGGTTAACATATGAGGAGTGTTTAGCAGCTTTGGGCCTGTACTCACCTTAATTTAGAAGAATGAGTGGGGATCTCATTGAAACCTACTGAATGTTGAAAGGATTAGATAAGTTGAATGTGGAGAGGTTGTTTCCTCTGGCAGGGCTGTCCAGAACTAGAGGGCACAGCCTCAAAATTGAGGGGTGTCTAGAACTAGAGGGTGCAGCCTCAAAATTGAGGGGTGTCTAGAACTAGAGGGCACAGCCTCAAAATTGAGGGGTGTCTAGAACTAGAGGGCACAGCCTCAAAATTGAGGGGTGTCCTTCTAGAACAGAAGGAAGGAGGGATTCTTTAGTCAAAGTGTGGTGAATGTGTGAAATGCAGTGGAGGCCAAGTCTATGGGTATACTCTAAACACAGTTGATAGATGCCTGATTGTTTGGGGGCATCAAGGGATATGGTGAGAAAGCAGGTGTATGGGGCTGAATGGGATCTGGGATCAGCCGTGATGAAATGGCAGAGTGGACTCTATTGGGTGAACAGCCTAATTCTGCTCCTCCACCTTATGGTTTTTCTGAGAGTTTTGTAAGGTGTGCATGTGAGGGACCTATGCATCAGCATTGACTACTTATGTCTAAAAAGGAAAGACTGAAACACTCAGCCAAGTGTCCTGCCAATCAACACAAGAGATTCTTACTTCATCCTTCTCCCTCCCCCACTCACTCACCTTCCCCTTCACCCACCTTCCCCTTCACCTGGCTTCACCTATCAACTTCCAGCTTTTACTCCTTCCCTTCCTATTCTGGGTTTCCCTCCACTTCCTTTGCAGTCCTGATGAAGGGTCTCGGCTTGAAGCATCGATGGTTTATTCCTATCCATAGATGCTGCCTGACCCGGTGATTTCCTCCATCATTTTGTATGTGTCAGTTTTATGTGTTTCAACTTCATAGTGCTGGCTTTTATGTCAGCAATGGTGTGTGTGTGTGTCAGTAAGTTTTGACAATGGGTGACCAGAGAGCTTGTTTATTCCCACAGGGAATGGTTTGAGTGTGAAATGTAACACAAGAGGAGTGGTGAGGGTAGATTCAGTTATAACATTCAGCAATGGTAAATGCCTGCTAAGTAATAATATTTATCACTTTTATTTAAACAGAAAGCCACCAGACAGTAAAGGTGGATACCTGCCAGCTGCACTTCACCCCTTTCAAAAAACGTAAAATATGTTCAGTGTAACTGCAGCTTATATTCCAGGCCTAATGCATTGGAATATTTTCTAAAACTAAGCATATTTATGATCTTCCGATTTTTAGTGTGTGGTGGCAACTTTTTATTTTAAAGATTGGCTTTACTTGTCAGGCGTACATTGAAACATGCAGCAAAGTGTATCACTTGTGTTAAACAAGTCTGTAAGGATTGTGCTGGACAGCCCACAAGTGTTGCTATGCGACCGGTGCAAATACAACATGACCACAACTCACAAACCCTAAATGTACATCCACAATATCAGAGGAAACTGGAGCAGGGGAGGAAACATGGATGGTCCCATGGAGAACGTACAAACTCCTTGCAAACAGCCGCGGTTACTGAACCCTGATTTTACAGCTTGTGTTGTAATGGCATTGCGAAAACTACAACACTACCATGCCATCCTACACTGCGGTACAGACAACGTGAACCACGGTCATCAGCAGTACGAAGTATTTCATAAAAATAACTTCTGTTTTTCTTTCAATCACAAATTACTAGTGTCATTGATTTATCAGAATAGAATTTACATTTGACTTCCTGGAAGAAGACACGATTTTTAAGGGGAATTTACGAGATGTTAGTTTCAAACATGACACGTTGCTTTACAGCATTTATGGCTAGATTGAGTATTCTGTGAAAGGAAGCAAATGAAACTGAATAACCTTTACTGACGTACATTGCATTTAAACTGGGAGGTGAAGGTTAGAATGATTATTCATTGCCAAATCATGTACTGAAACTATGGGATGAAAAGATGGATAAGCTTGAGAAAGAAAGAGAGATTATGTCAATAGAAAGAAAGGGGGGAAAAGAATTAGCAAATTTATATCTTTTCATACATCTCCAAGTGCATCAAAATAATTTTCTGTATTCAAAAAACTATTTTATCAGTGCCCAAGAATTTATTTTGCTGTAACTGAAATTGATTATGCCATTAAAACCTCATACTGGAATGGACAAAGCTTATTTTTACTAATAAGACACAAGACCAGAAAAAGAGGAGCAGAATTAGGCCATTCTGCCCATCAAGTCTGTTCTGCCATTCTATTATGACTGATTTCAGAATCAGGTTTTTTTTCACCCGTATGTGATGTGAAATTTGTTAACTTAGCAGAAGCAGTTCAATACAGTACATAATCTAGCATAGAGAGAAAAGATAATGAATTAAATAAAACGTAATAATAATAATAAATAAACAAGTAAATCAATTACATATGCTGAATAGATTAAAAATGTGCAAAAACAGAAAAAAATGATGTAGTGTCTAAAAGTTTCAACACCCGTTCAGGAATCTGATGGCAGAGGGGAAGAAGCTGATCCAGAATCGCTGAGTGTGTGCCTTCAGGCTTCTGTACCTCCTACCTGATGGTAACAGTGAGAAAAGGACATGTCCTGGGTGCTGGAGGTCCTTAATAATGGATGCTGCCTTTCTGGGACACCACTCTCAACCCGTGATGGAAATGGGCTTACTGACCATGAAGTTCTAAACTCAAACAAAGACAGTAAGCCCCATCTAATATAGATAGCCATGGGGCTATAGGGATGTTATGCTGTAACTACCCAAAGACTAGTTTACTGCCCTGTTTATTCTCCATATGAGTTTAGTTGCCAATACCCACTATTTGAGTGGTGGTATCTCACTCCCTACCAAGGAGCAGATACTTGCAGCTAACAAAGTAGTTTAAACACAATTAATTTATTTTCAGTGATACATGTTTAAATCCAAACGGCATTCTTAAAATAAATATAAAACTCACAGAGGATTTCTATCTTATAAAGGAAGGCCAAATTACAAACTATTACTAAAGCACAAAGGATTTCCAAAACACAGGTACAATTCGTATAAGCTAAAAAGACATGCCAATCAGCCACAGTCAAATCAGTAGTCTGTTGCAGAACGTGAAGGCAGAGGAATGGGTTCTAGTTCATCCCATGTTTCCGGCATTCCTTTGACATTCCTAATTGGCCTGAATTGTTGTCTATTTTTTCTGCCACACTGGTGACTTCATACAAGTATGATATTTTTCCAGATACTTTTTAACACAAATGGTCTAAAAGCTTCTAGAGACAGAGATTCCAGGCACCTATATTTAATGCTGTGAAGCTGACTCCTTGAGTACATAAACTTTCCAACTTATTAATAGATCAGCTATTGATATGCTTATTGATATTATCAATCTGGTCTGCAAGCTTCCTTGAACTAAACTTAGCCAATATGGTCTGTTTTGAAGCAAGCCAAATTAAATAACCCATTGTCTTATACTACACCTCTTCAGCAGTTAGTACAAGTACTATAGATCAACAGGTCTCTGGCTCTATAGACATTGTTTCTGTTTGCAAAGTTGAGTTTTTAAATTCAAACTGATTACTGCTTGCCATTTACATCAAGAACTGAAGACTGCTTCCCATTTTTCATGGCTAAACAAAGAATATTAATTGGAAATTTAACTTAATTCAAAAATAGCACTTTGATCTTTACAAGTGGCAGATGCTATCTTTAGAAAGTTGAGCTTGTTAAAAGAAAAGCAAGACCCCTGGCCCAGAGACAGTGAATATTCATCATAAACCACATTTCCCTGCCTTCTCCCCATAAAATTTGTCACCTTTGCTAATCAAGAACCTATCCACCTCTTTGTTAAATAGACCCAATGACTCAGCTTCCACAATTTGTTTCTGATAGTTTTGAATCAATCCATACGTCTCCAAATTGAATCTTACATTGAGAGTCTTGACATTAAGCTCCTTGAAGTGGAAAGCAATTTAGACAATGACTTCCTGATTTTTGCCTGCAATGCACAAGCAATTTCCTGAAGCTTTAGAACATAAATTTGAATAATGCTGAACATGGAAAGTCTCATAGTAAAATCACGATATAGCAAAAATAAACAGAATACTGCATTAAGTTGCTGTGAAAACCTTGGTGAAAGACAATGTTAAGTTGAATTAATTACATATGTAAAGTAGGCTAATTATATAATATTATCTATTAGACTTACACTTCTTCAGCCTAAAGAGCTTAGATTAAGCTTTAAGAAATAAAATCTTAAACATCTGTTAGTTTTCTTTTGTGAGGACAAATTAGGCTGCAATGCATCTTCTATAATTAGCATAATACAAGGGTCTCTATCATAGCTTGGAGATTAATAGAAATTGTGAATTAGAGACCACCAGTCCTTGATTTCAACTGTATTAGACAAGGAAGAAAACTACAGAAACATAAATTAATGTTTCTCGGCAGTGGGAATAATTTACATTAGATAGGAACAGAGTGGCCTCAAAAATACAATAAGGTCTCTATCCAATGTCAATTCAGACAGATCTACTGGTACTTGTTTATTTGTAAATCTGTAAAACTTTGGCTAAATTTTACAATTTAAAAAACCTATAAGCCTTAATAAAAGTGACTGTCCCAGTGTAAAGAAGCCTTGAATCCATTTACCTTCGAGTCAAAATTGAAAAAAAGTACTGTGCTTTAAGATCATGTAAACCTTAACTAAAAACCACTGAATACCCTTTATTTTAAATAAATTCCTGTAAATCTAATTGTGTGAAAAAAATGCTAACATACACAACATCCTATCTTTTACTGTGCCTATTAATTGCTTATTAAATGACTGCTCTTAGGTTTCCTCAGTAAATGTGCTGAAGATGTTTCATTCCAAGTCTTTAGAAAGATCTTTCATTTACTAAACTAATGCTGTTTACATATGATAAAATCTTTTTTAAAAAGGAAGTTAAAATGATTTACTACACACAAATGTGTAAATGCACTGTAATTCTTAGTAAATTATACCCCATTTTGTTTTATAGCTTAGGTCATGGATGGTTAAAGTGGCTATTAAACACTTATTTGTATGTAATGCACCCTTGATTGGGCGTACCATTACATTTCAAACAATATTACAGTAGTTGTACAGGCTCACTCTGTGATCATGTTACTGCAATTTGATTTCATTGCTTTTTGTTTTATTTTCATTTCCAGGCAGAGATTTGAGTTCTGACTATCGTCATTGGCAACAGTGGTAATGATCAGAATAAAAACCAGAGAAAAAAATCCGAACAAAATGCCCAGGATCTCCATGTTCTTCTGCTGAAGTTCTGGTGGAGAGATTGGGAAAATTGTGACACTAATTTGCAGTTTGCAGGTTTTACAAACAACTCATTTTTATTTTGACTTCATTTGATGACAATGCCTTTCGAGAGTCAAGGAACTGCAGATGCTGCAACTCAGAAGCAAGAATTCAGATTCCCAGCATCTGCTGTCCAATGGAGCTCAACCCAGAAAAGAGTGAAGTGAAACACTTTGGAAGGTCGAATTTGAAAGCAGAGTACAGAGTTAATCATTGGAGTCTTAGTAGTGTGGAGGAACAAAGTGACCTTGGAGTCCAAGCCCATAGATCGCTCAAAGTTACTGTGCAAGGTGATAGGGTTGTTCAGGAGGCATGTGGTGTGTTGCCTTTCATTAACTGAGGAGGGGGGTATTGAGTTCAAGAACTGCGAGGTAATGTAGCAACTCTATAAAACGCTAATTAGACCACACTTGGAATATTGTGTTCAGTTCTGGTTGCCTCATTATTGGAAAGACATGGAAGCTTTAGAGAGGGTGCAGAGGAAATTTTCCAGCATTCTACCTGGATTAGAAAGCAGGTTTTATGAGTGAGTTAGGGCTTTACACTTTGGACCAAAGGAGGATGTGAGGTGATTTGTTAGAGGTGTACAAGGTGTTAAGAGGTATAGATCAAGCAGCTAGCCAGAGACTTTCTCTAAGGGCAGAAATAGCTAACATGAGAGGTTATAATTTTAAGATGATTGGAGGAAAGTACAGTGAGGATGTCAGAGGGTCATTTTTTGCACAGAGGGAGGTAGGCACATGGCACACCCTGCCAGGGGTGGGTTTGAGTGCTAGGTTGTTGTCACAATACACTCAACCACCTGGTTCCTAACTGATTCCTGTATGCCTCATTGTCACCATCTGAGATTCACCAAATTTATAGATGGCACTTGAGCTATGCCTAACCACACAGTCATGTGCATAGAAAGAGCAGAGCATACATTCTTGAGTTGAGTCTGTGTTGATTTTTAGCAAGGGGGAGGAGTTATTTCCGATCCGCATTGTCTGTGGTCTTCCTATGAGGAAATCAAAGATTCAAGTGCAGAGCGAGATGCAAAGTCCCAGGTTTTGAAGCCAGCTGATTAGTACTAAGGGAATGATGGTGTTGAACACCAAACTGTCATTAATAAACAGCAGCCTGACATCGGTACTGTTGTTGGCCAACTGGTGCAAGGCTGAGTGGAGAGCCAGTGAAATTGTATCCATTGTAGACCTGTTGTAGCAGTAAACAAATTACAGCTAGACCAAATCCCTGCTCAGGAAGATAGTCCTTGAGGCAGCTCTCCCTGCTCTCCTTATGACCGGAATGATTGATGCTCTTTTGAAGGATGTGGGAGCCTATGACTGCAGTATTGGAAGGATGAAGATGTCCTTGAGCACTTTAGGCAGTTGGATGGCACAGACGCAAAAGGACTTGGGAGTCCTTGTGCAGAACACCCTGAAGGTTAACTTACAGGTTGAGTTGGTGGTGAGGAAGGCAAATGCCATATTAGCATTCATTTCAAGAGGTCTAGAATACAAGAGCAAGGATGTGATGCTGAGGCTTTATAAGGCACTGGTGAGTCCTCACCTTGAGTATTGTGAACAGTTTTGGGCCCCTCATCTTAGAAAAGATGTACTGACATTGGAGAAGATCCAGAGGAGGTTCACAAGGATATTTCCAGGAATGAAAGGGTTATCATATAATGAATATTTGATGGCTGTGGGTCTGTACTCGCTGGAATTCAGAAGGATGAGGGGGAATCTCATTGAAACCTTTCAAGTGTTAAAATGCCTAGACAGAGTAGATGTGGAAAGGATGTTTCCCATGGTAGGAAAGTCCAGGACAAGAGGGCACAGTCTCAGGATAGAAGGGTGCCCTTTCAAAACAGAGATGCAGAGAAATTTCTTTTGAGAAAGAGTGGTGAATTTATGGAATTTATTGGCCATGTCATTGGGTATATTTAAGGCAAAGATTGGTAAGTTCTTGACTGGACATGGCAACAAAGGTTACGGGGAGAAGGCCGGGGAACTAGGGTTGAGGAGGAGGAAAAAAAGGATCAGCCATGATTGAATGGCAGAGCAGACTCGATGGGCCAGATGGCCCAATTCTGCTTCTATATCTTATGGTCTATGGTTTTCAGTATACTACCAGGTACACCATCAGGGCCTCACATCCTGTTAGGGTTCAACATCAGGGGTCCTGATGCTGCTCTCCGAGTCTGACACAGAGGAACCAAGCATATCAGCACAGTGTATTGGGACTACAGCATTTTAAAATGTAATAGATAGGACAGGGACAATGGTGGATGTAACATTAATTTTTACATAGATCTTGAATCTGTGGAATTGATTGCCTCAGACATCTGGGAGGCCAAGGGATTGGATATATTTAAAGCTGAAGTTAATCAGTTCTTGATTAGTAAGGGTATTGGCAGAAGGCAGGAGAATGGGGTTGAGAGGGATAATAAATGAGCTGTGATAGAATGGCAGAGCAGACTCAAAGGGCAGAATGGCCTAATTCTACTCCAATGTCTTATGGTCTAATTACATCATACATTATGATAATGCAGGCTTTTAGCCATTTGAACTTAATGAGATTTCATTAATGTCATTACTTCCTACAATTATCTTCAGAGGTAGTTCAATAACAAAGTTACCTGCCAGCTTCAAATGTGAACCATGTTGCGTCCCTTCCATACCGTCTGAGGGAGCTGAGTGGCCACATCACCAGCTTTACTCTAGGATTGTGGATGTCCCACAGATAAATGTTCTCGTGTGTGATCTGCATGGTGCATTCTCCATAAATGTCCAGATTGGGGGTTGGCATCAAATACACATTGAACCGCTCTGCAAAACAAATGAAGAAAAAAATCATTTATGTGATCTTGCGTGGTGTTCACCATATAGAACCAGGTCATTCTGTACAGTAGATTGATGCTGAAATTGAGGTTGAATGCCTTTCCACATAGGTGGTTTGTCCATCTTTGCTGCATGCAGTTTTTTGTTGATTCGATTGTGTTTCTTTGTATTTACTGTGAATGCCCACAAGGAAAACAAGTCTCAGGGCAGTATAGGATGACATATATGTACTTTGATAATAAGTTTACTTTGAACTTATTTTTTTACGGACGACTATCCAAAGTCCTTTTTATCTGTCTCCAACAATACGGCCTTGTTTTTTACGAGTTAACTAAATTCTTCTTCTGGAGCTACATTATTTACCTTAACTACTCCCTGCCAAAAACACAAGTGATTGTGCAGATGCTGGAAATCCAAGGCAATGCACATAAAATGCTGTAAGAATTCAGCAGATCAGGCAGCATCCATGGAGTGGGGTAAACAGCTCTATTTTTGTCTTTAATATATCTCTACTTTTCCCTTTCAGGGTTCTTTTGAAGACCCTGACCTAGAGTTTGACACTGACTTCGCTTCTTCACGGGAATGGGACCTGCTCTCTGGGTCTCACAACTGGCCACTATTCGATATGCCAAGGACACGGCCTAGAAGACTAGAACACCTTCAGCGTTTCGGGATCTCGTGGCTCTGGAGGCGGGCGGGCTCGAGGTTGGTGCCTCCACAGGAATCTGGTGTGTCGTGGGAGTACACGGAAGATCGAAAGCAGCAAGCTGGCTGCTGGCTATGTGCCCAGAGACCTGAGCTTTTCAGCACAGAGGTCGGAAAAATGCGACGCAACGAACTTTTAACTTCGTAAATCAGTGAGTTGTTTGTTATGTTTCCCCTCTCGCTGTGAAATGCAAACACCTCTTTTTCCCATATTAGGGAGAGGGAGAGCCTGCCTTATGTTGAATTACCAGGTGAACGAGTATTCTGGGGTACTATATGACTATATCTTTATTGATGCTTTGCTGCATGCTTGAGTGCTCAGAGGGGGGCACCGATTCTTTTTTTGCTGGTGGGGGGGGGGGTCGTAGCTTTGCTGCTGCTTACACTTGGGGGGGTAGTTGGGGGGGGGCTTTGGGGTTCTAACATTTGACTGTCATTCATTCTTTGGGGCACTCCTCTGTTTTCATGGATGTTTGCAAAGAAAAATAATGTATATTGTATACATTTCTCTGACATTAAATGTACCTTTGAACCTTAAATAGTAGACATTTTGGTCCAAGACCCTTTATCAGGACTGAAAAGGAAGGAGGCAGAAGCCAGAATGAAAAGGTGGGGAAGGGGGGAGTGGGAGAGGAAGGAGTACAAATTGGCAGGTGATAGGTAAAACCAGGTGAGCAGGAAAGTGGATGGGAAGCTGAAGTGACAACCTGAAAGATGATATAATCTCTACCACAGCCACTTACACTTGGCGACCACTTCATTTGGTGCACCTGCTCCTTAATGCAAATATCTGATCAGCTAAACATGTGGCAGCAATTCCATGTGTTGAAGAGATGATTAAGATGTTCAGTTGTGGGCCAGGTCAAACATCAGAATGGGGAGTTACTGTGACTTTGACCATGGGATGATTGTTGGTGCCAGATGGGGTGGTCTGAGTATCTCAGAAACTGCTGATTTTCATGCCCTGGAATTTTCATGCCCAAGAGTCTCCAGAGTTTACAGAGAATGATGTGAGAAACAAAAACCTCCAGTGAGCAGCAGTTCTGTGAGTGAAAACACCTTGTTAATGAGAAAGGTCAGATTAGAACGGCCAGATTGGTTCAAACTGACAGGAAGGTGACAGTAACTCAAATAAACATGTGTTACAACAGTGGTGTGCAAGAAGAGCAATTCTGAAGTGGGTGGGCTACAGTACCAGAAGACCACTAACGTATACTAAGTATCCACTTTAACGGAACAGGAGGTACCTAGTAAAGTGACTGCTGAGTGTAGTATATACACAGTATATTGTACATTGTCTCCGAAATTCATACCAGTTTATACCTAGTTTAGGAGAGGAGCACAGAGACCCAGTTCAACCTTCTGGACCGTAGAGTTTCTAGGAATGGGAGGCCCCCCCATTTTAATTCTGCTTCTCATTCCCATTTTGACATCTCAGTCCAGGATTTCCTCTACTACCACAATGAGGCCACACTCAGGATGGAGGAGCAACAGCTCATACTCCATCTGGGTAGTTTACAACCTGATGGCATGAACGGCGATTGCTTTAACTTGTGGTACTTCCATCCAAATCCACCTTCACTCTTTATTCACTCCACTTTCTGCCTCTCCTCATATCTGCTGTCTTCTCCACACCTACATACCACGTCCCTCTGGTGCCTCCCTGTCCTCCCTCCCCACCCCCCTCTTCCCTTTCTCCCAAGGTCCACTCTCCTCTCCTATCTGATTCCTTCTTCTTCAGCCCCTTTACCGTTTCCATCTACTACCTCTCACTTCACTCCCCCGTCCCCCACCCACCTATCTTCCCCTCATCTGGTCTCACCTATCACCTACCAGTGTTGACTCTTTCCCCTCGCCCCACACCTTTGTTTTGCAAACCGATGAAGGGTCTCGGCTTGAAACATCAACTGTTTATTCTTCTCCATAGATGCCGCTGAGTTCCTCCATTATTCTGTGTGTGTTACTCAAGATTTTTTAGGTAATCTGGTTCATTCCATCAACTTCATTATCACTTTTGGCAGGTACCCACTACATATACACTACATAAACTTGGTTGCCAAGTATGGCACAGATATGTGGCTTGGTTGCAAGCTGTAGTTACCCACTTCAGAGAACTCCTATCCAAAGTAAGGGATGTTGAGAGTGTGGGTCTTAGGGACCCAAATCCGGCCGCTAGAGTCAGAGGGTCATAGATTGTTATTGCATGGAAACAGCTCTTTAATCCAGCTCATCCATGCCAACTGTGACTATCTTATCTTATCTTATCTTGGTGTGAGTGCTGGCCTATTTCAGAGCTTGCATAACAGAAAATCAGATATCTTTCGGCATTCTGAGGATACAGTATGAGCTTTAGTTTCACTGGATTCCTATTCCCATACTCTGATGGAATTTTATAGCAGCCCCAATGACTATATCAAAGATCCAGTGGTAGAGTTATATAAGGAACGTTGCTTTGAGAGGAAAATGATTCAATATTAATAATGGAAGATTTTACAGTAAGACCATTTTAGTCAAGAAGGCAAAAATCAGCACACTTTTAAATTTGGCAAAGGAATTAATTACAAGCACAGGAAATTATGCACGGGTCTTTACAAGGAATCATGGAATATAATTACAATGTATGTTATTGAAGAATATCATGAAAGTATCTTTAAAGGATGTTTATCCTTTAACATAATCTTCAAAGGATGTAATGATGCTCTTTTTCCCAAGAGATTGAAAATCAGTCCCTTTTATCAGTTTTTAAGGGATTTTTTTTTTTGTAGGGTACCTGCAGAAAATTTCTCATTTATACCATATCACATGTCCTATCACACATTTTGGAGAATTAATTTGCATTAGTTTTATAGATTTAGTTGGCAGATACCAAAACGGGATTTGATTTTGGAAATACATGCAGTGACATCTTCATTAAGTATAAATGGACTAACTAAACAGAATACATCATTAAATTGCCTTCATACTGCATAAATTACATTAAAATTCAGGAATCATTTATTGCTATGTACATTTTTCTTTTCAAAAGCTCAGTTAATTCTAATTTCTTTGACCTCTCAAACCACATCCTACTCTGGGCTATTTACCACGTTAAATTCTCAGAAGCCTTTTCCATGCATAAATATTATCTCAATATTTCACAAAACCGGACAGTTTTATGGCCTTCTGTTAATGCCTCCCTCATACATTATTGAAAAAAAGCATTTCCCTCATTTCAAAGCGTAACTCCTGTTAGCTTCATAAATTAGCAAACCAGACAACTCAGGTCTTGAACATCCACGTTGGAGGTCTGTCAGAAGATAAAATAAAACATAATGTTCAGTTGTCTAAAGTGTGTTATTTTCTGATAAACTGACAGAAGTACGTCTTTGAAAAGTGAATGCTATTCTCTAGTTATCTTACACTGAGGTATAAATGTATTTTTAATGGCTTCATGTTGAATGCTCTTTCACTAGAGCTGAACTAGCTTGGAGGTTTGAGGGGAAATTGTAGCTCTCTTCCAACAGTCCAGAGGTCAGAATATGAAACTCAATCCGATTAGTACCGGTTTAGTTGCACAAGCATGGAACTGACTGTGTAAGACACCTTGGACTGCCTAGTCAGTGACTCCTGGGAAATCTGGTCCATGACTGCTGCGATGGAGCACAGGGAAACGGAACTCCATGCCATCAGGAATGCATGATTGCAGCAGAAATGTAGATCTCACCACCATAGGACCAGAAGGCCATAAGACAAAGGAGAAGTATTAGGCCATCCAGGCCATCGGGTCTGCTCTGCCATTCCATCATCGCTGATTTACTCACCCTCCCAACCCCATTCTCCAGCCTTCTCCCTGTAACATTTGACACCCTTACAGATCAAGAGACCAATTTATACCTAGTTTAGGAATGGAGCACAGAGACCATGGAGCTTCTGGAGTGTAGAGTGTCCAGGCACAGGATTTCCTAGCGGTCACCTGTTTTAATTTTACTTCCCATTCCAATTTTGACATCTCAGTCCAGGACTTCCTCTGCTACCACAATGAGGCCTCGCGCAGGTTGGGGAGCAACACCTCATATTTCGTCTGGGTAGCTTACAATCTGATGGCACGAACATCAACTGCCCTAATTTCTGGTAACCCCCCCTTCACTCTTTTTCCATTCCCCATTCTGCCTCTCCTCGTATCCACTCTCTTCTCTGCACCTGCCCACTATGTCTCTCTGATGCCTCTCCTCCCCAACCCCTGCTTCCTTTTCTCCCAAGGTCCACTCCCCTCCTATCTGATTCCTTCTTCTTCAGCCCCTTTCCCTTTCCTCTCACTTCATCCCACCTACATTCCCCTAAGGTGGTCTCACCTATCGCCTGCCAGTGTTTATTCTTTTCCCTCCCCACACCTTCTTATTCTGGCTTCTTCCCCCCTGCCTTTTGCAGACTGATGAAAGATCTTTGCCTGAAACATCAACGGAATATTCCTGTCCCATTCAGAAAATAAGTAAAGCCTTTATTTCTTCTACAAAAGTGCATGACCATACACTTCCCTGTGGTAGCGTGACAATGCTAAGTGTGACTCACATACCACCTTCTCAAGAAATTGCTCCTAATCTCTGTTCTAAAAGGGAAATCCTTGTATTCTGGGGCTGTGTCCACTGGTCCTTGACTCTCCCTCTATTTGAAACATCTTCTCTATATCTACTCTATCGAGGCCATTCAACCTACTTGCACCCTTCCTCTGAGGCACCTCCTGCAATCTGTGGTTCCAAAACTGGCTTCATGAGTCACTTCAGTACTCAAAACTAAACAGGGTGGAAACAAAACATCCTCAATCTCAAGGGACTGCGTAAGAAGAAGAGAAACAATTCTAATAGGATCCTGTTGTTATATTTTCATTTACAGCACTAACAGGGAGAAATATTTTCTTCTCACCACCTCCTTTATGTTTTTATTTACTTTTTATTTATTGAGCTACAGTACGGAATAGGCCCTTCTCACCCTTTGAGTCGGGCCACCTAGCAATCCCGGATTTAATCTCAGCCTAATTACAGGACAATTTACAATGACTAATTAGCTTACTGACCTTTACATCTTTGGACTGCGGGAGGAAATTGGAGCACCTGGAGGAAACCCACGCAGTCACAGAGAGAATGTTCAAACTCCTTACAGACAGCGGCGGGAATTGAACCCGGGTTGCTGGTACTGTAAAGCGTTGTGCTAACCACTTTACCCTGGGGTAAAGTGGGAATTGTTGTCATGATGAACATTTATTACCCAAATTACCCTTGAGTAGGAGGTAGCATGCCATAAAGTGTGTGTCACACATAGCATTGTCACTACAGAGGAAGTGTATGGTCATGCACTTCGTAGAAGAAACAAAGGCTTTATCTGTTTTCTAAATGGGGAGGAAGTTCAGAAATCAAACGTTGATTCAGTATTGTTCACAAATTTTTTTTCATAAATTCTATGACCTGGTGACTTGTTCTTTTTGGCATTAGAAGCCTTGGATTTCAGAGATGCTGAGAGTATCTTTAGCAAGTGAGAGTGTAGATCTGCTAATTCCTTGCTTTAATGTTCTCTTAAAACTTTCAAGGACATGCAGTTGGCTGCACCCAACAGTGATCTATTCATTGAAACCATCTAAATGCACATCTATGCCCATGTTAATAACCAGATCATAGAGCAAACTTCAATTTCAATCTGCTTGAGATCTGTAAAGAATTGTCCATGTCTAAGCGGTAGGAAACCTGCTTCCAGAAATAGCCTGCTTCGTAAAACTTTAATTGAAATTCAAATATTCTAGATTCTGCCCATGAATTACTATTGAGATGATATTTTGCAGCAAATGTCTTGACAATTTCAGAAATGTTTCATTCACCTTAATTTATGTCCAGCAGTTCAAGACAGAAGTAGATAGAAAATAATTAATTATTAATACAGTGGAATGGTACGAGATTACTAATAAAGGAGGAAAGAAAAGATTAGGTTTAAACATAGCTTTTTCTTAGAGCCTGCCAGTGCTGATAAAAGAATGAAGCTTGGGTTGTAAAACTAGCAATGTTGTTGTTAACAAAGAAGAAAGAAGGTATTCACATGCATCATTAGACTGGCAGAATAGTTATCAATCAAATTCAACGCCGAGAGATTGGAGTTCATAGATTGCTGGTTGGGATGGGGGACAGAATGGCAAGGGAATAAATAATAGTTAAGTACTGAATTATTTATAACTTGGGTTCCACAGGACCCCTTGCTTGATGGTGTTGGTCCATGGCATAAAAAAGGTCAGGGATCCTGATTTAAAGCAACTGAAGTGCTTTGGAGTTCACATCAAGAGATCAGGTACATAAGTGGAGCAAGTGGTTGGGAAGTGATTACTGAATTTTGAATTAAATTGACTTTATTACTTACATCCTTCAAATACCTGAGGAGTAAAAATCTTTACATTACATCTGCTTCTAAACGTGCAATACAGGCAGTCCCCAGGTTACGGACAAGTTCCGTTCCTGAGTCCGTCTTTAAATTGGAACAAGTACATCCGGTATTATTTACCGCCAGTTAGTCAAATGTTTGTCTTAGTATATAATATATATTTTACTTTTCTATGCATATAAAACACATATGTATTCCAATAATTAAACCACTGCATTGCTTAATAATAA
Source organism: Hypanus sabinus (assembly GCF_030144855.1). Classification (NCBI taxonomy): domain Eukaryota; kingdom Metazoa; phylum Chordata; class Chondrichthyes; order Myliobatiformes; family Dasyatidae; genus Hypanus; species Hypanus sabinus. The sequence continues at coordinate 88,170,725 of NC_082706.1, forward strand.
TTGTAGCTTTCATCGGGGCAGGGCCTTTCACATGCTCCATTATTCTCACTTTATCCTTTAAAATTGTTCCAATCGTTGACCGACTGTAGCCTAACGCTTTTCCAATGACCGATGGCATTTCACCTCTTTCCGATCACAGGATAGTCAGTATAACATAGAAATACAACTGTATCAGCATGAATTAATCAGTCTGATGGCCTGGTGGAAGAAGCTGTCCTGGAGTCTGTTGGTCCTGGCTTTTATGCTGTGGTACCATTTCTGCATGGTAGCAGCTGGAACAGTTTGTGCTTGGGGTGACTTGGGTCCCCAATGATCCTTTGGGTGCTTTTTACACACCTGTCTCTGTAAATGTCTTGAATAGTGGGAAGTTCACATTTACAGATGCACAGGGCTGTCCACACCACTCTCTGCAGAGTCCTGTGATTGAGGGAAGTAGAGTTCCCATACCAGGCATTGATGCATCCAGTCAAGATGCTCTCAATTGTGCCTCTGTAGAAAGTCCTTAGGATTTGGGGATATATATCAAACTACTTCAACCGTCTGAAGTGAAAGAGGTGCTGCTGTGCTTTTCACCACACGGCCGGGATGTCCAGACCACGTGAGGTCCTCGGCGATGTGGCTGCTGAGGAACTTAAAGTTGTTCACCCTCTCAACCCCAGATCCATTGATATCTATAGGGTTAGCCCGTCTCCATTCCTCCTGTAGTCCACAACCAGCTCCTTTGTTTTTGCAACAATGAGGGAGAGGTTGTTTTCTTGACACCACTGTGTCAGGACGATGACTTTTTCTTAGTAGGCTGCCTCATTATTATTTGAGATTAGGCTAATCAATGTAGTATCATCAGCAAATTTAATTAGCAGATTGGATCTGTGGGTGGCGACACAGCCATGGGTATACAGAGAGTAAAAGAAGGGGGCTTAGGACACAGCCCTGAGGAGCACCTGTGTTGAGGGTCAGAGGGGCAGAGGTGAGGCAGCTCACTCTTATCACCTGCTGGTGATCTGACATGAAGTCTAGGATCCAGCTGCACAAGGCAGGGTGAAGGCTGAGGTCGCTGAGCTTCTTGTCGAGCCTGGAGGGAATTATGTTGTTGAATGCTGAACTTTAGTCCAAGAACAGCATTCTCACATAAGTATCCTTCTTCTCCAGATGTGTGAGGATGGTGTGTAGAGCTGTGGCTATTGTGTCAATAGGTTGTGAGTCCAGTGGGGGTGGTAGCATGCTGCAGATGTACTCCTTGACCAGCCTCTCAAAGCATTTGCTTATTATTGAGGTGAGTGCAACAGGACACCAGTCGTTCAGACATGTTGCCTTGGTCTTTTTAGGTAAAGGGACAATGATGGATGTTTTGAAGCAAGAGGGCACTCTGCTCTGGGGGAGGGAGAGATTAAAAATGTCTGTAAATACACCTGCCAGTTGCACCATGCACATCCTTTGTAAATCCTGAGATTAAGAAGACATATGGGATATATTATAGGCTGAGACGTAGAATATAAGAATATTGAGGTAATGCAAAGCTACAGTATTGTGTCTAGTTCTAGTGAGCTTGCTACAGGAAGGATGAATCAGCACTGGACTGCAACAAGATGCTGCAAAAGGTTTAATTAAGACTACAAGAGCATAAGACATGAGTGGAATTAGTCCATTGAGGGGTCTGCACCGCCATTCCTCTTATTATCCCTCTCAACGCTATTCTTCTTGCTTTCCCCTCGTTACCCTTCGACACCCTTACTAATCAGGAACCTGTCAGTCTCTGTTTTAAATATACCCAATGACTTGGCTCCCACAGCCATTCGTAGCAAAGAATTCCACAGATTTAACACCCTCTGGCAAAAGCCATACCTCCTCACTTCTGTTCTCAAAGGGTCCTTATATTCTGAGGCTGTCCCCTCTGGTCCCAGAGTCGCTGTTATAGGAAACATTTCTCCATGTCCACTCTATCTAGAGCTTTCAGTGAAATGTTTAAGCAGCTAAGATCATGTTCTTTTCTTCAAAACAGGATGGCAGCAGATACTTCATTAAGTTGTGCAAAAGAGGCTTAGATGTGGTAAGAAAGACAGACCTATTTCCCTGAGCAGGGAGCACAATGCCCAGTCAGCAAAGGCTTAAGGATATGATGGAAGAACAGTGGGGGTAGGGAGGGGGTCATTTGGTGAAATTAAATTTTCACACGGAGCTGCAGGACTCAAGACATGTCAGAGATAGAAGTTCTCATTATACTTACTATGTATGTGGCCTAGAAACAGATATCCCTGACCTTGGACTGCCCAGTCAGTAATTGTAATGTTCAATTTAGGCCATATTCCTTAGACTTTGGAAGGCATTTAAATTTGTCAAGAAACTTAGTTAACTGAAGAGAGACGGAGATTGTCAGATCTAGTTGCAAAATGCTTTCTCGCTGCAACAGAATAATCAAGGTTCTTAGAACCACAAGCACAAGAGATTCTGCACACGCTGGAAATCCAGAGTAACATGGGGAAAAAAAAAACAGTGGAGGAACTCAAACACGAGAAAATCTGCAGATGCTAGAAATCCAAGCAACACACACAAAGTGCTGGAGGAACTATGGACCAGCGTCTATGGACAGGAATAAAGGGTCACTATTTTGGGCCTTTCATTCAGTCCTGACGAAGTGTCTTCACCCAAAACTCAGATTTTGAATGAGTTCCCTTCATTTACCATTTGGAATAGCATGTTCCCAATCTCCAGTGACTTCAGTAAAATCTGCCACAAGCCCTTCTCAACAATCTGGTTCCCTATCCAATCGGATTTTCCTCACCCCAACAAGCTCTCTCCCAGTCTAAGTGTGCCAGTCTACACTGGGGGCTCGGCAGTGGAAAGAGTCAGCAACTTTATACTCCTGTGTAATAACATCAAATATCAAATGACCTTTCTTGGGCAATCCTAAGGAAAGTGTATCAGTATCTTTACTTTCTTAGGAGGTTAAGGAGGGTCAACTTGTCACTGAACACCCTGACAAGTATCTACGGAATTACGGTTGAGTGTCCTGATTGGCTGAATCATGGTCTGATACAACAATTCAATTGAGCAGGGATGAAAAAGTTTCAGAGAGTAGTGGGCACATTCTCCCTACTGTTGGTAGTATCTACGGGAGATACTGGCTCAGGAGGGCAACATGCATTATCACAGATCCCCACTGTCCAGGCCATGCTATTTCCAGGTGTGTGTATCAGAAGCCCGAGGTTCCACATGACTAGATCCAAGAACAGCTCCTTCCCTTCAGAAATGTTGTTCTTAAACCAACTGACACAACTCTAAACACTACAGATCAGAAACAATATGATTACTTTGCACTGAAATGGGCTATTTACTTCCAAGTAAAAAGACTGTATAATTCATGTTAATTAACGTTTTACTTGTGAATGTTGCTTAACTGACGTAATGTGCCTGCAAAGCTGCCACAAGTAAGCTTTTTATTGCATCTGAGCACACATGTACTTGTATGGCAGTAAACCGGGCATATGATCTGTTACTACCTCTCTCCTCCGTTTATTCTTCTAAACTTCAGTGAGTACAGGTCCAGAGCCAAGAAACACTCCTCATACATTAATCTTTCAATTCCCAGGATCATTCTCATGAACCTATCAGAGTGCCAGTTCGAATGAGGACCCTGAGCACTAGGCCTCAAATGTCATACTCACTGATGATGAGACCCCATAAACAGGGCCTTGAACTCCTGCCTCGCAAACTCACATACCCAGCTGATCCGCAGCCCTTGGGCCTCTTGTCCACATGGAGCTCTGACCTTGGAACCTGCCTACAACTCATTCACCCGGTCGGGGAGCCACCAGTCCTCATTCTTGCTAGTCTGCCAGCCTTACATCCAACTACAGATGTCCCACAACTGTGTCGCTCGACTTCAAATGCAAAGCGGAGGCCTAGACTCTGGCCTGACCGCTAATTCTCCCACATCCCTGCCCCTTAACCCTAATCTGACCCCTAATTCCCCGCTCTTTTCCCCCTACGAACCTAAAACAAAAAACTAAAACATCAGCCGAGTTCTGAGCCACCTTAACCATTCATTCATTTATGCTTTCTTCAGAGCACCAATAATATCCAAATTGCATACTCAGATTTGATTGAATTTGTTTTATTGTCCTGTACACCAGGGTACAATGAAATTCCTTGTTTGCATGAAGCTCCGAGTAAACTGTATACATAATGTTATATACAAATATAATGATAAATTGAACAATGAATACAAAACAGCTGAAATGTGCAAAGATTATAGTGGATTCTGAAACAGTTCAAAGATAATACTGGAATAACAGTAACAGAATAACAGAGAGGTAGAATTAGCAGAGTATGAGAATGTGGCAGCACTACCAGGAAGCGGGTGTGAGGGGAGGTGATTGATTCATGAGTCTGATAGCAGTGAGGAAGAAGCTGTTCTTGAGTCTGGTTGTCTGGCTTTCAAGCTTCTAGGAGGGGGACGAGGGAAAAGGGAGTGGCCATGACGATGGCAGACATTGCTGACCATACTGTCAGCCATGATCCATGATGCTGGATTTGATGGAAGGATGCTATGAGTTTGTGACTGATTGGGCTGGGTTTACCACTCTCTGCAGTTTCTGCTGTACATTGTGGATTCTAACTCAGTATGTGTACTGATTATTAAGCAAACCAATCTCATCATACCCACTAACAACTTAATAAATGGCTCTAACCGATAAAAAAAGTGCTGTTTTATATCCCACTTCATGCACATTTTATTCATCATCCAACAAATATTCCTTTATCTTACTATATTGCTTAACATTTGGAGAATGTAATGATCTTTCTAGGATTATATGATGTAAATGCACAACTTTGACAAATAGCACCAACAAATAATTAAAGCTTCATCAAATAGGCATAACTTTTACTGCTTGAAACAGACAATTAGTAGAAGGAGTATGGCATTTGGCCGTTTGTGTTTTCTCCTACATTCAATATGTCCATGATCATCCATCTCAATAATCCCACTCTCTCCCATGCCATTGAGACTAGAAATCTATCTGACTCTTTTTTGATTCATCAAGTGTACTACCCTTTTTTGAAGGAATTTCTCCTAGTTTGTCCTAGATATCTTGCCTCATATCCTGAGGCAAGGCATCCAGGAGATCTTGCCTCAGGATAAGAGGTAATTACATCCTGAATCTACACCCACACACCAGTTGAAGTATCCTCCCTGCAGCTAGCCTGTAACACATTGTCAGAATCTTGAATGTTTTAGTTGGATCTCCTCTCACTTTTCAAAGCTCTAGTGAAGCCTAGTAGACCCATTCATTCCCGCCATTCCAGGAATTAGTCAAAGGAATTTCATTGCCATCCCTTTGTGAAATGTACATTCATTGGCCACATTATTAGGGTACTTCCTGTACTTGATTTCTGAGCAATCGTGGTCTTCTGCTGCTGTAAGCCAGTCACTTCAGGGTTCGACGTGTTGTGCATTCAGGGATGCTCTTCTGCACACCACTGTTGCAATGTGTGGTTATTTGATTTAATGTCACCTTCCTATAGGCTTAAAACAGTATGGAATCTCCTCTTACCTCTCTCATTAACAGCCCATTTTCACCCACAGAACTGCCACTCATGAATTTTTTTTTCGTTTTGGACATCATTTCTTAGATATGGGGACCAGATTTGTGCACAATCTCTGGGAGAGGCCCTATACAATTACAGCAAGATATCCTTGTTCCTGTACTCAAAGTTTCTTTCAGTGAAGCCAAAGTACATTTGCTTCTTTAATTAGTTGGTGCAACATCAAATCTGCTTTCAGTAACTAGTTAATAAGCACATCTGGGTCTCTTTAAACTTCAGTATTTTTCAACTGATTGCCATTTAATTACTCCTCTTTAGTTTTTCCTACAAAGTGGATAATGTCACATTATTTTATGCTATATTGTGACTACAGTTGAATTAGGTATAATGTGTAGGGCTGCATTCCATTGAGTTGATATCAAAAGGGCACCTCTTACTCCAATAATCAAGAGTCCTCTGAAGGCCCACTGACGGCCTGTCCTGGATTTGGAGGACTGTCTCTGTGTGTGGAATTGAGGTAGGGGCTCGCTTTGCTGTTGTTGTTTAGTTGCTGTTGTTCTGTTGTTGTTGTTCTGCACATATGGTGGGCATGCTGAGTTAGCAGCCGCAACACTTGTGGGCTGTCCCCAGTCCATCCCTAGGTTGTGTTACTTGTTTATACAAATGGTGCAACTTGCAGTATGTTTCAATGTACGTGTGATAAATAAATCTGAATATATGCCACGGTGTAAAATGTGGTGTGAGCCTCAGGTGGTTGTTGTTCACTTTGATTATCTGTCGCCTGTAACTCTTAAAGCAATGGTTGGCTTCTCAAGGTTGAATAGTCAAGTCAAGTCAAGTTTATTGCAATTGTAACCATATACATGAATACCGCCAAATGAGAGAACATTTCTGCAGACCAGGGTGTAAAGCACAGTATTACACGTAACACACATATAGCACACAATAACGTAGGCTATAATACGAAACAATATACACACAAGAAAGACAAGAAATGGGGACTGGACTGACTGGATATGACGAGATGGGATGGGAGGTTTGTGCAAAGGCAACATAAGGTAGTTGTATTGAATGGTCAAACCTCTAGGGTGTACGATAGATCTAATGGCAGAAACAAGTCACGTAAACATGGCTGCACCATTCCAAGATAATGGCTTTAGGGCTTTTGTGCAGACGTGGAGTATTGTGCAGTTTTAGCTGAAAAGGACTTCTCCTTATAAAAGGCAGCAGAAGCACATAGAGGATCAAGTAGCAACAAACAAGATGCTGCGGAAACTCAGCAGGTCAGGCAGAATCTGTGGAGGGAGATGGACAGGTAATATTTTGCATCAATATTTGACTGTCCATTTTCCTCCACAGATCCCTCTAAATTAGTCAAGTTATTTCAGCATCTTGCTTATTGATTCTAGCATCAGCAGCCTCTTCTAAGAGGAACAGGTAAGACTAGGTTAATGAAGTTCAGTCCCTCAGTCACTAGGTCAGAAAATATATAGCTCATCTTAGTGGCTACTTTATTAGGTACACCTGTACACCTGCTTGATAATGCAAATATCTAATAAACCAATCACGTGGCAGCAATTCAATGCATAAAATTACATTGACATTCAAATTTCAAAATAAATTTAATATCAAAGTACATGCACAACATGAGATTAATTTTCTTGCAGAAATACAAGAAACACAATGGAATCAATGAAAGATTGCACCCAACAGAGTGGACAAACAATCAATGTGCAAAAGACAACAAACTGTGTAAGTACAAAAAGTGGAAATAATAATAATAAATAAGCAATAGATACCAAGAACATGAGATAAAGAGTCCTTGTAAGTAAGTCCATAGGTTGTGGGAATAGTTCATTAATGGGATGAAAGAAGTTCATCCGGTTCAAGAGCCTCGTGGTTGAGGAGTAATAATTGTTCCTGAACGTGGTGGTGTGGGCCTTGACATGGTCCAGCTGTTCAGTTGTTGTTCACTCTAGTGTCCTTCTTTGAATTAGTCTAATATTTTGAAGTTACAGAACATAACAGTAAACCATTGTTTTGAACCATTCCAGTCCTCCTGATGAAGATGCTTGCACAGTGCTGCTGGATGAGGAACTTGGACCCAGTGGAAATACTTTTGGTGGGGAACCTGCAGGAGCTGTTGTTTCTATGTGCCTGCTGCACTTGCTCTTCTTGAGATCAACACTATCATCACCTAATCAATAACGTCCAATATTTCAGCCTCTACACCTTGTATGCAACTGGATCCTTGATTTCCTTACTTGCAGACCCCAGTCAGTTCAGAAGGCTCTGTGCTGAGCCTCCTGTTCTACTCACTTTATACTGTATGCGTAACTGCGAGGATAAGCACAGCTCCAACGCTATATTTCAGTTTGATGACGACACGACTGTTGTTGGCCAAGTCAAAGGTGGTGACATATCAGCATATAGAAGGGAGATTGAAAAGCAGTTTGAAAGGTGCCACAACAATAAGCTCTTACTCAACATCAGCAAAATCAAAGAGCTGATAGGGATCGGAGATGGACAGGGTCAGTAACTTTAAATTCCTTGGTGTTATCATTCAGAGGATCTGTCTGGAACCAGCTCATACGTGCCATCACAAAGTAAGCAAGGCAGTGCCTCTTTCTTAGAAGTTGCACGGATTCGGCATGGCATCTATAATTTTGGTAAACTTCTAAGTGTGTACAGTGGTAAACACCTTGGCCTGGTATGGAAACAACATTGCCCGAGAACGAAACAGCTGCCAAAAAGTAATGGATACAGCCCAATCTATCACAGGAAAAGCCCTTCCCAATACTGAGTGCATCCACAAGAAATCAGATTCCATCATCAACGACCTTACTGTCCAGGCCATGTTCTCTTCTGCTGCCATTGGGAAGCAAGTACAGGAGCCTCCAGGTCCCACACCACCAGGTTCAGAAACAGTTATTACCCTTCAAACATCAGGGTCCTGAACCAGCGTGGATAACTTCACTCACCTCAACTCTGAAATGATTTGACAACCTACAGGCTCACTTTCAAATACTCTACAATTTACATTCATAATGCCCTTTATTAATTTGTTATATTTGCATAGTTTGTCTTCTTTTGCACTTTGGTTGTTTTTCAATCTGTGTTTGTAGTTTTTCATGGATTCTATCATATTTCTTTGTTCCACTGAAAATGTCTACAAGAAAAGGAATCTCATGTACATGGTGACATATATGTATGTACTTTGACAACAAATTTACATTGACCTTTGAAGTCACTGCAAAGTAGTGGCAAAGCTCAATGTTTCTGTCACGGATCCCAAACTAATTAACCTGAAAACTAAAACTAAACCTGAATATTTGCAGCCCTCCTTCTCAAGGTTGAAACTCCAATAGTACAATGCTGGTCAGCTTCAGCAAGACGCATTTATGCATAAATTTTAGCACCTAGATCAAAACGTAGATAGCACGTTACTCTCACTGAGTACAAAAACTAATGTAACACATCAACCTACCATTTTGTTCCCTTTGAACACCAGCTGCCAAAAGATCAGGCTCCCCAAAGCTGATGTCGTTGAGTCTGGATCCTAAGCATTCAACAGAGAGAAGCTTACACCATTCTTCTGCCTCCAGTTCTGCAAGAAAGCACATGGTAAAATGTGAGAGCATTACACTCTGCTGCTCACCGGAGAACTTATTTTAATTTTAAATAGAATTATTAACAGTGAAGCACACATGTAGCTTGTGGCATTTTTAATATACAAATCAGCTGTTTCAAGTTTATTTGTCAGGTGCACATTGAAACATACAGTTAAATGTGTTGTTTATGTTGATGAGTAACATATCTGAGTCTGTGCTGGGGGCAGCCTGTAAATGCTGCCAAATTTTCCGGCCCCAACATAGCAAGCCCACAACATTAGGCAGAGCATCACAGAACATAACAAACGACAAAGCAATAACAGCAAAATTCCTCCCACCCACACACATACAGAGTGCTTAAATCCCAGGAAAAGCCTCCAGCGGACAAGGACGTGGACCTACAGGACCTGCAGGACCTTTGACCTCCGCAGTGGACTCACAGAGTTTCGAAGACTCAGCTCCAGCCAGCAGGTTTCAGCTTCTGGACTTTCAAAAGGACCTTTATGCCTCGACCCACGACATTGATCCCAGGACACGACAATCACTGGACATTAGGCCATAATCTCCAGACTTGTCAATGACACAATACCTCTAACTTCAGTCTCACCAATTTGCAAACCCAAGGGGCATTGGAAGACATTTTCTTCCGCTCACATTGAACATTGACTTTGAACCCACCAAAAAATTGCTGATCCAGGTGGTGGCTCCCACTTTCTGCCCGTCACCGATATCCCACACTCGCGTTGCTGATCTTCAAATATGGAGCGGAGACCTATACACGGCCTGATCTCTAATTTCTCCTACATCCCTGTCCTTAAACCCTAACCTGACACCTAACTCTGCCTGCTGAGTTCCTCCAGCATTTTGTGTGTTTTGCTTTGGATTTCTGCAGATTTTCTTGTGTTTGTGATACCTTGACTCTTTTCTCTGTTTCCAAAACCATCCTTATGAAACTAAAAATAATTAAAAATTGAACAATTCAAAGGCAACTAAATCTGAGCTGAGACTTAACGGAGGTCTCAGTTTGGTATTACTTTAGAAAGTTTAGTGTTGACATTTTCTAAGACCTTATTTTATGAGACCTCTGTCAAGGCTGTGTTCCTTTTAACCAGAGCCTGAGATTAGTTAAGCAGATGATTGACCAAAGTTTCAAATAGTTAAAATGAGGGACACTTTTGTTAAAAGATGGTTAAATTAAGTATAATAGTTTTTAATACATTTAGATTGAATTGTACTCAATTTAGATGTTCTCCACCTGACATGACAATTAAGTTCACATAGGGTTGCACAGCTGTCAACAGATAGGAGGTACAGTGAAAACTTGTGGGTCATAGTATATCATTCAACATTTACTTAGGGTGGAGTCAAACCTTCCTATGAACTGAAAATTAATCAGCTCATTTAACAAGAAGTTTATTATTTAGATGCATTGGTCATACAAACTTCAAACAAGCTACTTGAAATATTATTTTATGAGGCAAGAATGATGTTTTAAGCAACACAAATTCATTATTGCAAACACAAGAGATTCTGCAAATGTTGGCATTCCAGAGCATCACACACAAAATGCTGGAGGAACTCAGCAGATCAGGCAGCATCTACGCAGAGGAATAAACAGTCGAAGTTTTGGGCTGAGATCCTTCATCAGAACTGGAAAGAAAAGAGGAAGAAGCCAGAATAAAAAAAAGTGGATGGAGGGGAGGGAGTGCAAGCTGGAAGTTGATAGGTGAACCCAGGTGAGGGGGAAGGTGGCTGGGTGAGGGAGGGGGGATGAAATAAGGCTGTGAGGTGATAAGTAAAGGGCTGAAGAAGAAGGAATCTGATAGGGAAGGATTGTCTATTGTGGAAGGAGGAGGGGCACCAGAGGATGGGATGGTCAGGAGAGGAGAAAAAAATGAGAAAGGAGGGGAGCTAAGAGTTGGGAATGGAAGAAGAGGGAAGTGTGAGGTGGAAATATTACTGGAAGTTAGAGAAGTTAATGTTCATGTAATCAGGATGGAGGCTAATTAGGCAGAATATGAGGTGTTCTTCCTCTGACCTGTGAGTGACCTCATCGTGATAGTCAAGAAACATGGCTTGACACGTCAAATTCATTGATTAATTCATTATTTAACAATTAGAACAAACCTGGTTTGATCTAGTCTTTCACTTAAAAATTGTCACTTGCCGTGAATAGACACATTTTTGGATCAATTTGAAATGTCATTCTTTGATCTTTTAAACTCAGTCATTTATTACTGTAGAAACTTTCAGTCTAGTAGTTCTTCAGTGACTTTGAGGGAGCTTGGATCCATTTCCTGTGTGGCTTCCCTGATTGATGCAGCCTACTGTGGGCAAGACTGAAGGCATCCTGCCCAATGGGACTTGATGAGTGGACCCGGTGGAGGAAATCAGTTGGCTGTCACACTGAAAGTAGGAGAAAAGAGAGGGAGAGGATTGAGGAGGAACAGTGATGGGTTAGGAGAAATTCATAGAAAAAGAGAAGATTGCAGAAAGGTAGACAGTCATAGAGAATTGAACCAGGAAATGGTTTCAAGGAGAGAGAGGTGGAGATTGGGGAAATTTGTTGGGGAATTGACAGAAAGGGATTTAAGGGGTAAACAATTAATGAAGAGGAAAACAGGGGTTAAAAATCCTTGAGGACTCAACTGAATGGGTATATGATCAGATGGGGTGAGGTCTGGTTATGGTGAGAGGGTGGATGGGCATGGCAACCCAAGGCCAATGACAGAGGAAGTTGGTGGAAGAGTCCACACAGAAGAAAATGAATGCCTTGATCTTGCAGGTTTCAACTCCTCAGTTATATGTGTTTCAGTATACAATTAGCAAAGCTCATCCTCTTGGAATAATTATGCACACAACTTTTTTTTAAAGTGTGATACATGCCATCCAACACAGTCACGCAACAAAGACACAGAGGCTGTAAAATAAAACTGGAAACAAACTGCAGTTACGTTTCATACATGCTCATATTTAGCAATGAGATTTTTGATAAAATTCTATCACATACAAACAAAATGCTGGATACAAATGATAGGGCTTCTAGATTGTCAACCTTGATGACCAGTTTCAACTATAAATGCTTTCAGTGAAACAAACAATAGAGCAGGGTTTCATAGTGTAGTGGTTAGTATAATGCTTTAAAGTACCAGTGACTTGGGTTCAATTCCTGCCGCTGCCAGTAAGGAGTTTTACATTCTCTCTGTGTGGGTTTTCTCTGGGTGCTCTGGTTTCCTCCCACAGTCCAAAGACATTCTGGTTAGTTGGTTAATTAGTCATCATAAATTGTCCTGAGACTTGGCTTGGATTAAATCAAGGGTTTGCTGTGTGGCATAGCTCGAACGGCTGGACGGGCCTATTTCGCACTGTGTGTCAAAAAATACCCTTAAAAATGTACCACCATTGACGATTGCTGATTCCTTACTACAACGCATTATCAGTTCCATCTTTTATTTTTGTCCTTCTTTGCTCTCCTCTTTCAATATATATTTCTGTGAAGATAGTAGTGTCACTCGGCTGCATATTTAAAACGGATGGTGCTGTTCGATATTTCAGCTGGTAACAGGTTGGAGAGTGCACTGAAGCCGTTAACATCAACGGCCAGAACCTCTGTCAGAGGAGTGAAGGAAGATGGCAGATGACTTGATAAGATGACAAGGGGCATAAATCAAGTGGATAGCCCGAGACTTTTTCCAGGGCAGAAATAGCTAAAATGAGGGGGCCTAATTTTAAGGCGATTGGAAGAAAATAAAAGCGGGGAAGTCACAGGCAGCTTTTTTATACACAGAGTGGTAAGTGGATGCAATGAGCTGCCAGGATTGATGATGGAGACAAGTTCATTACAGACATTTAAGTGTCAGTAATGCAAACCAGACCAGCATCGTTATGGAGCAAGAAAAGGGTCTTTGAATTGTAAGGCGCACTGAAAAGGACTTTCTCCTTCTATGCTATGCAAACATCCATTTTCACTAACGTTAGCAGAAGTAGGTTTTCCACCTGCAAACTGTAAATTAGACCAATCCAGGATATCTCCTCACTGCAAAGTCTGTTATGTCTTTTAACCTCCAAATTTGCAGATGAGTTAATTTTTATCATGATATATGTATTAGACAAATAAATTCATTCATGGAGTAATAAATAACATAAAATTATTGGTCTTAGGTTCAGAGGCTTGATATTTACGTTCCAAGTGAACAAGTTAATAATGCTAAAGTGATAAATTAGTTGTAAGATCACTTTTAATAAAATAACACTTGTAGTTCTTAGTAAGAGTCAATTGTGGACATTATAGAAAATCTGCAGATGCTGGAAATCCAAATCAGCACACACAAGTTAATAGATAATCTAAGTTTTAGGCTGAGACCCTCCATCAGGACTGAGAAGGAAGGGGGAAGATGTAAGAATAAAAAGGAAAGGGTGGGCAAGGGGAAGGAGGATAGATGGAAGGTGATAGGTGAAGCCAGGTGGGTGGATAAGAAAAAAGCGAAGAAGAAGGAATCTGATAGCAGAGGAGAGTGGACCATCGGAGAAAGGGAAGGAAGGGGGGACCCAGGGGGAAGTAATAGCCGGGGAAAAGAGGTAAAAGGTCAGACTAAGAAATAGAGGAAGGAATGGTCGTGGGTGGGTATCTTTTTTTATACTGGAAGGAGAAATCGATATTAATGCCATCAGGTTATGGGGTACCCAGACGGGATATAAGCTGCTGCTCCTCTGCCCTGATATGGATTGCCACTGCTGATGTTAATCTATTGAAGGTAAGTGAACTCAATCCTCTTCAAGCTATTTTCTCATCACTGGCAAATCTGCTGTCACCACTCCTCTCCTCTACTTCATTAATTGTGAATAACTCTCTATCTATACCCCTCCTCCCACTCCAAACCCTAATTCCATTTGTTCTGAAGCAAAACATTCTATTTGCTTACAGCTCTAGCCCTAGCCCTCAGCCCTCAGTTAGTAATTTGTGATTATGCAGTGATGGTGCAGGAGCATAAGTGTCACCTCTTGTTTGAATCTTACTTGTTGCTAATGTAATGCCCTGGTTCATATCTTTACTGCTATGCTGTAGGTATTTCACTTAGCAGTTCTGTAAGAGCAGTTGTTCTGCTTTCAGCCTGATAGGGTTATTGTTGAAGATAAGGGATGACGTGGAATGTGTGGCATCCAGTTAGTGGGAGGCTTTCCTGGTGAAGGACAATAAGGTTGGACTTGGGGCTTTTGTTTGAGAGGAGATGAAGAGGGAAGCCACTATGGAGAACTGGTGGTAGCACATGACCCGGTGGGAGACCCATTTGTTCGAGATGGATTGTGAGCGACGTTCGGAAGGTATTGTGTGATTTCACGGCGACCGAGGGGCCAGCGCATGAGTGACAGAGAAGTTCAAGATGAGCTCCATCTTGTGCACATTTGACAGTTTAATTAGAATAGAGCCTTCTTTTTGTTATTCTTTACTAACTCTTCAGTTAAGATTCATAAATATAATTCCTTTAATCATATGCAGTGTACTGTCTGATATTTTGTTAATGATACATTAATTTGTATCAGGGTAACAAACGACACAGCATCCACACAAAGTGGGGTTTGAGGTGGGATCGAGCGCGCCTCAATCTCACGAGTTTAGCTGGGCTGGAGGTTGACTTCTTGAGACTTAATCAACCAAGGAAAGAAGAGTGTTTCATTGTGGCGGCTTGTCTGGGATTGATTTCATTGGATGCTATGTGATTGCCCTGAGCATTGATCCAGTGGGTTGTATATTAAACTACTGGTCAGTAAAGTGATTATGATACGTGGTTATGGATGCTGCAGGGGTGGAGCAAAGGCTTGATAAAATGGTGGGCAAAGACTTTGTTCTAGTCCAGACTGCCTGGTACTACTGGGACCCCTGAAGAGAGGGGGCCATGGGCTGTCCATACTTCCCAGGAGCAGGGGAATGAAAGCTAGCATGCCGAATCGGAAGCTGAGGTTCCCATAGCTGGGGACGGAGACTTTAACGACAAGTTATTCTTGTTTCTGCAGAGCGAGAAAAAGGAATGGCCTGATGTCAGTCTAATGAGTCCTTCAGTGAGGGCTGAGCATTCTGAGTGGCAATATATCAAGGAACGCCCTAAAGCAAAATACCCTATTCCTGAAGGGGCCAAGCTCTAGTGCATTGCTACGGATAGAGGGTATTTATGCTAGAGCCATACTTGACACTGGCTCTCAGGTTACTCTGCTGCACCGTTTGTATTTCAACCAGTATTTGGCGCATTTACCACTGATGCCACTCTTTGCACTAGAGATCCAGGGTCCTAATACAGATGACTATCTGTATAATGGTTACTTATTATTGAAGCTGGAATTTCTGGAGGCGGATGTGGGAGTAGCTGAGATCCTTGATACATTTGAGCTGGAGGAAGTTGTAGAGAGCTTTCTGAAAACATTGTCCATTCACCCTGTGTTCCAAGCTGCCTTTGAGGAAGCATGTAGCTGCACTGGGCTGGATGTGAGTAGTGGGTATTACCAGACACCCATGAGTGAGGCTGATAAAGAGAACACTTATCTGAAGTATGTGTCTGATAGGAGAAGGGAGCTGAAAAAGGCTTACGAATTAGCTGAGGTCTTAACTACCAAGCAGAATCAAGGAAATAAGAGGAGGTATGATCAAAAGGGTCCTGTTTGGTGGCACAATAATATCAGCGCCGGACTCTGGAGTGAATGTTCCCGAGTTCGAATCCAAGTCGGGATGAGCGTCGAGCTAGCAACTCGGCCTCGTAAAAACAAGAATAACTTGAAACACCATCATGACGGTGCCCTGATAACTCCACTGCCGAGTTAAGGACTATTTTTCTTCTTCTTCATGGTCAAAAGGGAGTCCGTGTCCTCAGCAAGAATTTGGGGCTACCTGGGAAGCATAAGTTGGCTGACTGCTGGGCAGCTACCCCCTATGTGGTGGAGAGTCAAATGCTAAATATATCAGTTCTCCAGATGAAACCAAAGGATGGGAATGGGTCTGTCAAGATTCTCCATTGGAACCAGCTTCTACCTCTGGGACAAGAGGTGTGTGTTAACCCGGAACCTGACCTGGACCCTACACCTAGTAAGAGGACTCTGAGGCAATGTGGTGAGAGTGAAGGAGCAGCAGCAAGAAGGATTAAACTGACACCCACCCCTGAATGGGATACAGACTCGGAGGATGAGGAAATGGGGGTGTGGTTATATGCTACCTTTTGTCAATTCCTCAATAACTGAGGAAGAAATTCCCAACATTTCTCATGCTGAGGCAGGTGAAATGTGGTGGGGGGTGGTAGATTAGCAGTGCTCAGGCAGACTTACAGCTGGACCACGAAGGGGGACTGGGTTCTAAAGTAACTGGAGATGAAGCTGAGCTCAGCCAAATGACAGATGGATCAGCCAAGTGGCTGAAGACATAGATGATGGGATGAGAAGGTCTCAAAGAGTCAGGAGACCCCTGGATAGGCTGGCCTGTGTAGCAATGGGGGAACAGAGGGTTGTGACTATCACCCAGTGAGATATATCACTCCCATTTAAAAATGGATTGGAGGTTCTGACATCATGAAATTCCTTTGAAAATGATGTTATTAATGACAGGATGACAGATTATTTCAAAATCATAAGGACATGGCTATTTGTGGTGGGGGGAGAGTGTAATGCCCTGGTTTACATCTTTACTGTTATATTGTAGGTATTTCACTTAGCAGTTCTGTAAGAGCAGTTGTTCTGCTTTCAGCCTGATTGGGTTATTGTTGAAGATAAGGGATGACGTGGAATGTGTGGCATCCAGTTAGTGGGAGGCTTTCCTGGTGAAGGACAATAAGGTTGGACTTGGGGCTTTTGTTTGAGAGGAGATGAAGAGGGAAGCCACTATGGAGAACTGGTGGTAGCACATGACCCGGTGGGAGACCCATTTGTTCGAGATGGATTGTGAGCGACGTTCGGAAGGTATTGTGTGATTTCACGGCGACCGAGGGGCCAGCGCATGAGTGACAGAGAAGTTCAAGATGAGCTCCATCTTGTGCACATTTGACTGTTGAATTAGAATTGGTCCTTTTCTTTTTGTTATTCTTTACTAACCCTTCAGTTAAGATTCATAAAAATAATTCCTTTAATCATATGCTATTTCCTGACATTAGTTTGTAACAGAGTAGCAAATGACACAGCATCCACACAAACCGAAAGTCGGGGTGGGATGAAGCATGCTTCAATCTCATGATTTGGTGGGGCTGAGGTTTGTCTTCCCCAGACTTACGCAGCCAAGGAAACCAAGATGGTTTCATTAAGTTTGCAGTAAGTGGAATCTGATTGGATGATATGAGGCAGGGAGGGATGGGAGGGAAGTTACAGAGTCAAACAGAGAAAACTGGTACATTGGAGCAATTAAGAATGATGATAAGAAAAAGACGAAGGAGCTGAGGGGGCAGAGCTGGCAATCTTCACCCGAAAGTCCATGAACAGATTATATCTGATATCCACAAATAATTCTCATCCTTATCATCCAACTTGTGGACATAGTTGCACTATCTGCTGAATGTTACAAATATGAAAATCTTCGCCAAATTATCACACCCACAGAAACTATTCCAATGAGTAATAAATTCAATACCAATTGGGACCTACTCTTTTACCACATAGTACTGAGTTTTCTGTTTATCCTAATGCAAAATACTCCTTCAGGCAAAAGGATGCAGTATACAAAACATTATAACAGAGTGATACAGCAGAGAAACAGGCCCTTGACCTTATCGCCCACACTCTCCCCAATTTTCCTACATTTAACCTAAACCCTCTGTTCCTTTACTATCCACATAGCTACGGTATGTGCCTTTCAAAGTGCTTTCTAGATGTTCTGATTGTAACTGGTTCCAATATCTCCACCAGCACTCTGTTCTGTAAATCCATCATCCCCGTGTGAAAAAGATTGACCTGAGACCTCCTTTAAATACTTCCCTTCTCAACTTAAACCCAGTTTAAAACTCCCCTATTCTTGAAAAATGACTGTGATAACATCACCTGTCTATATCCCTCTTAATTTTACAAGCCTCATTGAAGTCATCCCTCAGCCTTCTATGCCTCAGCCCACCCAATCTCCCCTTTCACCTGAAGCCCTCCATTGCAGGCTGCATTTTGATAAAGCTCTTCTATACTCTTTCCAGTACTACCACATATTGAATTAGAAAACCTGTGGTTATGAAGCTACATCCTAACATAATACTATAGGTACTTCAACTACATTCAATAAATGTTGTGGTACTTGACATGCTTAACATTGTGATAGTTGGAGTTGGTGTGAAAATAAGCTCTCACTACCTATTAAAGGCTCTCAATGGTGTGCAATTCAAACAGCCTCTGACAACTAAGTCCAACTCCTGGCCTTCATGTGTGGCTTAGTTACTAAGCCTGGCTAAATCATTTCTACTGACAGGAGAAGCAGCAAAAGTGGGTTACTGGTGCCTTAAAACCATTCACTTTGGGCAGATGGGGCTCATCAGCTGTGTTTGGAGAAGGAAAACTCTGATCTCAACCCTCTGCTGCCTTGCAGCTATACCCACTCATGGGGAAGACTGGAGAGTAAACCCCGAGGAAAAGTCCGGAGCTGGAGTCTCTAAGGCAGTCCTGCATTGAGTTCAATGCGAACTGGCACCTCCTGTGAAGCTGCTGGTGCCAAAATGTATCAGCCTCTGCCATTCCTTTGGATTTATCAGCTGCATGGAGAGGGAGAGCTTGCTACATGGGCAACAGCTTGCTCTCCATATCGTACTGCCCTGGCTTCCATGTCATGTAGACAACTGAAGCACATCATTCATGGTTGACTCCGACCATCGGAAGGCCTCTCTCTTGAGATGGTGCTCTAAAATACTGGGTGTTCTTAAAATGGAGCAACTAGTAGAGGAAGTGAAAGCCTGTCTATTTCATAGGGTCGTGGAGTGGTACAGAACAGAAAGTACCTCAGCCCACAGAGTCCATGTCAACTGTCAAACGAACCAATTATGACTACCAACAAAGGAAATACATTGTTCAATTTATTCTGTTCCAAAAGTTCAATTTTCAAAGGCAGACAATAGACAAAGTAAATTTATTACCAAAGTACGTATGTGTCACCTTGAGGTTCAATTTTTTTACACGCATTTACAGGAAAACAAAGAAATACGTAGAATTTCTGAAAAACTATATATAAACAAAGACTGGCAAACACCCAATGTACTAAAGAAGACAACTTATACAAATACAAATAATACTGATGGCATGAGCTGTCGAGTCCTTGGAAGTGAGTCTTCAGGTTGTGGAATCAGTTCTCTGTTGAAGGTATTCAGTAGCTTGATGGTTGAAGAGTAGTAACTGTTCCTGAACCTGGTTTTGTGGGACTTAAAGCTCCTGAACCTCTTCCCCAATGGCGGTAGTGAAAAGAGAGCCTAGTCTGGATAGGAGGGGTCCTTGAAGATAGATGCTGCTTTCTTGTGGCTGCACTCCTTGTCAGTATCCTCAGTTGTGAGGAGGGTTTGGTCGGTGATGGACTGGGGTGTATCTATCTCTTCCTTTCATACCAGGCCATGAAACAACCAGTCAGGATACTATCCACTGTGTATCTAAACAGTTTATACACTTCAACGAAACTTCAACTCAGTTTTTTATTCTTAAAAAATATAATGCTGTTCAAACTCTTCCCATAACTACAGCTCCCACACCTGCAATGACCTTGTACATCTGCCTTGTACTTTCTCTGGTGCTATCACAGACTTATCTTCACTTCAATCCTTCATGATGCAAATTGATTCTTTTTGACCTCAGATTACAAAAGACATGATCAATAACTCTATGGTCTTTCCAATGCTGAATGAAAATAAAAGAGAGTGCATATGCCAGAAATTTAACATGAAGCGGAAACGCTGGAAACACCCTGCAGAACAGCCAGCAACTTCAGAAAGAGAATTAAAGGCTTAGTCTGATGCATGAATTTTGCTTTTCAATCAATACGCCTGCTGAGTGCTTCCAGTATTTTCTTGCTTCCTAATGCTGCACTCCATGAAAGAAATATCAGTCTGGTGACACTGAAAGATGACTGACTCTCAAAGCTGAGAAGCAATTGATTATTTTTTGTTACACATGTTGAGATACAGTGAAACACTTTTGCTTCCAAACTCATGTCGTCTCTGATTAACTGGACTCTGAGAACTGGCGTTAATTCCTCAGTTATACTTCACTTGTGCACAAGGGGAACAGCATGGATCCTGTCACCTCACTGTTCTGAATTCTGAACAGTGAAGTACAATT